>NC_133325.1:135282364-135937707 GCF_042186555.1 Aquarana catesbeiana | reverse complement strand
ACCCCTGAGCCCCCTAAAAAGTGACCATACACCAATACCCAATCCATGCCCCATATCAATCCATACCCCATATCATCCTATACTCCATATCAATGCATACACCAGGCAATCCATACCCCATATCAATCCATACCCCATATCAATCCATACACCGGGCAATCCATACCCCATATAAATCCATACCCCATATCAATCATATAGTTATAGTTACATAGTAGGTGAGGTTGAAAAAAGACACACGTCCATCAAGTCCAACCTATGTGTGTGATTATGTGTCAGTATTACCTTACATATCCCTGTATGTTGCGGTCATTCAGGTGATTATCTAATAGTTTCTTGAAGCTATCAATGCTCCCCGCTGAGACCACCGCCTGTGGAAGGGAATTCCACATCCTTACCGCTCTTACAGTAAAGAACCCTCTACGTAATTTAAGGTTAAACCTCTTTTCTTCTAATTGTAATGAGTGGCCCCGAATCCTATTAAACTCTCTTCTGCGAAAAAGTTTTATCCCTATTGTGGGGTCACCAGTACAGTATTTGTAAATTGAAATCATATCCCCTCTCAAGCGTCTCTTCTCCAGAGAGAATAAGTTCAACGCTCGCAACCTTTCCTCATAACTAAGATCCTCCAGACCCTTTATTAGCTTTGTTGCCCTTCTTTGTACTCGCTCCATTTCCAGTACATCCTTCCTGAGGACTGGTGCCCAGAACTGGACAGCATACTCCAGGTGCGGCCGGACCAGAGTCTTGTAGAGCGGGAGAATTATCGTTTTATCTCTGGAGTTGATCCCCCTTTTAATACATGCCAATATTCTGTTTGCCTTATTAGCAGCAGCTTGGCATTGCATGCCATTGCTGAGCCTATCATCTACTAGGACCCCCAGGTCCTTTTCCATCCTAGATTCCCCCAGAGGTTCTCCCCCCAGTGTATAGATTGCATTCATATTTTTGCCACCCAAATGCATTATTTTACATTTTTCTACATTGAACCTCATTTGCCATGTAGTCGCCCACCCCATTAATTTGTTCAGGTCTTTTTGCAAGGTTTCCACATCCTGCGGAGAAGTTATTGCCCTGCTTAGCTTAGTATCGTCTGCAAATACAGAGATTGAACTGTTTATCCCATCCTCCAGGTCATTTATGAACAAATTAAATAGAATTGGTCCCAGCACAGAACCCTGGGGAACCCCACTACCCACCCCTGACCATTCTGAGTACTCCCCATTTATCACCACCCTCTGAACACGCCCTTGTAGCCAGTTTTCAATCCATGTACTCACCCTATGGTCCATGCCAACGGACCCTATTTTGTACAGTAAACCTTTATGGGGAACTGTGTCAAATGCTTTTGCAAAATCCAGATACACCACATCTACGGGCCTTCCTTTATCTAGATGGCAACTCACCTCCTCATAGAAGGTTAATAGATTGGTTTGGCAAGAACGATTCTTCATGAATCCATGCTGATTACTGCTAATGATATTGTTCTTATTACTAAAATCTTGTATATAGTCCCTTATCATCCCCTCCAAGATTTTACATACTATTGATGTTAGGCTGACTGGTCTGTAATTCCCAGGGATGTTTTTTGGGCCCTTTTTAAATATTGGTGCTACATTGGCTTTTCTCCAATCAGCTGGTACCATTCCAGTCAATAGACTGTCTGTAAAAATTAGGAACAACGGTCTGGCAATCACCTGACTGAGTTCCCTAAGTATCCTCGGATGCAAGCCATCTGGTCCCGGTGATTTATTAATGTTAAGTTTCTCAAGTCTAATTTTAATTCCGTCCTCTGTTAACCATGGAGGTGCTTCCTGTGTTGTGTCATGAGGATAAACACTGCAGTTTTGGTTACTGAAGCCCCCCGATTCACTCGTGAAGACTGAGGAGAAGAATAAATTCAATACCTTCGCCATCTCCCCATCCTTTGTAACCAGATGTCCTTCCTCGTTCTTTATGGGGCCAATATGGTCTGTCCTCCCTTTTTTACTGTTTACATACTTAAAGAATTTCTTGGGATTTTTTTTGCTCTCCTCCGCTATGTGTCTTTCATGTTCTATCTTAGCCGTCCTAATTGCACCCTTACATTTCTTATTGCATTCCTTATAAAGTCTGAATGCTGAGGATGATCCCTCAACCTTGTATTTTTTGAAGGCCTTCTCCTTTGCTTTTATATGCATTTTTACATTGGAGTTAAGCCATCCAGGATTTTTGTTCGCTCTTTTAAATTTATTACCCAATGGGATACATTGGCTAATGCCCTTATTTAATATGCTCTTAAAGCAAACCCATCTCTCCTCCGTATTCTTTGTTCCTAATATTTTATCCCAATTTATGCCTTTTAGCAAGGTTTGTAGTTTAGGGAAGTTGGCTCTTTTGAAATTCAGTGTCTTTGTATTCCCTTTATGTTTCCTATTTGTGTGATTTATACTGAAACTAATTGACCTGTGAATCTATACCCCATATCAATCCATACCCCTTATCATCCCATACTCATATCAATCCATACCCCATATCAATCATACCCATATCAATCCATACCCCATATCAATCCATACCCCATATCAATCCATACCCATATCATCCATACCCTATATCAATCCATACCCCATATCCATACCGGCAATCCATACCCCTAGCAATCCATACCCAATATCAATCCCATACCATACCCCATATCAATCCATACACCATATCAATTCATACACCAGGCAATCCATACCTCATATCAATCCATACCCCATATCAATCCATACACCAGGCAATCCATACCTCATATCAATCCATACCCCATATCAATCCAAACCACATATCGATCCATACACCAGGCAATCCATACACCAGGCAATCCATACCCCATATTAATTCATACACCATATCAATCCATACCCCATATCAATCCATACACCATATCAATCCATACCCCATATCAATTCATACACCATATCAATGCATACACCATATCAATCCATACCCCATATCAATCCATACACCATATCAATCCATACCCCATATCAATCCATACACCAGGCAATCCATACACCATATCAATCCATACCCCATATCAATCCATACACCATATCAATACATACCCCATAACAATCCATACCCCATAACAATCCATATACCAGGCAATCCATACCCCATATCAATTCATACACCAGACAATCCATATCCCATATCAATCCATACACCAGGCAATCCATACACCATATCAATCCATACCCCATATCAATCCATACCCCATATAACAATTCTGCTGTCCAATGGTGTCTCTATTGCTCCCTAAGACAGGAAGTGTGTTACTGGCCAGATCACCTGGTAAAAATAAAGAAGAAAAAAAAAGAAAACAAATTCAGTTTAACCACTAAGCCACCGCCCACCGTCATATGACGGCGGGACGAGGCTTCTGTTGTTCTGGGAGGACGTCATATGACGTCCTCGCCCTCCCCGAGCCACTAGGGGGCGCGTGCCCGCTGCGTCGCTCTGGACCCGGTGCGCGTGCCCGGCGGCCGCGATGTCCGCCGGGCACCCGCGATTGCCGGGTAACAGAGCAGGAGCGTGGATCTGTGCATGTAAACACAGATCCACGTCCTGTCAGAGAGGAGAGGAGACCGATGGCATGTCCCTTGTACATAGGGACAGCGATCGGTCACCTCCCCCAGTCAGTCCCCTCCCCCCACAGTTAGAATCACCTCCTTAGGTCATACATTAACCCCTCGAGCGCCCCCTAGTGTTAACCCCTTCCCTGCCAGTCACATTTACACAGTAATCAATGCAATTTTATAGCATTGATCGCTGTATAAATGTGAATGGTTCCAAAAATGTGTCAAAAGTGTCCAATGTGTCCGCCGCAATATCGCAGTCACAATAAAAATTGCAGATCGCCGCCATTACTAGTAAAAAATAAATAAATAATAAAAATGTTATAAATCTATCCCCTATTTTGTAGACGCTATAACTTTTGCGCAAACCAATCAATATACGCTTATCGCAATTTTTTTTTACCAAAAATATGTAGAAGAATACTTATCGGCCTAAACTGAGGAAAAAATTTGTTAAAAAAAAAAAAAATTGGATATTTATTATAGCAAAAAGTAAAAAATATTGTGTTTTTTCAAAATTGTCCCTCTTCTTTTGTTTATAGCGCAATAAATAAAAACCGCAGAGGTGATCAAATACCACCAAAAGAAAGCTCTATTTGTGGGGAAAAAATGATAAAAATTTCATTAGGGTGCAGTGTAACATGACCGCGCAATTGTTATTCAAAGTGCGACAGCGCTGAAAACTGAAAAATGGCTTGGGCAGGAAGGGGGTGAAAGTGCCCTGTATTGAGGTGGTTAAATAGTTTTGACCAAACTGGTCCAGATGAAAAATTTCCTTCACTAAGACATGTAGCAGCTCTTAGCACTAGTACTGTTCTGGCAATGAGATGGAGACTTCTCTTGCAACACCCGGAACAAAATCGAGTCGGGCTGAGTCATTCACAGGAAGCTTTGTATTTTGTGAATGAACATAACATGTGAACCAAACTGGCTTTCGATGGAACTAGTTCACATATATGCGGTGCAGCGGCAGTGTGAATTCACTGCAAATTTAAAGAGTCCTGTGTGTTTTCTGAGCACTGCGTTGCGATTCATATGCAAATTCCAGGCTCATTGCCTTCTATGAGAATGCATCTGAATTGCACATCTCATCAGTTTTGAACACAAATTAAATGAGAAAAAAAAACAGCGTCACAGCAAAATAAAAAAAAGGGGGAGTCTCCCTAATCCATACCAGACCCTTATCCGAGCATGCAGCCTGGCAGGTCAGGAAAGGGGGGGAGGAGCTCCCCCCCCCCCCCGAACCATACCAGGGCACCTGGGAGGTGCTTTGGGGCAGGGGGGTAGAGGTCTCTTCCCCACAACCCTGGCCGGTGGTTGTCGGGGTCTATAGGCAGGGGGCTTATCGGAATCTAGAAGCCCCCTTTAACAAAGGGGCTCCCAGATCCTTCCCCCTCCCCTATGTGAATGAGTATGGGGTACAAAAAAGTGTCAAAAAGCAAGAGAGCAGAGACAGTTTTTGACAATTCCTTTATTAAGGCTCTGTTTCCACTACTGCGACTTGTTTTGCGACTTGACACATGTCAAGTCGCATGACAAGTCAAAACCCATGTATTTCAATGGTCCCCGTTCTAATTAGTGCGACTCAAGTCACAGCGTCTCCAAAAAAGGTTCTTGCACTACTTTGTTCCGTCTTCGGTGCGACTTGTTCTCCATAGAAAGGTATGAAGTCGCAATGCAGTCGCATGTACATGTCTGACACCGTGACTTTGTTGCGACTTCCACGGAAGTCTACGGAAGCACATGATCTCTGCTCCTCCCAAATACATCACTTCCTATATTGATGTACGTAAGGGTGGAAGACAGGAAGGGGAAGTAACTAAGCAGGATAAGGAATTACATCACTCTGGCTAAATCGCAGAACATCAAAGTCGTTTTTAAAGTCGCATCAAATCGCAACATAAATCGCATTGTAAAGTTGCAGTGTAAATCGCGCAACTTTGGGGACGCACTAGTGGAAACATAGCCTTAAAGAAACAAAAAACAAAAACAATGTCCCCCCGGGATAGATCCAGCGTCAATCACGATACATGCCGCCGCCGCAGACCTAAAAAAAAAAAAATAGCCCTGCAACCGCTGCTGGCTCTTGCCGTCTGCCCTCTCTGCCATCTGACACATCTGAAATAGCTAATATGCGGGGGCCACTCAGCGACCTGCAGGGGATAGGGTCACCCGGTGACATCGCTGGGTGGCCCCGCCCATTAGCTATTTAAGAACTGTCAGGCGGCGGAGCAGGCAGATGGCAGGAACTTGCAATGGGTGTGGAGCTTTTTTATTTTATTTCGGGTTTGTTGTCTGCGTTTTTTGTGTTTTTTTTAACAAGGATTTGGCAAAAAATGTCTCTGTGTTTTTATTCCTTTTTGAGACTTTTTTTGGTGAATGAGAAGGGGTACAATGTACCCCATACTTATTCCCATAGGGGGGGGCAGGATCTGGGTGCCCCTTTGTTAACCACTTGCCGACCACAATACGTATATATACATTGCGGTTTGCAAGCGGCTTACCGGGATTATGGCTGAAGATATAATTTTTTTCAGGCAACAGCTGGCTTTCTCATGAAAGAATACCGAGCGCTGGAATGCTTTCAGAAGTGGACTTCCCCCCCTCCTGCTGGTATTTCTCGGGCTTACCTGTTTCCCCTGGTTTACCTGAGAAACGATCCAACAGTGCGGCCAGCTGCTTCCATAGGCAATCAAAGAGTAGATCCTCTATGGCCTTGGAGGACCAGAGCGGGGCCCTGACGTCACTTCCGGTCCAGACTGGAAGCAAATCATTTTTATTTTGTTTTATCTTTTGCTTTTAAAGGTAAAGAAGAGATTTGGAGTCTTTTTGACCCTAGAACTCACCATAAAGAGGACCTGCCATTCTTTTTTCTTTTACAAGGGATGTTTACAATCCTTGTAATAGGAATAAAAGTGATAAAAAATTTTTTTTAAAGGGACAGTGTAAAAAAAAAGTAAAATAAATAATAAAAAAATAAGGGAACGCATATGTAAGTCAAGCACTCATATGTAAACGGTGGTGCACCACACATGTGAGGTATCACCGTGAACGTTAGAGCGAGAGCAATAATTCTAGTGCTAGACCTCCTCTGTAACTCTTAACAGGTAATCTGTAAAGGTTTTTAAAACATCGCTCATGGAGATTTTTAAATACCGTAGCTTGTCACCATCCCACAAGCGTGCGCAATTTTAAAGAGTGACATATCTATTTACTCAGTGCACCATCATCTTTCACATTTTACAAAAAAAATTGGGGTACATATTGTGTTTTGTTTTTGTTTTTTCAATTCATAAATATGTATTTTTTTCAAAATAAATGCCATTTGAAAAACCGCTGCGCAAATACCATGTGGCATATAAAAATTGCAACAATCACCATTTTATTTCCCAGGGTCTCTGTTAAATTTTTTTTATAATGTTTGGGGGTTCTAAGTAATTTTATAGCAAAAAATACAGATTTTTACTTTACTTTAGTGGTTAAAGGGGGCTTCCAAATTCCGATAATCCCCCTGCCCGCAAAACCCCACAACCACCGGCCAGAGTTGTGGGGGTGTGGCCCTTGTCCCCATTAACATGGGGACAAGCTGCTTTGGGGTTGGGGCAGAGCCTCCAGGCTGCATGCTCGGACAGAGGTCTGGTATGGATTTTGGGGAGGACCCCATACGATTTTTTTTTTTTTTTAATCTAGGCATGGGGATTCCACTCAAAATCCATACTAGACCTAAGGGTCTGGTATGGATTTGGGGGAGGGTGAACCCACGCCATTTTTTTTTAAAAAATTGGCATTGGGTTCCTCTTAAAATCCATATCAGGCCCTTTCGGGTCTGGTATGGATTTTAAGAGGAACCCAATGCCCACAATTTTTTTAGATTGATTAGATTTTTTATTGCTGGCTATGTTTTTTTTTTACATTCAGCTGTCAGGGGAAACCCTACTGACAGCGGATGAGTCATCCATTGTTAAGGATGTGGCACCCAGCTTCCCGACCCCCTCCTTAACAAGCAGCTATTGTTAAAGATGCCGGTGGCCGCTGGCTCCAAAAATTTGCATCTGAACCATATCTAAATATGTTTTTTTTTTTTTAATCCAAAGAAAAAGTTTATTGCAGTAGATATATACATACATACCGAGGCTTCACACAAAATCAAGTACAAGTCACAGTATTCTTTCTTACTTTGCAGTCTGTGTATACAGCAGTATCATGGGCATGGTACAGTTAGAAATACATTTCTGACAACCTGGTCTTTTACCTTCCCAGAGTCTAACTTGTATTGCTTTACCCAGAATCTCTAATCCAGTGTTCTATTGATTTGTCTCACCCAGCATTTATACCCAACAGTCTACCCATGACCAGGTCCATCGGGGCTAGCCCCGGTACATCCAGCCATGGGCCCCAAAGTTTCTCAAACTTCTAGGAGCATCCTCTATGCTGGTATATGACCTTTTCCTTTCGGAGCATTTCTCCCACTGCATTAAGCCACTCTTTAACAGCGAGTGGGTCCTCTGATTTCCAATTTATCATTTTTAGTTTACCAAAATAGGGATCGGGTAACAGCCATCCTGATGCCTTCTTCCCATTCAAGTTCCTCTAGTACATTGAGTAAACAGTGTTTTGGATTTGTAAGCATAGATACCTGAAATACCGTGTTTATGGTGTCCACCACCCACTTCCAATAAGGATGGGGTTTTGGGCACCTCCACAGTAGCTGGATCAGGTCTCCATGGTCTCTTTTGCATCTGGTGCATAGTGGGGTGGGTCGGAGACCCATAATATACATTCTGTGGGGGGTATAATACACTCTCAGTAGAATATATAGTTGCGTTAATCTCTGTGGTACATTTAGTGAACAGGTGGGTACCGCCTGTAGAGCCTCTTCCCACTGGTCACCGTCCATCGGACCTACATCTCCCTCCCACTCTCCCTCCCCGTTAGCCAGCATTCGCAGGGGGTGTTTACTCAGGGAGTTCTGTAATAGCATACTGTAGCATTGCGATATAAATCCCTTGGTATTAGCAGCTCCTGTGATCAAATTGAATAGTTGGGTTGGTGAAGGAGACCATTCCGAGGATCTGCTCTGAGCCGTTACTGCATGTTTTAATTGCATATGATAAAATCACATGGATTGCGGTAATATCTAAATATGGTTAGTTCAACCGCTGAAGAGCTGCTTTGGAAATCCATTGTGAAAATGGAGGGGAAATTCGCACCGGACATGTGTGAACCTTTAAAGCGGGGTTCCACCCAAATTTTGAACAATATCTGTATGTATTCTCTTCCTTGCCTAGATGCTGACATGCCGTTTAAAAAAATTTAAATCGCCGTAATTACCTTTTATTTTTCTATTCTTCTATGCACTTCCTAGTTCTCCTCCCGTGGGAGTGGGCGTGTTTCTAGCCTCTCCCAGACTCCTGGGAGCTAGTCTCAGGCTTTCCAGGATGCCACTGAGCATGTGCGGGAACGAGCGGTGAATGCTGGGAGCACAGCATTCACCACATCCAGGAAATAAATGCTTGTGGGCTTCAAATGCCTACAATGAAGATGGAAACCGCCTGCAGTGAATAATATAAGTTATTCTTTCCGACGAAATCTGACACAGGCGGACATATTACACACAATATGTGAGTATGTAATGCTGAGAAGAAAAGTTTGTGAATTAACTCAAAAAAAAAAAAACGATAGGTAGGTGGACCCCCACTAAGCTCTAAGCTCTACCCTGGCGCTGGCCTATAGCAAACATTCATTTTCCAGCATTTGTCGTCTGTAAACAGAACCTAAATGAGACTCCTAATCTCCTCCATCCAAACAGCAGAAGGAACTTTCATCCAAGTGCAGATTTATACAAATAATATGAATTTCTCTGTCAGTGTGAAGTACGAAGTTCTAAAATCAGTCACCATTGTAGTATGATCTCACTTCAGTTACTTAGAACATCACACTTTAAATTTTCATTTTATTTAATTTTAATTATCCGTTTCCTTTAAAATCACGTGAAGGCTTTTACATAAAAGTGTCACAATAATGTTTTATATATTCTATGAGATACAGTCTGACCCATTTAAAAGATACTTTGCTTGCAGGAACTAGAAAAGTCACTAAAAATAAATGGGTGAAGACACAGTTCATCTCAAAATACAAAGCTATACAATGTCTGTTATAGGCGGGAGCACATTTACCATAAGGCACTCATGAATATTCACTATATTACCAAAAGTACTGGGATGCCTGCCTTTACATGCACATGAACTTTAATGGCATCCCAGTCTTAGTCCGTAGGGTTCAATATTGAGTTGGACCCCCCTTTACAGCTATAACAGCTTCAACCCTTCTAGGAAGGCTGTCCACAATGTTTAGGAGTGTGTCTATGGGAATGTTTGACCATTCTTCCAGAAACGCATTTGTGAGGTCAGGCACTGATGTGGACGAGAAGACCTGTCTCACAGTCTCTGCTTTAATTCATCCCAAAGGTGTTCTATCAGGTTGAGGTGCAGGCCAGTCAAGTTCCTCCATCCCAAACTCACTCATCCACGTCTTAACCGCTTGCCGACCGCCTCACGCAGATATACTGCGGTAGAAGGGCTCGTACAGGCAAAACCACATACCTGTACGTTGCCCTTTAAGAGGCGGCCAGCGTGCCCGCGGCAAGCTCCGTGAGTCGGGTCGCGGGTCCCGTGGACTCGATCGCCGCGGGAATACCCGCGATCGTCTCATGGGGAGGAAGAACGGGGAGATGCTGATGTAAACAGCATCTCCCCGTTCTGCCTAGTGACAGTGTCACTCGATCTCTGCTCCCTGTCATCGGAGCAGAGATCAGTGACGTCACACACACAGCCCATCCCCCTGACCAGAGGCGTAGTCAGGGGGTGTCTATTGGGGCTACAGCCCCGAGCCTGGGGCCAATAGCCCAGAGTCTCTTGTCCCGGTCCAGAATGCAGAGGACAGGGGCGGACTGAGCCATGGTAGCGCTGGCTCCGGCTCCAGCTCCGCCCCCGCCTGACTCTACTTCTGGTCACTGGTTGCTATAGCTGCCTAGCGGCTAGCAACCGGTGACATCACTGCCCACACTGCCCAGCAGTCAAAGCGGAGGAGGAGGATTGCACTTCCTCCTCCTCCGCGATAGTGCTCATGGGGCCTGCGACTTGAGCATCCCTCCGGTGGCGGCGTCAGTGCAGAGCAGCAGGGATGGGGATACCTGGGCAGCCGGGAAGAGCCCAGGAGGGAGAGAGAGAAGACACCGCCACCCTGAGCAGCATCCCCAGCGTCTCCCAGAGCCTGCACTCCACCTATCAGCGTGCTGTGACTGGAACAGGAAGAAGGCGGGATCGATCGGCGCTCGGGCGGGCGGCTCTCCTCCTCTACTCTGGCTGCCTCAGCACCACGGCTGAGCTGCTGCTGCAGGACATGAACACATGAAGTCTGAAATCTGTTTCCTTTTGGTCAGGTAGGTCAGTCAGTGTGTGTATGTCAGGTACCCAGGGCCGGATTTGCCACAAGGCCACCGAGGCCAGTCCTCGGGGCGGCAGTGGTGTAGGGGCGGTGCCGCTCCTGCAGCGACTTCGCGGCCGCCCCCCCTTTCGTGCTGCACATTAAAGTCTATTAGGGGCACCAGTGCCCATAGAAAAGATGGCCGCGAGCCGACCACGCAACTGCGCATGCGCCGTTCCGAAGCCGGCCGGGCTCGAGAAAGCTCGTAAGCGCTCGGCCGGGCGGCGCATGCGCAGTAGCGTGATTGCGCTGGCCGGCGCCATTTAAAAAAAATCAAGTGTAGGTAGTAATGTCAGCGGTGCGGCGGCGGGGGAGAGAGATGACATCTCTCATTGCCCGCACCGCTGTTCCGCCCTCCTCCTTCTGATGGCAGGCAGCATGGCAAGTGACATCCCCATCTGGTGGCAGGCATGGTGGCAAGTGACATCCCCATCTGGTGGCAGGCATGGTGGCAAGTGACATCCCCATCTGGTGGCAGGCATGGTGGCAAGTGACATCCCCATCTGGTGGCAGGCAGCGTGGCAAGTGACATCTTCATCTGGTGGCAGGCATAGTGGCAAGTGACATCCCCATCTGGTGGCAGGCATGGTGGCAAGTGACATCCCCATCTGGTGGCAGGCATAGTGGCAAGTGACATCCCCATCTGGTGGCAGGCATGGTGGCAAGTGACATCCCCATCTGGTGGCAGGCATAGTGGCAAGTGACATCCCCATCTGGTGGCAGGCATGGTGGCAAGTGACATCCCCATCTGGTGGCAGGCATAGTGGCAAGTGACATCCCCATCTGGTGGCAGGCAGCGTAGCAAGTGACATCTTCATCTGGTGGCAGGCATAGTGGCAAGTGACATCCCCATCTGGTGGCAGGCAGTGTGGCAAGTGACATCCCCATCTGGTGGCAGGCAGTGTGGCAAGTGACATCCCCATCTGGTGGAAGGCAGCGTGGCAAGTGACATCCCCATCTGGTGGCAGGCATAGCGCCAAGTGACAAGAGATGGTGGCAAATGACACGCTCAGGGCTCCCAATGATTCTGCATTATGGTGAGTTGAACTATTTCAGTTTATATTACAATGTAATGATAGAAATAATGTGTTTCAATCATCCTGACACCATACCAACCATGGTGCCGGGGATGATTGAAGCACTAATACCTGCCGTTGCCTTGAAAAATTGCCTGCAAAAAATCCTTACCCCTCGTGTGCTTACCCTGAAGTATTTTTAGTCTGTACAATTAAAGCCAGTTATTTTCAGTGTTCTCGTGTATGGAGATATGTTTTTAATTGATCTATTGTAGCAGTCATCGATAAAGGACGTGGTGTGTGTGTGTGTGTGTGTGGGGGGGGGGGCAGCATTGAAGGACCCGGCCTTGGGGCGGCAAAGGGAGTAAATCTGGGCCTGCAGGTACCAGCTCAGTGTATGTAGGTCAGTGTGGGTCAGGTAGGTCAGTGTGTGTCGGGTAGGTCAGTGTATGTAGGTCAGTGTATGTAGGTCAGTGTGGGTCAGTCAGGTAGGTCAGTGTATGTAGGTCAGTGTGGGTCAATCAGGTAGGTCAGTGTATGTTAGGTAGGTCAGTGTATGTAGGTCAGCGTGGGTCAGTCAGGTAGGTCAGTGTATGTTAGGTAGGTCAGTGTATGTAGGTCAGTGTGGGTCAGTCAGGTAGGTCAGTGTATGTTAGGTAGGTCAGTGTATGTAGGTCAGTGTGGGTCAGTCAGGTAGGTCAGTGTATGTAGGTCAGGTAGGTCAGTGTGTGTCGGGTAGGTCAGTGTATGTAGGTCAGGTAGGTCAGTGTATGTCGGGTAGGTCAGTGTATGACGGTCAGGTAGGTCAGTGTGTGTTGGGTAGGTCAGTGTATGTAGGTCAGGTAGGTCAGTGTATGTCGGGTAGGTCAGTGTATGACGGTCAGGTATGTCAGTGTGTGTCGGGTAGGTCAGTGTATGATGGTCAGGTAGGTCAGTGTGTGTCGGGTAGGTCAGTGTATGACGGTCAGGTAGGTCAGTGTGTGTTGGGTAGATCAGTGTATGTAGGTCAGTGTATGTCAGGTAGGTCAGTGTATGTAGGTCAGTGTGTGTCGGGTAGGTCAGTGTATGTCGGGTAGGTCAGTGTATGATGGTCAGGTACGTCAGTGTGTGTAGGTCAGTGTGGGTCAGGTAGGTCAGTGTATGTAGGTCAGTGTGGGTCAGGTAGGTCAGTGTATGTATGTCGGGTAGGTCAGTGTATGTGGGTAGGTCAGTGTATGACTGTCAGGTATGTCAGTGTGTGTCGGGTAGGTCAGTGTATGACGGTCAGGTAGGTCAGTGTGTGTCAGGTAGGTCAGTGTATGTAGGTCAGTGTGTATCAGGTAGGTCAGTGTATGTATGTCAGGTAGGTCAGTGTGTGTGTCAGGTAGGTCAGTGTGTGTGTCAGGTAGGTCAGTGTGTGTATGTCAGGTAGGTAGGTCAGTTTAGTGGTCAGCATGTGAGCTTACCCCCCGCCACACAACCACACAACCCCTCCGCCCAACCAAAAAAACCCAGCGCCACTAGAGTCCCCCCCCCGTGCTGGCCTTGGACTTCGGGCTGAAGCCCCTGGTCTTTTTGCCACCTAGCAACGCCCCTGCCCCTGACAGTTAGAAACACGCCCCTAGGACACACTTAACCCCTACACTGCCACCCAGTGGTTAACCCCTTCACTGCCAGCGTCATTTACACAGGAATCAGTGCATTTTTATAGCACTGATTGCTGTATAAATGACAGTGGTCCCAAAAATGTGTCAAAAATGTCCGATGTGTCCGCCATAATGTCGCAGTCATGATAAAAATCGCTGATCGCTGCCATTTAAAAAAAAAAAAAAATTATTAATAAAAATGCCATAAAACTATCCCCTATTTTGTAAACGCTATAACTTTTGCGCAAACCGATCAATAATCGCTTATTGTGATTTTTTTTACCAAAAATATGTAGAAGAATACGTATCGGCCTAAACTGAGGAAAAAAATTGTTTTTTTATATATTTTTGGGGGATATTTATTATAGCAAAATGTAAAAAATAATGCGTCTTTTTTTCAAAATTTTTTCAAAATTGTCGCTCTATTTTTGTTCATAGCACAAAAAATAAAAACCGCAGATCAAACCGAGGCGATCAAATACCACCAAAAGAAAGCTCTATTTGTGGGAAAAAAAGGACGTCAATTTTGTTTGGGAGCCACGTCGCGCGACCGCGCAATTGTCAGTTAAAGCGACGCAGTGCCGAATCGCAAAAAGTGCTCTGGTCAGGAAGGGGGTAAATTCTTCCGGGGCTGAAGTGGATAATGGACCTTGCTTTGTGCACTGGTCCAAATCATTTGGTGGAGGGGGGATTATGGTGTGGGGTTGTTTTTCAGGGGTTGGGCTTGGCCCCTTAGTTCCAGTGAAGGGAACTCTTAAAGCGTCAGCATACCAAGACATTTTGAACAATTTCAAGCTCCCACTCCCAACTTTGAGGACGGCCCCTTCCTGTTCCAAAATGACTGCGCACCAGTGCAAAAACAAGGTGCATAAAGACATGGATGAGTGAGTTTGGGGTGGAGAAATGTGACTGGCCTGCACTAGAGCAGCAGAGTAAAGCTGACCATACACTACTAGAATTTGTTTGAAAAATTGTGGGGTCAAATCAATCTTTATTTTTGAATTGCAGTGATGTTCGTTCGATAAAGTTCATTTGTTTCAAAAGCAAACAAAATTTTGAAGTACTTTTGAACATTTGTGAAATCATTAAATGTACTGAGAATTTTTCATACAACATTTCTTAAAATCTACTAATGTATGGTCAGCTTAAGAGGGGATAACAACAAAGCCTGTTCACGTTTAGTAATTTCCACTTTTAATTGCTTCATTTAGACACCTCTGCATCTGCAAGGAATAAAGGAACTGCTGAGAGGTGTCATTGGGTCAACAAATATAATTATATGATAAGGCCAGTAAAGTCTTCCAAACAAGAAAAGAAGGAAGAGGAGGGACGCAATGCAGGGATGTGAGAAAATATCAACCAAATCCCTGTAAAGACTAGATATTGATCCAAGAGAGAGAGGGAAGAACGGGGTAGAAGTGAAGCACTGAGGTATGAAGAGAGGAAGAAGACAGAGTTAGACCCCTTTCACACTGGGGCGCTTTGCAGACGCTACAGCGCTAAAAATAGCGCCTGCAAATCGCCCTGAAAGAGCCGCTGCTGTCTCTCCAATGGGAAAGCCTCGAGGGCTTTCACACTGGAGCGGTGCGCTGGCAGGACGCTAAAAAAAGTCCTGCTAGCAGCATCTTTGGAGCGGTGAAGGAGCAGTGTGTATACACCGCTCCTTCACCGCTCCTGCCCATTGAAATCAATACAGCAGCGCTTTGCGGTGGCTTTAACCCTTTCTTGTCTGCTAGAGGGGGGGTAAAAGCGCCCCGCTAGTGACTGAATAGCGCCGCGAAATTGACGGTAAAGCACCGCTAAAAATAGCGGCGTTTTACCGCCAACGCACCCACCGCCCCAGTGTGAAAGGGATCTAAAGCAAACACAGTGCAGTGGTTACAGGGCAGTAGCAGTAATATACGAAATTTCCCTAATTTACAACCTCAAATTTCTCGCCTCCACCCATGCCACCAAAATTTTTGGGACAGTTACATCCCAGGTAGGTGAATTTATAAAATGGTAATACCGTATTGATCATGGATCTTCAATGCTGTTGTGTAGGGGAGGTCAGAAGCTTCCACTTTGAAAGAATAGTCTTCCTAGCATAAGTTATATCCACCATGTCACACAACCCCCAACAATATTATTAGAGGGTCCATAGGAATTACCTCTCCACTCACCACATATCTTCAACCACTCTCCACCAAAAGTCTTGTATATGTAAGCAGGACCACAATATGTGGATAAATATAACAAAAGGTGAAAAACAGAAATATATAACAGTGTATATATAATATAATCCACAGTAGCGCTCTTAAGTGTGTCCAAAAAAAGACAAAAAAAAAAAATAGTGTGAAAAATATATATAGATATAAATATACGGGGTCATCATATTGTTGTTGCACTCTTCAATAAGGATTGTCTTTTTTGGTGTGGATTCACAAAACTATTTCATGTTTACATTTTTTATACACATAGATAAATAGATATAGATATAGATATAGATATAGATATATAAATATATATAGATAGATAGATAGATAGATAGATAGATAGATAGATAGATAGATAGATAGATAGATAGATAGATAGATAGATAGATAGATAGATAGGTAGATAGATCTATATATATAGATATCTATATTAGAGCTGCACGATTCTGGCTAAAATGAGAATCACGATTTTTTTGTTTAGAGGATAGATCACGATTCTCTCACGATTCTCGCGGAGTAACATCATCTTTCACATTAAAACAAAAAAAAATTGCGCTAAACTTTACTGTTTCTTTTTTTTTTATTTTATTTTATTTAATTTAAGTGTATTTTTTCCCAAAGAATTGCATTTGAAAGACCGCTGGGCAAATACAGTGTGACATAAAATATTGCACCCTAGGGTCTAGGGTCTCTGCTAAAAAAAAAAAAAAATAATTATATATATATATATATATATATATATATATATATATATATATATATATATATATATATATATATATATATATATATATATATATATATATATATATATATACTCTAATGTTTGGGGGTTCCAAGTATTTTTTTTTTTTAGCAAAAAATATTGATTTTAACTTAAGAAGTGTCAGAAAAAGATTTAGACTTTAAGTGGTTAAACTTCCTGCATTTACAGGTTGTTTAAAGCTTGGCAGATTGCCCTGGTTATTTGTTTACACAGAGAAGTTTATCCCTTTGATCTAACAAGGAAGATAGATACAATGTTTCAAGTTCTAAACTTGGCAGACTGCCTGGATGTTTTCTTTTGACAGCTGAGTGAGCAGATAATCTCTCCACTTGTTTATATGAAAGAATCGTCAAACTTAGCAGGAGAGATCGTCAGGGGAGGTGAATCGAGATCACGATTTTTTAACGATTAATTGTGCAGCTCTAATCTATATCTATATATATCTCTCTCTCTCTCTCTCTATATATAGAGAGAGACTTTTGCATTCTAAAGCCCATTGCTTTTGTTTTACATATATGTGGATAAATATACCAGGTTTAGTACAATATTTAGGACAGGTAGCATCCACAGTATTATAAATGGTATAGAGATGCTGTGATGAGTAACATACCCTATGCAAAAACTTTAGCGGCACCCATCTATCTCTTGCCGATATCATAAGTGGGAGGTATTGTTGAATACACTCCTCCCAGTCACCATCTGTCAGTGTGGGAATGTCCTGTTTCCATGTCAGATAGAAGATGCCGACTCTGGTGAGAGACATCGGACAGTTGAAGGATAGTTAGGTATCGTGGAGTTTAGTTCCGCTTTAATGCTTATAAAGTGTTAGCTGGAGTTCAGCTTTAATTTGCTAGGCAAGTTCATCTAAATCTGCTAGTGTACCTAACACTACCCTCTCCGCAGATTGAAAATACTGCTGACCAATGGTGTCACCATTGCTTCTCCATCCAGGGGGGAGACACCCTAAGACTGGAAGTGTCTTACTGGCAGATCACCAGGTAAAAATAAAGAAAAAAAATGCCTAAAGAAGTTACATAGTTACATTGTACGTGAGTTTGAATAAAGACAGTAATCAATCCAGTTCAACCTGTGAAGGTGTACGTGTGTCAGTGTCGATAATCATCTCCCATATCCCTATATGTTGTATTCTTTAAGATGCACTTTAAAGTGGAAGTAAACTCCCATACATGAATTTTACCTATAGGTAGGCCTGTAATAAGGCTTACCTATAGGTACTGTAAATATCTCCTAAACGTGCAACGTTTAGAAGATGTTTACTGTACATGCAGCCAGTGACATCACCAGCACATGCGCTCTAAAGTACCGGCCACCCGGGCTTTTCCTTCGGAGTCCTATGCCATAAACGGCAACTCCCACGTGCATGCGCAGGAGTGACGTCATCGCGGCTCCAGCCACTCACACAACCGGAGTCCGCAAACCCGGAAGGAAGACAGGTGTAGATGGAAGCCCCGTCAGCGGTGACAGCTTGCCGCTGGAAGGGCTTTGTTCTAAGGTAAGTTTCACATAATGTGTTGGTATGCGATACTTGCACATATAACTTTGCCTTGCAGGTTAAAAAAAAAATTGCCGGAGCTATATTTATCGCTTTTAGGATTGGTGAACTGCAACATATTTTGTTTCTGGGTTAAATAATGCTTTAAGGGTTTGTTCACACCATATCTGTAAGCTGAGTTAGACTCCTTTCACACTGACAATGGGCCACGTTAGCGGTAAAGCGCCGCTATTTTTAGCAGCGCTTTACCGTAGTTTTAGTGGTGCTTTTTGGGCGATAGCGGGGCGCTTTTAATCACACTAGCGGCCAAAGAAAGGGTTACTAATGTCCGAAAAGCGCCGCTGCCAAAGCGCTTTGCAGGCACTTCCCAAGCGCTGCCCATTAATTTTAATAGGCAGGGGTGGTGGAGGAGTGGTGTACACACCGCTCCTCCACCATCCCAAAGACGCTGCTTGCAGGATTTTTTCTAACGTCCTGCAAGCGCACCGCCCCAGTGTGAAAGCACTCGGTTTTCACAGTGGGGCTGCAGGATAGGCGTTTTTCAGGCACTTTACAGGCGCTATTTTTAGCCCAAAAGCACCTGAAAAACGCCCCAATGTGAAAGAGGACTTAGTCTGCATCAGCATAAGGACACATAGAAAACATTGATTTCTATGTGCTTTGTTCACACCATAATGCTTTGTTGAAGTGTGGTAAAAATATACTGCATGTCACCGCACTGCAGCGTGCATAGACTTGAATGAAGTGTCATTTTGTGTCACTTCAATAAAGTTGATTTTGTTTTTTTTTAAAGTAAGCAGTGCCATTCATTAAAACAATGTATTGCACCAGCCCTTGCGACCCCTACACATTTTACACCAGTCCAACGTACCCGCGTTTTAGTGTGTGAAGGAGCCCTAAGGGAATGAAGTGGGCAGGGTAGCTGAGAGTCATGTCTTAACAATAGCTATGCGTCTTTACTCTAGATAAAAGTAATAAAAACAAAGCAAGGAGAAGTAAAATAAATGCCAAGTGCATAGCATCATGCATTTTTTATATTTAAAGGCAAGAAAAATATTTAGTATGAGTCATCTCCTTCAACATAACAATCAGCCTTCTGTACTGCCTACTATACTCTACAACATAAGACACAGCACTAATTGCTCTATGTACTTAAACTGCCAATATACAGCGCCTTGAAAAAGTATTCATACCCCTTGAAATTTTCCACATTTTGTCATGTTACAACCAAAAAATGTAAATGTATTTTATTGGGATTTTATGTGATAGACCAACACAAAGTGGCACATAATTGTGAAGTGGAAGGAAAATGATAATTGATTTTCAAAATTTTTGACAAATAAATATGTGAAAAGTGTGGCGTGTATTTGTATTCAGCCCCTCTGAGTAGAACCACCTTTCGCTGCAATTACAGCTGCAACTCTTTTTGGGGATGTCTCTACCAGTTTTGCACATCTAGAGATTGACATTTTTGCCCATTCTTCTTTGCAAAAAAGCTCAAGCTCTGTCAGATTGGATGAAGAGTGCCTGTGAACAGCAATTTTCAAGTCTTGCCACAGATTCTCAATTGGATTTAGGTCTGGACTTTGATTAGGCCATTCTAACACATGAACATGCTTTGATCTAAACCATTCCACTGTAGCTCTGGCTGTATGTTTCAGGTCACTGACCTGCTGAAAGGTGAATCTTCGCTCCAGTCTCAAGCCTTTTGCAGACTCTAACTGGTTTTATTCTAAGATTGCCCTGAATTTGGCTCCATCCATCTTCTCAAAAACTCTGACCAGCTTCCCTGTCCTTGCTGAAGAAAAGCATCCCCACAACATGATGCTGCCACCACCTTGTTTCACGGTGGGAATGGTGTGCTCAGGGTGATGTGCAATGTTAGTTTTCCGTCACACATAGCGTTTTGCTTTTAGGCCAAAAAGTGCAATTTTGGTCTCATCTGACCAGAGCACCTTCTTCCACATGTTTGCTGTGTCCCCCACATGGCTTCTCGCAAACTCCAAACGGGACTTCTTATGGCTTTCTTTTAAAAATGTCTTTTTTTTTATTCTTGCCATTCTTCCATAAAGACCAGATTTGTGGAGTGCATGACTAATAGTTGTCCTGTGGACAGATTCTCCCACCTGAGCCGTGGATCTCTGCAGGTCCTCCAGAGTTACCATGGGCCTCTTGGCTGCTTCTCTGATTAATTCTCTCCTTCCCCGGCCTATCAGTTCAGGTGGACGGCCATGTCTTGGTAGGTTTGCAGTTGTGCCATACTCTTTCCATTTTTGGATAATGGATTGAACAGTGCTCCGTGAGATGTTCAAAGCTTGGGATATTTTTTTATAACCTAACCCTGCTTTAAACTTCTCCACAAGTTTATCCCTGACCTGTATGGTGTGTTCATGATGCTGTTTGTTCACTAAAGTTCTCTAACAAACACCTGAGGGCTTTACAGAACAGCTGTATTTATACTGAGAATACATTTCACACACGTGGACTCTATTTACTAATTAGGTAACTTCGAAAGGCAATTGGTTCCACTAGATTTTAGTTAGGGGTATCAGAGTAAAGGGGGCTGAATACAAATGCATGCCACATTTTTCACATATTTATTTCTAAAAAATGTTGAAAACCATTTATCATTTTCCTTCCACTTCACAATTATGTGCCACTTTGTGTTGGTCTATTACATAAAATTCCAATAAATACATTTAAGTTTTTGGTTGCAACATGACAAAATGTGGCAAATTTCAAGGGGTATGAATACTTTTTCAAGGCCTTGTATAACTTCAATATCATTTTAGAAAAACAACTTCACTTTTTCTACAAAAAAATGTTCACTTTATATATAACAATTTAGTAAAAACCTAAGAGGGGTTCTAATCTTTCCTACTGTATGAAAAAAATATTTTTCAGCTGAACATTCTCTACCTCTGGGCCATTTGGAACCTTCCTTCTTTTATTATGGGACAGACTAACTAAAACTTATAAATTTAAATCCCCTCTTACCCCCTTGGCGCCATTGTTTCAAAATCCAACATTCACCCTGGGGCTCGATCCTCAAATATTTAACTGGTGGACCAATAAGGGCTTTTTACGAATAGCTGATTTTCTTGATCATAAGGGAATATTAACAAAACAATTTCTGATAGAAAAATACCAATTACCAAAATCAGAATTCTCTCAATACTATCAGACAGTACATTTAATAATTCTTTAACATGTAACTTCGATATGACATCCATGACGCCTATGGAATATTTATGTGCTAATTTTCACAAGCTTTGAGGACACATTTCAATAATATATTCCATTATAACATCCATTCCTGTGAAATTAGGTTATATGGAATGGTGGAAAAGAGATTTAAATGAATCTCCGGAACTAAAAGATTGGCATAAATTAGCTCAAAAAGCTTTGAGATCCCTGGTTTTCACTTCTATCATAGAAGCCAATTACAAAGTTATACTAAGGAAATGGTCCCGAAGAGGATAGCTTCTTATGTCATGGGGCTTCTCCATTATGCTTTAGAGGTTGTGGACTTGAGGGGACAATGTTTCATACTTGGTGGCTATGCCCTACAGTGAAACACTTTTGGAATCGAGTTTTTGCTCTAATTTTTCACTCTCTGGTATTGGTTTAAACAAGTCCCCAAAACAAGCATTATTGTGTAGTCAAATGGAGAAGGTGCCAAACAACTTAAGAAGATTGATAACTTTTATAATTGTAGCAGCTAAAAATATTATAGCCAAATCCTGGGAAAAAAAACTACTGTATATACTCGAGTATAAGTCGAGTTTTTCAGCACATTTTTTTTGTGCTGAAAGTGCCCCCCTCGGCTTATACTCGAGTCAAAAAAAAATCGGTTCAGAAAATGTCAAGCACTTTTCTGCAGCAAAAAATTTCATTTTCCTAGCACCAAGTGGCCTCGAGATACGGGGCCCCAAAGTCAGTTCGGGAAATGTCATTCTCTGCTGCAGAAAAGTGCTTGACATTTTCTGAACCGAATTTGGGGCCCCGTATCTCGGGGACACTTGGTGCTAAGAACCCCAGCTTTGGATTTATTGTGGTGCTAGTTCCACTGGGTTTGCACACCAAATTTGGGGTTCCTAGCACCAAGTGGCCCAGAGAGAAGGGGCCCCAAAGTCGGTTCAGAAAATGTCATTCTCTGCTGCAGAAAAGTGCTTGACATTTACTGAACCGATTTTTGGGGCCCTGTATCTCAGGCCATTTGGTGCTAGGAACCCCAGCTTTGGTTATATTGTGGTTCTAGTTAAACTGGATTTGCACACCAAATTTGGAGTGCCTAGCACTAAGTGACCCCGAGATACGGTGCCCCAAAGTTGGTCAACTGTGTCCATCTGCAGCAAAGTCATTTCGGGACCCTTTGGGTCCAGAGACCCCAAATTTTGGATGCAGCTAGGGGGCATCTAGGAACCCTTAACTACCGAGTTTGAAGTTTGGGGGACCTATGGCTGCAAATGGGCACAGTGAGGCATGCAAATGGGCACAGTGAGGCTGCAAATGGGCATTGTTGACCCTCTTTTCCACTTACAGTAGCTGCGCATTTCTCACCCTAGGCTTATAGTCGAGTCAATAAGTTTTCCCAGTTTTTTGTGGTAAAATTAGGTGCCTCGGCTTATATTCGGGTTGACTTATACTCGAGTAGGGATGAGCTTCGTGTTCGAGTCGAACCCATGTTCGACTCGAACATCGGCTGTTCGATCGTTCGTCGAATTGCGAACGATATGGGGCGTTCGCGCCAAATTCGTGCATTGCTTGCTGATGATTGGCCAAGCATGCACTATGACCCGCATGCTTGGCCAATCACAGCGCCGCCTTAACAGAGAGCCATAATTGGCCAAAGCCAAGGAGGCTTTGGCCAATTATGGCTCAGGGGATTTAGTACACGCCCCACACTATATAAGGCCGCCTGCACGGCGGCCCTGTGCAGTGTGTTCCGGTGTGCTTAGAGAGAGAGAGAGACAGTGTCATTTCATTTGAGTTAGCTAGATTAGGCAGGACAGTCAGTCAGTTAGCTGCACTTAAAGTGCATTGTGTATATATATGCATCCCAGGTGTTGCATATATATATATATACACTGTATTCAGTTTAGCTAGATCCATTCCTGTTATCTTCTAGACTATTTACATTTAGTGCAGTGCGTCCTGCTCACAGTGTTCAGCTAGATCTGTTCCTGTTATATTCCTACTGACAGGCAGGCTTGTCTTGTTACAGCATTTTGAAGAAAATTACTGGTGTTCTTTTGATCCTATTAGTACCACAGTCAGGCAGCTAGACTATTTACATTTAGTGCAGTGCGTCCTGCTCACAGTGTTCAGCTATCTGTTATCTTCTTACTGACAGGCAGGCTTGTCTTGTTACAGTATTTTAAAGAAAATTACTGGTGTTCTTTTGATCCTATTAGTACCACAGTCAGGCAGCTAGACTATTTACAGTTAGTGCAGTGCGTCCTGCCCACAGTGTTCTGCTAAACCTACAAGTAAGTGGGGTGCGTCCTGCTCACAGTGTTCAGCTAAACCTACAAGTTAGTGGGGTGCGTCCACCTCACAGTGTTCAGCTAAACCTACAAGCTAGTGGGGTGCGTCCTGCTCACAGTGTTCAGCTAGATCCGTTTCTGTTATCTTCTTACTGACAGGCAGGCTTGTCTTGTTACAGTAAATACAGCTACCTGAAGAAAATTGCTGGTGTTCTTTTGATCCTATTAGTACCACAGTCAGGCAGCTAGACTATTTACAGTTAGTGCAGTGCGTCCTGCTCACAGTGTTCTGCTAAACCTACAAGTTAGTGGGGTGCGTCCTGCTCACAGTGTTCAGCTAAACCTACAAGTTAGTGGGGTGCGTCCACCTCACAGTGTTCAGCTAAACCTACAAGCTAGTGGGGTGCGTCCTGCTCACAGTGTTCAGCTAGATCCGTTCCTGTTATCTTCTTACTGACAGGCAGGCTTGTCTTGTTACAGTAAATACAGCTACCTGAAGAAAATTGCTGGTGTTCTTTTGATCCTATTAGTACCACAGTCAGGCAGCTAGACTATTTACAGTTAGTGCAGTGCGTCCTGCTCACAGTGTTCAGCTAAATCTACAAGTTAGTGGGGTGCGTCCACCTCACAGTGTTCAGCTAAACCTACAAGCTAGTGGGGTGCGTCCTGCTCACAGTGTTCAGCTAGATCCGTTCCTGTTATCTTCTTACTGACAGGCAGGCTTGTCTTGTTACAGTAAATACAGCTACCTGAAGAAAATTGCTGGTGTTCTTTTGATCCTATTAGTACCACAGTCAGGCAGCTAGACTATTTACAGTTAGTGCAGTGCGTCCTGCTCACAGTGTTCTGCTAAACCTACAAGTTAGTGGGGTGCGTCCTGCTCACAGTGTTCAGCTAAACCTACAAGTTAGTGGGGTGCGTCCACCTCACAGTGTTCAGCTAAACCTACAAGCTAGTGGGGTGCGTCCTGCTCACAGTGTTCAGCTAGATCCGTTCCTGTTATCTTCTTACTGACAGGCAGGCTTGTCTTGTTACAGTATTTTAAAAAAAATTGCTGGTGTTCTTTTGATCCTATTAGTACCACAGTCAGGCAGCTAGACTATTTACAGTTAGTGCAGTGCGTCCTGCTCACAGTGTTCTGCTAAACCTACAAGTTAGTGGGGTGCGTCCTGCTCACAGTGTTCAGCTAAACCTACAAGTTAGTGGGGTGCGTCCACCTCACAGTGTTCAGCTAAACCTACAAGCTAGTGGGGTGCGTCCTGCTCACAGTGTTCAGCTAGATCCGTTCCTGTTATCTTCTTACTGACAGGCAGGCTTGTCTTGTTACAGTATTTTAAAGAAAATTACTGATGTTCTTTTGATCCTATTAGTACCACAGTCAGACAGCTAGACTATTTACAGTTAGTGCAGTGCGTCCTGCTCACAGTGTTCTGCTAAACCTACAAGTTAGTGGGGTGCGTCCTGCTCACAGTGTTCAGCTAAACCTACAAGTTAGTGGGGTGCGTCCACCTCACAGTGTTCAGCTAAACCTACAAGCTAGTGGGGTGCGTCCTGCTCACAGTGTTCAGCTAGATCCGTTTCTGTTATCTTCTTACTGACAGGCAGGCTTGTCTTGTTACAGTAAATACAGCTACCTGAAGAAAATTGCTGGTGTTCTTTTGATCCTATTAGTACCACAGTCAGGCAGCTAGACTATTTACAGTTAGTGCAGTGCGTCCTGCTCACAGTGTTCTGCTAAACCTACAAGTTAGTGGGGTGCGTCCACCTCACAGTGTTCAGCTAAAGCTACCTGTAGAAGGTTGGTGGTGTTCTCATACTACAGGCAGGCAGTTGATTTTGCTAGCTGCAGTATCAGTACATATATATATATATATATATATATATATATATATATATATATATCCCAGCTTAGTGCAGCTACAGGCCATTAGTATGTCTGGAAGGCCAAGAAGGAGAGGCAGACAGTCACAAGCCAATAAGAGAGGGCAAGCAGGCTCTGTGTCTAGTGCTGGTCGTGGAGACGGTGCATCCTCATCAGCACGTGGCCATGGGACACGCTTGGCCTTTTTTTCGGCAGCTGGCCATGTTGAGCCGCAACATGTGGAAGACTTGGTCGAGTGGATGACCAAGCCGTCCTCATCCTCCTCATCCTCTCTCACCCATGCCCAGGGTACTTTGTCTGGCAAAGCAGCGGCCTCTTCCCTCGGCTCAATGTCATCAGTGACTCCTTCCCTAGCCCCACCATGTCCTCCTGAGGAGTCCCTCGAACTGTTTGACCACAGTGTTGGGTACATGCTCCAG
The DNA here is from genome assembly GCF_042186555.1 of Aquarana catesbeiana. Classification (NCBI taxonomy): domain Eukaryota; kingdom Metazoa; phylum Chordata; class Amphibia; order Anura; family Ranidae; genus Aquarana; species Aquarana catesbeiana. Next base: position 135,911,712 of record NC_133325.1, on the reverse strand, counting down.
GAGGATGCCCAGCGTTTGGAAGGCTCTGATGATGATACTGAGCTCGATGAAGGCAGTAACACGAGCACGGACAGAGGGGGTGCCCAAGAAGGACAGCAATCTGGCAGTCATGCTCCCCCTGCTGCAGCATACTGCCAGGTTTGCTCCAGTGATGAGGAGGGAGGGGATGATGAGGTCACTGACTCAACGTGGGTGCCTGATAGGAGAGAGGAGGAGGAGGAGGAGGAGGAGGCGGCACATCACCAACGAGGCAGGATGCCCTCCAGGGGCCAGCCTAAGGGCAGCACATTGACTGCATCACACCCCAAAGCTCCACATGTGCAGGGCGCTGCAGTCTCTGCGCGTTATTCAAAAAGTTCTTTGGTGTGGGCCTTTTTTGAGACGAGTGCATCAGATCGCACCGCTGCTATTTGCAACATATGTCTCAAGCGTATCTCGCGTGGCCAAAACATCTCCCGCTTGGGTACCACATGCTTGACCAGACATATGTTGACCTGCCTTGCAGTTCGTTGGCAAGCGTATCTAAAAGACCCACACCAAAGAACAAAGAGGACCTCTGCTTGCTCCTCATCAGCTGAGATTTCCAACCCCACTAGACCTTCAGTCCTCTCTGAGACCTGCACTGAGAGGAATGAAGGTGTAGAATTAGGTGTATCACAGCCACGTTCTTGTTGGCAATCTGATTTTGGTACACCGTCGTCAGATTGTACCAGGCAAATTTCCCTGCCCCAGCTGCTGCACCGCCGAAAGAAGTTTGCTCCCAGCCATCCACATGCCCAACGGTTGAATGCTAGCTTGGCAAAATTGCTAGCACTTCAACTGCTGCCTTTTCAGTTGGTAGACTCTGCCCCCTTCCGTGAGTTTGTGGAATGTGCGGTTCCTCAGTGGCAGGTACCCAAACGCCACTTTTTCTCACGGAAGGCGATTCCGGCTCTCTACCAGCATGTGGAAGGCAATGTCCATGCCTCGCTGGACAGGGCGGTCAGCGGTAAGGTGCATATTACCGCTGACTCATGGTCCAGCAGGCATGGACAGGGACGTTACCTAAGTTTCACGGCGCATTAGGTGACTCTGCTGGCAGCTGGGAAGGATGCAGGACAAGGTGCAGTAGTGTTGGAGGTTGTTCCGCCACCACGCCTCCAAAATGCTAATGATTGTGACACACCTCTCTCCTCCACCCCCTCCTCTTCTTCTTCCTCCATGACCTCTTCCTCGGAACCAGCGGTGCTCCGTAGTCGTTCAAGGGGCTACGCAAGTACGCAGGCCAAAAGATGCCATGCGGTGCTTGAGCTGGTGTGCTTGGGGGACAGGAGCCACACTGGGGCAGAGGTTCTGTCAGCTCTGCAGGGGCAGGTTCAGAGGTGGTTGAAGCCAAGCCAACTTAAGGCAGGAATGGTGGTTTGCGACAATGGCACCAACCTCCTCTCTGCCCTCCGACAGGGACAAATGACCCATGTGCCCTGTTTGGCTCACGTCCTTAACTTGGTGGTGCAGCGGTTCTTGGGCAGGTACCCGGGCTTACAGGATGTCCTGAGGCAGGCCAGGAAAGTCTGTGTGCATTTCCGCCGGTCATATAATGCCAGTGCTCGGCTGACGGACCTCCAAAAGGAGTTTAACCTGCCCAAGAACCGCCTAATCTGTGACATGCCCACCAGGTGGAACTCAACGTTGGCCATGCTGCAGCGGCTGCACACGCAGCAGAGGGCCATCAATGAGTACCTGTGCGACTATGGCACCAGGACAGGGTCAGGGGAGCTTGGTTTTTTTTCCCCACGCCAGTGGGCCATGATCAGGGATGCATGCACTGTCCTGTCACCATTTGAGGAGGCCACGAGGATGGTGAGCAGTGACAGTGCATGCATCAGTGACACTGTCCCCCTTGTCCACCTGTTGGAGCACACGCTGCGTGGAATAATGGACAGGGCACTTGAGGCAGAACAGAGGCAGGAAGAGGAGGACTTCCTTAGCTCTCAAGGCCCCCTTTATCCAGACAGTGTTCCTGCGTGCCCGCCGATCACACAGGAAGAGGACGAGGAGGAAGAGGAGGAGGAGGAGGAGGAAGATTGTGTCAGTATGGAGGTGGAGCCTGGCACTCAGCATCAGCAGCAGTCTTTAAGGGATCAGTCCCAAGAAACACATGGACTTGTACGTGGCTGGGAGGAGGTGGCTGCGGACCATGTCGTCCTTAGTGACCCAGAGGACTCCGGACCGAATGCCTCAGCAAACCTATGCTGCATGGCCTCCCTGATCCTGCAAAGCCTGCGTAAGGATCCTCGTATTCGTGGTATCAAGGAGAAGGACCAATACTGGCTGGCAACCCTCCTTGATCCACGTTACAAGGGTAAGGTTGCGGACCTTATCTTGCCATCGCAGAGGGAGCAGAGGATGAAACATCTTCGGGAGGCCTTGCAGAAAGGTCTGTGCAACGCGTTCCCAGAGACTGGGAGGTTACAAACTCCTGTTTCTGGACAACGTGTTGCTGAGGCTTCGGTCAGTCAAAGAAGGAGCGGTGGAGAAGGTGGCCGTCTGACCGATGCGTTCAGACAATTTTTTGGTCCGCAGCCCCAAGGTATGATCAGTTCCAGCAACCATCGCCAGCGTCTGTTTTACATGGTGCAGGAATACCTAGGGGCAAGATCAGACTTGGACACCTTTCCCACCGAAAATCCTCTGGGTTACTGGGTCTTGAGGATGGATCACTGGCCAGAGCTTGCACAGTATGCAATTGAGCTACTGGCCTGTCCTGCATCCAGCGTTCTTTCGGAACGCACATTCAGTGCTGCTGGAGGCGTGGTAACCGATCACAGGGTGCGTCTGTCCACTGACTCGGTCGATCGACTGACCTTCATAAAAATGAATGAGTCTTGGATCACCACCAGCTACCAAGCACCTGATGCTGATGTAACCGAATAATTTTTTTTTGAAATCTCAGATCCCTTCAAAGACTGCCTATGCTGATGCTGAGTGACTATCCCTGAGTAATTATCCTCTTCCTCCTCAATCATCACGCTGATAGCTTGTAAGAACATTTTTGGTTCTGGGTGCCACCACCAGTGCCTAAGGCACAATTTTTCAGCCCCTGTTTAACAGGGGCGTGTAATTACGATTTTTGATGTAATACTTTGCAGCAGGGCTCGTTCCTGCATTCCAACTAGAGTGTCTGTGAGGGGTTGCAGTGTTGTGGCACCAGCACCAGTGCCTAAGGCCCAATTTTTCAGCCCTTGTTTAACAGGGGCGTGTAATTACAATTTTTGATGCAATACTTTGCAGCAGGGCTCGTTCCTGCATTCCAACTAGAGTGTCTGTGAGGGGTTGCATTGTTGTGGCACCAGCACCAGTGCCTAAGGCCTAATTTTTCAGCTCTTGTTCAACAGGGGCATGTAATTACAATTCTTGATCTAATATTTCACAGCAGAGCCCTGTGAGGGCTTACAGTGTTGTGGCCACAGCAACACCTAAGGCCCAAATTTCTGCTGAGTATATAGGGCAGGACCCTACTTTCAAACAACTAACTTACAAACAACTCCTACTTGCAAACGGAAGGAGACAACGGGAAGTGAGAATAAATCTACCCCTAGGAAGGGAAATTCTCTCCTGTAAGAGTTAATATGGGAAAAACATTTCTCCTTTCCACTGATGCTTTCCAATCCATTGGGACAAAAAGTGAGGTGAAATCTTCTGAAGAGGAGGAAAGACAGCAAAACAAATGTCACAGGGGTGATAACCCTTCCCTAGGTTTTCCAAAAAGCTTAAAAAAGATTTTTTGGCTGGAGCTAAACACGTTAAAAATGTACCCGTTCAAAATTACAAAGAGATTCTACTTAACAACAAACCTACAGCCTGTATACTGCTGTTCAGAGTATATAGGGCCTGGTGGCCCCACACCTTTCCTTATTTTAATTTGGGTGCGGGGTTCCCCTTAATATCCATACAAGACCCAAAGGGCCTGGTAATGGACTGGGGGGTACCCATGCTGTTTGTCTCACTGATTTTCATCCATATTGCCAGGACCCGACATTACATTAAACCCGCAAGCAGTTTTAAATGAGATTTTTTCCTTTAAAAATGACATTTGGTGCAGGGACTGTTCTAAACACGGGAAACACGCGTCACTTTACAGGCATACTATAGACACCCCTCAGGTACGATATTTAAAGGAATATTTCACTTTTTTTTTTTTTACTTTAAGCATCATTAAAATCACTGCTCCCGAAAAAACGTCCGTTTTTAAAAGTTTTTTTTGCATTGATACATGTCCCCTGGGGTAGGACCCGGGTCCCCAAACCCTTTTTAGGACAATACCATGCAAATTAGCCTTTAAAATGAGCACTTTTGATTTCGAACGTTCGAGTCCCATAGACGTCAATGGGGTTCTAACGTTCGTGCGAACTTTCGGTCCGTTCGCAGGTTCTGGTGCGAACCGAACCGGGGGGGTGTTCGGCTCATCCCTATACTCGAGTATATATGGTATACCTTTTGACACCCTAAAGGCTACATTGTCTTGGATTATGGTCAATGAACATCTCTCAGCTATATTAAATGACAAGATTTCATTATTTTAGAAATCTTGGAAACCGTGGATTAAATATCAGACTGATAGTTCTAAAGATATTCCCACCTAGGAATTGCTTAAAAATTTGCACAGTCGGTACACATTACTTTGATATCTTTAACTGTCTTCCTTTCTTATCTTTTGCTCTCTATTCTTACCTTTATATGGTATCTATTTTGGTTACCTAAGTTCTCTGTTGGACCCAATGTGATTTTTCTCTATCATAACTAGATGACAAATTCATCCTCTTTTGTTTGCTAAAAATACATGATTATTAGAATCCATATACTGTACACTTAAAGATATTTTACATGATTGTATTTTGGAAATGTATTCTAAATAAATATTAATCCGATAGACACATATCTATTATATCAGTGTTTCTCAACTCCAGTCCTCAAGGCGCACCAACAGGTCATGTTTTCAGGCTTCCCATTATTTTGCAAAGGTGATTTGATCAGTTTCACTGCCTTAGTAATTACCACAGCCATTTCGTCTGAGGTAAATCCTTAAAACATGACCTGTTGGGGTGCTTTGAGGACTGGAGTTGAGAAACACTGTATTATTTGTTCTTATACATATAAAGGTTACAATTTAATTGCAGATTTGAAACACATCTGTTCTTTTCTGAATTAACAATATATTTGTAAAAGTTACTGTATGTAATATCCTTGCTGTACTATTTAATGAAATTTATTATTTGTACATTCTTTCTTTGAAAACTCTAAAAAAAAAATGATTGAAACAGGAACCTTCCTTCTTTTTGTGCCAGTCATAATCACATGGCGGGGATAAGCACATCATGGTTTCCATTGACCAATAATTGTAAATTAGTGGGGGCAAGACAAATCATTTTGGAAGATGGCTTAGAAGATCAGCAAATGTCAGCCTGCGAAACTGAGGCAAAATTGCTCTATTATAGAATAGTAGGCAGGCGCAAAATTGTTCTATTATATAATAGTAGGCAGGTGCCAAAAATATAATTTTTATTGCATAATAAAGAGTTAATGTTCAATGACTTGGGGGTCAATTCACTAAGAGATAAATAGCCCATGAAGTTATTTCATTTTTGAGTTAAATGAACTCATGCAGTATTTATGTATCTTAAAAGTAGTCAATTTATTAAAAACATGCGTTATTTACCAATATATTTATCACTTACATTTTGTGTTATTTTTTTACACTTTTTCAAAATTTTTTTTACATGCTAGCACTGCGCCAGAGTAAGAAATAAACGCACACAGAAATACTATGAAGCTGTGAAAACTTTCTAGCATGCTTTCATTTACAGAATGATCTTCCTTTGGTGAAATATTACAATTTATTTTCATTCCTGAGCTCAGGGCAAAACATTTCCACACTAATACGTTGTATACTCATCACACTAATACATTGTATACTCATCACACTAATACATTGTATACTCATCATGCTAATACATTGTATACTCATCACACTGCTACATTGTATACTCATCACACTGATACATTGTATACTCATCACACTAATACATTGTATACTCATCACACTGATACATTGTATACTCATCACACTAATAGATTGTATACTCATCACACTAAAACATTGTATACTCATCACACTAATACATTGTATACTCATCACACTAATACATTGTATACTCATCACACTGATACATTGAGGTTTATTTACAACAGGCAAATACAGTATACTGTGCACTTTAAAGTGCTACTAAACCCAGGAGCCTGCATTCACTATATCTGGTCCACAGTACGAGGACATGGAAATGAAAAAGTTTTAGTAAATATAAACTGCTAAATACCTTTTTTTGTCAGCAGTTAGAGTCTTGTGACTTCTATCAGTGTCTGGTTAGTAGGAGGAGTTTTTAGTCTGCTCTGGCTGTCCTATAGAGCTGCAGGACCCCTGACCCTCTTTCTAGACGGTGCTGGTTGGCCCTGTGCTAAACACATGCACCCTCCCAAGAAAAAAATAAACAATACACAACAACCTGAGCATGTGCAGCTTGTCCCCTAGCCTCTGTTCTATCAGGAGATGGATTGGGGACAGTGGAGGAAGGGGAGTATCAGAGAAGACAGGGTCAAACAGCCTTTATACACAATGCAGAGGATTAACCCCTTAGGTTCCACAGTGAGTATAAGCATGCTTTTCTGCATATACAGACTGATTTTACTGTTATGGGTTTAGTAACACTTTTAGTGCATTTGCTCTACTGTAGATCTAAGGGGAAGCTCTGAAATGAAGGGAAGCTCTGTTTCAATCATGTACAAGCAAAAATGCTGTTTTTGTTTTCCCTGCATGTGATTGGGTATTCGTTGCAAATTGAAGCTTTACCTCATTTACTAAGCTCTGGAGCAAGTGCACTTGCAGCGCACAGTCTACTTGCCTTCAGTAAATCATCCCCATTGCATACTTTTAATTTACTGGCCAGTGCAGCGTTTCCCCTCATTGATATTTTGTACTTTGCTGAAATACCGGCTGCCTACCGGCAGGTGATAAATAACCAATGTATGTGTTCTTTAGTAAATTGACTTTAATGGTTTATCTCTTTTTTCTTGTGGTATTTACCTCACATTTGATATTTTACTTTGATAAATTGACTCTTTTAATACCTCATGTGATATTTAAAAAAAAAAGGTCACATGACCTTCATATCACATGTGGTAACCTTTAGTCAATTGACCCCTTATGGGTTAATACACTGTGGGGTGTCTGCCATTTGACCTGTGGTTCTTCTTTTGGCTGGAGGCATTTAAGCGGGAAGGTGTGGGGCTGGGGGTTTGCTGCTGGTCATTGGAGAGAGGTGGACTATACTCAAGCAGATGTAGTGTTGCACCTTGTGGGGGTCACCCGTGGCGGTTCCCCAGAAATGGGATTGTTAGTGAGCCATGTTACCTTCAAATAAGAACTATTACAAACTACTGTAAAGGTATGAGTACCACAGCATTCCCCAAGTCCAGCCTAATATTTAAAAAGGAACATTGTTCTGTTGTTAACTTGTTGCCATGCTATTGACTGATGAAGGAACTGTAGTAAAAAGGTGAGGAGGATTTGTACATTCTATCATTTTATTCAGTAAAGTAAGCTTCTGGTTAAGTGAATTGTCTGGTCTGATTTAGTGTGAACAGTGAGTGAGGTCCTACAATGAATGGGAATCAAAGTATAAACCTTCATGTTAAATTTTTGGTTGATGGACAGCCTGGGTTCACACTTGTGCGGTGCGGTACACCGCTTGTGATTCAGGAATCTAACCACATTCGTATTCAAATCACATGTGATTCTTTGCAGTGCGATTTGAACCCATCCATTTTGTATGGGCTCAATTTGCACTGAATAAAAAAAGGTAGAGGCATTTTTTTTTTGCCGCATAGGTTCACACCCATGCATTCCGATTCTTGCAATCGCATTGTGTTTTGCAACCAGTTTTTGGGTGTCATTAATTTAACATTGACACTGGTGCTAGATAGCATGAACGGAGTGGGATTTCAGTGCGGTGCAGGAAACGCTCACGATTGGCTGCCTTTCCTGTACCGTATATACACTTATACAGTGTGTGAACCGGGGATAAAAGGAAGGAGGAGCAACCAGTTCGGGAGAAGAGGCAGTGGTTGCCGGTGATGGAGGTTTTGTCAGAGGGGTGAACTGCTGGTTGTATGGTCTACCCTTCTAAGCAGCAGGGACCCTATGGCCCACTGTGTAAGGGAAATCTCCTATGGACTGGGCCTGGAGCACATATGTGCGAGCTCTTATAATGAATACAGCAGCTTCCCTCCATGCTTTCGGGCTGAAGAGTAGAGTGTATTGTGTAATGTGTGTCAAAGAACTGGTGGAGGAAAATCAGTGTTCAACACTAGTTCTGTCAAATTGACTTTGTGGTCAGTGCTGGGACAAGTGTCCCTAGAAGGTGAAAAGACGTTATCCTTCCAGTGTAAGGCCCAGTATAGTAGTTTTACCTCATAAGAGCAATTCCAGCATACTAACACTTCATCTAATGCCGCGTACACACGAGCGGATTTTCCGTCGGAAAAATCTTGGATGTTTTTTTCGACGGAATTCCGCTCAAGCTTGCCTTCAATACACACGGTCACACAAAAGTTCTCTGAACTTTCAACCGTCAAGAACGCGATGATGTACAACACTAGCCGAGAAAATGAAGTTCAATGCTTCTGAGCATGCGTCGAATTGTTTTCGAGCATGCGTGATTTTTTGCGAGTCCGAATTGTATACAGACGAACCCATTTTCGGATAGGAACTTTTTCCGACCGAAAAATAGAGAACATGCTCTCAATCTTTTGCTGGCTGGAATTCTGCCAGCAAAAGTCGGATGGAGCATACACACGGTCGGAATTTCTGATTAAAAGCTCACATCCGACTTTTGCTGGCAGAATTTCTGATCATGTGTACGGGGCATTATGCCGCTTTCTCACGGCCACACTGCAGTTTGGCAGCAGAGTGGGTGCAGGGCAGTGTACCCACGGTTTTCTTTTTCTACTACGTCTACTACTTTGGCATGTTTTTGAAAGTGCACCAAAAGTCCTGCATGCTGCATCTTTGGTGCACTTTCAGAAAACATGGCAAAAAGGCGGGACATAATAGAAAGTCTATGGGAAACCGCAGGTAAAATATGAGGGTACACTGGCACTGTAAAAGCAGTCTTAGTAATTCATTTAAACTGGCAGCACATAGTTCCACCATCCTGTCAGCACATATAGAGATCTACATAGTTCTGCCATTGAGAACTGTGGAAAGGATTTTAAACTAGAATTCTTTATCATTTGTACCACAGCGACTAAAAATTGCATTTATATTTAATCAGTGGACACAGCAGTCTATCTGCTCAGTGAAATTGATTCGGTATCCCATTATCCCTTCAGTTGTGGTCACGAACATGTAGAGGTGGCTAGAATAAACAGAAAAAAAAAGATGTCCTCTCTACATGAGACCTCGTACAGTATAACTTTCTAGGTTTGTTTGAATGAGGCCATTTGTCACCTGACATTTTTATATTGTTTGTTAGTTGTTAGTGTGGAAAGAAACATGACCAAGTAAAAAACACATCACCATTATAAAATTTTCTTGTCCCAGCTACTTATCAGTTCATGCGTATTAAGTTTTAGTTCATTTAATTTTAATTGCCAGGTTCTTGTAAACTATAAGTGTCTTCATTTGATTTTATGTGAAGTCTTATACAGATTAAGTGTCACAATTTTGTTGTGAGTACTACATGAGGTTGTGTGTGTTTGCCATAAACTATTACTACTATAATTAGAAATGCCTAGAATCTTTATTGTTTTATTATAATTAGAACTGCATTAAATAGTTTTTATTTATAATTGTGTCTTTTTAAGGCTGGGTTCACACCGCAGCACGGAGCGGCTCACAGCAGAGGTCTGGTGTGTCCCTGTTCACCGTTTCAGGTCCGATTTCAGCCCGAATTTTTGGCTGAATTCGGACATGAAATGGACCTGAAGATGCACAAGGCCTCTGTGCAGTCCACTCTGCAGCCGTCCTGAAGATGTGTAAATCGTCTCCTGACATGCAAATTGGATGCGGAGAAAACCGTAACCAATTCACAATTGGGTTCACACTATATTCGCATGTCAAATGCTCAGAATACAGACTGCTTGCGAACAGAGCATTTGTCCCTGCTTGCATACTACTCTAAACACTAGTACTGCTCATTGCATGGTCCAGCCACAGCAGCTTTCAGCCTCTCATAGGGTTTTTTTTAGGAGTTTCACAGCAGGAGTCCGGTGCGTCCTCGTCCATCGTTTCAAGTCCAATTGCAGCCTGAATTTTTGGCTGAATTCTGACCTGAAATGGACCAAAAGACGCACAGGGCTCCTGTGCAAATTCACACCAGAGCCGCAGCAGAGATATGTGAACCGGCTCCATAGAAATCTGGTCAAAATCTCCTGCTATTGTGAATTGGATGTGGGGAATTTTTTTTTTCGGTATTTTTCAGAATTTTTCAGTTTGTTTGCACCCCCCCAAAAATGTTGAGCACCAGCCGCCACTGGTTACCACACTAATGTGTTCTAGTGTTCTATTGTGTTGAGGTGCAGGCCAGTCAAGTGCCTCCACCCCAAACTTGCTCATCCGTGTTTTTATAGACCTTGTTTGTGCACTGGTGCGCAGTCATGTTGGAACAGGAAGGGGCCATCCCCAAACTGTTCCCACAAAGACGGGACCATGAAATTGTCCAAAATGTCTTGGTATGCTGACACATTAAGAGTTCCCTTCACTGGAACTAAGGGGCCAAGCTCATCCCCTAAAAAACAACCCCACACCATAATCCCCCCTCCACCAAATTATTTGGACCAGTGTACAAACAAAGCAGTCACAAAAAAGACATGAATGGCCGAATTTGGGTTGGACGAACTTGACTGGCCCGCACACCTGGCCTCAACCCGATAGAACACCTTTGGGATGATTTCAAGCGGAGACTGCGAGCCAGGCCTTCTTATCCACATAAGTGCCTGACCTCACAAATGCGCTCCTGGAAGAATGGTCAAGCATTCCCATAGACACACTCCTAAACCTTTTGGACAGCCTTTCCAGAAGAGTTAAAGCAGTTATAGCTGCAAAGGGGGGGGGGGCAACTCAATATTGAACCCTACGGATTAAGATTGGAATGCCATTAAAGTTAATGTGCGTGTGTAAAGGCAGGCGTCCCAATACTTTTGGCAATGTAGTGTATGAAATCCCATTGTTTTGGTGTAGAAGGCACAAACGCACCATCCTGCCCTGCTGCAGACAGCTTGAAAAACACTAATGCTGCGTACACACGATTGGAATTTCGGCCAGAAAAAGACCGATGAGAGCTTTTCGTCGGAAAATGCAACCGTGTGTACGCTCCATCTGACATTTGCTGGCCGAATTCCAGCCAGCAAAAGATTTGAGCATGTTCTTAGTTTTTCGGTCGGAAAAAGTTGCTATCCGAAAATGCGGCAATTCCGACGAGTAAAATTCCTACGCATGCTCGGAAACAATTCGACACATGCTCGGAAGCATTGAACTTCATTTTCTCGGCTCGTCGTAGTGTTGTACGTCACTGCGTTCTTGACGGTCGAAAGTTCAGCGAACTTTTGTGTGACCATGTGTATGCAAGGCAAGCTTGAGCGGAATCCCGTCAGAAAAGCCGTCATATCTTTTTCTGACGAGAAGTCCGATCGTGTGTACATGACATTAGAGGCTGAAAGCTGCTGCAGCTGGATGAGGCTGGACAGTGCAATGAGCGGTACTAGTGTTTAGGGCAGTATGCACACAGGGACAAATGCTCAGAATGCAGACTGCGATCAGAGCAATTGTCCCTGCTTGCATACTACTCTAAACACGAAACGGACTTGCCTACACACGATCCCACCAAAGTGCGATCGTTTTGAACGTGATGATGCACGACCGGACTAGAAAAGGAAGTTCAATAGCTAGTAGCCAATAGCTGTCCTTGCGTCCTTTTCGGTCTGTCGGACTATCATACAGACGAATGTTTTTTTCGATAGAAATCGAGTCCATCGGAAAGATTTGAAACATGTTCTATTTCTAAGTTCCATCAGATTTTTCAACAGAAAAGGTCTGATGAAGCCCACACATGATGGGAATGTCCGACGGATTCGCTCCGTCGGACCTTTTCTGCCAGAAAATCCGCTCTTGTGTATGTTGCAATAGGGTTTTTTTAGGCTGCCAGTATGTCTGTGCCTTAAGCCTGAACCAAAACACTGGGATCTTATGCACCGGAGCTAAACGCCCATGTGAATAAATTGTTTGTATACCTTACCAATCAACTGTTCTTGCTTGGTTATTTTTGGTCTATTAAATGTAACATTGAAAGTGTTTGTTTCATAAGGGCAAAAAATACCTGTTGATATTGTCAAACTTGTAAGCTGATAACTTCCTTTGCTGCATTTCTATTAGTTACATTATACCCAGCTATTTTTGAGGACTACAGAACCCCTTCGCTCTGTTTAATGCATATTAGATGGGGACAGAGTGAATATATATCAATGATTTAAAAAAAAATCAGATTTGTTTGATTTAAATCATAAATCATATTTTTTTACTTAAATCGATTTTTTTGATTTTTATCAATTTTTGTAAATAAAATGCTTTTGGAGTACAAATCTATCTAAAGATAGTTTTCTATTTAAGATACATTAATAATTTCATTTATTCAGCATGAAATGGAGCTTAGTTGTGTAGCATGAGGCTGTATATTCTGCAATATTTACATTTTTGGTAAACTCATTCAATGAATCCAAGCTCTGCAAGCTGAGATAACATGCACCTCATTGATGCATTCACACAATTTCACAGTAACCATGAGATAAACCAAAGTTCAGGAATATTCCTTTATCCCATTGTTTTGCAAATCTATGTACACTCAGGCCCGTCGCAACAGGACAGGCAAACCAAACAATTGCTTGGGGCCCCAAGCTGGCCCGGGGCCACAGCAGGGTGGGCCCTTGCCGCGCCGTCGCTTCCTATAAATGCTGCGGCCTGTAGTGTGGCCAAGCTCCTGTTCCTTCCTCCTGCAGTCCTGACAGGAAGTGCACACAATATGCTCACTTCCTTTCAGTCCAGCTGGCCAGGAACAGCAAACTGAATCTCCTGCCGCGTGGTACGTGGTAGGGAAGGGGGGGGGGGTAAGCAGTCATCAAGACCTGTTGCTCACAGCTTGATTAGACACCGTTTCCTTTGTATATTGCACTTTTTGGACTTATTTCATGGACTGTATTAATATATGCTGGCACTAGTTATATGCAGCATTTGCCACTGTGTTCACACGGATTACATTGCACTTTGCACCAGGATTTGCTCCTTTAGTCCTCATGCACACGGACGTTTTTACAGCTGCTTTTTTGAGCTTTTTTTGCAGCTTAAAAAGGCCTGTCTATGTTAGTCTATGGCTTCATGCCCACCTAGGCGTTTTTGAGCTGCAAGTGGCATAGGCGTTTTTAAGCTGTAAAAAAAACCCAGGACCAGTGGGTTCTGAGACGTTTTTCAGCTGTAAAAACGCTCTAACGCTCAAAAACGCTCAAAAACGCTCAAAAACGTCATTCACCAACGTTTTTTAGCGTTTTTGATCCATTGAAAAAAAAAAAAAAATTGAAAAAAAAAAAAAACGCTTAAAAACGCTAACGCGGAAAAACGCTCAAAAACGCTCAAAAACACTAAAAAACGCTATTGCAAAAACGCTGAAAAACGCTGAAAAAAGTTAAAAAAATCACTGCAAAGATACTGGCGTTTTCATAACGTTTTTTTAACAGCCTGTGTGCATGAGGGCTTATTGTTGCCCATGCACTAAAAAGTTCATGTGACACATAGCATTCTTTGGACTTTGCACTTATCGTTTGATTCTTTGCACGATTTATTTGTTATTCGCACCAGATGGGGTAAATCTGTGATGGTTACACCCAGTGCACATTTATTTATATATAATTTCTATGCACGTTGCACTATATATTTTTTACAGTATTTTTAGCATGCCATGCACTGTTTTTTATTCTTTTTTTTCCATTTATTAGAAGTATACTTTAGCATGTTATGCACTGTTTTATACTTTTATACCAGGAGTGTACTGTGATATTCATTTATTCAAGCTTTTTACATTTTAATATACAGTAGAGTCTACTGTAGAGTCTTTTCTCTGCTTTGTAAATTTTTGCAAAAAGCTTTAATAAATATTACCTGATTAAAAAAAGAAGCAATAAGATGGAAATGGGATGGTAAAGAAAGCAAATGGAAAGAAAGCTATGGTAAATCTTTCTTTTTTGCTCTCCTCATTAGATATCGTTAGATATACTGTGTCCACTGTACGTGCATGCGTGCGTGTGTGTGTGGGGGGGCCTCCATGTCCATTTGCTTGGGGCCCCCAAATTCCTTCGGCCCTGTGTACACTACAAACTGTATGATTGAATCAGTTCTGATATTGCTGTTTTACTAACCTGACAGCTTATTATTCTAAATAGGAAATCTTCATTTTGCAACTATTAAAGATTCTAACTACCAGCAAGAATACATCTTTACATTTAAAGAGCACCTGTCATTTCAGGTCCATCATGTCCTGTTAGCGGGCATCCATTCACCTGCTGCCACCACGTCCCTCACCTTGTTGTGTCACTGCCGCATCACCAGCCGTTCCAATAAAGTGAATGGGACTGTCAACAGCGGGTCAGAGGAGGAGGAGGAGCCGCTGCAGGACAGAAATTGCAGTTGCTCTTTAAAAATTATGAGTTAAATCATGTCTTTTTACTAGTGATATAAATAATGATTTTAATCAACTTGATTTAAACCAAATCCACCCTGGATGGGGAGGTGCTTTTGTTCCAAATGAGATCAGCCTATGGTGACAAAGCTGCTTCTCCATAGATACAGTTCAAAAAGCTAGTGTTGTCCCCCTAGGACAGAAAGTGTTACGGACATCATTTCCAAGTTAACCCTGAAATAAAACCAATGCCGTTATCACATCTAAGGACTGGTAAACTGCAATATATTGGATTTTAGTTCCTGGCTCCCATGGCTGTGTCCTGTTGCTAGCCGAGTGCTTCAACCTTCATTCCTGTATCCTTCTTTGGCTCCTTTGATGCAATGTTGGGCAAGGTGATCTCATACCCAACCAGTGGTGGCCCATCCCCTAATTAGGGTTGCCACATCATCCCTTTAATCCAGGACACATATTAATTACACACATTCTGAGGCTGATTTAATGCAGATAAGGCACCAAATGTGTTTAATTACCACCTTAATTAGCCACAGAACCTGTGTAATTAATAGGTGTCCTGAATTAAAGGGATGATGTGGCAACCCTACCCCTAATCCATGAGTCCTGCCCCTAATCTACATGCAGGGCGCTGGACACATGGATTCCAATGGGGGTTAATATTTTATTTTGAAGCACGTGATTAGAGCCGTAGGCTCTAATTGGCTCTAAAAAGGGGGCTCAGGCGTAGAGGACTGCGCCCCGAGCCCACCCACTTGTTACAAAGTTACATAGTAGGTGAGGTTAAAAAAAGACACAAGTCTATCATGTCCAACCTATGTGTGTGATTATATATCAGTATTAAATTGTATATCCCTGTATGTTGCAGTCGTTCAGGTGCTTATCTAATAGTTTTTTAAACTATCGATGCTCCCTGCTGAGACCACCACCTGTGGAAGGGAATTTCACATCCTTGCCGCTCTTACAGTAAAGAACCCTCTACGCAGTTTAAGATTAACTCTAATTTCTTTTAATTTTAATGAGTGGCCACATGTCTTATTAAATTCCCTTCCGTGGGAACGTTTTGTCCTTATTGTGAGGTCACCAGTACGGGATCATATCCCCTCTCAAGCGTCTCTTCTTAAGAGAGAATAAGTTCAATGCTCGCAACCTTTCCTCATAACTAATATCCTCCAGACCCTTTATTAGTTTTGTTGCCCTTCTCTGTACTCGCTCCATTTCCAGTACATCCTTCCTGAGGACTGGTGCCCAGAACTGGACAGCATACTCCAGGTGAGGCCAGACCAGAGTCTTGTAGAGTGGGAGAATTATCGCTTTATCTGTGGAGTTAATCCCCTTTTTAATGCATGCCAATATTCTGTTTGCTTTGTTAGCAGCAGCTTGGCATTGCATGCCATTGCTGAGCCTATCATCTACTAGGACCCCAAGGTCATTTCCAATCCTAGATTCCCCCAGAGGTTCGCCCCCCAGTGTATAGATTGCATTCATATTTTTACTACCCAAATGCATTATTTTTTTTAAAAAAACCTCATTTGCCATGTAGTTGCCCACCCCATTAATTTATTCATATCTTCTTGCAGGGTTTCCACATCCCGAGGAGAAGTTATTGCCCTGCTTAGCTTAGTATCTTCCGCAAATACAGAGATTGAACTGTTTACCCCATCCTCCAGGTCATTTATGAACAAATTAAATAGGACTGGAACCAGCACAGAACCCTGGGGAACCCACTTTCCACCCCTGACCATTCCGAGTACTCCCCATTTATCACTACCCTCTGAGCTCGCCCGTGTAGCCAGTTTTCAATCCATGTACTCACCCTATGGTCCATGCCATCGGACCTTACGTTCTACAGTAAACGTTTATGGGGAACTGTCTCAAATGCTTTTGCAAAATCCAGATACACCACATCCACGGGCCTTCCTTTATATAGTTGGCTGC
The DNA here is from genome assembly GCF_042186555.1 of Aquarana catesbeiana. Lineage (NCBI taxonomy): Eukaryota > Metazoa > Chordata > Amphibia > Anura > Ranidae > Aquarana > Aquarana catesbeiana. The sequence continues at coordinate 135,895,006 of NC_133325.1, read as the reverse complement.
TCCCCTCCTCATAGAAGGTTAATAGATTGGTTTGACAAGAACGATTCTTCATGAATGCATGCTGATTACTGCTAATGCCACAGTTTTCTTTACTAAAATCTTGTATATAGTCCCTTATCATCCCCTCCAGGAGCTTGCATACTATTGATGTTAGGCTAACTGGTCTGTAATTCCGAAGGATGTATTTTGGCCCTTTTTTAAACTTGTGTGACAATAGCAAATTAATATTCGCTATTGTCTTCCTGATTCTCCTCCCGGCCAATCAGGAATCGTATCCTGAGACCCCATTGGCCGAGAGGAGAAGCACGAGCTTCCATTCTCCTTCCTCCCATTCGTCTTGGTGCTGCACATCATCCAGACGCGCCTGACACTTCAGCTCAGCTCCCCTGGTCTTCGGTCCCGCTTCCCAGTTGGACTTCCCGCATTCCACTGCATCATATCTCCTCAGATACGGCCATGTCCTTCAGTTCAGGGGTAAGTGCTGGTGGAAGGGCAGACGAGCGAGCCACGCGGGGGTTGGTGGGGGGACCGACTGGTAGGGGAGTGGCCGGTGGCTTGTTTGCTGCCCCCCCAAAATGGAGCACCAGCCGCCACTGTGCCCAACATGGCAGTATAATTCTGGCAGAGGGAGATAGTGACACGGGACATAAAGCATTGAACACTAAGTACACTGACCACTCTTTCTGCACCCTGTATACTTCCTCAAGCTGGCCATACATTGGTTGCATTTCAGCCTGTTCCTGCTGGCTTGGCTTAAATTTTAGCAGTATATGGCATTACTGGCACTACTCTGTTTGGCAAAAGTTGATTGTTCAATCGATTTTTGTTGAAGGAACTTGTCAGAATGTTGCCGGCTGAACAACACCTGAATCCAATCAGATGCAGTTATTACGGGCTGTCAGAATATGGTAGCCTAGAAGGCGGGATTCATCCATCCGTGCCCTGGTAGATTTCTTTTGTTCATCTATATGTATATGGCCAGCCTAATTCTCAGGACAAAACTCTGACAATCTACACAGCTAGGGATTTATTCCTAAATACTGTACATGCAAATATGTGCAGATGTAAATATTGTGTGCTCGGAAGGCTAAAATTGTTCACGTTGTGTACTGTTGTCAGAGCAACGTCCATTAGTAGTGCCCACTTTATTAGTAAAAGTCAATGAGACTTTAATAAAAGAGACTGTGAAGGAACCAGTTAAAGATGGTGGAAATCAAACCATGAGTATGTTAATACCCAAGAACAGTGTACTGTTCATAGGGAAAAGAATAGATTTTGTGGCTTTCTTCTGTATTACTAAAAAGCATGATATTTTGTGAAAGTGTGTTAAAGTAGAATTCCAGCTGAAGCCTAACTAGTCACAGAGATGCTCTTTCCTCTTCCTTTAACCTAAACAAATTAATTAGTAAGGGGCCTGGATTGGAAAGTGGTTTGCGCCAAGCTGTCCCAGGTCATGCTCCACTTCCTTAGATGGGATAGTCACGCCCCTGTCTTTTAGGAGAAAACTCACATCATATTGTGTCACTCGCTCTCCTTCCCTGAGGTCTACCTTTGCACATATTCCTGGCCTGAGGCCTGTTACCTGTAATAAAAAATGTTCAGTCTAAAAGCATTTTTAACACTTTACTACATCAACTTAGCTTCTTCATAGTACATAGTCACCATGCATACTTGCCCTCTTCCCAGTACCATTGCATCCAGCCATCTTCCATTGTGTAGTAAAAACTACACAAACTACATCATCAAAGGAGGGGCTACAAATAAAGGGCACTACTCTTGCCAACAAACCTGTGTAAAAAGGATGTATATACTTATAGGCAGAGTCCAGGCCCAAAGTAATCAGTCAGGGAGAGATCACACACAGTCCTTAATTTTTATGAATTGTCTTGTATTATTATAGAGAGGTTAGTGGTAGTCGGCGTCAACAATTCTTGAAGGCACAGATATAAGGCAATGCAATAGTTTGTTTAAACAGTATTACAAGGCTCTGGCTTGAGTTACTGGACAATAGTTTCTGCTGGAGGGATGGTGGTTTTTGGTCCACTGAGTTGGCACTCTGTAGCTGCTAGGGGGCCCCACGTTGTTATTTTTGGTTACCGGGTAATTTCCTTGCTGCAGGAATTTTCCCCGCTCTGACCGTACTTGACAAGAACCTTTCCTTGCGCTAATTCCTTTCCCTAACAGGCAGGTACCTGTCCCTGACCTACAACTTTCTATAGGTGTGCCCATATGATGCAGGAGATACTATTTAGAGGGTTCCCTGTTAAGATGGCTGCCTAAGATCTTGAGAGATTGCAGCATCCAATCAGACAGCTGGTTTCTTTAAGACACTGACGGGGTCCATAAGGGGACAATTACCTTATTGAATTCCTCCCCACCTTTATCATTGGCACAGTGACACCTACAGGCTGCAGGAGAACCTGCACATATTTATTTTCAGACTGTTCCAGTCCGGTCATGTGATCCCCTGTGTCAGCCAGCAATGGCTGCAGGAAAATGGAGAGATTGCCTGACAATGGCTGTGAAAGTCGGGAGCAATGATGTCACCCATAGGCTCCCATGGTGCAGCTGTTGTTGGGGGTCCCTCCTCTCCCCTGCAGCCACTGCTGGCTGACCCACGGGAGCCAAATCATGTGATCAGACTGGAGGCGGCTGAAAATAGGTAAGTACATACAACTTCTTCACATAGATTAGTTAGTATAGGTGTTAGAAGGGGGATGGGAGCATTTTTAAGAATAGTAAGGCTTTAGCTGGAATATTACTTTAAGCTCTGATCACAGCAAACAGTCATTTTACTTCTTTAATTTTTCCAGTAAATAAAACAGAAAACATGGTTGTTTAGAATACGTAATCTTTATTTTGCTCCAGATTTCATAACAGAATGCCAGATTTATTGCCGGTAGATTTCTTTTTTTGTGTTGTCACTAAAATCTGTCAAACACCCAATGGAATGTCACACAGGAATTGTCAAGCATAATGGTAAATAAAACACAATGGGCTGAAAAGTTTGGGGTATGTATTATGGAGATACTCAAAAAAAACCATTAATCATAAGAATAACATCTAAAATAACCACAAGCTGTTGGCCTAGTCTTAGCAGCACAGGCCATAATCAAAGAAGAAAATATTATGAAACGAGGTCCATCCAGCATTATGCTGCATTACCATTCCTACTAATAAATCCACAACAAATACAAACTCGGTGCACAGGAACGAGGGAAACTCCATAGGGAGTCCTTTAATAAACCTCCTCCACTTCCTTTACTGGAGCCTGCTGTGTTATATATTTACCGTCTTCTTCCATTGATCTTCACTATTTGGCCCTGACCGATGTCTCACAGCTTTTTTTCCTAAAATGTTCCTGCTGGTTCCTTTTTCTTATTGTCCATGTGAGCTGTGGCTGTATTCATTTCTATTTGAGCCATAATACAATGAACTACTGGAATACAGCACACCTATAGGAATGAATGGCACCGCAGTGGGTATGTGCACAAAGAGGAGCCAGTGGGGAACTTTTTGGGAGGAAGGCTGTAAATTTTAAAAAGTAATGCCCCGAACAGCAGTGATTCCCATGGATACCAATGTACCAAACCTAACCTCACCAGACAGAATTGTCCCCTTCTCCCACCACAAAGCATCAGTGCCCCCCTCCCCTACAGAGTACCAGTGACCCCTCTCTCTCTGCCCAGCGCCCCCTCTTACCACCACCGGGGCATATTTTCTCCTGTTGACCACCAATCCTGAGCATCTTCTTCCTCTCACTGGTCACTGACTGGCCTTTTTTTCCTCCCACTGACTATCAATACCAGGTGCTCTGCCCACCAGGCGCAGTGCTCTCCACCCTGAGCCCACCCTTTTTTGAAGCCTATTGGAGCCTCTGGCTCTAATCCCGTGCTTCAAACCCCCATTGGAATCCATGCGTCTGGTGCCCTGTATGTAGATCAGGGGACCGGATGCACGGATGGGGGGGGGCAGCGCCCGTGCGCTCCTAAAGGACGGGCTGCTACTGGTTTATGGACAGCTAAAAATGGAGTACTTACCAGCACAGTTGGATATTTGATGTTGTATAGATGATAAACAAGTTCATGCTGCTTAGCTCATCTTTACAGTACTGAGTAGAATTATTTTCCTACCATATTGACTCACATGGATGCTTAATGATTCATTTAAAGCGTAAACAACATATATTCAAGGTTAATTAAAATAGAAAAACAGTATAACAAATTACGCATTTCCTTTTTCATTTGTCATTCATCAAAGTGAATAACCTTCATAAGTAGTTACAGGAGTTTTTTTTTTTTTTTTTTTTTTTTTTTTAGACATCTACTGACTCAGCCTCAAAAGTTTTCTGAATGACCCAAACTTGCAAGCTGTCAACTGTGGCTTCTAACAGAAGGACTAATTTGTCTAAGGACTCGTTCATACAACCTGTGTTGGGCTGCTACCTCCTACCGACCCAATTCCAATGCAAGGACAAGGCAAATAGCCTTTTGTTCCTTCCTTGGTTCCAGTTCAATCCTATGACCTGCATTGGTATGTGCTGGGACATAAGATAGAACATGGGGCATTGTATTGCATTGAAGTTACAATGTGCAGTAAGCCTGGAAAAAAAAATAAACATCAACGTGTTAAAACAAAAAGCAATGCATCATTTTGAAAAAACACAGGTTAGCACTTAGCACGTGCGTTTTTTTGTATGTTAACATAAGAGCCATGTAAATAGCCAGGGTTCATTGGTGGACAAAGTCATCAAAGGGCTAGTGTGAAAGAACCATTTTTGGTCCTCCAGTCAAGTGTTCAATTTACTTATTTAACCACTTAAGGACCAGCCTCGTTTTGGAATTTAGGTGTTTACATGTTTAAAACAGGTTTTTTTGCTAGAAAATTACTTAGAACCCCCAAACATTATATATTGTTTTTTTTTCTAACACCCTAGAGAATAAAATGGAGGTCATTGCAATACTTTTTTTCACACCTTATTTGCGCAGCGGTCTTACAAGCATGCTTTTTTTGGAAAAGATTCACTTTTTTGAATAAAAAAATAAGACAACAGTAAAGTTAGCCCAATATTTTTTTATATTGTGAAAGATAATGTTACGCCGAGTAAACTGATACCCAACATGTCACGCTTCAAAATTGCGCCCGCTCATGGAATGGCGTCAAACTTTTACCCTCAAAAATCTCCATAGGTGATGTTTAAAAAATTCTACAGGTTACATGTTTTGCGTTACAGAGGAGTTCTAGGGCTAGAATTATTGCACATCGTGGCGATACCTCACATGTGTGGTTTGACCACCGTTTTCATATGCGGGCGCTACTCACGTATGCGTTCGCTTCTGCGCGCGAGCTCGTCGGGACGGGTGGTTTTTAAAAAAATTATTTTTTTTTTTCTCATTTATTTTACATGATTTTATTTATTTTTACACTGTTTAAAAAAAAACATTGTGTCACTTTTATTCCTATTACAAGGAATGTAAACATCCCTTGTAATAGAAAAAAGCATGACAGGTCCTCTTAAATATGAGATCTGGGGTCAAAAAGACCTCAGATCTCATATTTACACTAATGCAATAAAAAAAAAAGTAATTTAAAGAAATGACATTGAAAAAAATGTGCCTTTAAGACATATGGGCGGAGGTGACGTTTTGACGTCTCTTCCGCCCTGCAGTGACGAGTGGGCGCCATCTTCCCCTCACTCGTTTCCATGTACAGCATGGGGACAGCTAGCTGCTGCCATAACAACGATATCCGCTGCCAAACTTAGGACGTACATCGGCGTGCGGCGGTCGGCAAGTGGTTAAAACGGTGTTCCAGCTGAAAAAAAAAAAATGTATAAGTCAGCAGCTACAAACACTGTAGCTGCTGACTTTTAATAAGGACACTTACCTGTCCAGGGAGCCCGCGACGTCGGCCCCCAAAGGCCGATCCGTCCATCAGATCGGGTATCGGCGCCGCCATTCTATCTAGGGAAAACAGGCAGTGGAGCCTTGTGGCTTCACTGTCCGTTTCCTACTGCGCGAGTCGCGTGGCGCTTTGTGAATGGGCGGCTGTCTTCTGGGATACACACACAGGTCCCAGAAGACAGCGCGCCCAATTTCCCAGAACACCATGCGAGGGATGAAGAGAAGGAACAGCTCAGCGGAGAAGGAGGTGGCAGATTAGGAAGACTAGCAACAGGCGTTTCGGGTAAGTAATTTTTTTTTTTTATGTTTTTTAAATAACTTTAAAGAGCCTGTTTATATAATTTTTTTTTTTTTTTTTAGGGTGGACCTCCACTTTAATGTGGATAGATTTTGGAGCTTCCTCATGAACAGTATATGCTTTGAATATGTGCTTTGAAAAAGTGTTCATACCTCTTAAAAGTTTCCACATTTTGTCATGTTACAACCAAAAACTTAAATTTATTTTATTGGGATTTTATTTGATAGACCAACAAAGTGGCACATAATTGTGAAGTGGAAGGAAAATGATAAATGGCCTTCCAAATTTTTTACACGTGCATAGCTGAAAAGTGTGGCGTGCATTTGTATTCAGCCCCCTTTACTCTGATACCCCTAACTATAAAATCTAGTGGAACCGATTGCCTTCAGAAGTCACCTAATTAGTAAAAAGCGTCCACCTGTGTGTAATTTAATCTCAGTATAAATGCAGCTGTTCTATGAAGCCCTTAGAGGTTTGTTAGAGAACCTAAGTTAATAAACAGCATCATGAAGGCCAAGGAACACATCAGACAGGTCAGGGATAAAATTGTTGAGAAGTTTAAAGCAGAGTTAGGTTATAAAAAATATCCCAAGCTTTGAACATCTCACGGAGCACTGTTCAATCCATCATCCAAAAATGGAAAGAGTATGGCACAACTGCAAACCTACCAAGCAAGACATGGCCGTCCACCTAAACTGATAGGCCGGGCAAGGAGAGCATTATTTCCAAGAAGCAGCCAAGAGGCCCATGGTAACTCTGGAGGAGCTGCAGAGATCCACAGCTCAGGTGGGAGAATCTGTCCACAGGACAACTATTAGTCGGGCACTCCACAAATCTGACCTTTATGGAAGAGTGGCAAGAAGAAAGCCATTGTTAAAAGAAAGCCATAAGAAGTCCAGGTTGCAGTTTTCAAGAAGCCATGTGGGAAACACAGCAAACGTGGCAGAAGGTGCTCTGGTCAGATGAGACCAAAATTGAACTTTTTGGCCTAAAAGCAAAACGCTATGTGTGGCAGAAAACTAACACTGCACATCACCCTGAACACACCATCCCTACTGTGAAACATGGTGGTGGCAGCATCATGTTGTGGGATTGCTTTTCTTCAGCAGGGAAGCTGGTCAGAGTTGATAGGAAGATGGATGGAGCCCAATATAGGGCAATCTTTGAAGAAACTCTGCAAAAGATTTGAGACTGGGGCGAAGGTTCACCTTCCAGCAGGACAACCACCCTAAACATACAGCCAGAGCTACAATGGAATGGTTTAGATCAAAGCATATTCATGTGTTAGAATGGCCCAGTCAACGTCCAGACCTAAATCCAGTTGAGAATCTGTGACAAGACTTGAAAATTGCTCTATTACAGACGCTCTCTGACAATCTCTCTCAACCTGACAGAGCTTGGGCTATTTTGCAAAAAAGAATGGGCAAAAATGTCACTCTCTATATGTCCACAGCTGGTAAAGACATCCCCAAAAAGACTTGTAACTGTAATTGCAGCGAAAGATGGTTTTACAAAGTATTAACTTGGGGGGGGGCTGAATACAAAAGCACCCCACACTTTTCACATATTTAGTTGTAAAAAAATTTAAAAAACATTTATCTTTTTCCTTCCACTTCACAATTATGTGCCACTTTGTGTTGGTCTATCACATAAAATCCCAATAAAATACATTTATGTTTTTGGTTGTAACATGACAAAATGTGGAAAATTTCAAGGGGTATGAATACTTTTTCAAGGCACTGTAAGTAAGAAATAATGCATTGTGCACAGAAATACATATATCAATCAGATTTGATTGAAGATCTAATTTGGTAGTCTCTCGTATGAAATATTATTATTATTATATTATTATACAGGATTTTTTATAGCACCAACAGTTGCCCAGCACATGAGGGCAGACAGTACAGTTATATTCAATACAGGAGGAATCAGAGGGCCCTGCTTGTTATAGAGCTTACAATCTAGAATACTTTCCTGATAGGCCAGATACGTTATTAAACAACATAGGCTTTCTTTGCTGGCTTTGGATTTCCCTTATAATTCTCCTTCAGTCCTTAGGTGGGCAGGGTTTAGGCCTGGTCTTCGCTCCTTGGCAAACTTTTGGTTTAGCATTTTTTACAGGTAACTTACTATTACTCCTGATGAAGCTCATCAATTTGATCTAGAGTGCTCCCACTACCCCATCTATGTTTCCAATGTTACATATGAGATTCTTTACTGAAATATACACTCACCGGCCACTTTATTAGGTACACCTGTTTAATTGCTTGGTAACAAAAGAATTGCTAATCAGCCAATTACAAGGCAGCAACTCAATACATGTAAGCATCTAGATGTGGTGAAGACAACTTGCTGAAGTTCAAACGGAGCATCAAAATGGGGAAGAAAGGGGATTTAAATGACTTTGAACGTGGCATGGTTATTGGTGCCAGACGGGCTGGTCTGAGTATTTCAAAAACTGCTGATCTACTTAGATTTTCACACACAACCATCTTTAGGATTTAAAGAGAATGGTCCGAAAAATAGAAAATATCCAGTGAGCGGCAGTTGTGTGGATGAAAATGCCTTGTTGATGTCAGAGGTCAGAGAAGAATGGGTAGACTGGTTCAAGATGATAGAAAACACATTGAACCTTGAAGCGGATGGGCTACAGCAGCAGAAGATCACACGGGGCGCCACTCCTATCAACTAAGAACAGGATACTGAGGCTACAATTCGCACAGGATCACCAAAATTGGACAACAGAAGATTGGAAAAACATTGCCTGGTCTGAGTCTCAATTTCAGCTGCGACATTCAGATGGTAAGGTCAGAATTTGGTGTAAACAACATGAAAGCATGGATCCAACCTACCTTGTATCAACGGTTCAGGCTGGTGATGGTGTAATGGTGTGGGGGGGGATATTTTCTTGGCACACTTTGGGCCCCTTAGTACCCATTGATCATCGTTTAAATGCCTACCTGAGTATTGTTGCTGACCATGTCCATCCCTTAATGACTACAGTGTACCCATCTTCTGATGGCTCCTTCCAGCAGGATAATGCACCATGTCACACAGCTCAAATCATCTCACCACTGGTTTCTTGAACATGACAATGAGGTCACTCTACTCCAATGGCCTCCACACTCACCAGATCTCATCCAATAGAGCACCTTTGGGATGTGGTGGAATGGGGGATTCTGCATCATCCCTGGTGATCTTGGCCAGCACTCACTCCACTTCCTTCCCTGCTGAGGCGGAACCTGCTGACTGCTGCTAGGTTCGTTTGCAATCTGGTTGGCCGGGACTTGGGCGGAGGGTGTGGTCAGTTCTTCAGTGATGAAAGTGGACCCAGCCCTCTCAGGTGCATGCAGATTCAGAATATGAGAGAGCAGCATAGAGGGTAAGTCACGGAGAGTTATTGAGTGCTGCTGTGCCCCCTCGGCTGTAGATTTGGACTCACTTTATTTAATCTCCTTGGATGGGACACCTGAGGCTGACAAGCTGGCATGATGGAGTTGCATTGTGAAAATGGATGAGGATGACTCTGGGTGGGGATGAGCGTTACATTGTGGAGAGCCTCTTCACTATGTAGCTCTCATCCCCACCCAGAGTCATCCTCATCAATTTTCACAATGCAACCCCATCATCCTCATCCCCACCCAGAATCTCCATCCCTCTCCACAATGTATCCCCATCCACGCCCAGAATCATCCATCTCTCTCCAGGATTCTGGGCGTGGATGGGGATACATTGTGAAGAGGGATGGATGATGCTGGGCGTGGATGGGGATACATTGTGGAGAGGGATGGATGATGCTGGGCGTGGATGGGGACTCGGTGGGATGGCCAGTGAGCGGATTCAGTGAGACGGCCAGTGGGCGGGCCCTAGGTAATAATGGTGGTCAGGCTCCGGGGGGCCCAAACCTAAATCTGTATAAGGGGACCCAAAATTTCTGATGGCTACCCTGATCTTGTTACAATGGCATCTGAAATTTGGTGGGATATATTAGGCTGCAAGTAAATGTGTTGTCCCTGAAGTTTTGATTGCAGAAAAATGGACATCACAGTTTATTGTGTATGGGGCTGTGTAGCTGCAGACTGGTCTGGATGCCCATGCTGACCCGTGTCCACAGCCAAAGGCACCTACAATGGACACAAGGATGGGCAGAACTGGACCATGGAGCAAAGGAATGGAGTGATCTGATCGGATGAATCCCATTTTCTTTTACATTACATGGGTGGCTGGGTGAATGTGCTTTTGTTACCTGGGGAAGAGTTCGGGGTACTCGAATGCAGTATGGGAAGAAGGCAAACAGGTGAAGGCAGTGTGATGTTTTGGGCAATATTCTGCCGGGAAACTTTGAGTCCTGCAATCTATGTGGATGTTATGTGACACACACACCCTACCTAAACATTGTTTCTGCCCAAGTACACCCCTTCACAGAAACCGTATTCCTTGCTGGCCATGGACTCACTAATGATTCAAGAATGGTTTGAGGAACAATGAGTTTGAGGTGTTGACTTGTCCTTTAAATTCACCAGATCTCAATCCAAGCGAACATCTGTGGGATGTGCTGGAAAAACAAATCTGACCCATGGGATCCCCACCTCGCAACTTACAGGACTTAAAGGATCTGCTACCAATGATTTGGTGCCAGATACCACAGCATACCTTCAGAGGTCTAGTGTCATCAATGCCTCAACAGGTCAGAGCTATTCGGGCAGCAAAAGGAAGACTTACTCAATATTCGGTGGGTGGTCAAAAAGTTATGGCTGATCGGTGTATGAGCTTGTAGTTGTAACCTGTAATTGTAATATGTGATAATCAAGCCTACTTAGAATAATGAATATTTTGTGGTTGTTTTTGAATGTCTTTTTATAAAGAAGGAATTTTATTGACTTCTGGAAGTTATGCTCATTATAGCACCTGAAAAGTTCAGAATGAGGGATGTGGTGTTATGACCAAACATTCACGTCCAAGTGGACAATTCCAATTTAGGAGATTACGTCCCCTTACTTTAAATTGCAATGATCATTATGACATGAGCAGAGATGCAAGGTAAGTGCAGTTCATCCAGTTCTAGCAACCAATAGTTACTCATAAAGAGCACCTAACACCCTAATTGTTTTCTTTCTTCACAGGAGAGTTAGCCGACCTTCAATATACAATCATGTACTATTTTATCCTTCATTAGGCACTTTTTCCTCTGAAACATTTTTAAAATACTTACCATGCATATAATTTAAGGCTTTTGTTTGTGGTTGGAATGTGCACCACCTGCCTTGGTGTTATTGGAGTTATTGTACAACATTCTCTCTTTGACAGCCTCAGGCAATGGTGTTCACTCTACCCTACATGATGCTGTCAGATAATGTAAGCAATGCATAGGCTGCTTTCTACTTCTTCTCCAGTTTACACCTGTCTCATGTTCAGGTGTTCTGCAGACATTAGGCATTGTGTTTTGTTGTTGTAGAACATGTTTTGTGAACACAGACAACTTATTGTCTTATTATTATTGGTACCGATTTCCATAGCTTATTTATGATTGTATGTCATCTACAGGTCAGGTTACTCATTTACTCATCCTTATAAGATCAACATTAGTAGATAAAAGCACCCTTTTTAGTTTTCTTGCTGTGTAAGGGTTGTCTCCTTGTTGCAGTCTGGTGCCCACAAAAGGCAGCGCACTTCACATTTACCAGCCACAGGAAGGCTTTATGTGCATTGCTGGAGCCCCAGGACTTAAAGGGGTTGTAAACCTTTGTGTTTTTTCACCTTAATGTATCCTATGCATTAAGGTGAAAAAACACCTGGCAGTGAACGACCCCCCCAGCCCCCCTGTTTTACTTACCTGAGCCCTGGAACTTGACCCAGCGGGGACGCGCTGTCTCTCTGCCCAGGGTTCTCGGCTCTTGATTGGATAGATTGATAGCAGTGCAGCCATTGGCTCCCGCTGCTGTCAATCAAATCCAATGACGTGGGCGCCGGTGGCTATGGACACCGAATGCTGGACCCGGGAGCGCGCCCACAAGGTAACCCCCTCGGGAGAGCGCTTCTCCCAGGGGGTGAACTGATGCAGGGAGGAGCCGCAAGAGCCGCCGGGGGACCCCAGAAGACGAGGTTCGGGGCCACTTTGTGCAAAACGAGCTGCACACTGGAGGTAAGTATGATATGTTTGTTATTTAAAAAAAAAAAAAGAAAGAAACCCTTGCAATCACTTTAAGCGACAGATATCCAAAAAGCCAAAGTATTGGACATAACCCTTTCACTGGCAGAACAGTTTTTGCATTCACTTAATAAATCAACTGTGCACAAATTTAGGCCTGAAGATTAGGTAAAACCCCCAACCATTATAAATTTTCTGAAAGCAGAGACCTTGGAGAAAAAAAAAGTGGTAGCGTCTTTTTTGGTAAAGTTTAAAAGATGAGGTTGCGCTGCCTAAATAGATACCCAACAGGCAGGCTTTAAACTTGCGCATGCCTGCAAAATGACATGTTGGGGGGAGGGACTCAATTTTTTTTTGGGGGGGGGGGGGGTTAAGTGCTTGGGTGTAACTTTTTTACATTTTTTTTTACTTTCACAAAAACTTTTTTTTATATCAAATAGAGGACAAAAGGTCCCCTATATAATGTAATATTTTTAAGACAGATTATCTTAAATGAGAACTTAAGAAGATTCCTGCTGCTGCAATATGCACTGGCCTAAATGGCAGGTGTGATTGTAGCCTAAGACACAGTCTTTGATAACTCTTAGGTAGCAATTAATTTTTTGAGTGCGCCCTCTAGTTGCAGTACCTAATGAGATGGCTGAGAAAGGGATGACATGCAATCAACTGTTTTAGTCCTTGACAATAAAAATGTATTTACATTAACCAGCAGTTCTTCATTATCAGAACAATAATTCTGTTGAACTTTCCAAGTTGGTTTAACCAAGAGTTTACCTTTTCTGCTTAGTTTCTTATCTGGAAAGAATCCTGTTTCTTAAAGTGATATCAGAAATCCCCCCTAAGGAAGACACGCGACACTGTATCGACACGCGTTGGGGAGGGGCACGGACAATCACTTCATTAGGAACTAGCGTGGAGCTAGCTTTTTTCCTGAGAAGTGCCAGCTGCGCTTGTGTGAAACAGGATAGGTGATTCCTAAACACGGGTTATATTTTGGCTGTCTATAGACTGGTGCGCTTGTAGCACCAGAACAATGTGAGTACCCTGTTATCGCCTCTTATGCAAATACATATTTTTTAAACAATATAAGCACTATCCGTTTTTTCGCTACATTTTTATCATTGGCCAATACCAGCTACTTGGGAGCAGGGTGTGGAGAGGAGTTCTGGAGTTGCCTTGGCGTAGCCCTTGGAGAGGCTAAAAAGCTGTTTCTGACCCTACTTAGTTGTAGAGGTCTCACTGGTTCGGGTGAGAATACTCCTGGAGGGGGGGAGCACCTGTGGTGACACACATCTTGGATCTTTTTTGAGCACACAGGAGTGGATTCGATTTGAGCCCCTATTGTGATTCTTTTATCCTATGGACTATTTTTAGTTTGGTTAATTTTTTTGCAAGAATTATTATATGTTTGGTATGAGCACTGTTGTTCAATTTTTCAAAAAAAAAAAAAAGGTTTTTTTTTAATAATTCAGTTTTTTATTTTATTAGAATTCAGTTTAACAGTCAACTAAGGACAAAGACATATGTCCATATATAACATTTACATAATATCCAAAACTCTATATACACATATCAAAATATTCTATTCAAAAAGAAAAAAACAAGAGAAAAGAGAAAAAAGAAGAAGAGAAAAAAAGGTAAAAAACACTTCCCCTTTTAACAATTTATTATAAAAGTTGAATTTGCTCCGACACCCCCCCCAGTTGAGGGCCCCAGCTTCCCTAGCTATTCATGTTCCTAATCTCTCTCCGTGCACCAATCAATCAATATACCCCTAATTAAAAAAAAAATAGTGAAGTTTAATCATATTAAACAAAAAAAGAAAAAAAAAGGAGGGGGGGGGGAGAGAGGGAGGAGAAGAACCACAATTTTATTGTGCACTTCTTTCCCCTCTCCTCTCCTTTGAAAAAGGCCTCTATGGGCTTAATTACCACCATGTGCAAAACTAAATGATGAATTGATACATAAGTTCATTGTGTACTTGTTAGTGTTAAAAAAAAAAAAAAAATCTATGCAAAAAGGCCTCTAGGCGCCACTTTGCCATGCCTGTTTGCGTTGACTAATACCAAAAAAAATATTTTAATTGTTTATACACTGTATGTTTTTTGGTTTCACTTATGGAGTGATATTTGTGCGGTATCACCAAAATACTTATATTTCCACTATTTATGCACATGAAGTGTGTTTAGAATGTTTTGGCGCTGCACAGTTGATTGTTTGGTGATATTAACCACTTGCCTACTGGGCACTTAAACCCCCCTCCTGCCCAGACCAATTTTCAGCTTTCAGCGCTCTCACACTTTGAATGACAATTACTTAGTCATGTAATACTGGACCCAAATGAATTTTTTGTCATTTTTTTCATACAAATAGAGCTTTCTTTTGGTGGTATTTGATCACCTCTGGGTTTTTTATTTTTTGCGCTATAAATGAAAAAAGACCGGAAATTTTGAAAAAAAAATGCATTTTTCTTAGTTTCTGTGATAAAATTTTGCAAATTATTAATTTTTCTTCATAAATTTTGGCCACAATTTATACTGCTACATATCTTTGGTAAAAATAACCAAAATTAGCGGATATTATTTGGTCTTCGTGAAAGTTAGAGAGTCTACAAGCTATGGTGCAAATCATAAAAAATTAATCACATCTGATGTACTGATCTAATTTCTTGTGACCCGAACAAGCCAGGAAAGTACAAATACCCCCCAAATTATCCCTTTTTTGAAAGTAGACATTCCAAGGTATTTAGTAAGATGCATGGTGAGATTTTTGATGTTGTAATTATTTCCCACAATTCTTGTGTGAAATGCAGCCTGTGTCCTATGAAATGCAGCCTGTGTCCCATCAAATGCAGCCTGTGTCCCATCAAATGCAGCCTGTGTGTCACATCAAACCCCCCTCCCCCCCTTCTCCGCGGGAGGTCCGGACCGGCACAGCGGCATGTACCTTGCTGTGTGGTGTCCTCTCCTGCTGTGTGGGCACTGGAGGAGTCCACTCCTAACTTGGATGTCAATCAAACCGCCTGACCGTAGTAATAGATACTACGAGCGCCGGGTGGAAGCTACTCGCAAAGCGTTGCAAAGAGGGACAAAAGCCCGCAAATGAAGCGCCGCGTCTGCAATCTCGTGATTGCATAGATGTGGCGCTGCCCATAGTGCACTGTGTCCGGTGTCCGAAAACAGTGCACTTAAGGACCTTTTATTCTATTTTTTTTTAAAGGGCCAGTTTAAAAAATTTTCTTTTTGTGACTGCCTGGAGGGGGGGCGGCGCCCGTGTGCACCCTATGGACGGGCCACCACTGCTCTCAGCGAGCTGCTGAGAGAATGAGCCAGCCACTCCCGCCCCCTCCACAGCATGGCACTTCAGTGATTGCTGGAAGGGCAGAGCAGAGAGCCGGTGACTGACAGTCATCAGCTTTCTGCTCACTGAAGACTGAAAATTGAGCAATCAGCGACCCTTGATCACTCTTCTCGGTGTAGAGGCAGCGGAGGGCGGATGCTGCTGCATCCAATCAATGTGGCATCCACCTAGGTGCTTCTTTTTATACTCTTTTTATACTCCTGAACTTCTTTTTTGTCAATGCTATAGCATTAAACAAATGTAACAAATGTAACATTCCTATGAAGAAATGAAACATATTGGTCAATTTTTACAAATCATGAAGAGCTTGAGCAGTATGTTCTGATATATGTTGGATAGAATGGGGAAGGGTTAGAACTTCTGATCTTTCTGTCTGTTCTTCCATTGGGGAGTTTTCAGGACCATAAATTAATAGAATAGAAGCCTATCCCACACCCACATAACAACTATCCCCGAGCCACCCCCATGAAATCATTCTCTGCAGCTATTACCTTTTGTACCACCACCCTCTCCCTTTAGAATGTAAGCTCTACGAGCAGGGTCCTCCTGTACCCTTTGTATTGAACTGTACTATAATTGTGTTGTCCCCCTATACATTGTAAAGTTCTGCGTAAACTGTTGGCGCCATATAAATCGTGAATAATAATAATAATAATAATAATAAATAATAATAATAGAACAAGTTTCTTGGTACAAGTAGCCTAAGACAACAATAATAACTTGACAGGAGAACCCATTCCCTATTTCACTATAAAAGTGTTCTTGTTATTGTCCATGTCTCCATATGAGAGCGTTCAAAGTACACCCAGGGCTTGGCTAGTAAATGCAGTAGAAGCTCCCGCCTTGGGCACTGTGGTATGGCGTGGCTGCAGTGGGAGTCTTTCCTGCTTCTGTGCCACCCCAGCCATCACCTGCACTATGCAAAGTCGGGCTGTCAAGCTGACAGCTCAGGGCTGATGATTACATTGGAAGAATGGGTCTGTATCTGTATTCAGTGGAGCTCTACTGTCATTATGACAGCTGGCACCAATCTGTATCACAGGATCGGGCAACTAGTAGCCCTTCAGCTGTTGTGAAACTACATTTCCCATGAGGCATTGCAAGGCTGGCAGTTACAATTACTCCCAGAGGCATGATGGGACTTGTAGTTCTGCAACAGCTGGAGGGCCCCAGGTTGCCTACCCCCTGCTATCAGATACACCGATAGTGGCTCCTGACACATAGAGCTCAGGGGTTCAGCTGTCGTGACAGTGAAGCCCAGCAGATTACACCTGGTAGCCACTCTCCTGGTGTATTATGCAGCTCAGCCCTGCTGTTTATTGAGTTATGAATGAAGGTTGTAATTGTAGCTTTCATTCATAAATTAGTATTATGTGTAAATTGCATGCAAAAAAAAGTATTTTTAAAAGCCAATTATGAACCCTGTCTAGCTTTTATTAACTCCTTCATTCCCTACTTAGCTGTTTTTTTTTTCTTTTTAAAATGTGTATGTAAAGGTTTTGAGTTGGCATTTTTTTTTTCAGTGCTACATTTAAAAATACATTGAGGTTTATTTACCAAAACTGGAGAGTGCAAAACCTGGTGCAGATTCCAAGGTTTTTGGGGCTTTTTTGCAAAACTTATTTGAACAAGCTGAACTTGGACCCTGATTGGTTTCTATGCAGAGCTGCACCAGATTTTGCACTCCCCAGTTTAATAAATCAAACCCATTGCATCAGAAACATGATTTTATTACTTTTTATTGACGACGTGCAGAAAAAAATGTGCACTTCTTGAAATGGCAAAACTTTACAGAAATCTTCAAATTTTCGCTAAAATATCAGTGAAATGAAAACTCTGTTTTGTTCATCCTTACACATTGTGGTCAGGGCCGTCTTTGAGGCAGGGCAAAAGGGGCAGCTGCCCTGGGCCCTGTCATTGTTGTAGGGCCCAAAGCAGCTGCCCCATACTTGCCAACTATCCCAGTTTAAATTCCCTCGTTCCTTGAGGTTTTAGTCCTGTGCTGTGTCCTGATACCTCAGTGTGAAGTTCTATTACTAATGCTGCCCAGCTCTGCCCTATTGTTGTGTACAGATTACTCACCTGCAGACTCTGTGTTTACATGTAAATACCAGCATTGATATGTAAATAGCAGCTGCATTCATATGTAAATAGAGGCAGTATTCATATGTACATCATGCCCCCATGAGGTCATATCCATGATCACCTATACGGAATGCTGCCTCTGGGGAGATAAAGGGGCATGCTGGAAATTGATCACACCCACCCCTCCCCCCAGCACTGCCACTGATCACAGGAGTCCTAGGATCCCTAGGAGTTTTCAGTCTGTTGATGGGTCCCCTCACCTCCTCAGTCCATGGTGTGCAGGCAGTGAGGAGATGATGTGCTGTAACATCTAGCAACCAATCAGTAAGCAGTAGTGATGTGCAGTAACTTCTAGCAACCAATCAGTGACCAGTATTGATGTACAGTAATCTCTGGCAACCAATCGCAATCACTGCCTAATTAGTAAATTGATTTTGAGTCTAGCTGCTATTTATTGCATGCCTCAAAGCAGGTGGAGAGCGAAACTGCATGGGGGGGGGGGGCAAGAAAATTTTTGCCCAGGGTACAATCAATATTAAAGATGGCCCTGATTGTGGTTGGTTTACTAAAGGAAAACAGACTGCTTACTTTGAAAGGGAATTTTCTCCAGAGCTTAGTAAATGTGCTGAAGTTTCATCTTGTAAAAAATAACCAGTCATCATCATGTGCAAGGAAAAAAAAAACAGCATATTTGCTTGCACATGGAAGTCAGAAGAGCTTCACCGTATTCACTAAGCACTGGGGAAAATTGCCTTGCAAAGGCAACATCCTATTTGTTAGTAAATCAGCTCCATTATGTTTAAAGTGGTTGTAAATCCTAAACATTTTTTTTAACCTTCATGCATTCCCTGCATTTAGATAAAAAAGGTTTAGGTAAAAGTATTGCCCAATCTCAATCCTGTCTGCAGCAGCTCTCCCCGCTCTCACAGGCTTTGTCTTGTCAATTAGCAATTCTTTGTCATTTTCAAGCTCACGTGATAGTATTGCATATTGTATTGTATTTTTAATTGTATGCAAAGTCAAAACTTTTTTTAGTAGGGAGAGATTATTAAGTCTATTTTTGCTACCTGTGTTCTGCTGGAGAGACTTCTCACTTCTTGTCCTGAAGATGCATCAATCACAGGAAATCCCTCCAAAGTAAACAGAATTTCCATCCTAGAGAGTTGTCACAGGAACCGGTGTCCCCATTGAAAGATTCACTCTCATCTCTTGCTCTGGTGCCAACACAATTTGCATTCCCTCTCCCTTTCTGTATGTTTGACAATGGTCACCAGGAAAAATTGAGTTGTGAATTTCAAGGGGAAACAGACTACAATAAAAACAGTCTGCAGAACATGAATTTTAACTCTTTCCCACTCTGAAACAAAACATAATTCCTTTACATACACTTTTAACCTCCCTGGAGGTATGATTATTTCAGATTTTAGGTGCTGAAAGCAGTACAATTATTTTGCATGGAAATTTGGCGTTTTATATTGTAGGCCTGTAATTCTTAACAATAACACACTTATATCTGTCCACCAAGAGTCTAGTAGACATCCCGGGTATGATGAAGTTTGAAACACAAAATCATACATTATAATATAATAAATAAATATAAATATTTAAAAAAAAATAAAAATAATAATAATAAAATAAATTTCCCCACGATTCACTATCGCTCAATTCTGCAAGTGTTCTAATTTACTATTGCTGTTTTCTAGCTGGTCTAAAGCCACTTTTGACATAAAGGGACACTTTTTGGTTGCTATGGACAATCTCCAGTTTCCAGGCAGAAAGAACAGTATATATAATATAAAACTGCATGCAGGGCATTGGACAAAGCACTGGGGACAAAAGGGATGTGAAATGATTTCATACAGTACTGTAATCTGTAAGATTACAGTACTGTATGTGTTATGAATTTTACATTTTTTTTTTATTTGCCGCCAAGCTTCGCCCCCATGCGTCGCAACACTCGCAGGGAACGGAGCCTGGCACAGACAGGCTTCGGGCGGAGGACAGAGCCTGCAGACACAGCGGGGGGGACATCGCAGGATCCTGAGATGTAGTCCCGAGTGTGGCTCGGGGTTACCGCTAATGGTGCTGAAATTTAACCCCGAGCCACACTCGGGAATACTATCAGGAAGGCTACGTGAAAGTTCAGGCTCTAAGTAAAGCCTAGTACACATGTTAAAGCGGAACTTGAGTAATTTTTTTCAACTTTCCATCTATTAAATCTTCTGCCCTTGTTGTTTTAACTTTGGATAGTAAAACATTTTTTTTTCTGCCAGTAAATACCTTATACAGCCCACTCCCTGTTTCTTGTCTGGTAAAAAGCCTAGGCTTATGACATCATGCACAACTCTCTCTAACTCTTGTGAGTTTGCCAGGAAGGGAAGGGGGAATGAGCCATAAGAGGGCAAATGAGAGCTGCAGAGCTGAAGGTGTGCCTCTGTGTTTCTGTGTAAATCCAATAAGTGAACAGGCAGCAGCTTCAGTTGGCCACAATTAAAAATGGATGCCAGACTCAGTGGAGACTCAGACTCATTTCTGCAGCATATTTGGCAAGTACAGAATCACAGTATATATAAAATAATATGCTAAGTGGTTGGAGGGAAGCTTCAGAATAGCAAAGATGTTTTTATTACAAATTATGTAAGCAGACTGCAGATTCTCTTTAATTTTTTTTTTCATTCAACAGAGCGGGCTAAACGAATAAACAAAAAGAGGTTGCTGTACTAACTATGCAATGTTAGTACAGCGATCTCCCCCGCTGTGCTATTGTGCTCTGACAGGGGGGCCACCCCTCACCAGGGGACTCCTGTCAGCACTTGCAGCCATTGGCCAAGGGCTGATCGGCTGCTGGTTTTTAGGTATGGGTCGATCGTGAGATCGACTTCTGTTGGACAGGCAGCTGTACACATGGGCCAAAAGTCAGCCGCTTTCTACTGTAACTGCTGATTTCGATCGATATTTGGCCCGTGTGTATGGGGCTTACGCTTGTGCAATTGGCACAATGGGACAAATGGGTAGAAGTAAAGAAGAGACCATACAGCTTGATATTTACACACACACACATTCATTATTGTTCCCAGTGCTGAGCAAACTGCACCTAGTTACCAGACCTTTTGTTATAGGCCGTGTGAAGTCATACCTGGATATAACCACAATGTAAACATGTGTGCAGCACTGAAAGGAATACATTAATCAATAGGCTCTGAAAGCATAAGAGTTGCTTATGTACATCATTTTATTGCATTTCTGGTAATAAGTATATGAGGCTAAAGGCCACTAAATATTCATGTGTTAATTAAAGGTCATATATTCTTTTATTGATAGGAAGATCTTATTTGTTACCTCTTTCTAAAATGAGAGGGAAGAAGAAATACTGTTTTCACATCTAAGCTAAAGTTAGCAAAAACTATAATGTAACCACACATGTTCTGTCTGACCCCCTAAGTCAACAGAAAATTCTGTCCTATGGTTGCCAAAGTAGGCCAGCTGAACTACTGGCAATTGTTTTTGTATTATGTAATACAGCAAAAGCAGTTCCCTGAAATTCCATTGGCTGGGCACTGCTCAGCTTGTAGGGAAAAGCAGAAATAAAGGAAAGGTGCAAATAAATCTAGTCTCAAAAATTGCTGAAACATAAATTAGCCAGCAGAATGGAAATTCGTAAGCACTGATAATTATCCTAAGGAGGTATATATAATGAAGGCAAAATGAACAAAATAGCACAACTGCGTGTAATAACAGTAGATTGGCTCCTGATGCTGGCTGGAGAGCAAGCAGTAAGGCTGGATTCACACCTATGCAGTTTTAGTGCTTTTTGCATTTTGCAGATTTGCATTACAGAACGTGTTCCATAGGAAACCATGTTAAATGGACTGTAGTGCAAATCTGCAAAATGCAAAAAGCACTAAAACTGCATAGGTGTGAATCTAGCCTAAGGCTCGATTCACATCTATGCATGTTGCTTTTGAGCGTTTCTGCAGTGTTTTTTGCGGTGCTTGCAGCGTTTTTGAACAGCGTTTTTGCTGCATTTTTGCAGCGTTTTTGCCGCGTTTTGCGTTTTTTTTTTTTTTTTTACAGTTTTTTTTTTTATACTGTATACAGTGTAAGAAAAAAAAAAAAAACGCCAAAAACGCAAAACGCTGCAAAAATGCTGTAAAAACGGTGTACTTGCGTTTTTTTAACGCTGGTCCATTGAATTCTATTACATGCAAAACGCTGCATTTTGCATGAAAAAAGTCCCCGACCCTTTCCAAAAACGCAGAGGCACAAAAATGCATTGATGTGAACATGTTCCATAGGAACCCATGTTAAAAAATTCCCATGCATTTATGCAAAATGCAAAATGCATCAAAAAATGCATTAGTGTGAATGGAGCCTAAAGGAACCAGGAATCTGATGCACACTTGCTCAATCTGACAGATCTACAGCAAAGCCGCACGCAGCCACTTGTAGCATGTGAACTTGTGAAGAGTGGTTCCTTCACCCTCTCCTAAAGCCATAGAATCAACACACTTCTTGACTCGAGCAAGCTTCAGCAGGCGTGCCACAAGCTTCAAGAAGTGCTGAAGCCCGCTACTGGTTGTTTAAAGTGGCCATCAGCACCCCCATTAGGATCTGCAATTAGCATGTACAACTGGAGTTGAATGGTACTTTAAAAACTTCAACAAAGCTTGCTGAAAGCTCTGCAAATGCTTTGTCAAAGCTTGCCATTCACACTGCTCTTATACAAGCTGAAGCCTGTATGAAACAGTTCTTATTGCTTCCCCTGTAGGGAGTGTTTCATAACCTAGGCCTAACTAAGCCTGGAAATAATAATGGAATGTTCAGTTAAACCTTAACCACATATCTGCTATATAATGTACCAATTATGTTTACTTTGTTGCAAAGCTACATTCTTTTACATTAAATGATAGACAGCTAACCTGCTTTTAAACAAACATATTGGTAATCCTGGCTATCTATTTGGTCATGCAAAGAGAAATGTCTAACTGTATTCAGCTAATGTTTTTCTGCTTTTTCTGTAGGTTGACACATTATGCTTTTGAAGATCTTGATAATGAAAAGGTGAATTCTTGCAGACTGGCGCTTTTCATGCTACATTCCCACTACAATGGAGGCCCCGTTCAGTATTTACATTTCTCCTGTATGTGGGTGGGTACCTCAAACAGACTCACCACAATCCTATCAAAGTACCATGGTAGCTGAAGGCATTCAATAAGGAGGAATGACCTGCTTCCAGGTATTGTTCACCATGGAGGTTCTTAAAGATTAGACCTGACTAGACATGTGCTGTTCCTTTCGCTCCGAATTAATATTTGGTCAAATTTTTCGTTAATTGGAGATTTGGATATATTCAAATATATATAATAATATCTATATATATAATAATAATTACAATATAAACAAATTTTACCGAATGCTCCGAATAACGTAAATGAAATTTGTCCGAATTTCGGAAATTTGGACTGAAATTTGAATGGAATTTCACATTGAACTCCAGTCGAACTCTAACTACACATATTGCTGAAATCAAAGTCTGTGTGTGTTATTAGAAATAATTATTATTATTTGAAATAATGCTGTTTTTGTTAAGCCAAAGGTGATTTAAAGAGTCATTGTAATCATTTGATGAAGATTTTTCTTTTGTTTGTTCACTTTGCTGCATTCAAATAAAAAACAATATAACATTTTTTGTTTCAACTGATTCGAAAAATTGATCAATATGAACGTTTCGAATAGAAAAAAACTAAATTCGAAGAAAATTCCGAATACGAATTCCAAATACGAATTGAACGAATCAACCGAATTGAACTAACGAAATAACTAGATTAACGAATCAAAACAAAACAAAACACATTTTTTCGTCATGCACATGTCTAGACTTGACAGGGCTGGGCAGCTTCCACATATATTTGCAAATGTGCAATTAAGACCTCTGTTTTTACGCAAATTGTTAGATGGTGAAAATTGTTGTTTTTTTGCAACTTGGCAGGTAAGGCTGGGTTCAAACTGGAGAACGCAGAGGCTCACAGCAGGAGTCCGGTGCTTCTCCATTCACCATTTCAGGTCCAATTTTAGCCCAAATTTTTGGGCTGAATTCGGACATGAAACAGACCAAAAGACACACAGGACCCCTTTTGCAAATCACAACGGAGCCACTGCAGAGATGTGTGAGCTGGCTCCATAGAGAGCCGGTCACAATCTCCTGCTGTGCGAATTGGATGCGGGGAAATCCACATCCAATTTGCAATAGTGTGAAGCCAGCCTAAGTGTGCTGAGAAAACATCTGTTTTGTTAGTGCTGTGTAAAGCCCTTCTATGCGCACATTATTTTAATGAGTTCCAGACCGCCCAACGCACATTTACTGCGGCAGGGCAGCCCGTCTGCGTGAAACAACGTACCTGAATGTTGTGGCTTCCTCTGGGGTCTGGAGCACGCGCTGCCGGTGACCCGCTCCTGCTGTGATTGGACACAGCGGGTATCACCGATCGTTGACAAGAGAGGCAGAATGGCGCTCTGCCTATGTAAACAAAGCAGACCACCAATCTGTCAGAGAGGAAGTTGGAGAAACACGGATCTCTGTCTTTCTCCAGTTAAGCCACCCCCCCCCCACAGTTAGAAAGCACTCCCTAGGAGCACACTTAAAGTGGAGGGCCATCCTAAAATAAAAAACTGCATCGATATTTAAAAATTAAAAAAAAAAACATTTGAAAAATTTTTTTTTTTAACTTACCTGAAACCCCTGTTGCTAGGCAGTCTTCCTAATCGGCCTCTTCCTATTCCGCGGCGCTTCCTCCTCTTCGGCGAGCGGCCCCGTTGCCTTCTGGGACATGTGTGTGTGTTCCAGAAACCAACGGGGCCATTCACAAAGCGCCGCGCGACTCAGGCATGCGCAGTAGGAAACTGGCAGTGAAGCCACTAGGCTCCACTGCCTGTTTCCCTTAGTTAGGATGGTGGCGCCGGCAGCCGATCCGATGGATGGATCGGCCTCGGGGGCCCGACATCGGGGGCTCGTTGGACAGGTAAATGTCCTAATTAAGAGTCAGCAGCTACAGTGTTTGTAGCTGCTGACTTTAAAAAAAAAACAGCCGGAACACCACTTTAACCTTTTGATCACCCCTGATGTTAATCTCTTCCCCACCAGTGTCATTAGTACAGTGAGAGTGCATTTTTTAGCATTGATCACTATATTAGTGTCACTGATCCTTAAAAAGTGTCACTTAGTGTCTGATTTGTCCGCCACAATGTCCCAGTCTCGCTAAAAATTGCTGATCGCCGGCATTACTAGTAAAAATAAAAATGCCATAAAAATATTCCAAAGTTTGTAGACGCAATAACTTTGTGCAAACCAATCAATATACGCTTATTGGGATTTTTTTTTACCAAAAACATGTAGCAGAATACATATTGGCCTAAATTGATGAAGAAATTTGATTTTTTCATTTTTTTTTTTATTGGATATGTTTTATAGCAGAAAGTAAAAAATATTGTTTTTTTTTTCAAAAAAATTGTTTATAGCGCAAAAAATAAAAACTGTAGAGGTGATGAAATACCACCAAAAGAAAGCTCTATTTGTGGAAAAAACAGGACATACATTTTATTTGGGTGCAGAGTTGCAAGAACGCGCAATTGTCAGTTAAAGCAACGCAGTGCCGTATCGCAAAAAAATAGCCTGGTCACGAAGGGGGTGAAACCTTTCGGGGCTGAAGTGGTTAAAAGCCAGTTATAAATTGGGGTTGTTGCCATTTTTTGTGTAGCTGGCAACTCCAACAGAGCTCCTGATGAAGTCTGCATAGGCCAAAACATATGAGCATTTATAATTGGCAAATGCTTATATGACATTTTTAATTAATTGTTTTACACAATCAGATTTCTTTTGGTCTGTGAAATGCTCCACATTGTAAAATTGTGGAACCGTTGTAGAAAAATAAAAACGATGATTCCAGGCAGTGACTCATAAGGTGAAAGAGAGGCTCACATTGAGAGCAAACTGGTGGTGGTGCATGAGAAGCCTTTGTGATTGACCCTTGTTGAATGTTGCGCTTCTGGCCTAGTCTTCCGGTACCCATGCAGTGGTTCGGTCACTTTTATGGTTGCGCTAATTGACTCCTAGGGTTCCCCTGAATCATGATTTTCTGCATTCTCTCCTCTCTGCTTCTATATTGTTTCCTTTTTCTATGTCTCTTGTTTCTATTGCCTACCAAGCCCATTTGCACAGCAATCCCATTTATCTGTCCCTTCTCACATATCCGGACATCTTATGGCCATAAGCTTTCCTGGGACCTTTCTCCTTTCTTCAACCCAATACAATTTTTCTACCATGACACCATAGTCACTAAGGCTGCTTTCACACTGAGGCATGTGGGCGCTGGCGTTACAGCGGCGCTAGCGGCTGAAAAAGGGTTAAAAGGGTTTGCAGCGCTGCCCCATTGTTTTCAATGGGAAGGGGCGCTTTAGGAGCTGTAAATACACAACTCCTACAGCGCTCCAAAGATGCGGCTTGCAGGACTTTTTGGACCGCCCTGCAACCGCACCGCTTCAGTGTGAAAGCCCTCGGGGCTTTCACACTGGAGTGCATTGAGCAGCTCTTTCGGGGCGCTTTGCAGGCGATATTTTTAGCACGTTAGCGCCTGCAAAGCACCTCAGTGTGAAAGGAGCCTAAAACTGGAGCACTCAGAATCTGGTGCATGGTAGCCAATTAGCTTCTAACTTCAGCTTGTTCATTAAAGCTTTGGCAGTAAAACCTGCTAGATGATTGGTTTGTGTGCAGAGCTGCACCAGATTTTGCACTCTTTAGTTCTAGTAAAAAACTCCCCATGTCTTTGATATTGGTTGTATGCCTTAACCACTTCAAATCCGGAAGGTTTTACCCCCTTCCTGACCAGGCAATTGCGCGGTCGTGCGACGCTGTACCCAAAAAAAAATTGATGTTCTTTTTTTCCCACAAATAGAGCTTTCTTTTGGTGGTATTTGATCACCTCTGCGGTTTTTATTTTTTGCGCTGTAAACAAAAAAAGAGTGACAATTTTGAATAAAAAAACAATATTTTTTACTTTCTGCTATAAAACATTCTCAATAAAAAAAATGTAAAAAATCTAATTTCTTCATCAATTTAGGCCAATATGTATTCTGCTACATATTTTTGGTAAAAAAAAAAAAAAAAAAATCCCAATAAGCGTATATTGATTGGTTTGCGCAAACATTATAGCGTCTATAACTATGGGATAGATTTAGGGACTTTTTCTCTCTTTTTGAAATTTTTTTTAATTGTTTTTACTAGTAATGGTGGCGATGAGCGGGATTGCGGCTGACAAATTGGACACTAAGTGACACCAATACTGTGATCAGTGCTAATAAAATGCACGGTCACAGTGTAAATGACACTGGCAGGGAAGGGGTTAACACCAGGGGTGACTAAGGGGTTAAGTGTGTCCCTGGAAGGTGCTTACTAACTGTGCGGGGGGACGGATACACTGGAAGAAAACAGATCTGTGTTTCAGCTTAGCTAAAACACAAGATCTCTCTTTTGCTCCCTGACAGATCAGTGGTTTGCCTTGTTTACACAGGCACACCGCTACTCCGTCTCTCCACTGAGCGGTCGGTGGGTTGCGCATCGCGCCAGTGTGCGCCCTCTACACCGTGTGCACAAAATCACGTGCAGGTACATGCGTGGTAGGGCCACCCTACTGCAGTATATATGCGATGGGCAGTCCGGAAGTGATTAATGTATCCATGGCAAATTGGCTATGTTATTGAACCCATCTCTTTATTGTTTTTGTTTTCCCGTTCAAACTTAATAAATATGCACTTTTCTAAAAAAAAAAAAGAACAAAAAGAAAAGAACAAGATTAAAGCAGAACTAAAAAAAACTATCATTAGAATATATCCCTCAATACACACAAAATATATAAACTCAGTTTGTGAGCATCAAATGGGGTTTTAAATCCAGTTATTATTGTGTAAAAGTAGCGGTGACATCATTACTGTGCTACACAGCCTGAGCAGAGAGCAGAGATGTGGGAGGGGCCCAGCAGGTATTCCCACTACAGGCTGTCTAGAGAAAATGACAAGAAAGGGGGCGGATACAAGACCAGGCACCCTGCACAAGGAGAGACAGCAACAATGACCAGTCTTTATGATAGGAAACTCCCATATAGAGACAGCGTTTCACGCTGGATTCGATTTGGAAGAAACACACAAAGTACACCAGTATTCAAGTCAGAATACACATGACTCTTGCACTTAGACAATATTATTTTTTCCCAGAATTCAGCTCTTTTTACACAGTTTTTACCTCTGAAAACTGACTAGTTTATAACCAGTGATTATTTTATTGATGTCCCCAGTGTGATTTTTTTTTTCTTCACCAAAAATACCAATGTAAGAATTGTTGGTCACACTGTGTATATTACAGGCGTGTTTTATAGCTTTCTACGAAGCTGCCTGAATGATATCCGCCATCTCCACCCAGCGAGTACACAGCTTGTTTTACACCATGTTAGGTAAACAGAGAAAGTAAAGAGAGGTCAGGGCGTCTTGTTGTTCATAGCCTTATCTATACACTGAAAATTCCTCAATACCTCTCACTGGAATTTTATACAGAATCTTTAAAATGCATATAAACCTAGCAATTAACTTTTCTTATTTGCGCACTTGTATTCTGTTTATACTTTTAAAATAATTTTGTTCTGTTCTGTTCAGTAAGTGCAAAAAAAAACCTCTTGATTCTGCCAATAATTGTATCATGTAGCATTGTACCCAGTTACATACCTCCCAACTTTTTGAGATGGGAATGAGGGACACCTATCAGCAAAAGTATGCAGGCATAGGACACACCCCTGGCCACGCCCCCTTAAAGGAGAATTGTACAAAAAATAAAAAAATAAAAGATTGGCTAAACCCACAAGTGCTTTTTTTAACCACTACTATTCCTTTACATTGGCTTTTGGAATTTACAAATACAGCAATTTAGAAATCAGATGAAAGGTTTAGTGCTGGCAAACACTTTTTGATAGATAAAAAGTGCATTTTATATACAACTATATAGATCAGACCAAAATGAGGGACAAATGAGGAGGAATGAGGGACAGAGTAACATTGCTCCAAATCAGGGACAGTCCCTCGAAATCAGGGATAGTTGGGAGCTATGCAGTTCTCTGTGAACTACAGAACCCCCCCCCCCACATGTTATGAAGATTAGGAGAGTGTCCTGTAGTCCTAACACACCTAACCTAGCCTGCCCTAGGGTGACAATGCTGCTCCTCCATAAATCAAGTGCAGTGAGTGAGCGTTGTCACCCTAGGACAGGAAGGGTTTTACTGGCAGGATCACCAAGGAGAAAAAACCCTGAAAAAAAAGATGCAGCCACCATATCTCCTCTGTTGGTCTTCATGAGATCTTACTTCCACCCCCAAGGCCTAGTCACCCTGTTCCATTTCTAATACTGCATGTATTGAAAACATGTGTTGTACATGCATTTTAGGGGGCATTCCACTACTTGCTGATCTCTTAAAGTGGTTGTATACTGGAAGTTTTTTTTCCCCTGCAATGTAAAGTCATAATGTGCTAGTATGCATTGCATACTAACACATTATGTGAAACTTGCATTAAAATGAAGCTGTTCCAGCACCGCGATGTCAGCGCTGCAGCTGCTTCCATGTTCACCTGTCTTGCTTCCAGGTTCGCAGACTCCGGCTCTGTGACTGGCCGGAGCCGCGATGATGTCACTCCTGCGCATGCGTGCAGGAGCCGCCATTTACGGCACAGGGCTCGTAAGGAATGCCACGGGTGATCGTGCCTTCAAAGCGCATGCGCCAGTGATGTCACTGGCTGCATGTAATGTAAATATCTCCTAAACGGCGCACGTTTAGAAGATATTTACACACCTATAGGTAAACCTTTTTATAGGCTTACCTGAAGGTAAGAGTCAGTAGAGTTTACTTTTTTAACTGAGAAAATATGCCATTTGTTTGACATTAAATACCCGGGTTATGGCTGCAGCTAGATGCCGTAACCCCGGTGTTTTCTTTTCCCTCAGGCACCGGACTTTTAGATAAAAGTGATCGTTGTGACGGATTCGCCCCTCCCGCTGCTTTCGGGGCTTATGTTACTGATCGTTGAGCCCAGGAACCATCCAGAGCCGGCTGTGGCTTGACATAGAGATAAGCAATGGCAAGATGGCCGCCGCTCATCTTTATGCCCATGGAAGACCAGAGTGACGTCATGAAGTCACTTCTGGTTCTCAGGCCATGTAAACATGGCTTTTTTTTTTTTTAAAGCAAAAGATAAATTTTTTTTTTTTTAATCTTTTGCTTTTAGGGTAGAGGTGAGATTCGGGGTCTTTTTAGACCCCAGATCTCTCCATAAAGAGGATATGTAATGCTTGCGATAGCAATAAAAGTGATCAAATTTTTTTTTTTTTAAAGTGACAGTGTAGTAAAAATGAAAAAAGTAATAACATTTGTTTTTAAAGTGCTCCTGTCCCCTCGTGCTCACAGGCAGTAGTGACACATACATAGGTTATGCCCACATATGCAAATGGTGTTCACAACAGGTATTGCCATGAACGTCAGAGCGAGAGCAATAATTCTAGCACTAAACCTCCTTTGTAACTCTAATAACACATACATTACCCTTTTTTTAGTAAAATTACAATCTACAATTTACCAAGTTAAAAAAAAAAAAAAACTAATGTGGGCACTGTTGAATTTACCCATGCAAAGGGTCCAATTGCACTGCATGCTCATTTGGCTGGGGGGGGGGGGGGATAAATAAATACAAACAATTAACTTATTCCTTGCAATGAGAGATGATAGTGCTGGGCAACCAGGGCATGTGCCTTACATCTCTTCTTTGGTGCTTTGGGGTCTGACACCACTAACACTCATGTTTCTCCATGGCTGCCTGATATGTTGCTTCTGAGCAGCCACTTTTTTTCTATACAGACATGAGGAGGCTGTCCACCACCTCCAGTGCTAGCCTGCCAGCAAAGCACTTGTGTGTGTATATGAATTTGTGTACAGTGTGCGCATATGTGTAAACAGGATATATGCATATGCTTCTACAGTGTGTGTGCATGGGTAGTACTGCTGTACTATGCATAAGGTTGCTGGTGAAATTAAGGTGCAGTGTGCTGGACTGTATATACTTCTGACCCCTGTACATTGCATACATCTGACACCTGCACTAAATACATTATACACACCTGGCCCCTGTACTTTGTATGCTACATACTCCTGACCCCTTTACTCTGTACATTACATAATCCTGACCACTGCACTCTGTACATTACATACTCCTGACCCCTGCACTCTGTCTATTACATACTTCCGACCCCTGCAGTTTCATACCCCTGGCCCCTGCTGTAAGAGATGCTCAGTAGACAGTATGTATTGGAACCAGAAGGTTATTATATGCTCATTTGCATGCTCAAAATGCTAAGCAAAGGCTCACTGCAGAACAGGCATTAGCGTGCACGTGCAAACGTATTAGCGTGCTCACAAATGTCTGGTACTGGTGCCAAATGGACTATTCAGACCATACATGTATAAAAACTAATGGGAACTGATGGGAAAACCACACAGATTTCACTTGCAGAGACATCAGTTTCACATCAGTTTACATCAGTTTTCATGCGCATTTCATTGAGTTTTTATGCACGTTGAAATTAGTGTCAGTTATGTGCCCTGTTCACACCAATGTTGATGTCATGACAGTTTTTTCCCCCTGTGCAAAAAACTGCATACATGTTGCAGATTCCTTCACAGGAAAAATCTGCACATGATACCAGTGTTTTGGTGTGAACAGGACACAAAGAGAACAATTGTTTTTTGTGCCCTTGCAGAACACGTGCAGAAAAATGGACATCTCTGCACACTGGTGTAAACCAGGCCTTCAGCTAGTTTCTGTTTAATCTGCACCTTGACCTGTTATATCTGCCTACCTGTGCACGACCCGGCTGGCCCCTGACCAGTCTCTGGATTCCTGCCTGCCTGCTGTGACCTTGGGTTGTACTCTGACTCCACTCCTGCTTTGCACTCATGTACCTCTCTGCCTAGCTGTGTACTGATCCCGGCCTGTATCCTGACTCCGCCTCAGCCCGATGTTCCTGTACCTAGTTGGTACCAGGCTATTGATGACCTTTTGGCTCGTGTCCTGGCTACACTCCTGCCTGCCAATCAAGTGTCTCTGTGTTCAAGTTCCAGGTTCCTGCCTGTAGATCTACAGTCATCTGCATCCTGCAAACATCAGCTGGTGCTGCCTGTTACACCAGTCCTTGTGCCACGCTGTGTCCTCACACCTTCTGTCATCACTACCAGGGGCGTTAGACAAGAGGTGCAGGAGAAGCCCCTCTCCAGCTCGATCTCCACCAGGTACATGACACCTGCACTCTGTACATTACATACTCCTGACCATTGCACTCTGTACATTACATCTCCTGGCCCCTACACTCTGTACATTACACAATCCTGACCCCTGCATTTTGTAAATTACATAATCCTGACCCCTGTAATCTGCACACTACATACTCTGGGCCCCTGATTTTAGTACATTATATACTCCTGCCCCCTCCACTCTGTACATTACATACTTCTGACTTCTGCACTCTGTACATTACATACTCCTGCCCCCTGCTTTTTGTACATAACATAATCCTGACCCCTGTACTTTGTACATTACATGCTCCTGACCGCTGTGCTATGTACAATATATTACATATTTCTGAACCCTGTACATTACATACTCCTGCCACTGCACTCTGTAAACAATATACTTCTGACATCTGCACTCTGTAAACATACTTTGATACCACCTCATATTATACACACTATTTAGAGCAATTGCCGGTGGATTTACTCATAGGTCATCCGACTCTTCACTGATACTGTACATGTGAGATTTGCCAGCAGCTGCACTCACCTGGTGTACATTCACCTGATTGGAAATAGGGTGTATGTGACTGTGGAATGCAGGTCAAATGCCATGAAATCTCGCATGGGTGAGTATTTATTAATTACTTACTGGGCAAATTGATAAATACACCCTGTAGTCTTCTTTATGCCCCCATTTTTTGTGATACAATATGAAGAGAGCAGGATCCTGCAGGAAGTATACTGTTTTATGGTAATGAAAATAAAAATCTGTATTTCTAACTTTAAACTGGGTGATAGATTTTTTTTTTTGGTTTGGTCATAGAAGGGTTATATATCCCTACCCCATAACTCTGAGGAGTCCTGGTAGTATGACGGTGGGACGAGGCAGCTCTCGTTCTGGGCGGGCGTCATATGACGTGATCGCCTTCCTGAGCTACTAGGGGGCACGTGCGCCGCCGCGTCACTGGGGACCTGATGCGCATGCTCGGCGTCCACGGTGTCCACCAGGCACCCGTGATTGCCCAGTAACTGAGCAGGACCGTGGATCTGTGTGTGTAAACACACAGATCCACGTCCTGTCAGAGGAGAGGAAACCGATGGTGTGTCCATAGGATCACCGATCGGTCACCTCCACCAGTCAGTCCCCTCCCCCCACAGTTAGAATCACCTCCCTAGGACACACATTTAACCCCTCGATCACCCCCTAGTGTTAACCCCTTCCCTGCCAGTCACATTTACACAGTATTCAATACATTTTTATAGCACGGATCGCTGTATAAATGTGAATGGTCCAAAAAGTGTCAAAAGTGTCCGATATGTCCGCCTCAATATCGCAGTCACAATAAAAATCGCAGATCGCCGCCATGACTAGTAAAAAAAAAAAAATAATAATAAAAATGCTATAAATCTATCCCCTATTTTGTAGACGTTATAACTTTTGCGCAAACCAATCAATATACGCTTATTGTGATTTTTTTTTTTACCAAAAATATGTAGAAGAATACGTATTGGCCTAAACTGAGAAAAAAATGTGTTAAAAAAAAAATTGGATATTTATTATAGCAAAAAGTAAAAAATATTGTGTTTTTTCAAACTTGTCCCTCTTTTGTTTATAGCGCAATAAATAAAAACTGCAGAGGTGATCAAATAGCACCAAAAGAAAGCTCTATTTGTGGGGAAAAAAATGATAAAAATTTCATTATGGTGCAGTGTTGTATGACCGCGCAATTGTCATTCAAAGTGCAACAGCGCTGAAAGCTGAAAAATGGCTTGGGCAGGAAGGGGGTGAAAGTGCCCTGTATAGAGGTGGTTAAACATTAGGAAGAGTGAGAAGTACAGTAAATGCCAAGTAATGTGGAAAAAAAAACTGTTTTTGGCATGTTCTTTGTTTAAAATCTTCTGTTATAATCTCATTGTATGTAGTCTTGTACTGTATGTCATAACTTTATTATTTTAAATACGTTTTATGTCGGTTAGGAGACTGCACACATTCTAACTATATAGACATGAATATTAGAGGAAACTATGCTATGAAAGACACGGATGTTGTCTGGGTATTTTCTTATCAGACATTATATGCGGCCTCCACCCATCAACTCTGATCACAGGGACCAGAACTATACCAGCTCCCTTCACAGGGTGTGTACCAGCAATAGGAAAAGTCAGCAATCAGGTCATCAGAATGGCATATGTCACTGAACATTTTTTTTTATCCTGATACAAAACTGAATTTGCCTGCCTTCAAGCACACAGACCATAAAGTCAATTTTCTTATCAGTGTCTGCAGCCTGTCAATTTTATGTCTGTGCTATAATCAATGACTGGATTTTAAAATGTATTATTCTGTCTGGGCTTTTGTATAAAAAAAAAATTATTGTGCTTATATTATCAACTGATTTGGAAGTATTATCACATTCTATCATATCCTATCACCTATCACCCATTTAAAGGGCATTACAACTTTCAGTTTTTACTAAAGGTTTTACTAATGGTTTACTAAAGGTTTTAAGCATGTCAGGTTTTAACCATTTAACTATTAAAGGTTTTAACCATGTCATTCCTTATCCTGTTTTCTGTGAGCAATCAGTGTATAAAGCGGGTCCCATATCTGAGTGATCAGCCCTTACCTGCTGTTCACACATAGCTCCCAACTGTCCCTGGTTTCGAGGGACTGTCCCTGATTTGGAAGAATGTCCCTCTGTCCCTCTTTCCTCCTCATTTGTCCCTCATTTTGGTCTGATCTATATAGATGTATATAAAATACACATTTTATCTTTCAAAAAGTGTTTCCCAGTGCTAAACCTTTCATCAAAATTCTAAATTGTTGCATTTGTAAATCTTAAAAGCCAATATAAAGGAATAGTAGTGGTAAAAAAAGCACTTGTGGATTTAATTAACCTATTTTTCAGTTAAGTCTCCTTTAAGGGGGTGT
This sequence comes from Aquarana catesbeiana, assembly GCF_042186555.1. Lineage (NCBI taxonomy): Eukaryota > Metazoa > Chordata > Amphibia > Anura > Ranidae > Aquarana > Aquarana catesbeiana. Next base: position 135,859,911 of record NC_133325.1, on the reverse strand, counting down.
GGCAGGGGGCGTGTCCTATGCCTACTTACGTTTGATAGTAGGTGTCCCTCATTCCCATCTCAAAATGTTGGGAGGTATGTGTTCACAGTTTGTTTGAATCTGACCTCTGACCAGTAGCTCACAGCACATTTAAGTTTCATCTTTCTTATGCACTATAAACAGGGGTTGTACAGTAAATTCTGCTTTCACTACAAGAGGATTTTGTCACAAGAAGTAAATGTAGGTGGAAAGACAAACAGGACCTGTCAGATCTGAACCATTGTGGATTTTTGGTACTGCAATGCTGACATATCCACAGTATGTACACTCTTCACACATCAGGGTATTCAGTCTTCACACCCTGTATTGGACCTCTCTCCTGAGTGTCTACATCCCTGCTATGCGCTTCATTCCCTAAATGATGTCCACCTTATTGCAGACTCTCTGCATCCCTATGTTGCAGATTTCCCTGTCCTGTCCGCAGGAGCTTCTCTTGCATGTCCCCTGCTGTCCACACTATGGGGGTGATTTACTAAGAAGAAGGCACTGCACCAGTTTATACTTTAATTGGTGTGTCAGAAAAGTCATTAATTGAACGTGCGAACCGGCGCACATTGAAGCGCAAATAGCGATAATAAATACCTGCATATGTAAACTGCAATTGCCGCTAGGGTAACTGCGGTTTTCTCATTGATAATGGTGCACACCCAATACAATTGGTTAATTTCATCTAATTGGATGTGTCTTCTTAGGCAATCAGTAGGTGTTCTCAGTTAATTAACCCTTTTGATGCCAATCTCATTCCTATCACTTCTAATATATCTTTGAAATTTGTTTTTTTTCTTTTTTTACCTAAATCTTTCAATACATTACAAAGAACAGAGAAGAGTTTCTAAACCCAATAAATTAATATTTTCAGATCTTGATCTTTAACCGGTTCAATACAGGGCAATTTCACCCCCTTCCTTCCCAGGCCAATTTATAGTTTTCAGCGCTGTCGCACTTTAAACGTCAATTGCGCGGTCGTGCGACGTTGTACCCAAAAAAAATTGACGTCCTTTTTTCACCACAAATAGAGCTTTTTTTTGGTGGTATTTGATCGCCTCTGCGGTTTTTATTTTTTGCGCTATAAACAAAAGAAGAGCGACAATTTTGAAAAAAACACAATATTTTTTACTTTTTGCTATAATAAATATCCCAATTTTTTTTTTTAAAAACACATTTTTTCCTCAGTTTTGGCCGATACGTATTCTTCTACATATTTTTGGTAAAAAAAAATCGCAATAAGCGTATATTGATTGGTTTGCGCAAAAGTTATAGCGTCTACAAAATACGGGATAGATTTATGGCATTTAAAAAAAAAAAAAAAATGTTTTATTTCTTTAGCGGCGATCGCGATTTTTTTTGGTGACTGCAACATTATGGCGGACACATCGGAAACTTTTGACACATTTTTGGGACCAATCACATTTATACAGCGATCAATGCTATAAAATTGCATTGATTACTGTGTAAATGTGACAAAAGGCAGTGAAGAGGTTAACCACTAGGGGGCGGGGAGGGGTTAAGTATGTTTCCTAGGGAATGATTCTAACTGAAGGGGGAGGGGACGCACAAGGGGAGGAGACCGATCAGTGTTTCTCCGTTCTGGGAACACAGATCGCTCTCCTCAGAGCTGACAGGCTTTGGATCTGTGTGTTTACACACACAGATCCACATGCCGGCCCGGTTAACGGGAAATCGCGGGTGCCCGGCGGACATCGCGGCCGCCGGGCACACGCATCGGGTCCCGAGGAACGTGGCGGGCGCGCGCTCCCGGCGGCGCGCGCGCGCCCCCTAGACGGCCGGGAATCCCAGGACGTCATATGACGTCCACCCAGGATGGGAGATCCCATCTGTGGATGTCATATGACTATGGGCGGGTACTGAAGTGGTTAAAGGTGACCACACACTGCAATCAGTTAGATCCTAAATAAATTAGATTTAGTGCAAGTCCTATAATTTTAATGAATTGTTCAAGTGCATCTTCCTATTACCTATTTTGCCTAAATATCGCATTGTACAGAGATTGGCCAATCAGATTGCATAGTGCATAACCATCTTAAGTGCCAAATTTGGAATGTAGATGTGCCATGACCCACTTGTACTTTCCAAACGATATTTCTTGTGCATTATACAAGGCACATGAAAAAACACCTTTTTTCAAGACATGCTAGAGTGATCAGGAATCATCAAACTACGGTTCTCCAGCTGTTGCGGAACTACACATCCCATGACTAAGGATGAACTCCAGCGTGTTCGCACAGCCCACGTGCAGAGCCCGCCAGGAAGTCGGCACTGTGCTGCGCTAATCGCAGGCAGTGAGAAATTGTCCCGATGCGCGGCTGCAGAGATCGGGAAATGTCTCACTGCCTGTGATTAGCGCAGTGCAGTGCCGACTTCCTGGCGGGCTCTGCACGTGGGCTGTGCAAACACGCCGGAGCTAATCCTTAACCATGAGGCATTGTAAAACTCTGACATTCACAGACATGACTAGGCATGATGGGAATTGTAGTTCCTGAACAACTGGAGAGCCATAGTTTGAAGACCCCTATGCTAGACCATTATTATGCCTCCAGAATTGGGAGTGTGGCATCCACAAAACTTCTCTCTGCTGGTGGACACAAGAACCTACATCTATAGATATATATATATAGATCGATCGATCTATCTAGATATCTAGATATATCTATATCAGTGTTGCCAACTGCCCGTAGATTTACAGACAGCCCGTAAATTTAAGCCCATTTTCGGGGTGTCCGTAAATGTCAGTTACGGGCAACGGTGCCCGTAAAAAAGATGGCTGTGAGCCGACCATTCAACTGCGCATGCGCCGATCTGTGTCATGTCCGCAGCCTCTGTCCACCTCCTGTGTCATGTCTGCAGCCTCTGTCCACCTCCTGTGTCATGTCTGCAGCCTCTGTCCACCTCCTGTGTCATGTCCGCAGCCTCTGTCCACCACCTGTGTCATGTCTGCAGCCTCTGTCCACCTCCTGTGTCATGTCCGCAGCCTCTGTCCACCTCCTGTGTCATGTCTGCAGCCTCTGTCCACCTCCTGTGTCATGTCTGCAGCCTCTGTTCACCTCCTGTGTCATGTCTGCAGCCTCTGTCCACCTCCTGTGTCATGTCTGCAGCCTCTGTCCACCTCCTGTGTCATGTCCGCAGCAACTGTCCACCTTCTGTGTCAGTCTGGAGAAGAGTCAAGAGTGGGAACACTGCCGGGATCGATAGGATAAAACCCAGAGCCGCCAACCTGGAGCCGTCTGACTGAGTCCTGCACGATGCACCTGAGAGGAGGTCAGTGACAGTGCTGCAAGGCCAGTCTGAGTGGGGGGCGGATTGCTGATGTAAGGTAGGAGTGAATACAATAATGTAAGGGGGCACTGATACAAAGGTTCCCCCCTATATTAGTAACCCCCTCCCCCCTTACCTTAGTGTATTCACTCTGCGAAAGGTGGTCTCTAGTCACCAGAGTGCCCCCACATCAGAGTTCCTGCCATTCCCCTTTATATAAGAGTCTGCAGTATTCCCTACTTTCAGTGCAAGGGCAATGCTGCAGACCCTGATGCAAGTGGGAACTCTGATGTAAAGGGAATGCAGTGGACTCTGATATAAGGTGGTCTCTGGTCAACAGAGCCCCCCCTCAAATCAAGATCTGCAACATTCCCCCTTTACATAAGAGTTCCCTTTCAGTGTAAGGGGGGGTCCTGCAGACTCTGATGTAAGGGGGGACTCTGGGCTGGCTGGGTTATAGTAACCTGACCTTCATGTAAATGGAGAAATATGTTTTTTGACTATTTTTTAGCTTAAACACATTGCTAATAACACTAGCTATATGTTTATAATTTAAACATTCATATTTGCACTGTTTAGCACTTATATCATCCCAACACCATGCTTGATATGGTGTCAGGATGATCAAATCATATTATTTCTATTACTACATTACTACATTGTAATATGTAATGAAATAGTTCAACTAACCATAATGCAAAATCATTGGGAACCCTGAGCTTGTCGCTTGCCACCAGATGCAGCATGCCACCGTCGCCTGCTACCAGTGTGCAGTGTGTCACTTGCCACCGTGGCAGTGTGGCCCGGGGACCTGTCTTAGAGCATGCTAGAGTGGGCTCAGAGAAGATAGAGGAGGTGGGTGGCAGTGGCTTCGTAGGGTTTGGTAAAACATGGTGTCACCCCCTGCCAAGTAAAGTCCCCCCTCAGTACAGACCCCCCTTCATTAAGTATAGACTCCCCTCCCTCAGTATAGATCCCCCTCCCTCAGTACAGACCCCCTTCCCTCAGTACAGACCCCCATCCCCAATAAGTACAGACCCCCCCACTAGGTAAAGACCCCCCTCCCTCAGTATAGATCCCCCTCCCTCAGTACGCCCCCCCACTAAGTACAGACCCCCCTCCATCAGTAAAGATCCCCCTCCCTCAGTACAGACTCCCCCAATATGTATAGACCCCCTCCCTCAGTATAGATCCCCCTAAATCAGTACAGACTCCCCCCAATATGTATAGACCCCCCCACTAAGTACAGATCCCCCTCCCTCAGTATAGATCCCCCTCAATCAGTACAGACTTCCCCCCAATATGTATAGACCCCCCAATAAGTACAGACCCCCTTCAGTACATATCCCCCCCGCAAAGTACAGACCCCCTTACTCTCAGTATAGATCCCCCTCCCTCAGTACAGACCCCCCCTCTCCACTTGTGCTAGACAGAGCTAACAGATTGAGAAGTAGCACAGAAGGTAATTGTCAGCAGTAAAAATAGTCTCGGCTCGGCTGTGCTGGGGGGCGATCTCAGCTCCCCTTTGCTCGGGCGGGGGGGCGGACTCAGCTCCGCTCGGCTGTGCTCGGCGCGGGGGCGGTCTCAGCTTCCCTCGGCTTGGGCGAGTTTGGCTGTGCTTGGGCGGAGGGGCGGTCTCAGCTCCCCTTGGCTGGAGGCAGATGGCAGATGGAGCTGGAGGCACAGCGAGCGCCAGCGCTATAGCGGGGTTTGTTCGCTCTATCAATTTCATTCCGGGACACTGTATTGTCCCGGAATGAAGGTGCCCGGGACAGACCTGCTAATTGCGGGAATGTCCCGGGCAATCCGGGACATGTGGGCACCCTAACACCACCGAAATTATCAGCAGTAAAAGCAACTTCCTGGAGGGGCTCACACAGCAGTTGCGCATCTCACATACACAGCGGTCGTGCATCTAGATGCATTTGGCACATCTAGCTGCAGGAACCCAATTTTGATGTAAATTAATAGTTAAGCAGATGCAGATTTCCAGGACTGGACTAACAAATGTTTATAGTGAAATGCAACTGGTGTTTTCTATTAACCACTTGAGCCCCGGACCATTATGCTGCCTAAGGACCAGAGGTCTTTTTCCAATTTGGCACTGCGTCGCTTTAACTGCTAATTGCGCGGTCATGCAATGCTGTACCCAAACAAAATTTGCGTCCTTTTCTTCCCACAAATAGAGCTTTCTTTTGATGGTATTTGATCACCTCTGCGGTTTTTATTTTTTGCGCTATAAACGGAAAAAGACCGAAAATTTTGAAAAAAAATGATATTTTCTACTTTTTGTTATAAAAAAAATCCAATAAACTAAATTTTAGTCATACATTTAGGCCAAAATGTATTCGGCCACATGTCTTTGGTAAAAAAAATGTCAATAAGCGTATATTTATTGGTTTGCGCAAAAGTTATAGCGTCTACAAACTAGGGTACATTTTCTGGAATTTACACAGCTTTTAGTTTATGACTGCCTATGTCATTTCTTGAGGTGCTAAAATGGCAGGGCAGTACAAAACCCCCCCAAATGACCCCATTTTGGAAAGTAGACACCCCAAGGAAATTGCTGAGAGGCATGTTGAACCCATTGAATATTTATTTTTTTTGTCCCAAGTGATTGAAAAATGACAAAAAAAAAAAAAAAAAAAAATATTTACAAAAAGTCGTCACTAAATGATATATTGCTCACACAGGCCATGGGCCTATGTGGAATTGCACCCCAAAATACATTTAGCTGCTTCTCCTGAGTATGGGGATACCACATGTGTGGGACTTTTTGGGAGCCTAGCCGCGTACGGGGCCCCGAAAACCAATCACCGCCTTCAGGATTTCTAAGGGTGTAAATTTTTGCTTTCACTCTTCACTGCCTATCACAGTTTCGGAGGCCATGGAATGCCCAGGTGGCACAAAACCCCCCAAAATGACCCCATTTTGGAAAGTAGACACCCCAAGCTATTTGCTGAGAGGCATATTGAGTCCATGGAATATTTTATATTTTGACACAAGTTGCGGGAAAGTGACACTTTTTTTTTTTTTTTTTTTTTTTTTCATAAAGTTGTCACTAAATGATATATTGCTCACACAGGCCATGGGCATATGTGGAATTGCACCCCAAAATACATTTAGCTGCTTCTCCTGAGTATGGGGATACCACATGTGTGGGACTTTTTGGGAGCCTAGCCGCGTACTGGACCCCGAAAACCAATCACTGCCTTCAGGATTTCTAAGGGTGAAAATTTTTGATTTCACTCTTTACTGCCTATCACAGTTTCGGAGGCCATGGAATGCCCAGGTGGCACAAAACCCCCCCAAATGACCCCATTTTGGAAAGTAGACACCCCAAGCTATTTGCTGAAAGGCATGGTGAGTATTTTGCAGCTCTCATTTGTTTTTGAAAATGAAGAAAGACAAGAAAAAACATTTTTTTTTTTTCTTTTTTCAATTTTCAAAACTTTGTGACAAAAAGTGAGGTCTGCAAAATACTCACTATACCTCTCAGCAAATAGCTTGGGGTGTCTACTTTCCAAAATGGGGTCATTTGGGGGGGTTTTGTGCCACCTGGGCATTCCATGGCCTCCGAAACTGTGATAGGCAGTGAAGAGTGAAATCAAAAATTCACGCCCTTAGAAAGCCTGAAGGCGGTGCTTGGTTTTCGGGGTCCCGTACGCGGCTAGGCTCCCAAAAAGTCTCACACATGTGGTATCCCCGTACTCAGGAGAAGCAGCAGAATGTATTTTGGGGTGTAATTTCACATATTTCCATGGCATGTTTGAGCAATATATCATTTAGTGACAACTTTGTGCAAAAAAAAAAAAAAAAAAAAAAAAATTTGTCTCTTTCCCGCAACTTGTGTCGCAATATAAAATATTCCATGGACTCGACATGCCTCTCAGCAAATAGCTTGGGGTGTCTACTTTCCAAAATGGGGTCATTTGGGGGGGTTTTGAACTGTCCTGGCATTTTATGCACAACATTTAGAAGCTTATGTCACACATCACCCACTCTTCTAACCACTTGAAGACAAAGCCCTTTCTGACACTTATTGTTTACATGAAAAAGTTTTTTTTTTTTGCAAAAAAATTACTTTGAACCCCCAAACATTATATATTTTTTTAAAGCAAATGCCCTACAGATTAAAATGGTGGGTGTTTCATTTTTTTTTTCACACAGTAATTGCGCAGCGATTTTTCAAACGCATTTTTTGGGGAAAAAACACACTTTTTTTAATTTTAATGCACTAAAACATGCTATATTGCCCAAATGTTTGATGAAATAAAAAAGATGATCTTAGGCCGAGTACATGGATACCAAACATGACATGCTTTAAAATTGCGCACAAACGTGCAGTGGCAACAAAATAAATACATGTTTAAAAGCCTTCAAAAGCCTTTACAGGTTACCACTTTAGATTTACAGAGGAGGTCTACTGCTAAACTTACTGCCCTCGATCTGGCCTTCGCGGTGATACCTCACATGCATGGTGCAATTGCTGTTTATGTTTGACGACAGACCGCCGCTTGCGTTCGCCTTAGCGCGAGAGCAGGGGGCGACAGGGGTGTTTTTTTTTTTTTTTTTTTTTTCTTTATTATTTTTTTGCTTTTTTAATCTTACTTTTAAACTGTTCCTTTCATATTTTTTTTTTTAATCATTTTTATTGTTATCTCGGGGAATGTAAATATCCCCTATGATAGCAATAGGTAGTGACAGGTACTCTTTTTTGAAAAAATTGTGGTCTATTAGACCCTAGATCTCTCCTCTGCCCTCAAAGCATCTGACCACACCAAGATCGGTGTGATAAAATGCTTCCCCAATTTCCCAATGGCGCTATTTACATCCGGCGAAATCTAAGTCATGAAATACTCGTAGCTTCCGGTTTCTTAGGCCATAGAGATGTTTGGAGCCACTCTGGTCTCTGATCAGCTCTATGGTCAGCTGGCTGAATCACCGGCTGCATTCTCAGGTTCCCTGTTGAGACAGGAGAGCCAGAGAAAAACACGGAAGACGGTGGGGGGGGGGGGGGCATTCCCTCCCACGGCTTGTAAAAGCAGTCTAGAGGCTAATTAGCCGCTAGGATTGCTTTTACATGAAAGCCGACCGCTGGCTGAAAAGAATGATACCAAGATGATACCTAAACCTGCAGGCATCATTCTGGTATAACCACTCAAAGTCGTGAATGGCGTACCTGAAGACAAAAAAATGGTTAACAATGGTTAACAATAAAGCACAGTAAAGTGTAAATAATTACACACCTGAAAAACAAACATGATAAAACATAATAACAATAACAATAACAATAAAACATTGCAGAATAGAATACAGTAAAAAAGAGCAGAACAATAGAGAGAGAGAATAGAGAGAGAGAGAACAATAAAACAACAACTATTTTTTTTTATTTCATATTTTTTTTTTTTTTTACACTTTTTTTGTAACTAACTTTTATAACGGTAACCGGTTCCAGGTTCGGGTCTCTCAAAATGCGATGGCATCTTGGGAGACCCTGTGAAAGTGTGCCTAGTCTGTGCAATGCTGTACCCTACGCTAATACTCAACTAATGAATGGTAGCGTTCAAAACATTCACCAATGCAAAGACCAGGATTGTCAGGACAGGAGGGACAATAATAGCGGGTGTCATGCCTATATCCGCGCTTGCTGCAGACACGACATCTTTTTTGGGGGTTCGTTGGGTAGGGGTACTCGGGAGGACATAAAAATGCCTCTCATGCAGCCGACTGCATTTGGTTGGGGATGTGAATGGGGGAAGTACGGGCGCTGCAGAAGCGGTGGGTTCCCAATTAGGATTGGCGAATGCAGCAGGAAGGGCACTATGGGCACGACGGGCCTGTGTTTGTCTTTCTGGTGGCAGCGGGACACTACTTGTGCTTGCCACCTCACCAGCTTGAACTGCACTTATGGGACTCGCCACGTCACCAAGTGTTACTGCAGTGCTGGTTTGACTACGACCGGGGTGTACTAGGCCGCTGGCGCTTGCCAGTTCACCAAAACGCTACCAAAAAACGTTAGCGATCGCAGGGATCAGGCCTGACTCTGCGAACGCTGCAGTTATGCGTTTAGTGTTTTGTAAGTGTCAGTGATCGATCGATACTGCACTTGGGTGGGCTGGGCCGGGCCGGGCGGAGGGGCAAAACGCAGGTGCTAGCAGGTATCTGGGCTGATCCCGCTAACACTGCGTTTTTGGGAACCCTAAACTGCTGGTGACGCTAGTATAGATCTGATCGGATCAGATATTGATGCGATCAGATACTATACCACTAAGGGAGGTGTACGGTGCGTGCGTGGGTGTTAGCGGTACTGGCGCTAATCTGACGCTGCCTGGGGCTGGTGCTTGCCAGTTCACCAAAACGCTACAAAAAAAACTGTTAGCGATCGCAGGGATCAGGCCTGACTCTGCGAACGCTGCAGTTATGCGTTTAGTGTTTTGTAAGTGTCAGTGATCGATCGATACTGCACTTGGGTGGGCTGGGCTGGGCCGGGCGGAGGGGCAAAACGCAGGTGCTAGCAGGTATCTGGGCTGATTCCGCTAACACTGCGTTTTTGGGAACCCTAAACTGCTGGGGACGCTAGTATAGATCTGATCGGATCAGATATTGCTCCGATCAGATACTATATCACTAAGGGAGGCGTATGCTGCGTGCGTGGGTGTTAGCGGTACTGGCGCTAACCTGACGCCTGGGGCTGGTGCTTGCCAGTTCACCAAAATGCTACCAAAAAAACTGTTAGCGATCGCAGGGATCAGGCCTGACTCTGTGAACGCTGCAGTTATGCGTTTAGTGTTTTGTAAGTGACAGTGATCGATCGATACTGCACTTGGGTGGGCTGGGCGGAGGCACAAAACGCAGGTGCTAGCAGGTATCTGGGCTGATCCCGCTAACACTGCGTTTTTGGGAACCCTAAACTGCTGGGGACGCTAGTATAGATCTGATCGGATCAGATATTGATCCGATCAGATACTATACCACTAAGGGAGGCGTATGCTGCATGCGTGGGTGTTAGCGGTACTGGCGCTAATCTGACGCTGCCTGGGGCGACCCATATCACCGCCGGGCGATCAGGGGGCTAAACCTTTATTTGGTAATAAACGGCGGGTGCCCTAACACTATAAAAAATAAACGAACTAACCAGCGTCATCCGTAACGGTTATACGGTGATCAGTGGTGAAAGGGTTAACTAGGGGGCAATCAAGGGGTTAAAACATTTATTAGGTAGTATATGGGGGTCCCTGAACGGATGGTCTCCCCCTCATCACCGATCGCCGCTGGACAAAAGACGACCGCCTCGGGCACCGGGGGGGGGTCCGATCGGACCCCCCACCCGCGGAAGGCAAATCACGTACCCTGTACGTGATTTTGCCTGTCCGTGCCACTTTGCCGACGTACATCGGCGTGAGGCGGTCGTCAAGTGGTTAAACAAGGTCTAAATGGGCCTTTGACATGCATCACAGTTGAACTTAGGAATGTGTCTTTGCAAAGTTAAACTAAATGAAATCCTTTCTTATTTTTGCTTGGGGATAGAGTGCAGAGGGATTAGAAGTCTTGTCAGTTTTTGGGGATGTCTACACCCCTGATAGGGTGAAGACACCTCCCAAATTTTGCCAGTTTCTCCTTCAAATGTATTCACTTTCTGTCACATAGCCAAACAGGAAGTGAGGGTAAAACCCTACCAATGTCTTTCCTTGGGGACACACAGGTCAATCTAAATAGCTTCCCCATTAGGCAAACTGCACTCTAGCATTTGCTCTGTAGTCCCCAAATTATTAGGTATCTTGGACTTTGGGGTTTATTTACTAAAGGCAAATCCACTTTGCACTACAAGTGTACTTGGAAGTGCAGTTGCTGGAGATCCGAGGGGGACATGCAATGAAAATCAAAAAACAGCATCTTTGCTTCTACATGGAAATGGGTGCAAAGCGAGAAAGGGGTTTGGACTATCTCGGTACCTCAAGGACATAGACAAAAGTATATCTAGTGCCTCTACATATGCTGTCACTTTGCCCCATTTTCCCTATTGTCTAGGTAAGCAGTGTTTCCGTACCCTTCTCAGAACTGAAACTGAATGTATACAATATTAAAGAAAATAACTTTCATGTTTTGAAATATGTATCAACAATATTAAAGATGGTTTGAATTTGTAATTACAATTGCAATTTATTGTACTAGATGCTTATAACTAGCTCCTTCTGAAGAAGCAGCTTTTGCTGCGAAACTAGTAAAGGACATTTGCCAAGGCGCATCATACTTTACACCCTACTTTAACCTTGGGGGTCATTTTTCATCCTATTGTTTGTACAATTGTTTGAAGCATAATGTAAGGCTGTAACTATCAATTGTATTTCTGTCTGTATGTCTGTGGTTTTGTTCCACCATGTTTTTATATTCTATATACTATCAAACTGTTTTTATACAAATTATATATACTTTTGCGTAGGTCCTTGAGGTACCAAGATAGTCCAAACCCCTTTCTCGCTTTGCAGGAGCACTTTTGAGGTGACCCCATGCACCCATTTCTATGATATATAGATGATGGTACCCATCCCTACCCTATAATATACCTTAAATTGAGGCAATACTGATATAGATAAAGTTTACTTCTACATGATTGGATGATAAAATCACCAGTGCTTCCCTTCAGATTTACAGCGAGTACACTTGCATTGCAGAGTGGATTGCCTTTAATAAACCCAAAATACCTAATAATTTGGGGTGTACACAACAAAGTGCTAGAGTGCAATTTGCCTAATGGGGACACTAGTTAGATTGACCTGTGTGTCCCCAAGGAAAGACATTGGTAGGGTTTTACCCTCACTTCCTGTTTGGTTATGTGACAAGAAGTGAAGCCAATTTTCAGAAAAGGGACACAAAGCCCAACTTAAAAAAGACAAGCAGGGCTTCTAACACTCACTTGGGTTCCCTCAAATTCCCACAATTAGAATAGGATTGTCTTGAGCTAGATTTTAACCCAGTGCTCTAAATCAGTGGTTCTCAATCCTGTCGTTAAGTACCCCCAACAAGCCACGTTTGCAGGTTTTCCTGCACAGGTGCTTTAAATCAAAAGGCTTGGTATTTTGGACAGCTATTTTAGCTAAGATAAATTCCCAAAACATGTGCTGTCGGGGGTACTTGAGGACTGAGGCTGAGAACCACTGCGCTAAAATGGAAAATTGAATACTTGCCTCTCTGTAATTTTCCTTTCCTGGTGCCTATCCATGGCAGCATACGCACAATCCATGCATATGCTACCATGAAGGTAACACCTTTGTTTGTTTTGCCATGACAATCAGCCTAGTTAAGCTGCAGCTGGGAAATCTGTTGCACGAAAATTGTTTAAGGGGGGGGGGGGGTGTAAAATGCATTACTTGGATTGAGCATGCATCTGCAAAACAATTCATTAACAAAACACATAAAACATAAAACTTGCTACAAATTTTATTGGTCAACAAAACAGGACTTGGAAAAGAGCAAGGAAAGCAAAAAACATGTATGTTAATTTGAGACATTAACAGAATATGGTTTTGAGGTCTGACCATTTTGCAGAGGAAATTAACAGGAGTTAAGAGGACTGTGCCCACAAACGGACAGTCTCTTAAGGATTTAAACATTTAGTAGTCACAACAGCTTGAGGAAGATTTTACAAAATAATGCAGCACAGACAATTAAATCAAAGTGAAACTAACAACCTACAAACAACACAGATTGACATCATCAAAAATATTTCAGTGAAAAATATCCCCCCCCCCCAAAAAAAAATACATCTGTTTTGCAAAGACATAAACAAAATACAAAAAGAAAATACATCACACACACACACACACAAATCCAAGTGCTGTTCACACACAAATAGCACCAAAAAAAACCAAAGTCCCTGAGCGTGCCCAGACCAACACAAATGCGTTTCACACACCAAAAGCTACAGCAAAAATGAAAGTCCCCGAGCATGCCCAGAACAACCCAAATACAGCTAGCACAAAATAAGCCACCCCCTGTCCAAAATTAAGCTCATCATCAAGCATGCTACAAAATTGCAGATGGGACAAACACCCCCCGGTCCAGGGGGCCAAACAATGAGCCTAACATGAGCACAAGTTGTACAACAAATACCTTTGCAGTCTATGGGAACTGACTTGTTAATTTGTCTAGTCCCCACTTGGCTGGCTTATATTCTAGTTATTGGGCTTAAAATGGGTAGGGGGGCCCAGGTCCCACCCTGAGGGACATATATCAATGTCACCAATTTGGACAACCCCAAAAACAAAACAAGGAGAAGTGTCTTTAAAAATGCAAAATTGCTTAAAAGCTAGTAACTTTGGCTCTGCCTGTAAAGTGGTGCATCTGTAGCATGTATCCAAAATTCTGCTTCATAGATATACGGCTTTAGAGAAAACGTACAAATCTACATTGCCGCTGCAAGATTTTAACCCAAAACAAAAAATAGCCTGCCCCCCCAATACATACAAGGCCATTTGGGTCTGTTTAGGCTTAAAATGAGAACCCCCACAAGAAAAATACCACCCCAAACTAAAAAAATATTGTGCCCCTCCCACACATTAACAAACCCCTAGCCAAACACACAGCCCATGAAGGGGGGGTGGATGCTTGGGGGCAGGAGGGGCTCGGGCACCCCAAAAGTCAATCACCTTGTCCCCATATTCAGGGGGACAAGGGCCTCTTCCACACAACCCTAGGCTGGGGTTGTGGGGGGCTGCAGACAGGGGGCTTTACGGAATGTGGAAACCCCTTTAAACTAGTAAGTACAAGGTGCTTTGTGGCTGGTATTGGGCTGAGCCCAACATGCCCCAAAGGCAGCCAGCTATGTTGAGTGCATGTGGCCTTGTATGGTTAAGGAGCGGGTTGGGCGATCGCTGTTCTCGCCCATTTCCTAGCTGGCCCTGTTGTATGCTCTGAAAAAGGATGTGGTTTGGATTGGTGAAGGCAGCTCACAGTCTTTTGAGAATAGAGTGGAGTGTGGAGTTCCCCTTTAAAAGCAAAAGTTAGCCCATGGAAATCCAAGGGGTTACAGGGGGGAGACAAGAGCATTGGAGAATGGAGTGTGGATTTCCCCTTAAAAGCAAAAGTTAGCCCAAGCAAAACATATGCATTAGAGGGGGAAGGTTAAATGCCCTTTTAGGAGGAGCTAGAGGAGCGAGAGTCTTTTTACATAATTTTAACAAGGTGCATGTCACATGTTGGCAACGTAACATGCTAACATGACCTGTGTGCAAATCTCCTTAAAAAATACATATAGGTGAACCAGCGTAAAAAATATGTGTCAAGTTTAGAGGTGCACCCGTTCAACCCACGCAATTCCATGTACGTTGCTTAACATTTACTAAGATTTTGGCCGCCCAGTGAACAAACGCATGTCAACAGCCGCTTGCACATGCGCACTGCTTACACTGATCTCACGCAGTTCTAAACCTACTTGCGGGCACAGCAGGCTTTCTCTGAAAAAGTTACTTTCTCATTCAAGTTTGGGCATATTTGTTACTTGGGCAGTTGTTACTAAACTTCCTCACATCACCCGATAATATTGGCACCTCCATCTACTTTCAATACGTAAATATGGAAATGTGCGTTGCGCCTCGCCTTGCGCCTCTATTGATGGCGCACCGCTTTCGTAATTCACCCCCCCTTTTCTATGGAAGCTCTACACACTACTCTACTCTGCTGTAGCCTATTTTGTACTGCTCATCCCACTGATCCAAACCCTTTCATCCCTTCTCAACAATCCATTCCACTCCTACTCCACACACTCTTTGATCTCATATGTTTTCTTTGGTACCTGAATTTGGAGCGTTTGTTTGTATTCCAAAGTCCCTGGTGTACTGTGCTCCCCATTCTTTTAGCAGCCATTCTAAAGGTTGCCCTACACAAATTTCCACCAGGTCCTTATGAACTGGTTGGAATTAAGCCTTGAATGATTCTGTCAACACTCTCACAACATCTGTTGATCTACAAATCAAAAGTATCAGGCAAAAAAGTGTCGGCTGAACAGTGACTGCATCCAATTAGATGCAGCCACTGTTCAGTTATGCTGACAGCCGCAGGTGCCACCTGTCAGCAGGAGAGATTCCCCTCCCCTATCCACACTGTTTAGCATGGATGAGAGAATTGACATATTTTTCTTTTGCAGCCCACCTAATGGCTTCCACTTTGTTTCCTCAACAATCAGTTGAAATGAGATGGCACACCTGACGAAATAAAATGTCTCCAGCTAAAATATTGTCAATGGTAGAAATGTCTGCATTCCACCAAAACAGCGCCAAAGTTTTGTTTAAATTAGCACTACTCCCTCTAATTCTTGTTACTGCCTAACATCTGTATCAATCTATATATCAGTGACGAAGATGTCGGCAGATGGAACCACATCGGGGGTCCAGGCATCTGACACTCCCACGAGTAACTTGAAGATTCTTAAGCCAGCATAGCTTTTTAACAGAATGAAGATCTAATGCAGGGGTCAGCAACCTTTTGAATGCATGGAGGGTTGCATTCACCTGCAAATTAATGAAGATAACATTACACAGACCCCGTACCTCTGGCCCCCCTTTACATTACACAGCCCCCTGCACCTCTTGCCCCCTTTACATTACACAGCCCCTTGCACCTCTGGACCCCTTTACATTACATGACCCCTTTACATTACACAGCCCCCCTGCACATCACACAGCCCCACACCCAACCTCCCCTGCATATTACACAGCCCCCCCCCCCAGCTGTGTAAGCATGGAGGGATGGGGCGCTTTACTTTTTTTTTCTTCTGACATTTTCTGATCATTTTTATTGCTGTCAGAAGGAACATAAACATCTCTTGTGACAGTAATAGGCAGTGACAGGTACTCTTTATGGAGGGATCTGGGGTCCCTGTAAGACCCCAAACCCCTCCTTTGCACTTAAAAGCATTCCAAACGCCAAGTTTGGCTGCTTTGAATACTGTAATTTGTTTTTTATTTGGTGCCTTTAAGTCTTCTGTAAACCGTAAGTGATGTCATGACATCGCTTCCAGGTTACTAGATCCGTAACCTGATCGATACCGATTCCGACTTTGTTCGGGTCTCCGGCCAGCCATTGGACATGCCGGCCGGTCACTCGGTCCTCCCGGTGGGACGGGAGAGCCCAGGCAAGTTGCAGAAGGCAGCAGGAGAGGGGGACATCCCCTCCCACTGCTTGGGATTACAGCCGAGCAGCTCCTTCTGCATCGGTTGATAACTCAAGAAAGCCAACCGCCGGCTCAAACAAAACAGTACAAATCCTTTAAGCCGAGGCCACATATTTGCGTACGGATGGCGTGAAGGGGTTAAAATGTCTGTGGGCTGGGTGCATGTGAATTAATTGGGCCGGACATTTAGCGGCGGTTCGTGGATCGTAGGTTGCCAACCCCTGATCTAATGCATAGGTAGTGGGTCAGGGAAGTATAATACCTTTTCTTTTACAGGCCTGTGCGAGGACTGTGTTTACCCACATGGGGATGAACATACAGTATGTTCCTTGCATCCCTGTGCAGGCAGTCCCATTCATGTCCATTGGGACACATCGATGCAGCTGTTAATTTGACCACTGTCATCTTCTCCCAAGGTACTTTCGGGTGCCAGATTTTCAGCCTCTTGATTGACTGGTCAGGGAATGACTTCATCCCGTGTACGTGCCTGGGAGTTTTTCAGTCCGGCACAGTGTGCTGGGAATATTCCCTGACCTGTGTGTATGTAGCTCAGTGTTCATTTAATAGAAGACTGCAAGCAGGCCGGTACGTGTTTGTTATTGCAGAAGAGACATAGCATGTCTCTTCTGCAATAGAGAGCTGACTGCTTGCGGTTTTTAATTAGCCAAGTTTAGTTCCACTTTAAAACCCTTGCCAGGTTTATTTTTACTGTTTGTGTCCCATTGGGTTGCTGTTCTTTCACGTCCTGACCTGTAGACACAACAGGAAATCTATCCAATGAAAGGAAAAATTCCCTTCTTCACCGAAAAGTGTCCCCATTGGAAGATTTCCTCTCTATTCCTGTTCTGATGACAACTTCAAATTTTCACTTTCAGTATCAATTACAATACTGCCAGGACAAATTGAGGGGGGTGAATCTCCCCAGAGAGGACCTAGAAAACACTACAAAACTGATAGCGATAATAACAGTTCCTACTCTATTCAAAATGATCCAAATTAATAAGAGAAAAAACAACTTTAGATACATTTTACATAACCAAACTTCCCTTGGTACATTAGCCAAAATATATATATGTACAGTGCCTTGCAAAAGTATTCACCTCCCTTGGCATTTTTCGTGTTTTGTTGCCTCACAACCTGGAATTAAGATGGATTGTTTGAGGATTTGCATCATTTAATTTACAGAACATGCCCACAACTTTAAAGATGTTTTTTTTATTTTATTGTGAAGCAAACAACAAATAGGACAAAATAACAGAAAAAGTCAATGCGCATAACTATTCACCCCCCTAAAGTCATTGTCCCTTACTTGTTTGGAGAGTTCCTTGGTCTTCATGGCAGTGTTTGGTTAGTGGTGCCTCTTGCTTAGGTGTTTCAGCCTCTGGGGCCTTTCAAAAACTTGTGTTTATGTAATGACAGATCATGTGACACTTAGATTGCATACAGATGGACATCATTTCACTAATTATGTGACTTCTGAAGGTAATTGGTTGCACCAAACTTTTTATGGGCCTCATAACAAAGGGGGTGAATACATACGCACATGCCAATTATCAGTTTTTTATTTCTGAAAAATAGTTTTATGTATATGTAGCGCTGGTAGATTTTTAATCTACCGTTTATATGTAAATTTAGTGGGTCATCTTTTCTGTACATAGTTCAGATTTAATCTATAGCTAAATTAGCTTCTGTTCCAACCTTGGTTGTGTTGTGTGCAGTTCCACTCCGTCGCCTGTAGATGTCGGTGTCACTACAGACCGGAGCTGGAAAGCAGCAGACTGAGGTGTATTGAGTGCTCTTCTTTCTCAGAAGTAACTCGGCAGAGGTTGTCCCCTGTGGTGCATTCTGGGAGGGGGTATTTAAGGGACAGTCGCCATATTTCTGGGTCTTTTCGTTCCACCTACTGGCCCTCCTGGCCGACAGGTATGTGTAAGAAGTCCTACCTCGTGGTCCTCCGGGCCGGAGGACTGCAATGCTGCAGCATGTGGGTGGGCCCAGAAGTCTGTCTGGGGCCTACTACAACGGCTGTGGAGATGGTCCTGTGCTGTCTGTCCTGCGGGAAGAAGCTGGACAATTGAGAAGAATCCAGGTGAGGACCCGTCATGGAAGGATCATGCGGAGCGCTGGTCTGGAGAGGGGCCTGGTGACTTAATTGGAGGACGCATCTTAAGTTTACCTACCACATAGTACTGCTGGGTCCGCTTAAAGGTTCTGGTACTGTGTTGCTGTTCACTGAAAATGACTACATCCTGTGGCAGAGGATCGTACAGTTTGTTTCACTCAAGTCTGTGGCAGAGACTTTATGTTCGTGCTGCGCACTGGCTGCTAGGTTAGTGAGAGGGACCTATCCGGGCGGGCAAAGATTTAATCCTGAACAGAAGATACATTCATCCCTGAGATTTCAATTCCTTATTGCTACACCAAGAAAAGGTATTTGAACTTCCCTGCAACTCTTCTTCTACCGCTTTCCTGCTACTTCTTCCAGTTATCTCCCATTAGAGCATTGGAAAAGTACTAAAGTGACTGGTGCCTATATTGTTAGCTGATAAGTTCAATGTGGACTCTAACTCTGGTATTGGTGAAACTACAGGTAAAAAGGTGACGAAAACAGCCCGCTTTAAATCAGCAGATCCACCGTGAGTTATTGCTACATATATATTTTTCTAATTTTACTTCACCAACTTAGACTATTGTGTTCTGATCCATCACATATGATTCAGATTAAAAAAACATTGAACTAAAGGCTGTAATTTAACAAAATAGGTAAAAAGCCAAGGGGAGTGAATACTTTTACAAGGCACTGTATATCTTCTGTAGTGTGCCCGTCTAAGGGTTACATTTATAAAGCAGTGAATGTGACATCTTCCAAACATTCACGACAGGTGAATCTTTCTGGAGCATGTGCATTTAATTACAGTGGTTGATTCACCTGCAGTGAATGTTTTGTGCATATCACATGCACTGCCTTATGAATATGCTTTCAGTTCACATACTTAGTGACACCTAGTGGCAAAAGTTTTAATGTGCACAAACGACTATGAACAAGATTTACATAAAAACTGGCCATCACTGTGTTTCCTTGCTTTGAAAGCCACACACCTTAACTTCCTTCTGATGTTGATCAATGTATTATGCATTTCTTTAGAAAAAAAATCTTAGTTTAGATGTACATTTGTTTAATTCTCCTTAACCATTTCAATAGGGGGCACTTTTACCCCCTTCCTGCCCAGGCCAATTTTCAGCTTTCAGCGCTGTCACACTTTGAATAAAGCTAAATAAATTAAAAAAAGACCTGAAAATTTTAAAAGAAAAAACAAGTTTTTCTATGTTTCTGTTATAAGATTTTGCAAATAAATAATCTTTCTTCATGAATTTAGGCCAAAATGTATTCTGCTACATTTCTTTGGTGAAAATAACCCAAATCAGTGTATATTATTTAGTCTGTAGGAAAGTTAGGGACGTCCACAAACTATGGTATATATCTGCAAATTGATCATTCCTGATGTACTGACAGCCTATGTAATTTCTTGAGGCCAAAAAATGTCAGGACAGTACAAATATCCTCCGAATGACCCCATTTTGGAATGTAGACAGTCCAAGGTATTTAGTAAGAGGCATGGCAGGTTTTTTGAAGTTGTCTTTTTTTGTCATATAGTTTTGGCAATAAAATTATTATTTTTTTTTATACATACTGTCACCAGCGCAGTAGAGCATCATTATGAAATGAGTGTGGCAGTGATCAGGGAAACCTACTGGTGATGACAGTACGAAAAAAAAATAATAATAATTAATTTTTTCAATTTTTTTATATTTTATTATATTTTTGTTTTTACAAATTTTTTTAAGACACTTTGAGCAGAGAAATATAATAATACCATAGTAACATTGTACAACTCTGGTGAAGTGATCAGTATTTTTTTTTTACACATTATGTTTGCATATAGAAATAAATTTCATTGCTATATGCAAGCATTTTACTGAATGAAATCGACTTATTCATCTGGATGTTCAGATGAAGTCACAAGGATGGTGACGTAACGCGTAGAGGTGGAGCCTGACAGTGGGAGTATCGATGCAATACATGAGATCTGCTAGATTTTGTTATATGCTATGTCTTTTATTCAATAAATGAGAGTGCATTGTATGAAGCTAGGGTGGTGAGATTTGTTCAGACTAACACCTAGGTACTGCACTATTGGAAGCACTTTTGTCTTTCCATGTTATCTTGGAGTTGCCTGTGACCGATATGGAGCCACCCTTAAAGGGGAATCGTACAGTGTCTAAAGGAACTGGATTATCAGCTAATATCTTTTAAGCTCATTTGACCCCTTGGGGTCTATGATGGAGGTAAGCCTGCACTGCACTTGGTGAAGGGGGCAGGCGGTGAAGTCACGGAGTGGAGTCACATTGTGTGTTTGTGAAGCACGGCTCACAATTAGAGACTGATTCAAGCACTGTTTTTAAGAAGATTTTTTTATTTAATATAACGGTGGACTTCTGTTATTTTTTGCACTTTATACTTTTCGGTAATATGTACAGTGGCAATTGCACTTTATTATGAAGTTTGTTCTTTTATAGTTATTTATGGACGAATGTGCATTCAATTAGGAGGTTTTTATTAAGCAGCGCTACCACATAGGTATTTTTATCTGTTTTCAATTATTGTGGATGTGGGAACACATAGGTGGTAGCAGCAGCTTTACTTATTTATTTCTTTACCACTAGGGGGCAGCGCACAACCATCTGATTGCTTTTTACTGAGACTTATTCAGTTTGTTTTGCTGTAATTAGCTGTGATTGGCCACAGCTGATCACATAGCACAGTGATTGGGCCAGTCTGTACCATGTGATCACCGTTACCAATCACAGCTAGCAACAAAATGTATACAATGGATGGCTTGAAAGGTAACCATCACCAACCATTGTTTACAACTATCATGTGACCAGCTGCGATTGGTTACTGTCAGGAAAAGTTCCATCCACTGGTAATATCTGTCATTTGGCCTGCAGTACTGAGGTCCACCAGCAGGTGTCTCCTGGCACTTTGGAACTCTCAGGAGAGCTTTCCCATGCTGATATTATATCATCTTTGGGCCGCAGTACTGGTGTCCACCAGCAGATGGCTCCTGGCAGTGTGGAGCAGACAGCACCTCCTGCAATCAGGTGTCACTTGAGGCCCATTACAGGCATATAAATACTCAGCAAACTCTCACATGTTTGCCTTGGTATTGTCCTTGCACCCTGACCTGCTAGCCTGTATTCTGAGCCTGAACCTGTTACCCGATCCCGAGCCTGTATCCGATCCTGATCCCGAGCCTGTCCTGATCCGGTCCCTCCTGTGTTCCTGTTCCCTTTTATCCTTGCCTTGTGCCCTGATCCCATTCACCTTCCCCCATCTGGTGATTCCCTGTGCATGACCCCGGCCTGGCTTACGTTTGTGTTTCTGAAACTGCCCTTGTTTACCTGCTTATTCCTCTGTGTATGACCCTGGCCTGGCTTACGTTTTCGATTACGGTTATCCCCATCTACTGTGTATTGTTATTTGTTATTTGTCGGTCACTGGTTGGTTTATATTCACTTTTAGGTATTGGAGGTGTTTATGTATTTATGTATCACTAATCTTAATAAACATTTATATTCACTTGCATGCGTTTTTGGTTCCACACAGTCTGGTCTTACCAATTCCTGACAGTTACAGTGGTCACATGGTACCGGCAGTGGGACGGTACAGTGATCAGTCATCGGCTGTGTCCAGTGGACGCAGCAAATGACAGATTGCAACCCTACCGTGTGCGGGGCATGATTTGGGAGGACGTCATATGAACGTCCACCCAGACGAAGGAGATGTTTGTGCAGGTGTAATCCGCCCATAGGCCGGGGGGGACAGGTTAAACTCTTTAAAGTGATACTAAACACACACTGTTTAACCTGTTGCCGCCCGCCCACCGTCATATGACGGCTGAGCGGTGCGGCTCTCGTTCTGGGCCGCCGTCATATGACGGCGGCTGGTTTACAGAAGGCATGCACGCGATCGCGGGCGCGCAGCCCTGCTCTGTCGGTGTCGCCGTGTCCCCGGGACACGGCGCGTCACCGACGGGGTGGACAGCCATTGGGTATGGCTGTTCCCCATGTGATCGGCCACGATTACGTCACGGCCGATCACAAAGGGTATTCCCCGCTTTAGACCGCGCATGCGCGCGATCGGGAGCGCGCAGCGTGGTCACGTCGGTGGCGGCGTGTTCCCAGGAACACTGCTCGTCACCGACAAGGGTAAACAGCCAATGGCTGGTGGCCTGTCACCCGTCAGTGCCCACAAAGTGCACCTGTCACCGTCAGAGACTGCCGTCAGCGGTGCACCTGTCACCCTTCAGTGACCGTCATCAGTGACCGTCATCAGTGACCGCCATCAGTGACCGTCGTCAGTGACCCATCTGTGACCCTCATCTGTCACCTATCAGTCCAATAAAGTGCACCAGTCACCATCAGAGACTGCCATCAGTGACTGTCAACCGTTACCTGTCACCCACCAGTGACCGTCGCACGTCACCGATCACCTGTCGCCCATCAGTGACCATCACCTGTCACCGATCACCTGTCACCCATCAGTGACCGTCACCTGTCACCCATCACCTGTCGCCCATCAGTAACCGTAATTTGTCACCTGTCACACAGCCCATCAGAAAAAATGTCCAAAAGATTTTATACAAGTGAGGAGGCGTTCCAGATCCTCTCCATGACTGATGAGAGCAGCGGGGAGCTCTCATCAGATTCAAATGCCAATTCCGATTGAGAATCAAATTCAGCATTTGAACCGATCGAAAGTAGTGGATCGGCAAACGATTCAGAGGAAGAATGGATCCCTCCTAAAAAACCAGGCAGCCACCAGCAATATACCCCAGGATCAAATTCCCAGTACCAGCGCTGCTGCCAGCAATAGACCCCAAAACCAAAGGCCCAGTCCTAGAGCTACCGCCAGTGAAAGGCCACAAGAAATGCCCAGTACCAACACTTCCGCAGCATCACGCCCAAATGCCAGCACAGGAACTCCAACTACCAGCACTGGGGTGCCACGTCCCGTAGAGCCAGGGCCGCTACATATCTCCCAGATGGTCTTGCCAATCCAACACGGCTGCCTTCCGACTCAGGATCAGCAAGAATTCCCCCTTTCACCGCACAGCCAGGTGTGCAGGCCAATACCCAAAATTTTTCAGAAATTGATTGTTTTAATTTATTTTTGCCCAACACTTTGCTGCAACTCATCGTGGACCAGACCAATTTATATGCCCAGCAGCATATTGCCAACAACCCCCAATCTTCTTATGCCCGTTCATTCGAGTGGAAGGATTTGACTCTGGAGGAGTTCAAAATGTTTATGGGCCTCACCATAAACACGGGGCTTACAAAAAAAAATGAAGGACATGCCTATTGGTCCACCCACCCCATTCACCACATGCCCATTTATTCTTCTGTAATGCCCAGGTCCCGATACGAAATGATAATGCGCTTCCTTCATTTCAATGACAACACCCAGTGCCCTCCCCGCAATCATCCAAATTACGATAAATTATATAAACTTCGCGCACTCATTAATTTCTTTTACCAACGATTTGCAGAACTCTATGCCCCCGATAAGCATATATGTGTAGATGAGTCCCTGGTACCCTTTTCAGGTCGGCTAGGAATAAAACAATACATTCCTAGCAAAAGGGCCAAATACGGAGTGAAATTTTATAAGCTTTGCAAGAGAGTCACGGGATATCTGTATGCGTTCCGCATATACGAAGGAAGAGATTCCTAGCTCCAGCCCCCTGAGTGCCCGGTCTACATGGGCACAACTGGTAAAATTGTATGGGACCTGGCCTACCCACTGCTGAAGAAAGGTTACCACATATACCTGGATAACTTTTATACCAGCCTGCCCCTTTTCAAACACCTATAGCTCGCACAAACCCTGGCTTGTGGAACATCCAGAAAGAATAGAAAGGGCTTCCCACAAGCCATAGTAAACAAGAAATTGCGAAGGGGAGAAAGAGCAACTTTGAGATGCAATGAAGTGATGGCCTTGAGGTGGAAGGATACCAGGAATGTGTACATGATGTCCACCGTCCATGACGACACTACAGTTGAAGTTCAGAGAAGACGAGGTCCCATTGTATAGCCAAAATGTGTACAAGATTACAACCTGTACATGGGGGGGGGGGTGGATTTCAACGACCAAATGCTTCAGCCCTATTTAGCAATAAGGAGGTCCCGTTTCTGGTACAAGAAAGTAACACTCTATTTAATTAATTTGGCCATTTATAATGCCTACATAATTTACACCAAATCCACCGAAAGCCCTGCCCACTTCCTAAAATTCATTGAAGAAGTTGTCACGTCCCTCATCTACCATCAAAGACCCCCCCCCAGAAAACCTTCGCTCTGATGCTGTTAGCCGACTTCATGAACGCCACTTCCCGGACCACATTCCCCCATCTGAAGCAGGCTGAAGACGCCAAAAAAGATGTTGAGTATGCAGCAGTAAAGGATTTCGAAGAGATACCAGCTACCATTGTCCCCAGTGTCCCCTTGAACCCGGCCTTTGCATTGGTGAATGCTTCAGACTATATCACACATTAAATATTAGCCCATATTCTTAACCACTTCCCCATTTTCATCATCTGTGCTGACCATTTCCCATGCTTCCTCAAATAACCATTCCACTGCCTTCTACGTGAACTGACCCTGGCCTGTTTTTTGACTATGCCTCTGCCAACCATTTGGACTGCTTTCATGTGAACCGACCCTGGCCTGTTTTACCAACTACGCTTCTGCCTACTGTTTGGACTGCTTTCAAGTGAACTGACCCTGGCCTGTTTTACCAACTATGCTTCTGCCTACTGTTTGGACTGCTTACATGTGAACTGACCATGGCCTGTTTTACCAACTACTCTTCTGCCTACCACTTGGACTGCTTGCACGTCATCTGAACCTGGCCTGTTTTATGGACTTTGCTTTTGCCTACCGCTTGGACTGATCTGTTGCCCTGCTACTGTAGGACACAGGGGTCTCACATGTGAGGGGCTCCAGAAATGTTTTTCCGGATGGAGAAAACAATTTTTTTTGTTGTCTCCGGGTTTCATAATTTCTGGATTAGGGTCTGGAGTCCGGAGGCTTCATAGAGATTTGGGTGGGTCGAAGCCTCTACCCCTGTGCCCCTATGCACAGGTCTTACCTGATTGCGGCCCTCAGCCTGCTGCTGACTTACTGCTGCCATCCCCCTGCCTGCAGCATAAACTGATCACACCTCTGCCTGCTACCTGGACTATGGAAATAATTAGCTGTAGCAAGAGGCAGTATGTTTATGAAGGGCTGGAGAGCGGTACAATAATGAGTGCAGGGAGGTAACGGTGTACCAGGACCAATATCATGGCTGTGTTGGCTGTCTCTGCCTGGACAATTTCTATGGACAAATGCTTTGGCTGTGCTGACGATATCCTTGTGCTGACTATAGAAAATATTCCTGCCTGCTGCCTGGATAAATACTATTGTTGCTAAGCACATCCCTGCCTGCTGCCTGCTGCCTGCACCAATTCTCTCCTCTGGGGACACTACTAAAATCACAGGTAATACTTTTTTTTTACCCTTTCCTCAATAGAATTTATTTTGGAGTGTAATTTTTGGTATGTAAATGCAATGTGTTAGAAATATAAGGGCCTTCCAAAATAATAGGTTGTCAGGAAATTAGATGTGTAATTTATGCTTGTAGAACGCCTGAAGGTGCTACTTCAATGGTGGCCCTCTGTATGTGGTCAGGCTGTGTAAAAGTCTGACACATGTGGTATCGCCATACTCAGGAGGAGTAGCAGAATGTATTTTGGGGTGTCATTTTTGCTATGTACATGCTATGTGTTGGAAATATCTTAAAAATTGATAACTTTGTGGAAAAAAATGCATTTTCATTTTTTTTCCACATTTTCCAAAAACTTCTGGAAAAAAATGAACCGTTTAAAAGACTCATTATGCCTCATAGATTATACATTGGGGTGTCTGCTTTCCAAAATGGGGTCATTTTGTGGGCGTTTCCATTGTCCTGGGGCTCCAGGGCCTTCAAAACTGTAATAGGTGGTTGAGAAATGAGATGTGTGATTTATGCTGGTAGAACGCCTGAAGGTGCTACTTCCCTGGCGGGCCTCTGTATGTGGCCAGGCTGTGTAAAAGTCTCACACATGTGGTATCGCCATACTCAGGAAGAGTAGCAGAATGTATTTTTTAGGTGTCATTTTTGCTATGTACATGCTATGTGTTGGAAATATCTTAAAAATGGACAACTTTGTGGGAAAAAAATGCGTTTTCATTTTTTTCCCACATTTTCCAAAAACTTCTGGAAAAAAATGAACAGTTTAAAAGACTCATTATGCCTCATAGATTATACATTGGGGTATCTGCTTTTCAAAATGGGGTCATTTTGTGGACGTTTCCATTGTCCTGGGGCTCCAGGGCCTTCAAAACTGTAATAGGTGGTTGAGAAATGAGATGTGTAATTTATGCTTGTAGAACGCCTAAATATGCTACTTGGATGTTAGGCCTCTGTATGTGGCCAGGCTGTGTAAAAGTCTCACACATGTGGTATCGCCATACTCAGGAGGAGTAGCAGAATGTATTTTTGGGTGTCATTTTTGCTATGTGTTGGAAATACAGGGGGTCCCCGACCTACGAACATCCGACTTACGAACGACCCCTACTTACGAACGGGGCCCGAGTGACGTCACCGCGGCCTTGTCCGGCCTAGTGAAGCCTCCAGGATCCCCGGTCTTTCCTACGAGCGCTGCCCCGCGGAGGTGCACCGCGGCCGGCCTGCCTGGACACAGCATCTATCCATCTCCCTGCTGTGCCATCAGGTGAGCAGCCTGTAACAGCCTGTGAGCAGTACTGTAATATGCTTAATATGCAGTGTACTGTACCTGTTCCTCCTGTCCCTGCCGCCATGTAAAGAGTGAGAGGGGAGAGCTGTGCTCCTCCCCTCTCAGCTCTGACAGAAAATCTAGCAGTGCTAGGAGGTGACAGGGTCAATAAAGGGAACCTGTCACCTCCAATTGCTATCACACAGGGAATTGTTTTCTCCTGTGTGATAGCAATAAAGTTAAGTGAAAAAAAATTTATAAAAAAATAAAAAAAATAAGAAATACAGTATTAATTAAATTAAAAAAAAAATAACAAAGTAATTAAAAAAAGTAAAGAATAATTAAAATAAAAAAAATTATACTGTCTGTATCCTCATTAGATGGATTTAATCTCACTTCCTGACTCTGAGACTGGATTTGTACTTAAAAAAGGTACTGTTCCGACTTACAAACAAATTCGACTTAAGAACAAACCTACAGTCCCTATCTCGTTCGTAACCCGGGGACCCCCTGTATATTAAAAATGGACAACTTTGTGGAAAAAAAAATGCGTTTTCATTTTTTTTCCACATTTTCCAAAAACTTCTGAAAAAAAATGAACCGTTCAAAAGACTCATTAGGCCTCATAGATTATATATTGGGGTGTCTGCTTTCCAAAATGGGGTCATTTTGTGGGCGTTTCTATTGTCCTGGGGCTCCAGGGCCTTCAAAACTGTAATAGGTGGTTGAGAAATGAGATGTGTAATTTATGCTTGTAGAACGCCTAAATATGCTACTTGGATGTTAGGCCTCTGTATGTGGCCAGGCTGTGTAAAAGTCTCACACATGTGGTATCGCCATACTCAGGAGGAGTAGCAGAATGTATTTTTGGGTGTCATTTTTGCTATGTGTTGGAAATATATTAAAAATGGACAACTTTGTGGAAAAAAAAATGCGTTTTCATTTTTTTTCCACATTTTCCAAAAACTTCTGAAAAAAAATGAACCGTTCAAAAGACTCATTAGGCCTCATAGATTATATATTGGGGTGTCTGCTTTCCAAAATGGGGTCATTTTGAGGGCGTTTCTATTGTCCTGGGGCTCCAGGGCCTTCAAAACTGTAATAGGTGGTTGAGAAATGAGATGTGTAATTTATGCTTGTAGAACGCCTGAAGATGCTACTTGGATGTTAGGCCTCTGTATGTGGCCAGGCTGTGTAAAAGTCTCACACATGTGGTATCGCCATACTCAGAAGGAGTAGCAGAATGTATTTTGGAGTGTAATTTTTGCTATGTACATGCTATGTGTTGGAAATATCTTAAAAATGGACAACTTTGTGGAAAAAAAAAGCGTTTTCATTTTTTTTCCACATATTCCAAAAACTTCTGGAAAAAAATGAACCGTTCAAAAGACTCATTATGCCTCATAGATTATTCCTTATGGTGTCTGTTTTCCAAAATGGGGTCATTTTGTGGGCGTTTCCATTTTCCTGGGGCTCCAGGGCCTACAAAACTGTAATAGGTGGTTGAGAAATGAAATGTGTAATTTATGCTCCTAGAATGCCTGAAGGTGCTACTTCTCTGGCGGGCCTCTGTATGTGGCCAGGCTGTGTAAAAGTCTCACACATATGGGGTCATTTTGTGAGTATTTGTACTTTCCTGGCTTGTTATTGTCTCAAGAAATTAGATAAGTCTTCAGTACATCAGGTGTGATCAATTTTCAATGATTTGCACCATAGCTTGTAGACTCTATAACTTTCACAAAAACCAAATAATATACACAAATTAGGGTTATTTTTACCAAAGATATGTAGTTGTATAAATTTTGGCCAAAATTTATGAAGAAATATTACTAATTTGCAAAATTTTATGACAGAAACAAAGAAAAAGGCATTTTTTTCACCAAATTTTGTTATTTATAGCACAAAAAATAAAAAACCCACTAGTGATTAAATACCACCAAAAGAAAGCTCTATTTGTGTGAAAACAAGGACGCAAATTTCATTTGGGTACAGTGTTGCATGACTGAGTAATTGTCATTCAAAGTGTGAGAGCTCTGAAAGCTGAAAATTGGAAGGAAGGGGGTGAAAGTGCCCTGTAGGCAAGTGGTTAAATTACATTTCCCTTCTATTTCTGTATGTGGATGATGGCACTGTAATTAATTTATTTAAAAAAAATTCTAAGTACCTCTTTCCTAATCGATATACAGCTAAGGTTGATCCGAACCCCCCCCCCCCCCCAGTTCGGTTCGCACCAGAACTTGCAAACAGACAAAAAATTTCTGCTAACACCGTTAAAGTCTATGAAACACAAACGTGAAAAATCAAAAGTGCTAATTTTAAAGGCTTATATGCAAGTTATTGCCATAAAAAGTGTTTGGGGACCCAGGTCCTGCCCCAGGGGACATGTATCAATGCAAAAAAAACGTTTTTATAACGTGAAACAATAAAAATGAAAATTTCCTTTAAATATCGTGCCTGGAGGGCATGGCCTAGCGTGGGATGTGAATGGACGTGTTCCTGTGTAGCTCCGTTCTCTCCTTTTACAATCCTGCTCCATCCTGATTGGCCATAGACAGAAAACGTCCCATTTCTTGCCCACACCAGCCTGAAGCGTCTCCTGTACACTAGGGAGGCATTTTGGTGGATGGGAAAGCGGTGAGGGAAGAAGCAACCCCTGGCAAAAATGGTCACCACTCGCTCTTGCCAAGATGGCCGGCGCAACACTATCCATGGGCCTAGTGCATCCCCAGCCTCCACTCTTGATCTCTTTGGAGACAGGCAGGATGCCTTCCCACCGCCTTCCCCTGAGATTCCGGACCCTCTGGCCTTGCCCCTTCAAGTGAAGTTGATTTGCAATTACACACCTATCCAATATAGTTGAGGAGAATACCTTACTACCCTTTGATGTACTCAGACTTAAATATGGCCGGGACAATAAATTCTTTTTCAAATATCTTTTATTAAGACACGCCATCCGGGCACAGTTTGGGTCATTGACCATTGAGCTCATGGAATCGTCTATCGAAGATCTCCTGTCATTCCCGGGAATTGCAAAACTGGTGACGACCTTCTATGGTCGCCTTCAGCTGGTGGGAGCAGATCCTTTCCAGAACTCTCACTGCAAATGGCTGTTGTCTATGCCTGAGCTTTCTGAAGAGGACTGGGAAGAAGCAACCGACATATGTTTTCAGGATATAATTAGCACTGCTGACCTACTGATACAATTTAAGTTTATACACCACCTGCACTACACCCCAGCTAGGTTGGTTTGGATGGGTCTAGGATGGTATATTGCATGTGCTAGATGTGATATGATTGCTGCTAACTTTTTTCACATGTTCTGGACGTGTTCTGGATTATCAACCTTCTGGAAGGATTTATTTGCCTTTTCAACCACAAACTTCAACTACCGATACCTCACACTTCGGAAGTTGGACTTTTAGGAATTCTTAATGACCATGTCCCCCGTACACACGCCAGGACTTTGCTGCGTATACTGTTATTCTATGTACGTAAAACCATCCTCTTGCACTGGATGGATGCGGGTTTCAACCCACGCCTTCTTCCGCATTGTTCATGGGGTCCTCCCCAAATTCAAATTGATATATAAGAGTAGGGCATGACCTGAGAAATTCACCAAAATATGGCAACCATGGCTAGGTTTTTTGAAGGATCTTTGGGGGGATGTCCTTTCTTCACAGCTCTCCCTGTAGGTTTTCCACTAATGTAAAAGTATATAAGAGAGAGCGCACGCCAGCCCTAGTGTATTACCGTTTAATTGATAAAATTCAATATATAGAAACAAGGGTTGCTCGTTGCTCACAATCATCCGGTGTAAAAAAGCAAGACCAGCTCCATAGAAGCCTCCTCTCCTGGTCAGTGAAGATCAGTTGGCTCACAGCGACTTGCGGCGTGGGTAGTATCTGTAAGCACAAAACGCCTACTTCCTTGTGTCACACGCCACTCAAACTTCTCGTTTCTATGTATTGAATTTTATCAATTAAACGGTAATACACTAGGGCTGGTGTGCACTCTCTCTTGCCTTTTATACTTTCATATTTATGTCTGCCACCCAGTGGACTTGTGGGAGAGCTGCAACACCTAGAGCACAGAACATACATTCAAACTGTTACTGTTGGAATAGGAAAAGTGGGGACAGCGCTACACTTGGTTTGTTTTGTGTGTTTGGTCTCCACTAATGTACTCCAACAACACTGTTCGGCAGGATGCCAAAACTAATAAACACAGATTGTCTTATATGAAACCTTTAATGTTTGGGGGAATGCCAGACCTCTACTGTTGTTTCGGGGTCTTTTGTCTTATGGACTGTTAAAATTGATCCACTCTCCATACTATGTGGTTCTGTTGTGTGCACTTTGAACATCTGTAATTGCAGTCCGTCTTTGTTGTTTTTGTGTTATAAAACCAAAATAAACACCTTTAAAAAAGCCTAAACATTTTTTATCTTAATACATTCTTTGCATTAAGGTAAAAGCCATTGGCGGCTGCTGCTTGGTCAAACCCCATGACAAGCGAGATGGGGGAGAGGCAGAGCCACACTGTCAGTGGACAGAAAAAGTTCTATGACCAAGTAAGTGTCAGTCAAACTATCATAGAACTGAAAACTAAAATGGATTGGTGTGAAAGGGCTCTAAAGGCTGGAGAAAAGGCAAAGAGAAAAAGTCGCTGCGGCATCATATGACCATTAAGAAAATGTAAGTATAAAAAAAAAAAAGCATAACAAACAGCTTGGAGGACCTTCAGGGTAGGGAGAGAGAGTGACTGAGAGAAAGTGCTTAGGGTGGAGTTGAACATTTTCTGGGAATGTATTCATAAGAAGACACAATAGCAGGAGAGACATTTTCCTACATATAGCTAATTTCCTGTCTAGTAATGCTTCTGATAACATAGTCAGTCCTTCCTATGTCTAAAATAACTCGTAATGAAAAACACTTTTTATTTAGTTGTAGATATGGTGGGGAAAGGTTAGAACCTCTGTCAAGTTTTTATTGGTGTCCATCTCCCTTTTGTAGAGATTTCACCTTGCTCCCTCTAAAGACAGGAAGTGAAGGACAATCTCCTCAATGGATAATTGTTTTTTAGTAGAGCCAGGAAGGATTAGAACCTCTGACAGTGTTTTTATTACTGTCTTTCCCTTTTTATTCAGGTGTCAATTAAACCAAGCTGGCAAAGATCTTACCCCAGCTACCAAAAAGAGGGTTTTCAGTGCTGTTTGTGTCTCTTTTTGAGAGATTTCTCCTAATTTCCTATTCAGAGAACATCTTTCCAAAATCAATATAAACCTGACAGAGGATCCAAGCCTTCTTCCAAAAAATAAGGTTTTGACTTTGGTTCCACTTCAAGATGAAAACGTATTAATTATGTGAGAGGACTCCACAATTCCAGAGATAATCCATGTTCTACAATGTAAGGTCATGATATTAGCCATGCAATCACCTCTAGGATGTTGTATTGTGATACTTGACCTAGGTTAATGTCATTGAATACTAGGGATGAGCTTTGAGTTCGAGTCGAACATGAGTTGTTCGCCAGTTCGCCGAACAGCGAACAATTTGGGGTGTTCGCAGCAAATTCGAAAGCCGCAGAACATCCTTTAAAAGTCTATGGGAGGAATCAAAAGTGCTACTTTTAAAGGCTTATATGCATGGTATTGTCATATAAAGTGTTTGGGGACCTGGGTCCTGCCCCAGGGGACATGGATCAATGCAAAAAAAAGTTTTAAAAACTGCCGTTTTTTTCGGGAGCAGTGATTTTAATAATGCTTAAAGTGAAACAATAAAAGTGTAATATTCCTTTAAATTTCGTACCTGGGGGGTGTCTATAGTATGCCTGTAAAGGGGCGCATGTTTCCCGTATTTAGAACAGTCTGACAGCAAAATGACATTTCAAAGGAAAAAAAGTCATTTAAAACTACTCGCGGCTATTAATGAATTGCCGGTCGGACAATACACATAAACGTTAATTGATCAAAACAGCATGGGAATTCCCCACAGGGCAACCCCGAACCAAAATTAAAAAAAAAATGACGTGGGGGTCCCCCTAAATTCCATACCAGGCCCTTCAGGTCTGGTATGGATATTAAGGGGAACCCCGGCCAAAATTAAAAAAAAAAATTTATACCAGACCCTTCAGGTCTGATATGTATTTAAGGGGAACCACACGCCAAAATTAAAAAAAAATGGTGTGGGGTCCCCCCAAAATCCATACCAGACCCTTATCCGAGCATGCAACCTGGCAGGCCGAAGGAAAAGAGGGGGGGACGAGAGAGTGCCCCCCCTCCTCCAGGCCACATGCCCTCAACATTGGGAGGGTGCTTTGGGGTAGCCCCCCAAAGCACCTTTTCCCCATGTTGATGGGGACAAGGGCCTCATCCCCACAACCCTTGCTCGGTGGTTGTGGGGGTCTGTGGGCGGGGGGCTTATCGGAATCTGGAAGCCCCCTTTAACAAGGTGACCCCCAGATCCCGGCCCTCCCCCCTGTGTGAAATGGTAAGGGGGTACAAAAGTACCACTACCATTTCACAAAAAAGTGTCAAAAATGTTAAAAATGACAAGAGACAGTTTTTGAAAATTCCTTTATTTAAATGCTTCTTCTTTCTTCTATCTTCTTTCTTCTATCTTCTATCTTCCTTCGGTTTCAAAACATTGCCTCCCACATGGCAGTAGGGAGCCGGAATGGCCTTCCGGGAAAAGAAATGGTGTTTCAAAATCTGCCACTGAGGTACAGCACATTCCACAAATTCACGAAAGGGGCAGAGTCTACCAGCTGAAAAGGCAGCAGTTGCGGTGCTAGCAATTTGGCCAAGCTAGCATTTAGATGCTGAATTTAGACGTTGAGCATGTGGGTGGCTGGGACCGAATTTCTTTCTACAAATCAGCAACTGGGGTAGGGAAATTTGCCTGCTAAAATCAATTGGTGGTGTACTGCTAGCAGATTGGCTGCAAGTACTTGGGACTTATATATATATATAAACACGAGACTGTGTATGTGTGTGTGTGTGTGTGTATATATATATATATATATATATATATATATATATATATATATATATATAATACACCGCCTGAAGTTTATTAGAAATAGTAGACTGGATGCAGAGCATATACAGTCTGGTCCATAAATATGGATCTGAAATTAAATGAACAAGATGTGCTTTAACTGCAGACTTTCAGCTTTAATTTGTGGGTATTTACATCCAAGCAGTGCATTATGGGGCGTTCCGCGGCGCTCGAATTTCCCGCGAACACCCCATATGTTCGGTTTGTTTTAGAGCAAACAAACACCCGCTGTTCAAGTCGAACTTACGTTTGACTTGAACTGCGGGCTCATCTCTGAATGACACTAATGCTGGGGGCTATTTCAAAAACAGACTATATTGCAGCTTAACAATTCTAGGATGTGGTGGCTGTATTAATTTTTTGGCCTTTTTTCCTTTTTGCATCCACTGACACCAATCCTGGGGGTTATTATTGTGGTCACTGACACCAATGCTGGGTGTTATTATTGTGGTCAATTACACCAATGCTGGAGGTTAGTCTCATGATCACTGACACCAATGCTGGTGGTTATTATTGTGCTCTCTGAGACCAATGCTGGGGATTATTATTGTGGTCACTGACACCAATGCTGGGGGTTATTATTGTTGTCACTGACACCAATGCTGGGGGTTATTGTCGTGGTCACTGACACCAATGCAGGGATTCCTTTTTTTGTGGTCACTACCACCAAGGCTTGGGTTTATTATTGTGCTCACTGACACCAAAACTGAAGGTTATTATTGTGGTCACTGACACCAATGCTGAGGATTATTGTGCTCACAGACACCAATGCTGGGAGTTATTATTGTGGTCACTGACACCAATGCTGGGGGTTATTGTTCTGGTCACTGACACCAATGATAGGGGTTATTGTTGTGTCACCGACACCAATGCTAGGGGTTATTGTTGTGTCACCGACACCAATGCTAGGGGTTATTGTTGTGTCACCGACACCAATGCTAGGGGTTATTGTTGTATCACTGACACCAATGCTAGGGGTTATTGTTGTGTCACCGATACCAATGCTAGGGGTTATTCTTGTGGTCACTGACACTAATGCGGAGGGGTTATTGTGGTCACTGACACCAAAACTGAAGGTTATTATTGTGGTCACTGACACCAATGCTGAGGATTATTGTGCTCACAGACACCAATGCTGGGAGTTATTATTGTGGTCACTGACACCAATGCTGGGGGTTATTGTTCTGGTCACTGACACCAATGATAGGGGTTATTGTTGTGTCACCGACACCAATGCTAGGGGTTATTGTTGTGTCACCGACACCAATGCTAGGGGTTATTGTTGTGTCACCGACATCAATGCTAGGGGTTATTGTTGTATCACTGACACCAATGCTAGGGGTTATTGTTGTGTCACCGACACCAATGCTAGGGCTTATTGTTGTGTCACTGACACCAATGCTGGGGGTTATTGTCGTGGTCACTGACACCAATGCAGGGATTCCTTTTTTTGTGGTCACTACCACCAAGGCTTGGGTTTATTATTGTGCTCACTGACACCAAAACTGAAGGTTATTATTGTGGTCACTGACACCAATGCTGAGGATTATTGTGCTCACAGACACCAATGCTGGGAGTTATTATTGTGGTCACTGACACCAATGCTGGGGGTTATTGTTCTGGTCACTGACACCAATGATAGGGGTTATTGTTGTGGTCACTGACACCAATGCTGGGGGTTATTGTTCTGGTCACTGACACCAATGATAGGGGTTATTGTTCTGTCACCGACACCAATGCTAGGGGTTATTGTTGTGTCGACACCAATGCTAGGGGTTATTGTTGTGTCACCGACACCAATGCTAGGGGTTATTGTTGTGTCACCGACACCAATGCTAGGGGTTATTGTTGTGGTCACTGACACTAATGCGGAGGGGTTATTGTGGTCACTCACACCAATGCTAGGGCTTATTGTTGTGTCACTGACACCAATGATAGGGGTTATTGTTGTGTCACTGACACCAATGCTGGGGGTTATTGTTATGTCACTGACACCAATGCTAGGGGTTATTGTTGTGTCACTGACACCAATGCTAGGGGTTATTGTTGTGTCACTGACACCAATGCTGGGGGTTATTGTTGTGTCACTGACACCAATGCTAGGGGTTATTGTTGTGTCACTGACACCAATGGGGGGGGGGGGAGGGTTATTGTTATGTCACTGACACCAATGCTAGGGGTTATTGTTGTGTCACTGACACCAATGCTAGGGGTTATTGTTGTGTCACTGACACCAATGCTAGGGGTTATTGTTGTGTCACTGACACCAATGGGGGGGGGGGGGTTATTGTTGTGTCACTGACACCAACTTTCTCTTCAGTGTGTGTTGCAGTACATTGCATAAAAATGCAGCAGGACTGGAATTTTCAGCCATTGAGATGTTTTCCAGCCTGTACATTGTAAATGGGCGTCCTAACTTGATGCAATGGACCTCATTGCAGGAAGACAGTGCTGCTATAGTTCAGCCCTCTGGATGTGTTGAAGCTGACAACCAGTCCTTGTGTCTTTACTAATGATTATTATGCATTGGATGTAGACAGGACAGGGAGATCAGCAGGCTCCTCTCACTGACACATTCTTTTCTGGTCACGTGCTCAGTACGAGTCCAGCACTGTGAGGACGTCATCAGTGTGCGCCTCACCCATGTGTCTGTGTGTACAGGAAGACGAAGGGAGATCAGCATGGGAGAGCCTGGCAGCCAGCAGGAGAAGAAGAAGCAGCCGTCGCTGTTCAATAATAGGAATGACCCGGTGAAGAACTTCGAGAAGTGGAAGAAGAAATACACCAAGAAGAAGGAGAAGTGTAAGATCACCAGGAAGCAGAACAAGACCCCTGAATGGCAGACAGAGAGGGAGAGCATCAGCCGGCTGGTGCAGCGTTACAGCGAGGTAATTGGTACACAGGAGGAGGATAATAATAATCCATGGGCCATCAGAGCTCCTTCCCTCAGGGGGCTCCTCATCACCTCATCTAGTTCTGACCCACTGTCTGCACTCACCCTTTCAGTTAAAGGAGTTCACCACGTTAAACCTTCATTTAGTTGATAACCTGAAAGAAAACCTCCCATTAAAGTAATAACATTTATTTTTTGGAGGGAGAGGCTAAAATAAAAAATGTTATACTTACCTGCACTGTTCTATGATATTGCACAGAGCGGTCTTTTACCTCATCTTTATTACTCTCCCGCTGGCACTGCCCCCTCCTTCTTTCTTTGATTTGTGTTCTTTTGTTTTCTTTAAACACAATGTTGGCCACATTTATGACAGAGTGGCATACAGCCCTGTACATAAATTGTCAGATTCTGGGCAGGCTTGAGATAGAAGGCCCCCCCCCCCCCTTCCAAAAGGTACCGCTGCCCGCCCCTATGTGCAGCCTTCTCCACAAGGACAATATATGACTGCAGATGTTGAATCTGACTGTTCCCTCGAGCGGGCTCATCAGTCATACCAAAAAAAAAAAAAAAAAAAAAACCCTGACTCCAAGTTTCAAAGCAAATTTGTCAAGCCCAGTGCTAGTACATTTAACACTCCCCTGCTCCCCAGACCAACAATGCTGCTGTCCAAATGTGCCCCTGTGCTCATTCATTCAGAGTGGGGACTCTAATACAGGAGGTGTGTTACTGACCAGATAACCCAGTGAAAACAGGGGGAAAAAGTTTACAAAGAAAGCTAATGCAGCCACAACATCTACGGATTGATAAGCTGCAAATTTATTAGATTTTTGGTTTAAGATCGTCATACCAACACAAGCGATGTATTTGTATTCTGACAGGGGACTCCCCTTTCCCCACCAGAATACACTGATCAGTGCTTACAGCCATTGGCTGAAAGGGCTGATTAGATGCTGGTTTTCCAGCATGTCCATTTGGCAACAGCCGGTTGTTAGTCTGGCTTCTGTCAGACAGCTGTACAACCTGTCCTGCTGAACTGGCCAGTTTCCGGCCAGTGTGTACCCAGCCTAAGCATCTGTTGTTGTGGAGCTGCCAGTAAGTGTGATTTTAGGGAAGGTTGACCAGTTTCATCTTTGATACTTGCTGAATGTTTTTGCCTGAGTGTTCGTAATTGGATACTTCTGATTGTCTCTGCACAGAATCCAGAATTGGCAACATAATGATTTATGTCACAAAAAGTTAAAACATTGAGATGGATCCGTAACCGCTAACTAGTGAAGCTACAAATGCTGTAACTTCGTCCGGTTAGTTACGATTCTCCATAAAACAGTTGTTCTTTTCTTTGTTGAAAAATTAAAGCTTCTTTGAGCTCCCATTCACACCTATGCGAATTAGATGCGGCTTACACCGCATCTAATTCACAGGACATTTTAAAATACATTCATATGAATGCATCTGGTTCACATATGTGCGTTGCATTCGCACTGCGCATTGCACAAAAATTGTGTGCGTTTTCTGGGCAT
The DNA here is from genome assembly GCF_042186555.1 of Aquarana catesbeiana. Classification (NCBI taxonomy): domain Eukaryota; kingdom Metazoa; phylum Chordata; class Amphibia; order Anura; family Ranidae; genus Aquarana; species Aquarana catesbeiana. The sequence goes on along the minus strand of NC_133325.1, from coordinate 135,821,074 downwards.
TGCGGTGCGAATTACGAGCCCCTTATCTTCTATGGGAACGCATCTGCTTCGCAGATGCATTGCGTTCTGAACATGGATTTTTCTCCTCACTACACCTCCCCCTGCTCACTGATCCTGAGCTAAAATGCAGATGAGCCTTTGAACATGAGATTTTTATCTTCCCAGTGAAACCTGAACCCAGTGAACCGCACATGTGTGAACCCAGGCTTAGTGTTTTATTAAGAATGAGTGCAAGCAGCCTATAGAGATAGATGCAGCAGCTGCATGGACACAGCCACATGTCACCGTTTGACAGCCATGCAGGAGCTGCTGTATAGTCCTTAAAAGAGAAGTATGTTTTTTTTTTTTCTCTTTGGTTTCTTTTTTTCCACAATCTTACTTGCCTAGGTGGATTCAGCATCGGTCCCCTGCCGCCTCTGCACTGAGAACTGGGCGATCGAACACCGCTGATTGCTCTGTCCGCTCTGACCCCCCCCCCCCCACCTGGCGGATCCAGACTTTATTGTCATGATGACGCGGTGCCTAGACTGATATCCGTGACGTCAGCAGAGAACGGACTTTAGCCCGCTCTCTGCTGAGAACGAATTGCACTCCTGTGACCCATAGGAGAAGCCCAGCTAAACAAGCTCAAGCTGGACTTCTCCTTTAATGCAGACAGTGTGCATTCAGGTCCATGAAGCCACTACTTCATGGCTGTCCAATTTTAACATGTAGTTACCATCTGAACAAATCTTGTGTGTTGAAAGATGATAATATGGAAATTTTTTCTGATTTGTGCAATTGATTTCTTGTTTTTGTATTTCTTTAGGTAAACACCAGTGAGATTAATAGATTCTCAGACTTTCCCTTGTCAAAAAAAACTATTCGTGGTGAGTACAGCTACTGTTATGTATTTTACTGTTCTCTACAAAGTACATAAAGTTCTGACAGTGGAACTAACGCTGACATTTCAGTTTTTGGAAGAGGCTGGATTCTCAAAAGCATTGGACAATTTCTTACATCTCTTAGGTTGCTTTCACACTGAGTGTGAAGTGTGACTATAAAGCTCAAGAAAAACGGTTCTTTTTAAAATCTATGAATGTGTTCACACTGGTGGCGGTGCGCTTCCGTTATGGTGTAAAAAGTCATGCTTACAACATTTTTGGAGCATGTTTGGGGAGTTAAAAAAACTGACAAAAAACGCTCCTCCCCATTGCAATGAGGGGGAACCGCCTAAAAACCGCATGCGCTAAGCAATTTTGGTGCAGTTTTTGCGTCACGTAGGACACGTTAAAAAAAAAAAAACGCACCAAAAGCGCAACAAAAACCCTCCATTAACACACAGGCATTTTGCAGAAAGTTATGATGCGAACCAGCAAGCCTTAGAGACTGTGAATGAGGGTCTCTGGGTTTTCACATTTTTTTTTTTTTGCTTCCCATTATGAGGGGCTCTTGCTAGAGTTTGTATTTTATAAATGATAAATTTACAGGAAGCTTCTGCACAGAGGCAAAGTTAAATTGTTGAATTATTGTACACATTTGGAATATGCAAATCACACCAAAATTGAATGACCCACTTGCAGCTCATTGGAACACAAAGGAGTTTGAGTTTGAGAGGAGTTCTGAGAACTCCCAAGCTTATCTCTACTTAGAACTTGCAAGTTGCAACATATTGCATATTTGTTTGTGGGTTCAGACATGTTTTAAATTAAATTTCTCATCAAATATTTTATTTGATGCTCCTGTCTCCCAAGCGACTTATCTTGCAAAACTCTGTTCGGTCTCTCTAGGGGTGGTGTTCCTCAGATATGTGGTTGACAGCACCCCCTCCCCACCACATCTAGAAAAGGAATAAATATTTAGTTAAAGTGGCTGTAAAGACATAAGGTTTTTTTATCTTCTTGCATTATGTATGAAGATAAAAAACCTTCAGTGTGCAGCAGCCCCCCTAATACTTACCCCTGAAGTCCATCTAGATCAATCGATGTTGCACGAGAGACTTGGCTATCTTTGACTCTCCCATCTCATTGGCTGAGACAGCAGCGCAGTTCCATTGGCTCCCACTACTGTCTGTCAAAGTTAGTGAGCTAATGAGGAGAGAAAGGGGACAGGGCTGGGCTACGGCTTCGTGTCTGAATAGACACAGCGAGCAGCGGCTCGGGTGCTTTCATAACAAGCTGCTTGCTGTGGGGGCACCCAACAGGAGGGAGGGGCCAGGAGCGCCGAAGAGGAACCCGAAAAGAGGAGGATCTGGGCTCCTCTGGGCAAAACCACTGCACAGAGCAAGTAAGTGTAACAGGTTTGTTAATAAAAAAAAAAAAAAACAAGACTTTACAATCACTTTAATGGTGATTCACAGCTTGTCTCTGGGACTAAGCACTTCCCCAAGACCAGCACCATCACAAAGTATGCAAGGGAGAGGGGGCCTGGCCTTTTGCCCTGTTCATACCCCTCTCGTTTTCAACCAAAAATAGGCTCAGCAGATTTACGTGTGGGGGCTGCAGTTTTCAATGTCATGGCTAATTGATTCCCCTATTCTACTACAGGCTGTCTGTACAGACCAACAAATGACACCATGAACCTACATGAAAAGCAGTAGGTAGAATTATAATGCCTTTAAGCTGGGTTCAGGTTGGGATATGTTTTCCCCCAATATCTTTGCTACCCCTAGTGATCAAGAAGATCATCCAGTACCAAGCAAAAGTAATTTTGATAGACCCTTGAGTCCAAAAATGAGCTTGCTCATGTCTATAAAGTCTCTGGCAGTCGGTTCTCCCAGGGTTCTACAGAATTGCCTGGATTTAATACCACAGGGACCGGTGTTCCATCCGAATTCTCAACTCTTCCCCCTGATGGCCTGGAGGCTGAGAAAATGAGGATGTTCGGAAAGGAGTATTATCACCTTTCTCCTTAGCTGTAAAGTGAATACCAGGAAACTCTAAACTAAAGTTTGGAAGATGGTTTTTATTCTTGACAAAAAGAATTGGCATACGTTCATATTCAATTCCTACAGTTCTGGATTAAATCCACAACGGAGTTAAAAAGGGTTTTTGCCCAGTAATCTTGACGATGGTTGTCCCCCTTTTTTTTTTTTTTTTTTTTTTTTTTTTTTGGGTTTACAGGAAATTAGACGGACAAAGACCTATCCAACGTTTAGTCTTATATAATGGTACTATCTAGAGCTCAGTGCCTCCTAAAGTTTTTTGGTCTGATGGATTAGAGATACTATTATTTCAGCATTTCTTGCCAGTTACTCAAGGCTGCTGGCCAAAATCTGGAGCCAAAGAAGGTAGGTGCTTTGTGGGAAGAAATCATTAATGGCCCTTACACACGATCAGAAAATAGTACGAAAAATACCGCTTTCGTACAATAATCTGATTGTTAGTACAGAACTTTCGAGACACGATTACAACAATTCATGCAAAATTATCCGATGGGACAAGCAGAAAATGTTTCTCGTGCAATACCAGATCGTACAAATTTCGTTTAATCAATACAAATACACATAAAACACTTTACATCACTTCTGAATTTTTCTTACGTACAAGAGTTTTCTGAACTTTAGTAACCTCTTCATTTTCGATATGAGAGTAGCATGTTCAAAAAAATGGACGATCATTCGCCCGACAGTTTCATTCTGTGTACCAGGAATAAGACTGCGGCATGGTCCTCAAGCCATGCTTTCAGGAAACTCTACCGTTTGGAAATGTTGTCCAACCATGATGTGGGAAAACCATGGTTACAATTACTGGTAATAGTATATCCGAGAATCTTCCAGGACAGCATTCATATTCCCACCAGCCTGATATCTTTGGTTTAATGTGATGGTGTTTGAAATTGTTGAAGTTTTACCAAAAAAAAAAAAAAAATTCCGCTCATGTACATTGGTGGAGGTTCTTTACTTGCAACAACTGAGGATGGGGGGGGTTCTCCTGGTTTCCTGTTGAAGGTGGATCCAATTATCTCTCAATACAATACACCGGTAAGTGTAAAATAAAAATACCGGGAAGTGTGTCCATGGTTTCTAAGCAAACTTAAGCAAAATTCTCACATGGCTATTGAATGTAATTTGTAATAAAGTTTATGATTAAAATGTAGTTGTGGAGAAGAGCTGCAATGTCCCAGTCAACACCAATCCCTTTTGTTGGTGTTCTGAAAACCCCTTTGTTCTTTGTAATGCAGGGTAGGTAATCCCAAATATACTCCCTCTAGGTTCAGTTCTGTAGCATACGGATAGCTTGATGTAGCAGAGTGTCCATGCAAACTTGAGTGAAACTGCCTTATCACAGCCACCGATCACATTCAGACTTTCAGTGAAACTTTAAATCTGATTGGTGATGTGCCAGGTAGACGCTTTTTACAGCAAGCAGAGCTCTCTATATTCTGGCAGCATTCAGAACTCGGAGTAAGGTGACTATCTGACAGTTCAGTTTGTTGCCTGGGACATAGTTCACACAATGGATGTAGGTATTTTGTAAAGTAATGAACAATCAGGTATTATGTTTATCCCCCATATAGGTTTGGTTGAGGCTCAATACCGGTTACCTACTGAGATCCAGAAACAGACGATCGGATTGGCCTTACAAGGGAAAGATGTTCTTGGAGCTGCTAAAACTGGGTCTGGAAAAACCCTGGCTTTTCTTATTCCTGTAAGCTATTATTTTGCCTTTTTAACATTTTTTTTTTACCGTGCTCCATCTTGGTGGCAAGGTTCACTTATTCAAAGTGCCTCTCTCCAATCCCTAAAATTCTGTTTAAAAGTACGTGTGCAGGTAAGTTAGTTAATATACTCGCCTTTCCCCCACTTCAACTAGTGCAGGAGATGATGTTATTCTCCTGCAGACAAGATCCCTGAGAATGCTGAGTAGTCCAAATCTTTAAGGGGACTCTGCAACACAGACCAAAATCATATTTTCCCACAATATTTAAGCTAAGAGGTGGGCAGGTGTGGTGGTAATGTAATGCTCTCCACCTTGCCCAATCAGAGAATGCTTTGCATCTATTGAGAGAATGCAAAGCATTTCCTAAAAGTCTTCCATGCCAAGCAAGTGACCTCCTGTAAGTAAGTTTGGGACTAGGAAGCTAATGAAGATCACTGTAGTAGCGGTATCTACTACAGTTATTTCCTGCCTCCCAAGGGATCAGGCAGGTATGGCACAAGCATACTTACACTGGGACAAGCTGAACCAAAGTTACTATACAAAAATATCCATACCTTTCCGCTTTTAATTTGCTTCTCGTGTGCATCTGGAAAGCCTCCAAAGTAGGATGCTCAGTTTCTGAGTTTCTCATTTTTGCTCCAATGTAAATCTTTTGGCTTTCCTTCCTTCTTGCATCACAATGCAACATAATGTTTCTGTTTTTTGCCATGTTTGAGCTTTTTAGAATGTGCACCTGGAGAGGCCAAATGGAAGGTTTGGTAGAATTACAAGGTACATGCAAATACCTTGCGGTGCCTTGCTGATATGGTGTTAATATGAAAACCGGGCCTGATTTATTAGAGCCTTGTGTTTTTGTTTACCCAGCAACAAGATCCAAACTTTTGCAGTCTATAGCTGTTTTTTTTTAGACCAGGCTTGAGTCTGGTTGGTTGGTCAAATGGAACACAGACAAGGTCTTGTTTATCAAATTGTGATTCATATATACCAGTGGTTCTCAACCTGGGGGTTGAATGATGAATTGCGAGGGGTCACCGACTCCTGGGCTATTCCTGAAGCCTGCACCGCTCTCCCAGCCTTTTTGAGGCCGCCCAGCTGGGCTATTCCTGTAGGCCGGGGCTGCCCACTCAGCCTCTTCGCAACTGCCCATTCAGTTCACGGTGTGGCTGGGGGACAGAGACTAGAGGTCAGCTGACTGGTGAGGTATGTGAAGTGGGAGGGGCTGGAGGAGACCCGATCTCCTGATTTCAGCATAGGTGTCACTGTTACGAGACACCACAAAGTCGGAGACACAGTGAGTAACACTACCTGTGTTTATAGTTGCCATTTAAAGTCCCCACTACAGTTCTCAGATCAGCAGATGACCTTGATCAAGAGCACCTAAGTTTGCTGATCAGAACTCCCCCCCCCCCCCCCCCCCCAGCATTGCCACTCATCCCACCAGCACTGCCACTTATCCCAACTCCCCGCCAACACTGCCACTTATCCCAACTACTCGTCAGCACTGCCACTCATACCATTACCCCCACTCCCCACCAAGGAGTAAGAGAAGGAATAAAAATAGAATACATGGAAGGGAGAGGAAAAGAGGGGGAGGAACAAAGAAAAAGGGAGAGAAAGAATAAGAAAGACGGCTAGAGAGAGGAATGGGGAAAAAACAAGAAATTAGGATAAGAGAAAGAAAAGAGAACAAAGAGAGAGAGTGGTACATTCTAAAATGTACCATAAGGGGTTTCAATACTGTACGAGTGGAAGGAACTCGGGGGAGCGCTAAATGTCCATTAGGGGCGCAAATTACTTGTCTTGCCTTGGGTGCTGACAACTGACACTATAAAAATAATCTTACTGTTGGGGTCCCCACAACTTGGGAAATTTTATCAAGGGGTCACAGCACTAGCAAGGTGAAGAACCACTGATATATACTGACTGCTTTGCAACTAAGCATATTCAAACCTAAAGTGAGAAATGACCGGTAAATAATCCTCTAGATATTAACTAGATAAACTAAAAAAGGGTTCCTCTTAATAGAGCATGGCTTCCAGACTGGGAATAATGGGGCAGTATGTTCTCCATAGAGAATGTCATCCTCCGCTCATAGTTCACCAGTGCTGGGCATAAAGCATTTAACACAATTCTCTACTGTATCTTGCAGGCTTTGGAATGTTTGTACCGGCAGCAGTGGACATCGGATGATGGCCTTGGGATCCTCATCATCTCTCCCACCAGAGAGTTGGCTTATCAGACGTTTGAGGTTCTGCGAAAAGTGGGCCGGAACCATGAATTCTCTGCTGGGCTCATCATTGGAGGAAAGGTGTGTGAGATTATATGAGGTTATAATGCTGAACGTTGTACTGCTGATTCAGTTATAGTCTTCTGATAACAAGCCCATTTGTTACTAGTCATTCCATGTCTTGTCTTGCATTTTTCCTTCCTTTGCAGTCATCCTTGGCTTGTCCTTACACAAACAGTTGTACTTAATGTGAACCTAGACATCCAGCATCTTTCAAACAATGTAAAAAATTATAGCACTTACTGGAGGTGTTTTACACTTGACTTGTCTCCTGTGGTGGCACAAATATCTTCCCACAGACCAACCGCCTGCTGCGGAGAACAACTGCGCTCTGTGTCTCTTTGCAGCGATCTGGCAGTCCTCTTCTGAGTCAGAACTAGCACTCTCCAGTAAGCATGATCCCTGCTGATTGCACAGCTTTAGCACTAATTCAGCTGGGGGCACTATGCGTTTAATATTACATTTCATCTTGGCTTTAATGTAGATAAATATGAAATTCAAATTGATGCAATCTGGAAACACATTGGGGATTTTCTAAATTAAAATCTGGGAACCTTGAATTTCATTTGCTTTTACTTTGGAGGCTACTATTCTTTTGCTTTGAGAATTGTAGCTTCAGACAATGAATATTTTTCATATAGTTATATATTTCTGATACCAGGAAAATGATTATTCCTGTTATCAGGTGTGTTCTTTTCATTTTTTTACTTATTCTTTTGTATATGTTCTTTTTTCCACTTGCTGTATGCGGATTAAAGCTGGCAATACACTACTATTATTATTATTATTATTCAGGATTTATATAGCGCCAACAGTTTACGCAGCGCTTTACAATATAAAAAGGAGACAATACGGTTATAATACAATAAAATACAAGAGGATTAAGAGGGCCCTGCTCAGAAGAGCTTACAATCTAATAGGGTGGGGCAGGTGGTACAAAAGGTTGTAACTGTGGGGAACGAGCTGATGGAAGTGGTAAAAGATTAGTTGGAGACGTGATAGGCTTTCCTGAAGAGATGAGTTTTTGGGGATCGCCTGAAGGTAGCAAGAGTAGAGGATAGCCAGACAGGTAGAGGTAGCGAGTTCCAGAGGGTGGGAGAGGCTCTGGAGAAAACCTGGAGACGAGCATGAGAGGAGGAGACGAGAGTGCTTGAGAGTAGGAGGTCTTGAGAAGAGCGGAGAAGACGATTTGGGTGATATTTGGAGACAAGATTGGTGATGTAGCTCGGGGCAGAGTTGTGAATGGCTTTGTATGTTGGGGTTAGTATTTTGAATTTAATTCGCTGGGTGATTGGGAGCCAGTTTAGGGATTGGAGTAGAGGGTTGGCAGACACTGAGCGGTTGGTAAGGTGGATAAGTCTGGCAGCAGCATTCATGATAGACTGAAGAGGGGATAGGCTATGGAGAGGCAGGCCAATGAGAAGGCAGTTGCAATAGTCAAGGCGAGACATAATGGAATACTAGAAGAATTTTGTTTGGAATCTTACATTTTAGGACCATTTGTTCAAAATTTTTAAATTTTTTTTTCAATCCTCAGAGAGGTCAATTCGACATTCATTATTAACTGCAGTGATTAGAAAATCTGAAGGAGCAGGATGGAAGTTTTTGTTTGAATAAACGAACACTGAATGTGGCATTTGTTCAGACTGTTACATTGATTCCACAATCGAATGTTAACCGCCAAGAAAATGAAAGTGTTACTAAACCCACAACAGTAAAATCAGTCTGTATATGCAGTAAAGCATGCTTGTTATACTCACTGTGGAACCTAAGGGGTTAATCCTCAGCATTGTGTAAAAATGCTGTTTGATCCTGTCCTCTCTGCTCCTCCCCTTCTTTCACTGTCCCCAATCCATCTCCTGATAGTACAGAGCATTGGGGGTCACTCTGCACATGCTCAGTTTGGTGTGTATTGCTAGAGTTTTTTTTTTTTTCTTGGGAGGGTGCATTTGATCAGCACAGGGCCAATCAGCACTGTCCAGACAGAAGGTCAGGGGCCCTGCATCCTCAAAGGACAGTCAGAGGAGAATGAAAACTCCTCCTACAAGCTTTAAGCAGACACTGATAAAAGTCACAAGACTGCTTATACTGCTGCTGAGAAAATGTATTTAGCGGTTTATCCTTTCTAAAATTGCATTTCCATGTTCTGTGTACTCTGGGAAACCAGATATTGTGAATGCAGGGTCCTGCATTTAGTAAAACATTAAGTACTTTCAAATGACATTTAAATGTACTGTGAGAATTCTCTTATGAATGTTCATACAAACGCTCATTAGAAAATATACGTGTATGGCCATCTTGAGGTTTGTTTAGACTTCTTTTTTTGTTGATCAAGTTTATGCTAGAGTCAAAAATATAAATGAAGCCCTGAGATTTTGTACTAAGATATTGCTGTAGTACACCACTCCATCACACTGCCTTCTGTCAGTCATTTGGTGGACTCGTACTTTTGATGTTGGGACAGAATTCGTGAATATGCCCAGTGCAGATTTTAAGGCTGGGCTCATACTATTGTGAATTGGATGCGGCTTTCGTCACATCCAATTCGCATATCAGGAGATTGTGACCAGCTCTCAATGGAGCCAGTTCACACATCTCCTGGACGGCTGCGGAGCGAATTGCACAGAAGTCCTGTGAGTCTTCTGTGCCGTTTCAGGTCCGAATTCAGCCCAAAATCTGGATCGAAATCAGACCTGAAGCAATGAAACGGGACGCACCGGACCCCTGCTGTGAGCCACTCCGCACGGAGGTGTAAACCCAGCCTTAGGGTGCATTCACACCTTTAAATACACCCTGTCTGTGTTTGGATGTGAGGACCCCTGCGGGGGTTCCCATGATTAGCTGTGAGTAGGCAGTCCCATTGAAAGCAGCAGGAGGCTGCTAACTCTTGCAGCTAATCAAACCCACTTACATGTAATCTTCAAGCCATTATCACTTGCGTGTGATAGCTGCTTGAGCGATCACATGCAAGTGGGTGCAGTTAGCTTTGAGAGCCAGCAGTCTCCCATTGCTTTTAATGGGTCTGTCTACTCCCAGCTAATTGTTGTAACCCCACAGGGGTTCTCGCATCTGTTCGCATTTGCAGGTGGTCAATCGTTTAATCAAGCATTTGGTCCTGACAAAGCGCACTGTAGCGTGAAGCATGTTGTCACGGCGAACCAATCTAGCTTGCTGTCCATATACATTCTCCTGTACCTTCCTCCCAGCGTTTTCTGGTTCCCACAAGGTGACTTCCTGTGCCCCGCGCTGGCTTGAGCGGTCCTGGCCCTGGGGCCTTCCATTGGAACTCCATCCACTCCCTAAGCTTGCATGTGGAGTCTTTTTTCTTCTATCAGAGCCATAGCATGATAACAGGATGACAGCCTGCCATATCTGATGAAACTATCACCAGCATTTCAGTAACTTAGTTTTTATTAAAGTTCTTTTACTTCCAGCCAGGAGCCATGAGCGTACATTTCTACTTTTATGACTGTGGACATTTATGGTACAAAGTGGCCCTTTGCCCTGTTTTTTTTGGTTTCTTTTAATTGTTGCTCGCTACGCCAAGTGACTTTCTACAGCAGCTGTGGTTCATATGTACAATTGGTGAAAATGCTATTTGAGACCTAGCGCCAGACTTTAAGGTATTTGTGAAAAAAGTTTGTTAAAATCCTTGCAATGTACATTGTTCCCTCAAAAAGGGATTGATTATTTTTTTTCTTAATAGAAGGCAGTTACTCTTTAAAGCCTAAACAAACACATTGCAAATTTTTTTTTTTTTTTTGGAATCCTAAAAAAATCCTGTCCCTGTTAATGCCTTCACTGTATCTTTTGGAGGGAACCAGGATTGACAACCAGGCTGGACTACTAAATGTCTGCCTTTATTCATCTCCATTATGTAGTGGCTGAGTGAGTGGTTATTTAAGAAAAAAAAAGTGTACTCCGTTTAGCTCACAGAGAGTGACAAGGACACTGCATTTCTGTCAAAATCGGCAAGTACACTTGCTGAAAATATTCTTAGCATGAAATATTAAAATTTATGCAGCTTCCACATCTATGAATTGGTAAGCAATTTTATCACATTTTTGTTCTTTGGTTTAGTTATGTTATTTCTTTTACTTGGCATACACAATTTTGAATGCATTGGTTTAACTTTCAGTTCTCTAGGCACTGAGCCATTGGAACAATTGAATTGTATTGAATGCAGGTATGAGAGCTGTTACAATTTTTTCTTTGCTTTGTTGCAGGATCTGAAACAAGAATCAGCCCGTATCCATCGCACAAACATTCTCATCTGTACCCCTGGTCGTCTGTTACAACACATGGATGAAACCTCTTTTTTCCATACTAGTAATTTGCAGATGCTCGGTGAGTTCCTGGCTGTAGGGAAATAAAAGCATTTATTAACAGCGATTTACATCACCCTGAGCCTTGTGTGTTCTGCTTTCTTGATCTCTTTAAAATTTAAAGTCATCGTTGCCCCTGTGTAAGAATTCCTCCCTAAGACTAAATAAATACATCCTCTTCCCCCATTTGACATCATCACAGAGACTGCAGAGGTCTTCACTATGCTGTCTGTTTATGAAACTGAGCAGCAGTAATCCCGGGGATCGCCGCTGATCTCAGCTCATAAACAGTTTATGAAACACAGATGATCGGGGTAGAACATGTTCTCCGACGATGATCTCTGCACACTGAGAATCTGTCATCATTTGACACATAAATGGCCAGTTTATGAAGCTGCAATCTCAGCACTTCACTGGTAATCTGTGTCAGAATTCACCCTCCCCGATTCACCAGTGAAGAGAGAATCCTGGGGGAACTAAGGGGGAAGATTATTAATTCAGACCCCCCCCCCCCCCCAAAGACAGTAAACATGCCCCCCATCATATTTATATGTGTGTGTTTACATACCCTGGCAGAATTTGATTTCTTGGCCATTTTTTAGAGGATTTGAATAACACAAAAACATTTTTCACTCATGGTTAGTGTTTAGCTGAAGCCATTTATTATCATTCAACTGTGTTTGCTCTTTTTAAATCGTAATGACAACAGAAACTACCGAAATGACTCTGATCAAAAGTTTACATACCCCAGTTCTTAATACCGTGTATTGCTTTCTTTAACATCAATGACAGCTTGAAGTCTTTTGTGGTATTTGTGGATGAGGCTCTTTATCTTCTTAGATGGTAAAGCTGCCCATTCCTCTTGGCTAAAAACCTCCAGTTCCTGTAAATTCTTGGGCTGTCTTGCATGAACTGCACGTTTGAGATCTCCCCAGAGTGGCTCAATGATATTGAGGTCAGGAGACTGAGATTGCCACTCCAGAACCTTCACTTTATTCTGCTGTAACCAATGACAGGTCGACTTGGCCTTGTGTTTAGGAATTGTCATGTTGGAATGTTCAAGTACGTCCCATGCGCAGCTTTCCTGGCTGATGAATGCAAATGTTCCTCCAGTATTTTTTGATAACATACTGCATTCATCTTGCCATCAATTTTGACCAAATTTCCTGTGCCTTTTGTAGCTCACACATCCGCAAAACATTATTGATCCACCTCCATGTTTAACAGTAGGAATGGTGTACCTTTCATCATAGGCCTTGTTGACCCCTCTCCAAATGTAGCGTTTTTGGTTGTGGCCAGAAAGCTCAATGTCACTTTGCCTTTTGGCCACAAGGGGTGAGCCTGTGCCCGGAGCCAATGTGAGTGCCCGGCGGAACTGTGTGGCCAGATGAGTCATGATTATATACTGCATACTTACTGCTTAATCCGGGGGCCTTGTACAACTGTAAGTCGATACACCCCTAGCAGTGCACTTTAACTGCTTGCCGACCAGCCACCGCAGAATGGCATGGCTGGGCGAAATGACGTTACCTTACGTCACTTGGCCTTTTGGCCACAAGGGGCGAGCCTGTGCCCGGAGCCAATGTGAGTGCCCGGCGGGCGCCATGACCGCTGGGCACCCGCGATCGCTCGTGACAGAGCTAGAACCGAGATCTGTGTGGTAAACACACAAATCCCAGTTCTTTCAGGGGAGTAGAGACGGATTGTGTGTTCTTACTAAGTCTCTCTCTCTCTCTATATAAATAATATATAAATAATATATAAAATATATATATATATATATATATATATATATATATATATATATAATTATTTTATGTGTTTGTATTAAGCAATCTACACCACTTCATAAACTGGCTTTTGGTGGCTGAGCTGCAGTGAGTTCACTGTGGCCCTTAAAGCTGGATATGCAATTGTCTTTAGATTTTTTTTTTTTTTTTTTTCCTTTTAGATTTACCAAATCCATATAATATGAGGTCAAACCTAAACACTTTCAATGTGTATGCAATCAGACAGGCTCTTGCACTATATAGTTGAAGGTAAATCTAAAGGAAATCGAACAAGAGTTGTATAGTGTGTATCCAGCTTAAGCGTTATAACCCTGTGGGAGAAGGTCCTTACACTGGCAGGATCACTAAGTATATATTCTTTTGGATGGAAGAGCTAAAAATAAATCAATGGGTTTACTTCTGCTTTAAGTTAACAGTTTAAAAAAACAGTTACATTCCCATACGTGCCAGGAATGTAACTGTAACATAAGTTGTACTCTCAACCACACTGTCAAACCATCCAATGGCTGGTGTCATAACTGATCTCATGTGCAGCATCATGGCAGTTAAAGATTAAACAGAGGCCAAGATGGCAGCTTCCTTGGCTTAAAACGATAGGAGGGTTCACTTCCACTTTAAATGATGCACTGAAAGGACTACTGTCTCAAAAAACATTTTTGTTTTTGGTAGCTGTGTGATTTGAGCATGTCCCAGGGTTGCTTACAATTTTCACCTTTTCACATCGATTACATTTTCTGTTGTCACTGAAATTGCTCGAGCATCTTTGACATTATTGTGGTTTGTCCTAATCTTTTTCAATGCTACTGGCCAGCTTGATCTGCTTTTAAATGTGGGGAAAGATTACATAATTGCATTTGAAATAAAAGGTAATTCTTATACTGAATAGTATTATTAGCTTCATGCAGTGTATTTTTCATGATCATGGTCTGTTTGGTAGCAAAGTCCCACCAGCCTTAAAGTGGTGTTCCGGCCGAAATTATACTTTTTAAACAAAAATACCCCTATAATACACAAGCTTAATGTATTCTAATAAAGTTAGTCTGTAAACTAAGGTCTGTTTTGTTAGTTTATAGCAGTAGTTTGTTATTTTATAAACTTACAGGAGGCCGTGGCCATCTTAAGTGTGGGCATCTGAAGCCAGACTGTATTTCTTCCTTTATCTCATCCTTGCAGATCTCGCACATGCTCAGTGCAGCACAAGCAGTGTAATAGGTTTCAAGTCAGGTTTCCATAGCAACGGCAGTTTCAGAGGAAGTTGCCGCCCCTTCCCAGAAGGCATTGCAAACAGGAAATGATGCGATAGGCCGCGGCCAGGGAGGAGGAAGTGAAAAATGAATACAGCAGATATACAGTATGTGCTGAGAAAAAAAATAAAAAAAATATCCAATTTGTTTACAGTGCACAGTTTAATGAGGGATGCTGAAGAGTTGTAAAAGTGGGTGGAACTCCACTTTAAGTACCATGTGCAGTGTGAGGGCCTTTTTTACCACTGAATCATTAACCACTTGACCACCATAATGTTTTATCCCCTTCATGACCAGACTATTTTTTGCTATTCAGCACTGAGCTACTTTTAACTGGTAATTGCACAGTCATGCAACATTGTACCCAAATTAAGTTTTATAATTTTAAATCATTTTTTTTCACACAAATAGATCTATCTTTTAGTAGCTTTTGATCACCACTGATTGAAAATTTTGAAAAAAAAAAAAAAAAAATTTCTAATTTGTTATATAACACATCCAATAAAAATACGGTAATCAAACAATCAAATTTCTTTGTAAATGTAGGCCAAAATGTATTCTGCTACATGTCTTTGGTAAAAAGAAATAAAAATCCCAGTAAGTGTATATTGTTTTTTGGGAAAGTTATAGCATCTGCAAACTATGGTGTGTGTGTATAGATACTAGAATTAACATAAATGGGTTAAAGGGGTTGTAAAGTCAGAAGTTTTTTTTTTTTTTTACTCTTAATGCATTAAGATAAACAGCTTTCTGTGTGCAGCAGCCCCCTTTGCCCCCCCCCCCCCAATAATTATTTGAGCCCCATCTCTGTCCTGCAATGTCCAGATTGGCTGAGACAGCAGCGGGGCCATTGGTTCCCAATGCTGCCAATCAGGAGAGGAAGGGAACAGGGCTGGGCCATGGCTCTGTGTCTGAATAGACACAGGGAGCAGCGGCTCGGGTGGTTTCATAACAAGCTGCTTGCTGTGGGGGCACACAACGGGAGGGAGGGGCCAGGAGCACCAAAGAGGGACCCGAGAAGAGGAGGATGTGGGCTGCTCTGTGCAAAACCCTTTGCACAGAGCAGGTAAGTATAACATAACTTAACGTTTGTTATTTCTATAGAAAAAAAATTAGACTTTAAATTGTGTGCCTAACAAGTGTAATGGTTTTTTTTTCTCTGCTTTTTAGGGAGAAGAAGCCAAATCTCTGTTCTCTGTACAGAGTTTTGTATGATTGGACTAAGCCGATCAGCAGGTTTCAGCCAAAATCATTGGCTAAAATCTGCTGCCAAACTTGTGCTGTGTTCAGTCACAGGAAGGTTCGACAGGGGGCAGAGGAAAACCTGGAGGAAAGCCAGCAACGTACATGTGCGTTGCTGAGCCTGCATCTGCTGCCCACTCACAGTATATTTACTGCGAGCGATCGGTAGGTGGTTAAACCAGGGATGCCTGTCTCCTGGGAAGTTAGGTAGCAGCCGATATTAAAACTTCCTTTTTGCTTCCTGTTCTGGTAAACCCCCACTAAAACAGACAACAAAACCTGATGAAAGCTCTAACTTTTGCCTATTTTATTCCAAATGAACATAAAAAAGCTTTATCTTTCATTCCACTCTAATATTGGTCTTGTTTCAGTGCTTGATGAAGCTGACCGGATCCTGGACATGGGTTTTGCCGATACTATGAATGCAATTGTGGAAAACCTTCCCAAGAAACGACAGACTCTCCTCTTCTCCGCAACTCAGACTAAATCTGTGAAGGACCTTGCTCGTCTCAGCTTGAAAGATCCAGAATATGTGTGGGTGCATGAGAAGGCGAAATTCAGGTGAGGTTTGTCGGCTTCTGCTCTGCAGGCCATTACTTTTGAGAGTATGTGAATACATATATATATAGTCTGCCATTGCTCTCTTTTTGCCTTTGAATGTGCACAACATTTAGGATGTTTAGATGCTTAGATCTTTGATACCAAGTGGCTGCAAAACTTCACTGACCACTGAAAGAAGTATGTGGAAATGTATTTCTGACTGTACATGCAACATAGATTCTGGGTCCGTCAATCAGAAAGTTGAAGGCAGAGTCAAGACAGGCAATCAGCATTTTTTAAAGGGGGCCAGTGATGGAACACAGAGAAAGTAATCCATTCCTGTGCTAGTGAGACATCCCATCGATCCACTGTTAGATTAAGATCCACCAGGTGCAGCTGCTTAGCCCTGGATTGCTGACAAGGCCTTCAGAGCAATGTGTTTCTAATACAAAGAGGAAAGGGAGAAAAACAAGGAAAGCACTCCTCTAGTGAATATTTTTTTTTTTTTTTTTTATTACACTGATTGTAAAGTCTCAAACCTTCTTTGCTGCAGCTGCCCCCAGAGCCCCCCTTTTTTCTTACCTGAGCCCATCCGATGCAGCGATGTGCACAAGCTCAGCAGCTCCAGGCACTGTCTCTTTCCTCATTGGACAGATTGATAGCAGCAGGAGCCATTGGCTCCCGCTGCTATCAATCAAATGCAGTGATGTGGGGGGCGGGCCAAGTCCTGTCGGTGTCAATGGACGCAGCAGCGGGACTCTGGAACAAGCCTGCACGGGTACCCCCATGGAAAGCTGTTTTTCCGTGGGGGCACCCGATAAAGGGAGGAGTCAAAAGCACCAGCGAGGGACCCCAGAAGGGGAGGATTGGGGCCGCTCTGTGCCCAAACCCTTGCACAGAGCAAGTAAGTATGACATGTGTGTTATTTAAAAAAAAAAAGCGAACCTTTACAACCCCTCTAAGGTCAAAACATTGCAGTATCCTTGGCAACTACACTGCTGACTCAGGCACACCTCCCCCAGCATGCGCATGCACTGAACACACAGGCATTGGTGATTTGAAAGTTACCAGCTGCCTTTACATTCAGGGGTTTCTGCGGTCTTCTCAGCCTCTTCTGTGGACTTTTCCTGGTTCAGTCCTCTTGGTCTGCTACTGAAGGTGGGATACAGACAACCAGCTTTTTGTGAAAGTCTTGTGTACATCAGAGAAATGTGAGTTTAAAGAGGCTGTAAACCAGGGGTCAGCAACCTTTTTCCACTTAAGGGCTGGATTCAATGTATGTGAATGCATGGAGGGCCACATTCACCTGCTAATAAATAAAGATAATATCCTAACATAGTAGTAATAACAGTACAGGCTTACCTCACGTTAAGGTGCTTCACTAATACAAAGCCAGTTCCCCCTGAGGGAGTATGTGGCTGGGGATTTGGATTTTACTGACCCCTCCCAGCCCTTCCAGCCAGCATGGTCTAGAGATGGGATTCCCAGCCCCAGGGGTGATGGGGGTCCCTGTCCCCAGGTAAGAATAATTCCCTGTTCCCAGGGGTGAGAAGGGGTCCCCCCCCCCGCTGTAGTTTCCTCTGTACCTGTTCTGCTTGCGTTTATCTAGCAAGGGTACTTTGTGGTATAAGCAAGGAAGCTAAGACCTCTGCAGTGTGTAAATGTGCTTTTACTATACAAAGGTGCTGTACATACAAAACTATTACAATATTAGGAAAACAATACAAGACTGACAGATATTATAAAATCTCCTAGATTGTAAGCTCTAACGAGCAGGGCCCTCTGATTCCTCCTGTTTTGAATTGTATTGTACTTGTACTGTCCTCCTTAATGTTGTAAAGCGCTGCGTAAACTGTTGGCACTATATAAATCCTGTATAATAATAATAAAAAGCAAAATGCTAATAAATAAACAGCCTATGGTTATAACAGTAGAAATACACTTAAAAGTTACTTAACTCTGGTTACTGTGTAATCATGATCTCCGTTGCTCCTGGAGACCAGGCACCTTCTTCTTCGCTTATTACAGATTCTTCTTCCTGCTCTGGTGTTAATCCATGATGAGTGGGCTCTAGCTTATGCCTGGCAACCTTTATATAGCTCAGGTTATTTTCTATGACAACCGACTAACCATCATTCTTTCAGTTTGGGAGACCGTCTCTTTCTTGTTTATTTACTGTAGCTATAGAGACAATAGCCTATTCAAACTGTCAATTGAATACACCAATGGTATCTACGTTCCCATTGTATCCAATAGCATTTGATTGAGAAATATCTACTCAAGCCAAAACCTGACAGTAATCTGATTTCTATGACCAACTACTATTGTAATGTTGTCCCATGTAATGTTAAGTCTGATTAATATAAAAAAAATCATATTTTAACAAACGCATCACATTCCGACCTTGATTTTTTATTTTTTTTTTCCAGACTCCATACAGAAAATCACTTAATTACTAAGAAAACTCATTCTAAACATTTAATTTTCCTTGACTGCAACCCCTCCCATATTTCTTTCATTGAGAAGGTGTTTCAGTCTTTGGCTAAAAGTTCATTAGAAAGTCCATTCTAAAGTTCTTTAGAAACAAGTCCAGGCTTGAAATACATCAAAGGCCTCGCTCTCCACAGCTCTTGTGGTCTTCCATTATTCTGTCCATCATGTAATCGCTTTTCTCTGGTCTTCCTATGGATCAAATCGGAGACAGCCTGTGGAGTGGAAAACAAAGCGGATTATCTGTTCCTTCCAATAATACATAAACAGTAGACCCCGGCCCTTCAGCTACAATCTCTCCTCTAACTAGCTTCTTGCCTGGATCTCTGACCAACACTTTGCCACCTGCCTGTATCCACTTCTGACCCTCCCAAAGAACATCAAAATGGGAGGAAAGGAAATGTACTGATATTTCCCAGATCACTGATGTCTTATTTTGGAAGGTTTGATGTTATGTAGCCTCACTTTCCACTCTTGCTGAGAAGTATCCACTAACCAGTCAGAGTCCCAGCCACTGTCTTGTCTTGCTCATTTGCCAATGTAAATATAACTTCAAACCTTCCTGCCAGATTCCCTCTCATTCCTAGATAGGCTTAGGCTTCAGATACGTCACTCTTGGTTTCTTACATAACTATTGAACTTTGCACTCCAGCTGTGGAATCTGTGCCCCAGCCCCTGCCATCTTCTCATGTGGTGTGCTTTTGGCTATTGGCCTAGAATTTAACAACATGACTGCCTGTGTGAGGACCCGATCCCACCCCCTTAGTGTATGTGTGGGTGCTAGTTTGCGTATCTGGTCCTTCAATAGCCCGTTGTATCTTTCAATCAAACCAGCTGCCTGTGGATGGTATGGGATGTGGCACAACCAGTACACTCCAGAATCTTTGGCCCACTGCTGTACTGTTCCGCTGAAGTGTGAGCTGTTATCACTTTGGACTAGTTTGGGACAACCATAAGCAATGACAAGTTTCTGGAGCAGTTGCAGCGTTGCGGCTTGAACTGCACGTTTGCAAAGTGACCACTGCATTGCAACAATATCTCAGTCCATTGTTTCCTTGGGGCAGGAGACCAATGATGTCAATCTGCCAGATCTCTGCAGGCCTCTCACCCCTCTTAATCGACCCGGTGGAGTACTTTTGCAATGGCCATTGTCCCACTTCTCCACACACTGTGGTTCCCTATTAGTCTTTATCATGTCCATGGACATAGGCAATCCTCTCTGCTGTGCCCATTCATATGTTGCTTTCTGCCCCAAATGTCCAGATTGCTTGTGGGCCCAGTTGTCCAAGTTCATCAAGACAGGCTCAATTGGCACAACTGCATTCACTTTGGCGATTTCATCTGCCACTCTGTTGTAGTTCTCAAAGTCTGGGTCTAGGGGGGCACATGTGCATCAACATGCCCCACTTTTATGGTGCGGGAGTGAGCTTCCTTCCAGATGTAGTCCCAGACTTCCTTGCCTCCCCACACCACCTTTCCATCAATCATCCATTCATTGGACTTCCACGTGGGCATCCAAGTTGTCAGTCCTTTAAAAACCGCCCAGCTGTCAGTGTAGATAGTAACATGGGAAAAAGGATCATCCTGAAGAGTCATCACTACAGCTTTCAACTCTGCATACTGACTGGACCCTCCAATTCCGGTCTCCTGCAGGACTGTGTCTGTACTTGAGTTGTAGGCTGCTGCTGTCCATTTACACCCAGACGAGGCGACTGTGGCTGAACCATCAGTGAACCACGCTGACTGCTTCATGTTTTCTGACAGAGACTCAAAGGGTGGAGCCTCTTGAATGGGGGATGACTGCAGTACAAGAATTTCTTCTTTTTCTGGCTCAGTGCTGGTAAAAGTAACAAGCCCTGCCAACTGTTTTGTAATGTCTCTAACACCCCCAGCTGCAATACCCCCTCTTTCTTGAAGGTACCACTTCCATTTCATCAGTGTCTGGTTCTGGGATACAGCTGCCCTGGTGGTCAGTCCATTCTTTCTCATCCATCCTGCTATTGGCAATGCAGTATAGATGGTGACTGTGTCCTTTCCTGTAAGGGTCTCTACATGTTGAAGTGCTGTGTAGGCCCCAAACAGGTACTTCTCTAGGGGTGTGTATCTCTTCTGTGCCCCTTCAGTTGTTTGGTGTTTGGACCAAAATCCAATGAGTATTGCTCTGTCTCTGGAATTTTCCTCTGTGGCCCAGTGCACATCATTCCCAGGAATTTCACCCCTGTGGCAGGTCCCTGAACTTTGTCTCTGATAGCCCACCCTCTGTTCTCCATGTGATGTATCAGCAGGTGCAGTGCTTCAGTTACATCTTCTTTTGTCCCGGAGATCATACAGGTCATCAATGTAGTGCAACATAGCGACTTTCAAATTCAGGGTACTTAAATCTCAGGCAATCAGTCAATGACAAATCATTGGAGAATGAACACAGTCTTCAGGAAGCATGGTGAAAATGTACTGGTGGCCGTCCCACACCATAGCAAACTGGTCTTGACACTCTGGGTCTATCAAAATTGAAAAGAAAGCATTAGCCACGTCTAACACAACATGATATTCTCCTGCCTCTTTAGCAATTTTCTCAACAATTGAGATCATATCAGGTACAGCTGACTTTAACGGAGGAGTCACTTTGTTTAGACCTCTGTAGTCCACAGTCATTCTATATATCCCATCAGGTTTCTTTACTGGGAACACCGGAGACGAGAAAGGACTTACAGCAGGTATAAGCTTCCCTATTCTCAACAGTTCTTGAATAGTCTCCCCAATTTATTTGTGCCCTCCAGGAAGTTTGTACTGCTTGGGACAGACTGGCTTCTCTGATGGAGGAATGTAGACAGAAGTCCATTTCGCATGACCTCTGACCACAGCCTTCACCGCCTTAACCAGATACGCTTTATCAGGATACTGGAATGTGAATGTACCCCATTCAGTCTGAATAGACTGACCTTGAAGTTCAACCATCCCAAGAATATTTTCAGGTAACTCTGATACCAAAACATTTGTCCAAAATTCTGGTCCCTTGCCAATAGCCAATTTCACCCATGTCTTAACTGCTGGTGTGGTTTGCCCTCCCAAACCTTCTACATAAATCAATTCTCCTTTGTGATGGGAAGGATTTCCCTGCAAAAGTAACTTCAGGAACAGGTGCATACGGGCGTCGGTCTCCTGCTGTCACTGCCCCCACTGCTATTACAGGAGACCCACCTTCCCTTCATAAAGGACAAGGACCTCCCAATCCCCTTTTCTGTGTCTCTTTAACTCCTCCCCAGGATAAAGGGATTTGGGTTTGGGTTCATGTGCAGTGTTGGAAATTGGTTTGGGGCTAACAGGAGGGCTCTGTTTTCTCAATCTAGGCTGATGTTATCTTGACTAGGATTAGTGTTTCTAACCCTGACAGTTTTCCCCACTAAATGTTTTTACCACTTCAACATTTCTGCAGTATAAATCCCATCTATCTCATCTTTAGGCACTCCTGCCTTTTAATAGGTCCACCCACATTTGTTTCCTAGAGATAACTAGCCTGGTTTTCTGTTCACCTCCTTTCTTCTCTACCCCATTTCCTTTCTTCTCTGTCTGCTTGTATTCTTCTGGTCTGGCCTTGACCTTATTTACTGCCCTGACAAGTTTTGTTTTTAGTCTCCTCTCGCTCCCCCAACTGGCTTAAGAGGGTAGTGGCTTCTTGAATCTTGCTGTTTAATCCCAGGCCTCCCAACAAGGACAATAAAGGAGCCCTGAGATTAAACCACACAGACTTCATCAGCTTGGAGTGTAGAGCAGACATAAATTGTTCCATATCTGGACCCATCCATTCTGGAAATGTATTTAATCCGGTTAAACAACCCATCTCGCGTATCCTGGAAATACCCTTTCCTATTGTTCTGCAGGAGTAAGTATTTTCCAGGTCACTAGGACTAGCGTATACTCGGACTATTCCATCTCTCACGAGGTCTAACAGTGAAAAATTCACTCTAAACTCTTAGGCTTTTTGCATTGCCTGACAGAATTGTGGATCATGGGTTAACACTCCCATAGACTGCTTCCTTGCCTGACAAAACAACACTGTCTCTTCATCCCACAAGTGTAGGAGCCAACTCAATATGAACTCCCCGGACCTTTTGTATGTATTGTTTTGCCAGCTCGTGGAGTTCAGTTTGTGTAAACTCCACTACTTCTTCAAATTCAACATCTCTGGGGTTGCGATAATGAACCTCCCCATCTGCCATATACTCTCTATCATGTTGCCTTTTCCTATCCTTAGTAATGAGAGGTCTGGCACACACACTTTTTTTTTTTTTTTTTTTTTCTTTTTTTCTTTTTGTTTCCCACTAGCAGATCATCATCAGAGATATCAAACTCTATCTACTTATCCTCACTATCATTTGAGGAGAGCACATCCTCACAATCCCAGTTTTGGGATGTGACAATGGCACCTACCCTGGCTTTACTAACAGGTTTTACACCCCTTCCTTTTTCTTAAGACAGCACACCTCTCTTGCAAATCATCAGCCCTACTAGCAGTTGAATGAACATACTCTGAAGCAACTGCTAGCTGGTCTTTTAATACCTTAACTTCTGCCTTCTCCCTTCGATCCCTGTTGTACCTATAGGTAAGGCTGACCTATAGGTACTGTAAATATCTTCTAAACTTGCGCTGTTTAGGAGATAGTTACTGTATACTGTACCGATGATGTCATTGGCGCATGCGCTCTAAAGAAACGGCTGCCCGTGCTTTTTCTTCAGGACCATGTGCTGCGTTCGGGGGTGTGGGAGTGATGTCACGCGGCTCCGGCCAGCCGCACAGCTGGAGTCTGCTGCCCTGTTAGGAAGACTGCCCGCAATGGGCACGACGCAGGCTTCCTTTGCAGGTGTCACATAATGTGCTAGTATGTGATGCATACTAGCACATTATGCCTTTACTTTGCAGGGAAGAAGAAAGGGTGGGGGGGAATCCCACCAGGGTTTACTTCCTCTTTAATGGATTACTTTGTTTTGTCCCTAATAATAAGTTTTTACACTAGGGAAGCACTTCCCTTGTTTATCCAGTCTCTCTTTGGGCCAGTGATGAAAGGCGGCTGCATGTTTCAGATGGGAGCTGTTGTGGGACCTAATCTTGGATGAGGTCTGTCTTTTTTTTTTTTGGCTTCATGCATACAAGGGCTTAAAAACTCTGCTTATAGAGACGGTTTTTTAAAAAGCCTGTAAATGTACCTTTTTTATATTCACCTGTGTAGTGCATACATAGGCGTTTGCAGGTGTATTTGAAGAGAAGCTTTTACAGGTAGAAAACAAAACATGCGTTCAGAGGAACTTTTGAGCATAATTTACATAAGCGCAAATATATTCCTGTGGCCAGAATAAATAATATTCTGGTCAGTAGAATGCATTCATGTTCAATGCCAAACTCGCATAAATGCACAATCATACACGTCAAGTTCTGACAAAAAAAAATCGAGCTTATTTTTAGCATTAATTCATATGCCTGTATGCAAAATGCCTTCATATTTAATTTTTTTTTCAGAGATACTATCACCTTGTACATTCCGGATAAAGTGATAGTGTCCTCGTAGAGGGCCTCCCAAAGCCATCTTGCTCACCTTGCCAATGCTGTGTCGCTTCTCCTTTCTCTAAGTGATCCCCTCCAATGTTGCAGTGCTTGGGTCTAACAGCCAATCACTAGGTCTGAGTATTGTAATTTTAGTGGGGAAGTGACATCACTCCTGTACTTGGTGTCCGCCACAAGACAACACTAGGGATTTAAGTGGTGGCTGCAACAGAGGCAGGGGTGGTGGATAATCGCTGGTAAGGTATCGGAGAAGGAGGCCTTTTACATACTGGATACTGCCATTTTGTCCTAGAACTGTCTCTTCTTTTCTTTTTTGATGTTTTATATTGGCAATATTTAATCTTCATTCTACAAAATCAACATTTAATACAGGAAAAAGGATTCCTAGACTCAGAGCATTACAGGTTATCTTAGTAGAGCGAGCGCAGCAGAAGACACTTGCTGAATAAAATCTCCTGCAGAGCCAAAGGGAGGCAGGGATAGAGAGTTGGCGGAATCACTGCAGTGACTCGCCTAGACACTTCCCTCTTTGAAAATGTTGTTGGAATGATTGAAACTTTAGATGAATTTGTCAGGTAGTGAAAACAAAAGCGGTGGATCATGATACTGTAGTTCTAAAGACAAGCAAGGGGCTGGGCTTCCCTCTTTAATGGAATATTTAGAGTGTGTTTCAACTCATGCCCTAAAAGCAAACCTATTTTATCTGCGTTTTACATTGGCTGCGTTTTAGTACAGTCAGATTTTTAGATGTACCATGTTGTGTTTATGTTGCTTCAAAGGATACCACAGAAAGAAACCCAGAGCTAGGAGATCTGTTCCGCCTCTTTCACTCCTGTTATGAGGTTTCATGCATTCTCTTGCATTCCACTCAAGCAGTCAAATCACAGCATTCAATCATTTATAGAGCCACAGTGTGGGGACAGCTCATGTGTGAAGCAACCCATTGCAAACATTAGAAATAATTGAAATATGGTTGCTGTGTGTTTAACTAGCATCAGGCATATTTTTTCTTGTTAAGGACAAGCATGCTAAGTAAAGTGTAAATGTATTTGTTACCTCCGACAGACCGTACTCCTCCTGACAATACCTCCTGCTGATTGCGGGTGCAGTACCTTACAGGCTGAAGAGTAAAAAAATAATGAACATTTTTTATTTACCGGCAAAAAGATGTGCATTTATTGTTTTGTTTTTTTGTTTTTTTTAACTTGGCCTTTAAGGAGTGACAAACATTTACTTGCATTTTTATTTATTTTTTAGTAGATTCTCGGCACATTATACAGCCTCCTATATTTAGCAGTCGGCATGATTTATGTATTTTTCATTATGTGGCAGTTTCATTACTGTGGTCATATTTTTGGCTTTAAGGGAGAAAGTGTAGCTGTCAGGCTCCTCTCTGCATCTGGCCCTATCTTGTCACACACAGCTCAAGATGGAGCACTCTGCAAAAGCACTTCATTGACAAGCTAATCTGTAGTGTTTTGTGGGACTACTAATAAATTAAATACTACAGTGATTAATTAAAATTAGCAATTATGCCCTCCAACTAGCAATTACCAAACGTTCATTATGCGGTTGATGGATACCCGCTGAAAGAACTGATACATTGTTCACACCCATTATTGTACTGAGCATGGACTGGCAAATGGTCATGGTTCAAACACTGGAGGGGAAGTATCTGGCTGATATTATTTGATATGTGTTGGGGATTGAAGTTGACACATGGGTGGGTGGAAAAATCAAATCTTTACCAAATTTTTAATTTAACCACTTCAGCCCCAGAAGATTTTACCCCCTTCCTGACCAGAGCACTATTTACAACTTGGCACTGCGTCGCTTTAACTGTCAATTGCGTGGTCATGCAATGTTGCACCCAAACTAAATCTGCGCCCCCCCCCCCCACACAAATAGAACTTTCTTTTGGTAGTATTTTATAACCTCTGCTTTTTTTATATTTTGCTCTAAAAACAAAAAAAGTCAATTTTGAAAAAAAACATATAATTTTTTTTACTTTCTGCTATAATATTCCCAAAAAATATATAAAAAAAACAAATTTCTTCCTCAGCTTAGGCCGATATGTATTCTTCCACATATTTTTGGTAAAAAAAAATTGTAATAAGTGTATATTGATTGGTTTGCGCAAAAGTTATAGTGTCTACAAAATAGGGGATAGATTTATGGCATTTTTATTTATATATATTTTTTTTAAGTAATGGCGGTGATCTGCAATTTTTATCAGGACTGTGACATTGCAGCCAATTGGACACTTTTGACACTATTTTGGGAACATTGACATTTATACAGTGATCAGAGCTAAAAATAGCCACTGATTACTGTATAAATGTCACTGGCAGGGAAAGGGTTAAACACTAGGGGGCGATCAAGGGGTTAAGTGTGTTCCCTCAGCGTTCCCTCTAACAGTAGGGGGGATGGGCTACCATTGACATGACAGAGATCAATGTTCCCGATGACAGGGAACAGATGATCTCTGTCATGTTACTAGGCAGAACAGGGAAATGCCCTGTTTGCATAGGCAGTTCCCCGTTCTGCCTCTACTTGCTGTGATCGTGGCCCGCCGGACCCGCGAGCACACTCCCGTGTGTATGGCCGCTATACTGATTTTGCAGACTGATGTACGGGTACATCAGTTTGCGCAGGAGTGCCATTCTGCTGACGTTTATTGGTGTGAGCCGGTCGGCAAGCGATTAAACTTTCTACTTGTTTTACATTTTGCCTTTCTAAATTTTCAGCACAAGTGTAGGTAAGAATTAAAATAACTGCAGTCCTCTGCAGGCTCATTTAGCAAGTTTTTGGGCATGGCTGCAGTTCATATCCTGATTCTTTTCTAGAGTAACCTCCCTCTCAAGATCAAGTATGGGTTAGACAGGAGTGGCTTCACAGAGAGGGTGATCTTTGAAGCAGAGGACATGATGGTCTACATATTCACAGTTTCTGGTTCAGGAATATGATAAGCTTGTTGGGGAAACTATACAGGATTGTCATATTGGGCAACTTGAATACTAAACCAGTCAAGGACTTTGGGCGTAAAGCATACATCCTTAATTAACTTCATCAGAGTACACAGCGTATACCATATACCCTGTTCCTCCTCCCCCATGTGTGGAATAGGAATCTTTTGAACACTGCTCAGAAGTTTCATTGAGAAATACATTTATAACAATTTTTTTACGTTATTTACTTCGTCTCATGCAGAGACTTTTCTGATCTATTCTTACTTGAAATAACCCCTAGGGCTCTGGAAATCCTTTTTCATCTTTTAAATGGTTACATGAAAAAACAAAGCGCGTGTGTGTGTGTGTGTGTGTGTGTGTGTGTCTGTCTAACAAAATTTAGAACCACATAGAGCTGCACGATTCTGGCTAAAATGAGAATCACAATTTTTTTGCTTAGAATAAAGATCACGATTCCCTCGCGATTATCGAGGTGTAACATCATCTTTCACATTATACCAAAAAATTTGGCTAACTTTACGGTCTTTTTTTTTTTTTTTTTTGTCATTGAAGTGTATTTTTTCCCAAAAAATTGCATTTGAAAGACCACTGCGCAAATACAGTGTGACATAAAATATTGCAACAATCGCCATTTTATTCCCTAGGTAGGGTCTCTGTTAAAAAAAAAATAATAAATATATATATATATATATATATATATATATATATATATATATATATATATATATATATATATATATATATATTTGGGTGTTCCAAGTAATTTAAAAAAAAATACTGATTTTAACTTTGTAAGAAAAAAGTTAAAAAGTTTAGACTTTAAGTCATTAAACACCTTCATTTACACACTGAAGGTTATCCATTTGATCTAGGAAGGAAAAGTTACAATGTTTCTAGTTCTCTACTAGTGCTGACAATGTTGTGAAAAACTTGGCAGACTGCTTGTTTTTTTCTTTTGACAGCTGAGTGAGCAGAGAAATCTCCACACTTGTTACATGAATGAATCTGGAAATTCTGCATAGAAATCGTGAGGGGGGTTGAAACGAGATCAGTTTTTTTTTAACGATTAATCGTGTAGCTCTAGAACCAAAGTTTAATTTTCTATTTTGCAACATGTGACCCATGGTTATTGATGCTGGCAGCTGTTGCGTCTATAATTTTCTTTACTATTATGCAGATGTTGCATTGTAATGTTTTTCTCTTTGAGTCTTATGTGTGCCTTGTTCTCTGTATTTTAGTACACCGGCAACTCTGGAACAGAACTATACAGTGTGTGATCTACCGCAAAAGATAAACCTCTTGTTTTCTTTTGTGCGCAATCACCTGAAGAAAAAGAGCATTGTCTTCTTCTCTAGCTGTAAACAGGTATGTATTATGGGTTCAATGTGTAAAGTATTAGGGGCTACCACTTATAGCAGTTTATGTATGAAGGCTTATACACTGGGGTCGTTTTGTGCACTGTGTTCCTAAGAAAACATAGTCTATGGCACCATGCAATGTAAATAGTAAGGCTTTCTGGGTGGAGCTCAGAGTGGATAATGTGGGCCTGATATAACTAACCTTTCTTATCAGTTCTGGCAGATAGACAAAGACCATGTGTGGCGCACTGAAGAGAAGGGCCACTCATACAGGAATGTCCCATCATCAGCTAAATGGTGGAGCAGCCAGGCACTTTGGCAGCTTTTCAGAGAATGGAGAGAACTCTAAAAGTAAACAACAAAGAAGGAACGTGCCTCTAAAGTGTAGCAGCCAGGGGTTTATCATATACAAAACAAGATTAAGAACGCTTACAAGGGTCATGTATGGAAAAGCTCATCAGCAGAATGAACCGCTCGGTGTGCGTTCTCAGACTGCAGCAACAACAGTCCCCAATCCTTAGAACCGCCCGGCAACTTCCAAGACCAGCCTCTTCCTGTGTGTGACGTCACTTACTGCTTGTGCTCCATGCTTGTCGTGGAAGTTGCCGGGCGGCTATCTTGCTGGCCTTTGGATGCCTATGCTGCTGGACGGCTGGGAGATTAGGGGACCCACGCTGCTGCTGTTGTGGGCTTAGGATGCACACTGAGCGGTTCATTTTGCTGATGAGCCTTTCCATACATCACCTTTTGTGAGTGTTCTGAATCTTGTTTTGTATATAATAAACCCCTTGCTGCTACAGTTAGAGGCACTTTCCTTCTTCTTTGTTGTTCCAGCAGCTAGAGCCTGCCTCTTGACCCCAAATATGACCAGGGCACTCTGGCAGATGTGTGTGTGTGTGCCATCAAGTGTCCTTTGAACTCTAAGAGATCCAATAGTAAAGCAGACATATCATCTTACTGTGGTCATACTGCTGCTTTAAAAAAAAAAAAAAGTCACATAAAGGCACAGTGCTGTGTTTTACAGTTGTATTTAGC
Organism: Aquarana catesbeiana; assembly: GCF_042186555.1. Classification (NCBI taxonomy): domain Eukaryota; kingdom Metazoa; phylum Chordata; class Amphibia; order Anura; family Ranidae; genus Aquarana; species Aquarana catesbeiana. The sequence goes on along the minus strand of NC_133325.1, from coordinate 135,791,597 downwards.
ACTTTTTTTGTTTAAGAACTCTCAAGTGAGAGAAGCCCTGCATGGGAGGTGGGTTGGCGGGTGGGGGGCTTAGTTGAGAGAACCGGGAAGGAGAGAATCTTTTCAGAACCTAGAGACTGGTGGTAAATGGACCCTGAGTTCAAGACTTCCCCGTCCCTAAAGTTAGGGCGCAACCAAAGACATCTCCCATGGGACTTTGTTGCAGCCAATATAACAAAAATATAACAATTACAAAAGTTAATTCTATTAAACAAAAAGTGGTAAAAATTCCAAGTAAAAAGTACTTGTCTCTGTTACCTGTACAAAGTAATATGAAATGTTACTCTCACAACATGGGCACATTGGACATTAGGATATGGCAGAACAGTTAACTGTTGACTGTTAGGCCACGAAATCCCAATGCGTTTTGATTACTGAAAGAATCTTCTGCAGGAGATTATAGTGAGAGTGCATGGATATACCAAACTCATTTATAAAGATTAATGTTAACAGCTTGCCCTGGGGAACCCACATGTCCAAAGAGACCTGACCCTAAAATCCCACAGGAGGCTGGGATGGGTGGTCACAAAGGGCCGGGGGTGGTCGACCCACTGATATTGTGTTGGAGATGGTCTTGAAGGATTATACACAGTGGGGATGGAAAGTATTCAGACCCCCTTAAATTTTTCACTCTTTGTTATATTGCAGCCATTTGCTAAAATCATTTAAGTTCATTTTTTTCCTCATTAATGTACACACAGCACCCCATATTGACAGAAAAACACAGAATTGTTGACATTTTTGCAGATTTATTAAAAAGAAAAACTGAACTATCACATGGTCCTAAGTATTCAGACCCTTTGCTCAGTATTTAGTAGAAGCACCCTTTTGATCTAATACAGCCATGAGTCTTTTTGGGAAAGATGCAACAAGTTTTTCACACCAGTATTTGGGGATCCTCTGCCATTCCTCCTTGCAGATCCTCTCCAGTTCTGTCAGGTTGGATGGTAAATGTTGGTGGACAGCCATTTCTAGGTCTCTCCAGAGATGCTCAATGGGGTTTAAGTCAGGGCTCTGGCTGGGCCATTCAAGAACAGTCACGGAGTTGTTGTGAAGCCACTCCGTTATTTTAGCTGTGTGCTTAGGGTCATTGCCTTGTTGGAAGGTAAACTTTCGGCCCAGTCTGAGGTCCTGAGCACTCTGTAGAAGCTTTTCGTCCAGGATATCGCTGTACTTGGCCGCATTCATCTTTCCCTCGATTGCAACCAGTCGTCCTATCCCTGCAGCTGAACCAACCCCCCCACAGCATGATGCTGCCACCACCATGCTTCACTGTTGGGACTGTATTGGATAGGTGATGAGCAGTGCCTGGTTTTCTCCACACAAACCGCTTAGAATTAAGGCCAAAAAGTTCTATCTTGGTCTCTTCAGACCAGAGAATCTTATTTCTCACCATCTTGGAGTCCTTCAGGTGTTTTTTTTAGCAAACTCCATGCAGGCTTTCATGTGTCTTGCATTGGGGAGAGGCTTCCGTCGGGCCACTCTGCCACAAAGCCCCGACTGGTGGAGGGCTGTAGTGATGGTTGACTTTCTACAACTTTCTCCCATCTCCCGACTGCATCTCTGGAGCTCAGCCACAGTGATCTTTGGGTTCTTCTTTACCTCTCTCACCAAGGCTCTTCTCCCCCGATAGCTCAGTTTGGCCGGACGGCCAGCTCTAGGAAGGGTTCTGGTTGTCCCAAACGTCTTCCTTTTAAGGATTATGTAGGCCACTGTGCTCTTAGGAACCTTAAGTGCAGCAGAAATTTTTTTTGTAACCTTGCCCAGATCTGTGCCTTGCCACAATTCTGTCTCTGAGCTCTTCAGGCAGTTCCTTTTGACCTCATGATTCTCATTTGCTCTGACATGCACTGTGAGCTGTAAAGTCTTATATAGACAGGTGTGTGGCTTTCCTAATCAAATCCAATCAGCAAATCAAACACAGCTGGACTCAAATGAAGGTGTAGAACCATCTCAATGATCAGAAGAAATGGACAGCACCTGAGTTAAATATATGAGTGTCACAGCAAAGGGTCTGAATACTTAGGACCATGTGATATTTCAGTTTTTCTTTTTTAATAAATCTGCAAAAATGTCAACAATTCTGTGTCTTTCTGTCAATATGGGGTGCTATGTATACATTAATGAGGAACAAAAATGAACTTAAATGATTTTAGCAAATGGCTGCAATATAACAAAGAGTGAAAAATTTAAGGGGTCTGAATACTTTCCGTCCCCACTGTATATGAAATGGAGAACGCCTCAAAGGAGTGATGACCACATGTATTAAGCCTGATTTGTAGACTTGTGCAGCATGGGTCCCTGGCCAAAACAATTGAACCTGAAAAACCCTCGTCATGTTAAATGAAGGTCAAATTATGGTATCTATGGACATTGAGGTATCTCCTTCACTTTAGTAGGTCCCCAGCTGTCACTATTCTCAGTAAATGGCTGCATTCTTCCACATCTAATCTCTAGTACTGTTATTTCTATAGGTCCAGTATTTGTTCCGTGCATTCTGCAGGCTGCGGCCTGGTATCCCCATCCTGGCACTGCATGGAAAACAGCAGCAGATGAAGAGGATGGAGGTCTATAATGACTTTGTGAGGAAAAAGGCAGCTGTGCTTTTTGCTACGGACATTGCAGCTCGAGGATTAGGTTTGTGGTGATATTCTGATGACTCCAATACTGTGCACAGTATTTCTGACTGCTCTTTGTGTAGATATATAAACCTGCCTAAGTAGCCAGTGCTCATATTGTAAATTCATTGAAAACATATCAAGACATCATGCACATGTCCCTTCTAAAATGGCTCTGGGAGGCTAAATGTCACAACGAGGAATGCAGGCTTTTTCTTATACGTTATCTAATGGGGGTTTCTGATGCTGTGCACCCTAAAGACTGATTTTTATTTTTTTTCAAATATGGTATGCTTTAAAAGATTAAAAATATAGACAGTCTCAAACATCAGTCTTTTACAATAGTGCAAAAATAGTTAGGTATTGGCTGGCTCGAATTTTAGCCGATTCAACAGGAATTTAAAGCCCTGGGTGGCCCTGCAAGTACCATCTAGCTTGAAAATTATTGACCGGACAGTGGCTGCATCTTTTCAGATGCAGTCTCTGTTTGCGTATTCAGGTTGTGGCTGCTGAATATAATGGCCAGCAGTGGAGATTTCTCCCTGCATACGGTTTAAGGTGGATGGGGGGAATTGACCAATTTTTTAAAATCATTCAGCCCTCAGGCTGAATAAGAGAAAATTAAGCTATGTAGGGTTAGCTTTAGTGTCTATATAGCATTCACCTACCACTTTATTAGGTACACCTTGGTAGTACCGGGTTGGACTCCCCTTTTTCCTTAAGAACTGTCTTAATTCTTCATGGCATAGCTTCAACGAGGGGTTGGTAACATATCTCAGAGGTTTTGGTCCATATTGACATGATGGCATCACGCAGTTGCTGCAGATTTGTTGACTACACATCCATCACGTGAATCTCCTGTTACACCAACTCCCAAAGGTGCTCTATTGGATTGAGATCTGGTGACTGTGGAGGCTATTTTAGTAGAGTGACCTCATTGTCAAGTTCAATAAACCAGTGGTGAGATGATTTGAGCTTTGTGACATGGTGCATTATCCTGCTGGAAGTATCAGAAGATGGATGCACTACAGTCCTAAAGGGATGGACATGGTCAGCAACAATACTCAGGTAGACTGTGGCATTTAAACGATGCTCAGTTCGTTCTAAGGGGCCTAAAGTGTGACAAGAAAATATCCCCCACACCATTACACCACCACCAGCCTGAACCAGTTATACAAGGCAGGATGGATCCATGCTTTCATGTTTACAACAAAATCTGACCCTACCATCTGAATGTCGCAGCTGAAATCGTGATTCATCGGACCAGGCCAACATTTTTCCAATCTTCTATTGACCAATTTTGGAGAACCTGTGCGAATTGTAGCCTCAGTTTCCTGTTCTTCCCTGACAGAAGTGGCACCTGGTGTGATCTGCTGCTGTAGCCCATCTGCTTCAAGGTTCGATGTGTTGTGCATTCAGAGATGGTAATCTGCATAACTTGGTGGTTACGAGTGGTTATTTGTGTTACTGTTGCCTTTTTCTATTTTCTCTAACCTGATTCTCCTCTGACCTCTGACTTCAACAAGGCATTTTTGTCCATACAACTGCCGCTCACTGGATATTTTCTCTTTTTCAGACCATTCTCTGTATACCCTAGAGATGGTTGTGTGTGAAAATCCTAGTAGATCAACAGTTTTTGAAAAAATCAGACCAACCCGTCTGGCATCAACAACCATGCCATGTTCAAAGTCACTTAAATCCCCTTTCTTCCCCATTCTGTTGCTCAGTTTGAGCTTCAGCAAGTAGTCTTCACCACCTCTAGATGCACTGAGTTGTTGCCATATGATTGGCTGATTAGCAAATTGTGTTACCAGGCAATTAAACAGGTGTACCTAATAAAGTAGCTGGTGAGTGTCTTAAGGGGTCCATTTATAAAGCAGAAAATGTGACTTTCACCAAACATTCTATGGTGGAGAATTAATCACTGCTATTTAAAACACATGGACCTGGAGGACTCTCAGACAGAGAATATCCTGTGTTAAAAAGTTAACTCTATGGTCAATTGGCACTAATTAATGGGGTTGTAAACCCTCATGGTTTTTCTCCTTAATGCATTCTATGCAATAAGGTGAAAAAACCTTCTGTAGTGCTGCAGCCCCCCGAGCCCCTGTTTTACTTACCTAAAACAGAACTTTCTCCAGCCGGGAACGAGCACAACCCTTTTTAAGGTTAAAAAGATATCCACTTGACTTAAAAAGTGCTTGAAATGTTTTAGTAGTATTTACTAGTACTGATGGTAAAGGTATTTTTGGAGGCAATGGTTATCAGTTCTGGTGGTTGTTGGCACTGCTGTAATGAAGACATTTTTAGGTACAGTTGGAATTCACCAAAGTGCGATTTGCAGTCTGCCTGAATACAGTGATGTCATTCCTCCTTTGCTAATTGACTGAATCATTTTTTTCCATTGACTGAGGTCATCCAGTAGGAAAATATAACTTCAGCCATTGGGAAAAGGAGAGATGAAGGGAAGTAAATGTGGATTTTACACAGCTTTGGTAGCTGCTTCTAAGAATGGAAGCAGTAAAAAGTTGAACACTGCCTCCATACACAATCACTGCTAGATGGGATAGCAAGAGAAATGGCATGGGTCACTTTAATTCTGTAAAAGTCAGGCCCGAGTAATCAAGTGAAACCAAATTGGGTAAGGGCATTAAATTCAATGAATTAAAGGTAATTTTGGTTATCTTGCATTGTCTGTCTTCATGCAGGATATTTTTAACCACTTCAATACAGGGCAATTACACCCCCTTCCTGCCCAGACCAATTTTCAGCTTTCAGCGCTCTCACAGTTTTAATGACAATTACTCAGTCATGCAACACTGTACCCATGTGAAATTTGCGTCCTTTTTTTCACACAAATAGAGCTTTCTTTTGGTGGTATTTAATCACTAGTTTATTTTTTGTGCTATATATAAAAATAAACCGTACATTTTGTGAAAAAAATGGCTTTTTCTTTGTTTCTGTCATAAAATTTTGCTAATTAGTACATTTTCTTCATAAATTTTGCCCAATATTTATACTGCTACATATCTTTGGTAAAAATAACACAAATTAGTGTAAATTATTTGGTCTTTGTGAAAGTTATAGAGTCTACAATCTATGGTGCCAATCACTGAAAATTGATCACACCTGATCAGGCCTTCAGTACATCAGGTGAATCTCATTTCTTGAGACATTAACAAGTCAGGAAAGTACAAATACCCCCCAAATGACCTCTTTTTAGAAAGTAGACATTCCAAGGTATTAAGCAAGTAGCATGGTGAGTTTTTTTTTTTAAGTTGTCATATTTTCTTTTTTTTTTTTTTTTTTAACATCAAAGTTTATTGAAGTCAAGTTATTGCAACTATGGAGTCGCAGCTCCATTATAAAACAAAAAGAAAGAGAAATATGCGCACAGTATATCTATAATTCAACATTGATTCAATCAACCTAAATCATTCAATTGTTGTTGATTACGAGACTTGTGCCTTCAAGTTAAGTGCATTTTTAATAGTGTCTCAAAGTTTTATCATATATTAATCCGTATATAAAAATAAGAAATAGTAAGGAGATGTAAGAAATACAAATAAAGGAAGGGAACAATCTATAGCATTAACCCAATCAGATGGGTAAAAAACTTCAGATCCTATACCGAACATTTTTTTTTTTTTTTTTTTTTTTTTTCCCTCTGTGTTTGGATCAATTATAGCGAATGGTTTACCAAGCAAGTATTCAGTGTCATAATTTGTTTTAGAAGTAGATGGTCTGTGTTTGGACTGACCTTAAAGTTTAGATGCTTTAAACTTGGTTCATTAAGTTTGAGTATTTTTGAGAGTATCTGAATATTATCCAGGGATTCCATGTTTTATGGTAGCGGTCAACATTTTCTCCTGCCTGGGCTATAGTCTCCTCCATCTCATGAATCTCTGCAACCTTGTTGAGCCAATCCTTAATAGTTGGTATCTTTGTAGATTTCCAATGAATTGGAATCAAGGCTTTTGCAGCGTTCAACAAGTGTTTAGAGAGTGAGTGTTTATATTTTTTAATGGGGAAATCATTGACATGGAGGAGGCACCCCGCTGCATCCAACTTTAAAGACGTCTCAGTGATATTGAGAATGATCTCCTTAATTTCCGACCAGTAAGGTTCTAGTGTGGGACACTGCCACCAAATATGTAGCAGTGTTCCCTTTTCATCATGGCAACGCCAGCATGTGTCAGGATAATCCGGAAACCAAGAGTGCAGCTTCGCCGGAGTGGCATACCACTGAGTAAGCAGCTTATAAGCTGTTTCCTGGGTGCTTGTACTCAGTGAGCATTTGTGGGCAAAAATGCACGCTTTTCTCCATTGATCCTCCGACAATGAGATCTTTAGTGCTTTTGACCAGCTCTCCCTGAATCCGTGGTCCATCGCTCCCATGCTATTTTGTATCCATTTATAGGTCAGAGAGGTCGTTTTGTGGATCGGTTCTCCTTTTTGGCAGGCCTCTTCTATGTCTGTCATTGGTCTATTGAAGTTATTTTTTTCTCTAGATTGGTTTAAGTAACTTCGGCATTGAAAGTATGTCCATAAAGGTAGGTCTGGAGTGTTATTTACCTTTTTTAGGTCGGTGTAATCTCTGAAATCTTTGTTGTAAAAGAAGTCCATGGCTAGTAGTGTTCTGTTTGTGTTTGTGGAGCGGAGTAAGCTGTTCTTAATGCCTGGTGTAAAGTTAGGGTTGTCCTGTAGTGGCGTGAGTGGGCTTAAGTGGGAGGAAAAGTTTGTGAAATTGGTTAGTTTGTGAAAAATTGTGAGCGTGGTGCCTATGAGGGGGTGAGACCTCATGGCGGTTGAAAGGCTAGTCCAAGGGATCCATGGTGAGAACCTAATTGGGGTCTGATTCATTGCCTCTTCTAATTCTACCCAATCTTTAATTTTGTGATGACAGTGCCAGTCCACTATTCTTGTGACGTGTGCTGCCCAGTAGTACACGCGGAAGTCTGGGATTCCCATCCCCCCCTTCTCCTTAGGTTGTGTGAGTATTGAGCAGCGAATTCTGGGTTTTTTGTGTGCCCATATAAATTTCATTTGGATTGTGTTTAAAGCTTTAAAGAAACTTTGGGGTATTTTAATTGGCAAGTTTCTGAATAAGTATAGTACTCTAGGTAGAACCGTCATTTTGCATATGGCTATGCGACCAAACCACGAAAAACTTTTCGTGCATATTTTCTCACAATTCTTTGCAAAATGAAGATTTTTTTTTTTTTTTTACAAAATTGCAATATTATCAGGTTATTTCTCACCCACAGCATATGCATACAACAAATTACACCCCAAAATACATTCTGCTACTCTTCCTGAGTATGGCGATACCACATGTGTGAGACTTTTACACAGCCTGGCCACATACAAAGGCCCAACATTGAAGTAGCACCTTCAGGCGTTCTACGAGCATAAATAACACCTCTCCTTTCTCAACCACCTATTACACTTTTGAAGGCCCTGGAGCACCAGGACAATGGAATTGCCCACAAAATGACCCCATTTTGGAAAGCAAACACCCCAACGTATAATCTATGAGGCATAATGAGTCTTTTGAACGGTTCTTTTTTTTCTAGAAGTTTTTGGAAAATGTGGAAAAAAAAAATGAAAATGCATTTTTTTTTTTTACACAACATTGTCAATTTATAAGATATTTCTAACACATAGCAAAAATTACACCCCAAAATACATTCTGCTACTCTTCCCGAGTATGGCGATGCTACATGTGTGAGACTTTTACACAGCCTGGCCACATACCACACATATCACACTTTTGAAGGTCCTTGAGCACCAGGACAATGGAATTGCCCACAAAATGACTCCATTTTGGAAAGCAAACCTCCCAACGTATATTCTATGAGGCATGGGCTGCAAATAGGTACTCTGAAGGCAGGTGACAGGTACTTGGTTACTCTGATGGGCTTGTGACAGGTACTCGGGTACTCTGATGGCCTGGTGACAGGTACTCGGGTACTCTGATGGCCTGGTGACAGGTACTCGGGTACTCCTATGGACTGTGACAGGTACTCTGGTACTCTGGTACTCATATGGACTGTGACAGGTACTCAGGTATTCTGGTACTCATGGACTGTGACAGGTACTCGGGTACTCATATGGACTGTGACAGGTACTCATATGGACTGTGACAGGTACTCATATGGACTGTGACAGGTACTCATATGGACTGTGACAGGTACTCATATGAACTGTGACAGGTACACTGATGAGTGGTGACAGATCCTCTTTATTGGGGAGGGGGGGCACAATCAGTGTGATTGGTGTACATTGTAGGCAATCTCCTCATACACGATCGGTGTGTGAGGAGGAGAACCCGGTAACATTTCGTTACCACTCTGTTTACATTTAGTGATTGGCTGTGAAAGGATCACAGCCGATCACGTGGTAAACAGCTGCCGGCCAATGGCCATTTACCAGCGTCGGTGACTAGCAGTGTTCCCGGGAACACGCTGCCACCGACGTGCACGCGCAACGAGCTCGTGATCGTGCGCATGTGCCGTGCAGAGTGGGGCGGTACCATTTGTGATTGCCCGTGACTTCATCACGGCCGATCACGTGGTAAAAAGCCATGCCCAGTGGCTGTTCACCTCCCTCGGTGGTGAGAGGTATCTCCGTGACACGCCGCCACCGAAGGAACAGGGATGCGCGCACACGATCGTGCGCATTCCCTGTTTAAATGGATGGATGTCTCGCTCAGAACGAGAGCCGCGCTGCACCGCCTGGCCGTCATATGACTGCTGGTGGGTGGCAAGCGGTTAAAGAAGTTCACCTTTTGTAACATGTTACACCCATGTTCAGGGTGTAACATACAACATGTTACAGATCAGATGCTTCGGCCCCCGATCCCTTGTTCTGACAGCAAGCTGGCGATCTTCTGCCCCCTGCTAGCTGTCACAATCTGCAACAAACTCTGCCTGTCCGGCCATGTCATCTATTTAGTGTTCTGTGAGTGTGAAAACTACAAGGTCCGACAGCTTTTGTGTCTGTAGGCTTGTAGTTTTCTGTTTCAATCTGTTTATTAAATTTTTCAGAATTACAATCAAACGTTGTAATTTAATACAAGAGAGTGCAAAATTGCTCTGACAACATAAACAGTAAACAAGAAGTAATCGATGGCATATTTTAAGGGTAAGGAATTAAGATATAAATCCATTGAGATCTGACATTGGGTATTAGAGACTGTGACAGAGTGGCCAACTTATAAGAAAGCTATTATTAAGAAACATATTTGTTTATATGCCACTAATGGGTCAAACAACCCATGGGCCTTACATCAGGCCAACTTTGTACATTCGGCAGAGGGGTCAAGCAGGACAACACCCACTCACTCATCCACCTAGGCAACCTATAGGCATAACGATGGAATTATTACAACCATAGTGACCATTATGTCATCCAACACTGGACTCATTTATTTTACGCTCCCCCCCACCCCAAAAAAAAATATATATAAATATTGTATACTTAGAAAAATCAAGTGTAGCAGTGACAGGCTTGTAGTTTTCAATGAATTACCATGTTGAGCACTGTGGTAGTTCATTCATGTCTCCTATCAGTGTAACTGCCTGGGCATATCGGAAGTACAGCCAGACAGATACACAGACAGACATTCTGCGGGACCGTGGCATTACACCCACAATTTGCTGATCGTAGGTGCAATGCTTTACAGGTCCATTACAAAAAAAAATAATAAAAGTGTATTTTTTTACATGCAAAAATATGTGCATTTATTTTTTGTAAAGGTGAACTTATCCTTTTTAAAGGTCTTAAAATTGAGTAAGGTTCACTATCGTCTGTATAGCAGTGTTGTGTGTGTGCTACCTTATAGCAACCAATCGGTATTCAATCAGAATGCATCCTTAGCTGCAATATCAAATGTGATTGTGCCAAGTTGGGATAAAGGCTACCAAAACGGCAGAATCTATAATACATTTGCTTCTCTTATAATTACACCCCTGCTAAGTCTTCACTGTTTCACCATTTTTATCTGCAGATTTCCCATCGGTTAGCTGGGTGCTTCAGCTGGATTGCCCTGAAGATGCTAACACTTATATTCACAGAGTTGGGAGGACAGCCAGGTACGTCTTATGTGTATAAACAGTAATCTCTACGTCTTATGTGTACAAACACTACTTTCTAATCTCTGCTGCCATTTACAGTTTACCATCAAAGTTACTTGTTGGTCTCTCCCATGTGGCTGCTGCCAGGTGTAATTGTTTATACAGTGTGGCTTCTGTCCACAGACATGCTGTTCTTTTCAAATTTAAGTGATGACTCCTTATGGATTTCTTTGAGATTGTTCAAATATAAATGAGCGTGTTCAGCACTTCTTTATATGTTTATAATAGACAGTAAGAGTTACTGGTAGATTGAAAATACAATCACTTATTGCATGTCATATGACTTTTAGAAGAATGCCAGGCAATATGGAATGTTATGGGAGCTAGAAAATCATCTCCTAAACATAAAAATGAAAAAGCCATATATTATCACATCTTAGAGCACCGGATGCACTGACTGCTCTCTCACCAATTCTTTCTATCGATGTAAAGTCTTTCTCTAGCTTTCTTCTTCTCTTTCCAGTATTTTTTCTAAACTAGTTTTGTTCATCTTCACAACCTTTGCCATGTCTGTGTGTCACCATTAGGCTGGCTTCACACCTGTGGGTTGTGGCAATACATTTTACACTTGTAAGTACATTGCGGATTCATTCATTTTATTTGACCCCCCCCCCTCCCCCAGAGTATCAGGGTAATGCGCCTGCATTGCAGTGCATGGTAGCACTTTTCTATGTGTTTTCTAAAGCAAGGTCCATAAGGACATGGATGAGCGAGTTTGGGGTGGAGGAACTTGAATGGCCTACACAGAGTCCTGACCTCAACCCGTTAGAACACCTTTGGGATGAATTAAAGTGGAGACTGCGAGCCAGGCCTTCTCATCCACATCAGTGCCTGAGCTCCACAATGTATTTCCATGTATTCTCTATTTTTATTTCCTTCTCTTACTCCTTGGTGGGGGGAATGGGATGAGTGGCAGTGCTGGTGGGGGGTGGGATCACAGTGGCAGTGGTGGGGAGTTCTGATCAGCCAACTTAGGTGCTTTTGATCAAAGTTATCTGCTGATCTGAGAACTGTAGTGGGGACTTTTAATGGCAACTATAATCACAGGTAGTGTTACTCACTGTGTCACCGACTTTGTGGTTTCTCGCAGCAGTGACAACTATGCTGAAATCAGGAGATAGGGTCTCCTTCAGCCCTTCCCACTTCACATTCCTCCCCAGTCAGCTGACCTCTAGTCTCTGCCCCCCAGCCATGCTGTGAACTGAATGGGCGGCTGTGAAGAGGCTGAGTGGGTGGCCACAGGCTCCAGGGACACCCCTTCTGGGCGGCCTCGAAAAGGCTGGGAGAGCAGTGCAGGCTTCAGGAACAGCTCAGGACACCTGGCAAATCATCTTTCGAACCCCAGGTTGAAAACCACTGCCATAGACACACTCATAAACCTTGTGGACAGCCTTCCCAGAAGAGTTGAAGCTATTATGGCTGCAAAGTGTGGGCCAACTCAATATTGAACCCTACCGACTAAGACTGGGATGCCATTAAAGTTCATGTGCGTGTAAAGGCAGGTGTCCCAATACTTTTGGCAATATTGTGCATGTAATTGCTGGAAGAGAACTGTACTGAGGTATGATTTTAAATCATAATTTTTAAAGAGCAGCTGTCATTTCTGTTCCGCAGCAGCTCTTCCTCTGACCCCGCTGTTGAATCACCGACAGTCCTGTTCACTTTAATAGGACGGCTGGTGATGCGGCAGTGACACAACAAGGTGAGGCATATGGCAGCAGGTGAGTAGATGCCCGCTAACAGGCGCTGCCATGATGTACCTGAAATTACAGGTGCTTTTTAAATGTAAGGACTTTTTTTTGCTGGTAGTTAGAATCTTTAATATTTGCAAACAAAATGAAGGTTTCCTATTTAGAATAATAAGCTGTCAGGTTAGTAAAACAGGGATATCCGAACCGATTCAATCATACAGTTTGTAGTGTACATGGAATTGCAAAACAATGGGATAAAGAAATATTCCTGAACTTAGGTTTAGCTCATGGTTACTGTGACACTGTGTGTTATCTCAGCTTGTAGAGCTTGGATTCATTGAATGAGTTTACCAAACAGCGAAATATTGCAGAATATGCAACCTCATGCTACATAACTAAGCTCAATTTCATGCTGAATAACCTAAATTATTAATGTATCTTAAATAGAAAACTATCTTTAGCTAGATTTTTACTTCAAAAGCATTTTATTAAAATAAATTTAATAAAAATCGAAATAATTTTTATCCACCCTGGGTGTCAGTCAGGAGAAGGGTACAAAATCATTTCCAAAGCATTAGATATACCACGGAACACAGTGAAGACAGTCATCAAGTGGAGAAAATATGGCATTACCAAGAACTGGATGTCCCTCCAAAGACTATGAAAAGACAAGAAGAAAACTGGTCAGGGAGTCTGCTAAGAGGCCTACAGCAACATTAAAGGAGCTGCAGGAATATCTGGCAAGTACTGGCTGTGTGGTACATATGACAACAATCTCCTGTATTCTTCATATGTCTGGGCTATGGGGTAGAGTGACAAGTCTTTTCTTATGAAGTAAAACATCCAAGCCTGGCTAAATTTTTCAAAAAACACATCTGAAGTCTCCCAAAAGCATGTGGAGTATGTGTTCTGGTCTAAAGAAAACAAGGTTGAACTTTTTGGGCATAATTCCAAAAGATATGTTTGGAGCAAAAACACTGCACATCACCAAAAGAACACCATACCCACAGTGAAGCATGGTGGCGGAAGCATCATGCTTTGGGGCTGTTTTTCTTTAGTTGGAACACGGGCCTTAGTCAAAGTAGAGGGAATTATGAACATTTCCAAATACCAGTCAATATTTGCACAAAACCTTCAGGCTTCTGCAAGAAAGCTGAACATGAAGAGGAACTTCATCTTTTAGAATGACAACAACCCAAAGCATACATCCAAATCAACAAAAGAATGGCATCACCAGAAGCTGATTAAATTTTTCGGAATGGCCCAGCCAGAGCCCAGACCTGAATCAGATTGAAAATCTGTGGGGTGATCTGAAGAGATCTGTGCACAGGAGATGCCCTCGCAATCTGACAGATTTGAAGTGTTTTTGCAAAGAAGAGTGGGCAAATATTGGCAAGTCAAGATGTGCTATGCTGATAGACTCATACCCAAAAGACTGAGTGCTGTAATAAAATCAAAAGTTGCTTCAACAAAGTATTAGTTTAAGGGTGTGCACACTTATGCAATCATATTTATTTTATTTTTTTATTTTTACTTCCCTCCACCTAAAAGATTTCAGTTTGTTGCACAGTTTATAGGTCACATTAAAGGTGGAAAAAGTTCTGACATTATTTATCTTTGTCTAATTTTTTTTACATCACAGAAACCTGACATTTTAACAGGGGTGTGTAGACTTTTTATATCCACTGTATATTGCCCACTGTCATACACCTACCACTTCTATACTGCACATGCTTCCCCCAATTACTGCTCTCATCTGCACATTTTACCCACTTCATCATTTGTAATATCACCTGCCTTTCTTGTTTGGATAGGGCATACATTTTGCTAGTTGTATTTTAAAGGAAAATGTAAAAGGCACACTTAGTCATTTTACTGATTTTTCTTGCATCTCAGTTTGGTGAACCTCTGAAGCTTTTTTGCAGTCACTTCCTGTCTACATGAATTACAGCTGCATGACACTTCTCAGCTTGGGCTTCCTTATGGTGACCACAGTGGCCTATACTTGTGCATTGTGTTAAAATGTCCACTTGTCCCTGTGGGAGGAGGTGACAGCACAGGAGCACAACTGGGAAATGGGGACAAAACGTAGCTTGCCACCCTATAACGGGAAGTGTCTGCAAAACTTTCATGATGAGATTACAGGGTGTTATTTTAATGAAAGCTTCTGATTTCATAAGATTGAAAATTCCTTTTAAAATGACAAAAACATGGTAGAGCTTACAGCATTTAAGATTTTAGTTGTTTAGTTTACATACTTTAAAGTGGTTCTGACTTTTTATTTTATTTTATTTTTTTTTTTTACCTTAAATACATTGTATTGTATGTATTGAGGTAAAAAACCTCCTGGGTGCAGATTCCTCCCCCCGCCCCCTTTATACTTACCTGAGCACTATCTTAGTACAGCGATGTAAATGAGAACAGCGGCTCTCCCTGGTCTCTGTCCTCATTGGCTCACACAGCAGTGGGAGCCATTGGCTCTTGCTGCTGTCAATCACAGCCAATGAGAAAGCAGGGGGCTGAGCTGCACCATGCTCTGTGTGTCAATGAACACACATAGCTTGGCTTTGGAGCGGGCATGCTCGAGTGCCCCCATAGCAAGAGGTTTCCTATGGGGGCACTTGGCAGGGTGAAGGAGCCAGGACCACCAGTAGGAGACCAAAAAACAAGGGGCTGCTTTGTGCAAAACCAATGAACAGAGTAGGGAAGTATAACATGTTTGTTTATAAAAAAAAAAAAAAAAAAAAACTTTACTTTTTAGAATCCCTTTAAAGCGGAAGTAAACCCATGCATTTAACCATTTCAAAAAAAGTTACATTTCCGGCACATGCCAGGAATGTAACACTCCCATTGGTTGTGATCTCAACCAAACTGTCAAACCATCCAATGGCTGGTGTCATAACGGGTCACATGTGCAGCATCATGGCAGTTATAGATCAAACAGAGGCCAAGATGGCAGCTTCCTTGGCTGAAAAAGATAGGAGGGTTTACTTCCACTTTAAGCACAGGCATTTCTTGCGTCTCTGTGCCTGAGTTTTATTAATGGTTCCCTGTTGTATGATTACTTTCATATGTAAATGAAAAGACGGAGATACTTCAATCTTTCCACTCCTGCCTTGGAATGCTTGGAAGAATACTGAAGGGTAGTGTGAATAAAGCTTATCTCCTCTGTAGCTTTACTGCTATCTTCCCATTGTTAGCATATTGCATAAGAGCTGGATTACAGTTTAATAGCTGCTGCTAATGGAGCTTGCTAAGACTTCATTGAAAGTTTCATGGACCACGAGAGTGTTTAATTGTCCCACATAAAACCTTAATTAATGATCAACACTAATTAGGATCCTGCATTATCTCCATGTCAGTATAAGCGTTTCTTCTCTCTGATGCGGTGCCGCTAACTGAAAATGCAGCTACTGGGTGAGATTGCTGAGCTGGGCGGTTAACAAACGTATCAATAACTGAGAGTCTGGCTCTGGTGTTAGTCCTGTTTACAGTCAGATCCCATTTACATCGGATGCTTTTTACTTTGGTGCTTGCAGAATTGGATTTTTTGATGAAAAATAGCTTTACTAACAAGACAGGAGCAGTACTGGTGAGTGGCGTTCTAGTGCCGTGACCAAGCTGCCTGGTAATCAGCATTCACACTATGCCGTATTGATCAGCAGTAATGAATTTTCAAACCTCTATTTTTCACTTTTTTTTAGAAGTAACCCCTAAAGACTATGATTACAAATATAACAAAAATGTTGTTTCTGCCTTGTGCTTTTTTTTGTGATTTATTTATTTTTTACCTTCTGCGGTAACATTTTATAATAAATAATGATGACATTTCTGTTGAGCAAATAAAAATATTGAGAATCCAGCCAAAAAGTAGATTAGAAAACATTGTAATACTTTAAAGTCCTGTTGTGTAAATGCAAGCTTTATATGCTAGGTTTTGTCAAATCATTTAAAATCAATGCAAAGTGTTCCTTGTGCTGCTGACTGTGGATTTCCTTAAAATCTTTGGTTATCTGATCCCCTTCTACCTCTGCAATGGTAACCTCCCTGTACCGCAGCATCCCACCTGTCATATACACTCAATAAAGCAGAGCTCCACCCAAAAAGTGAAGTTCCGCTTTAAAGTGATTGTAATGCTTTGTGTTTTTTTTTTTTTTTTTTTTTTAATAATAACAAACATGTTATACTTTCCTCCTACTTACCTCCTCTGTGCAAGGGTTTTGCACAGAGGGCCCCGATCCTCCTTTTCTGGAGTCCCCCTGGGCACTCCTGGCTGCTCCTCTTCTCGAGTGCCCCCACTGGGTCCTGTTGCTGCGGCCATTGACACAGACGGCAGTACTCGACCCCGGCTTCGATGTTACTGGATTTGATTGACAGTGGGAGCCAATGGCTTCTGCTGCTATCAATCTATCCAATAAGGACCCGAGACGGCAGCTGGAGCTGCTGTTCTCGTCCCCCTTGTTGGTACGATCAGGCAAAAAAAAGGGGGCACTGGTGGGGGGGCTGCTGCAGCACAAAAGGTTTTTTACCTTAATGCATAGAATGCATTAAGGTGAAAAACAGTGAGGGTTTACAACCCCTTTAAGGACTCATTCCCCACTCCTCTTGAAGAATTGGCACTTTTGAGGATCAGGTACCTGATCTTGACGGGTACCCGCTCTCACTTCCGCTCCGACCCCCTAGGCCAGTGATGGTGAACCTTGGCACCCCAGATGTTTTGGAACTACTTTTCCCATGATGCTCTGGCACTCTGCAGTGTAGTGGAGCATCATGGCAAATGTAATTCCAAAACATCTGGGGTGCCAAGGTGCGCCATCACTGCCCTAGGCAGTCATCCTCTTTCACTCCTCCATGACGACATCATGGAGCTGGTGGATGTTAGAGACCTTGCACTCCTCCACCTTTCATTTGAGGATGCCCCACAGATGCGTAATAGGGTTTAGGTCTGGAGACATGCTAGGCCAGTCCATCACCTTTACCCTCAGCTTCTTTAGCAAGGCAGTGGTCGTCTTGGAGGTGTGTTTGGGGTCGTTATTATGTTGGAATACTGCCCCATGGTCCAGTCTCCGAAGGGAGGGGATCATGCTCTGCTTCAGTATGTCACAGTACATGTTGGCATTCATAGTTCCCTCAATGAACTGTAGCTCACCAGTGCCAGCGGCACTCATGCAGCCCCAGACAATGACTCTCCCACCACCATGCTCGACTGTAGGCAGGACACATTTGTCTTTGTATTCCTCACCTGGCTGCCGCCACACACGCTTGACACCATCTGAACCAAATAAGTTTATTTTGGTCTCATCAGACCACGGTTCTAGTAATCCATGTCTTTAGTCTGCTTGTCTTCAGCAAACTGTTTGCGGGCTTTATTGTGCATCATTTTTAGAAGAGGTTTTCTTCTGGGACGACAGCCATGCAGACCAATTTGATGCAGTGTGCGGCGTATGGTCTGAGCACTGACAGGCTGACCCCCCACCCCTTCAACCTCTGCAGGAATGCTGGCACCACTCATACGTCTATTTCCCAAACACAACCTTTGGATATGATGTTGTGCACGTGCGCTCAACTTCTTTGGTCAACCATGGTGAGGCCTGTTATTAGTGGAACCTGTCCTGTTAACCACTGTATGGTCTTGGCCACTGTGCTGCAGCTTAGTTTCAGGGTCTTGCCAATCATCTTATAGCCTAGGCTATCTTTATTTAGAGCAACAATTCTTTTTTTCAGATCCTCAGAGTTCTTTGCCATGAAGTGCCATGTTGAACTTCCAGTGACCAGTATGAGAGAGTGAGAGCGATAATACCAAATTCTGCACACCTGCTCCCCATTCACACCTGAGACCTTGTAACACTAACGAGTCACATGACATCAGGAAGGGAAAAGGACTAATTGGGCCCAATTTGGACATTTTCACTTAGGGGTGTACTCACTTTTGTTGCCAGCGGTTTAGACATTAATGGCTGTGTGTTGAGTTATTTTGAGGGGACAGCAAATTTACACTGTTATACAAGCTGTATACTCACTACTTTATATTGTAGCAAAGTGTAATTTCTTCAGTGTTGTCACATTAAAGATATAATAAAATATTTACAAAAATGTGAGGGGTGTACTCACTTTTGTTAGATACTGTATCTAGGGAGAGAGATGACGTGGACATTAGAAGAGGGTTTATACATTCATTATATTGCCACATCTCCATCCTGGGCATTGTATTTTCACATGGATTTTTTTTAGGATGTTAAGTTATAATCGGCCCACCTGAGGGTTTTTGCACACTGTTGTCCAGGAATCTCCTGTGTTATCCTTTTAGCTCAGCTTCAATAGAAAAGCTTTGATACTCTTTAATATAACACGATGAAGTCTCCAGGAGGCATGCCTGCAGTGTATACTGTGAATGCAAATGAATAGCTGTTGCCAACAGGCTTTATTGAGATCTAAACTGAGATTGATCAATGCTAAATGTAGGAGAATACCGACAACAATCTTGATCTCGAACCATGCCCATGTGTACTAACCCATTATTTCACCTATAAATCTGTAAAGAGAACTGATATTGTACAAAGTGAAGCCTATGAAGACTGGATTGAGAAGGTCAATTTATGAGCTTGTATTCTTTCATTTTATAAGTAAGAGTGACAGCTGCGGCATTAACTTTTGCATAGTGCTGTGTGATATCTTTTCTGTGCCCTCTACAACTTGGGGCCCTTCTCTACCGGCTTACTGGTCAGGTCTGTTTTTCAGGCAGACCTGTTTAGAAGCGGCAGGCTGATGTAAAAGGAAATGTGTTTATTTACACTCGCCTATCTTGGAGTCCATCCAGAAAAAAAAAAAATAGGAAAGGGACTGCATTTTTTCCTGTTTTCGGGACATAAACATGATGGATTGGAGGTAGCCTGATGTAAATGGACACAAATCTATTTACATCCGGCTGCTAATAGTGCTATTGCACCTCCACCCGTGTCTGCTTCACACAAACTGAGCAGGCATGAATGTAAAGAAAAACTAACATTTGTCTTGTTCAGCTCTGATTCAGCAGGGGGTCTGCCCATGTATCCCCTGCTGTGCAGAGCAGGGTGCCTCTGTATGAAAGAGTCCTTAGGGTCAATAAACAATGCTAACACACCAGCATATGTAATATTCCCTACTTTTCAAGTGTCCATACTTTTAGCTTCAGAGCTTTAGAGTCGGAGTCCAATAAGATTTGCAATTTGCAGTCCTATTTCTGAAAAGAATGACTCCTTTTAAAGTGGTGGTACATTTTTTTTATTAAAAAAAAAAAGTTTCCTCATACTAGCACATTATAAAAGACTTACCGTATTTATCATTGTATAACACACATTCATTTTAGGAGGGAAGTTTCAGGAAAAAACTTACATTTTAAATAAAGAACATTTGAAGCTAAATTCGGGTCACAGCTCATCAATGCAGCCTCACTAGTGCCCATCTGCAGCCATTAAATTGCCCAACAAAGCAGCCCGTTCAGTGCCCATCTGCAGCCATTAAATTGCCCAAAAATGCAGCCTGTTCAGTGCCCATCTGCAGCCTCACCTTTCCCATCATTGCAGCTTCGCCAGTGTTGGATTACACAGTGTTGGATTATCCCTGCTGTCTCCGAGGGAAGAGAAGGAGCGAGCGCTGCTGAATTACACAGAGCAGCGATCACCTTTGTACCCGGCGCTCCATCACTCACAGACACGCCTCCTGGCCCTGCTCATATGATAGAACAGTGGCCAGGAGGCGTGGCTGTGTGTGATGGAGCGCTGGTTACACAGGAGATTGCGGCTCTATGTAATTCAGCAGCACTCGCGCCTCTTCCCTCAGAGACCTCAGGAATCGGTGTATAACACGCACACACGATTTCCCCCTGATTTTCAGGGGAAAAACTGCATGTTATATGTCAATTTTTACGATAACTTAAACGAAGCCCTCCAGCGTCCCACTGTCACTGCTGCAGAGGCTTCCATCCTCACCCGGTCTTCCTTCTGGATTCGCAGGCGGCAGGCAGCTTGATGCTGAGGCACAATGACAGCGGGAGCCTCGGACGGGCACACAGCTATGAAGGAACGGCACAGGCATGCTGTTTCTTCAAAGTGCTTGCACCGGTGATGTCACCAGCTGCTGCTCGCTAGAATATCTCCTTAACTGTGCACGTTTAGGATATTCATTTTACCTACAGGTCAGGTTTATTATAAGCTGACCTGTAGGTAAAAATAAAAAAAATGAGAGTTTACTACTGCTTTAAACGAGCCCCGTACCACCCAGCTACAAGTGGACATGATGCCGCTTGGATGAGTAAACATTGCCAGGGCCAAGAAGCTTTGCATCGTGGTGCAGCTTTTTTTTTCTGCTACACGCCAAATTTGACAGGCTGCACCTTCAGTTAAACATGTAAGTGAATGAAGCCACTCCACAAGCACTTGGCTCGCAGTCCAGCAAAAAAAAAAAAAAGACATCAGGGGGCAGTAGCATTGCCTCGAACACCTGCAAACCTCCTTTCATCTTCCAAAAAAGCGATCCACCATGAACATTGTAGCTAGTGTAAAAGATCCTTGTGTAGAGTTTGGCTATAGTAATTCTGGAAAAACCCATTCCTGTTTTGTATGTACCAAAAGCTCAGGTACATACAAAACGGGTGGAAGCCTGTGGAAACCACTTTCGTTTCCTATGCTAGATAAATAAAAGCCACGTTTTTCGACTCGCTATAGGCAAAACGCTGACTTTATAAAGGCAAAAACTGGCAGTGATTTCATAGACAATCCTTCAGTTTGAATAGGCTGGTTGTGCAGCACAAAGTAGCCAAAAAAAAAATGTAAATAGCACACATTAATGTGCCAGCTACTATAATAAAGCATTGGAGTGCAATTTAAATGGAATAGTACTGAACTGAAAAAAATGGGGATTGAAGATCACCATGAAACCTTATTAAGGGACACTCTGGAGTTTAAAAAAAACAACTTTACTGAAAATGATGAAATGAATTGATGCAAAAAACTACCACTAGTGCAAATATTAAAAAATGACAATGTTTTCAAACTACTCTGAGACCTGCTGGCAGCACACCTTATACACCACCACACACAGTCCACACTGCAATGAGTCTTTGGGGATACATGGGCTCTTCCACAGACAGTGGGATAAAAAGGATGAGATTATACCAATGGTAAATCACTCTATCCACAGAGACCAACCCTGGAATTTCTCCAATCGGAGGGTATAACAATCCACATAGAATGCAGCTGAAGCTGAGTGTTCAATAGAACCGCAATGAAGGTATTGCAGGCTGGATGGGGAGATAAGGACGGGATGGAAATGGGATTAGCTGGCTATACCTTGAATGAGGTCTATGGATGAACAGCAGAACCAGTCACAAAAGTTGGTGCATGTCAACCCCCGGCAGGAGACTCACGGCCACATGTTGCTGGGTGAATAAAGACTGGTGAGGATGCAACACATAAATCCAATATAGCAATCACTGGGCAGCATGTAGCCGCTTTTCATCAGTATGCTCACCACCTCTTGTCTCACAGAAGGGGGGGGGGGGTTGCAGCAAATCCTCATGCTGTGTATAGTGGGGCAAGCAGGATCACCTGAGTTGAGTGATGACATCACGCTGACCGGTTTCATTCACCTATCAGCAAACTTCTTCAGAGCAAGGAGGGACCAGTGGGTCACCGTGAACTGACATATTCATTTACAGCCACCGGGTGTCCTCAGTGTACACTTTCCTCACAGATGCTCACCACCATTCTCATTAAATGCAAAGTGCATCTGAAGAGCGATCCACACAATCTCACTTAATTATAAAGACACATGAATACGAAAATTGGATGTATTCCAGTCTAATTAGACTATCTAAGCAGCCTTAATAAAGTTAAAGTTAAATGTCACTCAATAAAGGAAATAACAAGGAGAACAGGCCCAATAAAAGCAAACGGGGCATAATGAAGAGCAAATAATAGAAAAATGACAAAGTAGCAAAAACAGCATAAATATCAAGAGGTTCAAACAAGATAACAAAAATAGCAACAGGGATCAATACAGTGATCAGTGCTAAAAACAAATGCACTGTATAAATGACACTGGCAGGGAAGGGGTTAACACCAGGGGTGATCAAAGGATTAAGTGTGTCCCTGGGAGGCGTTTCTAACTGTGTGGGGGATGGACTGACAGGGAGTGCACAGAGATCGCTGTTCTTGATTACTAGGAACAGACAATCTCTCTTTACTTCCTTGTCAGAACAGGGATCTGCCTTGTTTACTGCCTTGTACCCCATTCTGCATCTGTGTGGAGCGATCGCGGTTGGCCGGCGGACATCCCGGCAACCGGACCCGCGCATCGGCTCCTGCTCCATTATCTGTTACACGAAACTACGTACGAGTACATCGTTTCGTGCATTAGAGCTGCCCTGCCGCACTATATCTGAGCAGCCCGGATCCTCCTCTTCTCGGGTCCCTCTTCGGATCTCCTGGCCCCTCCCTCCTGTTGAGTCCCCCCACAGCAAGCAGCTGTGAATCCATTCAGAGACAGAGCTGTGGTTCAGAACCCACCCCCTCTTGCTCCTCATTGGCTAATTGACTTTGACAACAGCAGGAGCCAACGGCTGCTGTGTCTCAACCAATCAGAGTCCTGAGGCATTCGTGGACATCACTGGATCGAGAGGGGGCTCAGCTTAGTATTAGGGGGCTGCTGCACACAGGTATTTTATCTTCATGCATAGAATGCATGAAGATAAAAAAACCTTCTGCCTTTACAATCACTTTAATGGGCTGTCAATGGAAAACAGGCTTAAAGGATAAGTTTACCTTACAGGAAAAAAATAATAAGTGCAGATATTTTTGCAGAAAAACAAATGTGCATTTATTATTTTTTACAGGAGCCTGCAAAGCCTTGCACCCGTGATCAGCAGATAGGCTTCTGCACACTCTCTCTCCAGCTTTCTGCCTGCACCTCTGTATAGGCCTTTTACTTTGACAGCTGGAAGAAGAGTGAATGGAATACAAGCATGCTATTAGTCCATTAAAAACTACAAGCGATCCGCTGCAGTGGAAGATGGGACTTGTATTTTCTTTATTTGCAGACCTCTATGAATTATGACATGGCTGTGCTGTTGGAGACCCGCGCAGTCAGGCCAATTTCAATTGTGACAGTTACTGAGAGGGAGAGGAACGCCCGTCTGCTGTAATGGGGAAGATGGCATAGGGGTGCTGGAATCTAAATATGGGTGTAACATGTTCCAAAGGTGAACGTTAAAGTGTTTTAAACCCCCAGCATAAAAATGGGGGGGGGGGAAACCCAACATAGCAACATGTCTGCTTTCGTGCTATATTTTGATATTAGCCACTTCCATGCTTGACAGGAAGATTTTCTTCTTTTACCTAACCACACTTCCTTTGCATTGGTGGCTTCCTGCATAAAGACTACACATATGTACATGCAGCCGCTCTCTGTGCCGAGAGGCACAGGGAGGCTGGAGAAGACGAGGACATGTGATCCATCCACCTGCTATTGATAGGCAGTAAAAGTTTATCCTGCATGCGCAGTACAAAGGCATGGGCTAAGGATTGTGGGATATGTAGTCTTACTTGCAGCAATGAAGGGTACAGGGCATGTGCACTCTGATAGGAAGTTAAAGTTATCACTGCACACAGAATCTGGGCATGCACAAATCAATTACTGGTTTTTAAAGGCTTTACGAATTGGGGGAATATCGAAATAATGTAATTATTGACTATATTATATGCTTTTTAATACAGAAAATGGTTTTATTAGGGTTAAAATGGTAATAAACCCAAAAATGCAATATATTGCAGCTTACCAATAATTTGATGTTGTGGCTCCATTCGTTTTTAGTTTTTTTTTTTGTTTTTTCCCCTCTGTTTTTACATCTGACCAGTAACCAGTACCTCCTGTATTAGAGTGCTCCCAATGTGGATGAAGGAGTTCAAGGGCAGCTTTGGACAGCAGGATTGTCAGTCTAGGCTAGGGGGACAGTAGTGTTAGCTGTATTCGCAGATTTGGATACACTGACAAATTGATGCCAAACGCGGGCTAACACTTTATAAGCTGTAAAAGCAAACACTTTTGGATTAAAAATAAATGGATAAAAGCTAATCATTGTAAGTACCCCTGTCAGTGTTGAAATGGTTTGTCTCCATCCTCTTACTGCTGTATCTGCAGGACAGCGTGTTCTATTGAAATATAATATTCTTGCTTTGGGTGCAGCACAATTGTATTTTACGCGGGGTTTTAGGCATTGACTTCTATTAGATCTGTTTACATGTTAGCACATCAAAGTTTTGCCTGCCACTTCTTTGATGTGTTTTCAGAAGATGCACAGCCTAATAGAAGTCAACGGGAGCACACCTCAAACCAAGTGTGACACACACCTACAGTCGTGCTGCACCCAAACTGCAACGCATCAGTGTTAACCTGGCGCCTTCCTGGCTGGATCACCAGGTGAAATACAAAGCTGGAAGCTGATTGGTTACTATGCAGAGCTGCACCAGATTTTTCACACTCAGGTTTTAGTAAATCTCCCCCATTGTTTGCACCTTACTGAAAAGTTTGGTACACAGAAAATGGGGTGCAGAATTTAGGTTCCTTCCAGCCATGATTATCTTGCCTGGACCGATTACGGATTACGCTATGCAGTTACTACTTTTCTAATTTCCACTGCCACAAGAGGGCACTACAAGCTCAAGATATACATTTTATATCTGCAACTAAATTTATCTCAGTTCTGGACTGAAGTCTTGTTAAGAAATGCTGCTTATTATATCAGAGAAAAGTGTGGATGTTGCTATCTGCTGCTGCACTTGAAAATAAAACATTAGATTGTACTGAATCATCTTGTCGTAAAACCGGGTTAGGGAGAATAACTGTGATTAAAACCTATTGCAATGAAGGTAATATGTGTACCTAATAAATGGTGTATATTATAGGTATAATTTATCATTTTACTGTAATTGTAATATTGTATCGCAATATAGCTGATTCTTATTAGGCCTAGAGCTGAAGTTTTATTTATTTTTTTTGGCTGTGGCTTCAGTCATATAACTTACCTGTAATGACGTTTATTCCTGCTAATTGCTGTAGAAATCTTCTTTCTAGTGATGTCCGGTTCACTTCACAGCACTGAACTTCTGGTGCTATGGCAGTTAATTGTGTGAGGTCTAACACTGCAGAATATTAGTCCCAACGCCCCCACCACTTTCTGTACTCTCCTTTATTCAGAAAAGTTCTTTTTTACTTTTTCACTAATGTTCTGTGATTGGACGAGAGGAGAATGAATCACCTGATCTCCCCCTCCTTCACATAACTTGTTGTATTCAGTGAAAACAATACAAGAGACTTTAAGGCTCGGTTCACATATATGCGAATTGGATGCGTTTTGAACCACGTCCGACATAACATAACATGTGAACCAGACCGGCTTGCAATAGAGCCAGTTTGTATACGTCTGGGACAGACGCAGTCCGTTTTTAAAGAGTCCTGTGCAATTTTAGGTCTGGTTCTGGTGCAAACTCAAAGTAAAAATTTGCACCTAAATTGCAACTGAACAAAACTGCACCGGACTCCTAAAAATGGACTGCAAACCACAACCAGACAGGTGTGAACCTAGCCTTCTATAGGGAGGAAAGGACAGAGATTGGTGTGAAGTCGTTGGGACACCTCCAATGTAGGGGCAATCAATCCATACAGAATGTCTGTAGCATCGTTTTAGAGAAGAATTCTTCAGTAAGGTGCAGGATGTGGAATACATTTCATTAGAGATAAGTAATGTGACTGAAGCTGTAGCCAATAACAATATTCAGCTTTAACCACTTTAAGACTGCCCACCGTACATATACGGCAGGGTGGCTCTGTTATGCGAAACCACGTACCTGTACATCATTTCATGATATAGTCACTGTGGGTGCATGCCCCGGGAGCACGTGCAGGGGTCCAGCGTACTCAATGTCTGCTGGCCACCCGCGATCGCTGCACAGAGAGGCAGAACGGGATTTGGCACATCCCCGTTCTGACAGGGGACAACATGGTTATGTGTTCTTAGTGGTCAGGAACAGCAATCTCTGTGTTTTCCCAGTGAGCCCAGCCCCCATACAGTTGGAACACACCTAGGGAACACAGTTAACCCCTTGATCGCCCCCAAGTGTTAACTTCTTCCCTGCCAATGTCATTTATATATTGATCAGTGCATTTTTTTTTTCTTTGGCACCGATCACTGTAATAATTTCACTGGTTCCCAAAATGTGTCACTTGGGGTCAGATTTGTCTGCCGCGATGTCGCAGTCAATCATAGATTGCCGTCATTACCAGTAAAAAAAAAAAAAAGGTCCATAAATCTATCCCTTATTTTGTAGAGGCTATAACTTTTGCGCAAACTAATCAATATACAGTAAAACCTTGGTTTAAGAGCGTTTTGCAAGACAAGCAAAATTTTTTAATACATTTTGACTTGATATACAAGCGATGTCTTAATATACAAGTAGCATCATGTCACAACTGAGTATAAAAGAGAAGAGAGTAGCAATATGCTTACATTTAATGAAGGTACAACATTTAGCAACATATTGCTACACTTAGAGGCACCTCTCTTCCCTTTTATACTCTGTAGCTCCTGCTGGATTTTTGCTTCTA
Source organism: Aquarana catesbeiana (assembly GCF_042186555.1). Classification (NCBI taxonomy): domain Eukaryota; kingdom Metazoa; phylum Chordata; class Amphibia; order Anura; family Ranidae; genus Aquarana; species Aquarana catesbeiana. The sequence goes on along the minus strand of NC_133325.1, from coordinate 135,764,474 downwards.
ATCCTGTTGTGGAGGCTTCCGTTTGTGGATGGACATTTTTTGGTTACACAACCTGGTCACATTGCTATATTCTTTTTATAAGGACTATAAACTGAAGGACCTATGAATAAATGGTTGTGGAACAAATCATCTGAGTTTTCAAATCATCTGAGTTTTCATTATTTCTTATTGGGAAATCTGCTTTGATATACGAGTGCTTTGGATTACAAGCATGTTTCTGGAACGAATTATGCTTGCAATCCTATGTTTTACTGTATGCCTTATTGTGGGAAAAAATGACATCAATTTAGTTTGGGTACAACGTTGCACTACCGCGCAATTGTCAGTTAAAGCGACGCAGTGCCGTATTGAAAAAAATGGCCTGGTCATTAAGGGGGTAAATCTTTCCGGGGCGGAAGTGTTTAAAGGTAATTCCCAAGTCCTTTTTTTAGTATGTTTGGTATCATGTCTAATTGTACATAGGGTTTTACGAGAACTATATTTGTGTTAAAGGAAAAGTTCACCTTTTCAGGTAAAAAAAAAAGTGCATTTTTATTTCTTTATTAGGCCCCAGCAGATTGTGGGTGTAATGCCATAGTCCTCCGATATGGGCAGGCAGTTTCCCCATTGACAGGAAGCTTGGTGAACTACCAATAGTGCTCAGCATTGTCCTGATAGTTCATTGAGAACTCCAAGCCGACAGGTGCAAAGGCTGTCAGTACAGAACACTGTGCATGAATGATGCGAACAGAGCTCATACTCCTAATGTAGAAAATGAAAAAAAGTAATAAGAATGCCAGGTGTATAACCTTATAGGACTATATGGAATTAGTGCAAAAATACAAAATAATGCAACAGATATACAAGTTCCTTCATTATAGGGAGATAACAACCAGACAACAAGTATGACTAGCTGCTGTTGGTTAATTTTCTGTCTGAGTGGAGATGTGTATAGGGTAGGGTCAGTGTCCTGGCCACAGGCCTCATACATTTCTTAGACACATTTTCTGCACTGCACACCCCTGATGAAGCCTTGTTTTGAGGCGAAACCTGTTGAGTTAAGGGATTATTTTTTTCTTTCTTTTTCATTATGGGCACTTAGATTTATTGAGGCAATGTGGGTTTAGTTGTAGGAGGGAAAGGGAGATTTGTGTGGATAGTGGATTGACAGAAGTGTATTATTTTTCTTAGGCTGGAAGGGTGCTGTGATATATTTGATTTTAATGGGCAGCTGAGCCTTTTTGTAACCACAGTAACCCTCAGTATCAATCCATGCCTTTGGGTTGTGGTATGTGGCCAAGATACTGACCCTACCTTATACACACCTCTACTCAGACAGAAAGATTGACCAGCTAAAAACATACTTGCTGTCTGGTTATCTCTCCATGATGAAGGCAATTGTATATCTGTTCCATTATTTTGTGTTTTTGCACTAATTCTGCATTGCCTTTTAAGGTTACACCCCTGGCATCTTTATGACTTCCTTTCATTTTCTACATTATGAACTTTAGACAGTTATGAATAAAGTGAAGTTTTAGGTCACAGTGGGTTTGATGCGTGGGTATAGCGTGCCCTTGCTGTTTCTATGTTTCTTGCTTTGACTGGGGGTTGCACTTATGTCTAATTTATGTCAGTGGAGTTTCTTAGGTAATTTTGTGCTTAATGGTTGCTGATTGCTTCTCTGCTGTATCCTGTAGAAATATTTCGTATTTTGATGAGGATGTGCTGCTAGGACATTTATTGACTTTTTTTAAACATGTTTTTTTTCACTTATTTTTTTCTTTCCCTTGAAAGATGTGGTCCTGTAAATTGGACTATATAGCGCTAGGAACACAGCTTGTCAGCACAAGGCTTTTGATTTTCATCAGGGCAATACTTGAATACAGTAGGCAACTTGGCTTGTAAAACACTTTGGTAGTCAGTACCGTGAACATTTGCAAACCAGCGATAATCAGTTCTGCCCATCAGTGTTTTTACAGTGTACCTTTACACAGCCATGATCATTTAGAAATCATTTATTCTCAACTCTGTTTTGTCGGCACCATAGTTTATCATTGTATGCAACACGTGTAGCTCTAAGAGATGGAGGTTGCACAGAATGCCACATGATGCAGCCATGGCATAATGTCAAACTTGAGTTGGAGTAAAGTAAAGACTCATGCTCTGATTTTCCTGGTCCCCATTGTCAGCTAGGTTACCGTTAGCGGTTCAAAAGTGGGCACATACACAGAAAGCTTCTATGCCATTGCAAGTTAAAGTGCAAATACTTCTGGACCAGGAATGCCATGTCTTTTGAGCTCCTTCACTAGTGCCAACATCTTCTCCCTACCTTCTTTTGGGTGAAGGATTGGCCAGTGCAGGAGTTCATTCATCCTGATTATAATGCATGCCAGGAAAACACAGTGATCTCTGAGCTATGCGTGGGTGCACATTCTAAAGAATATGAACAGGCAAGTGAGTTTGTTTTATTGCAGAAGAGACATAGCATTCATATTTTTTTACACTTTGGTCCTTCTTTTAAAGTGATTGCAAAGTCTTGTTAAAAAAAAAAAAAAAAAAAAAGTAACAAACACGTTCGGCCCCTCCCCCTCTCTCTCCTGATTGGCCAACTAACTTTGATTGCCGTGGGAGCCAGTGGCACCGCTGCTGTGTCTCAGCCAATCAGGAGGGGTAGTCTCGGACGGCTGAGGGACTTGTGGATATCGCTGGACAGAGTAGGGACATAGAATGCATTAGGATAAAAAAACATTCTGCCTTTACAGCTCCTTTAAACATCCAGCCAAATATTGTGCTTTGATTTGGATAGACCTGTTAAAGCCCAATTAGCACTCTGTATTTATTACTGTCAGGCTGCATATACAGTAGTAAATATGCTGCCATTTGTTTTTTCCTAAGTGCTGTAGCCAGGGTCAAAATATACATGGAAATTCATATTGCTGCCTTATATTGCTGCCTCCCAGGCTGTGGCCTGGGACTTTAATGGTCCAGCATACTCTCCTGCACAGCGCTCTAATCAACAGTGCTTTTCAGGAACTAGAAGACTGACTGCCTTCCTCAATTAATATGGAAGGTTTAGAGCCTTTATTTGATTTTAATTTGCAATAGGTTTTATTGAAAAGGTTAGCAGATAAGCAGTTACATAAATTACCATTATTAGGGTTAGAACACCAACAACAAGTTCAATCACCCTACCATGACAGCAGAGCAATACATGGGTGTTGATTACAGTAGGAATGTATTGGTATACAACCCAGATAAATGTGTGAACGATCACTAAATGGGGAAGAAAATAATTTAGATGACAGGTGGGGAGAGAAGAAGGGGTCTCTCAGGTTTTTATTGCTATCTGTGTCTTTGTTGGGGAGATTTCACCCTCACTTCTGCCAAGACAATAAGAACTGAGAAATCTCACCAATGGGGGCACAGATAAAAGCATATTTTCAGTAGAACGAAGAAAGTGTAAATTCTGTCTTTATTGCTGGTTTTGCCTTCTTGCCTCAGGGAGAGCCACACATACCATTACTTATAAGGATGTCACAGGAGCAGGAAATGGGAGAAAATCTCCCCAGTGCGGTCGCAGACTAGAATAAAAGCCTGAATGGAATTTTAGAACTTTCCCACTTTATCCAAAACTGAAAGTAAATGATATAATTTGGCTTGAGTGCTATATCACCTTCTCTTCCGTGTAAGACAAAAACCTCCCGCTTTTCCATTAATCCAGCGCTCTTAATATAATTACATTGCACATTGGGAACCCATGGACCGGGGTGAGCATGACATTTCAGAAACCGACATCTGTAATTGGGATTAAAGAAATATGAAACAGCGGCCTAATTCAGTGTTCTTGCATTTGACTTTGGATTTAAAGAGTAGCTTGTGCTCTTGCAGCTGCCAGCTCCACTCTGTTTGGCTATTATTCATCTTCCTGGCAGACTGCGGACTTTTCATTCATTTTTTTTCTTCTTCTCCGATTACTAAGTGTCCTTGCTGTGTTTTTGTTCCGGCAGGTACAAGGAGGGCGGAGAAGCTTTACTGGTTCTGTTGCCGTCTGAAGTGAAGGGGATGGCCCGACAGCTGGAGGAGAAAAAAGTGCCCATTAACGAAATCAAGTATGTATTCATCTCTGCTGGGACCACTGACCACTGTTTGTTTTCTTAAAGAACGAATTTGGCGGACAACGCAAATACACAAGGGGCTGGGAAAACTGCAGATAAGCCTGGAATTGCAATGAAATAGATGTAAACCCCCAAATAAATCATCATTAGTTTGCTTAAATTACTATATTTTAAATCGTTGCTGTTTAAAAAAAAAAAAAAAAAATTCTAGCTGTTTTTTATTCCTTGTGTCCCAGTGCTGCTGACTTCCTCTTTTTTTTTTTTCAATATGTAACCGCCCCCCCCCCAGTTCCACTTTTAGAAGTTCTTTTCAGATAACTGCCTCTGTATAAAAAGTGGTCCACAACACTTCTTAAAGCAGAACTTTGTCAGAAGCGAAGTCCACCTCCCAGGTGGCTTATTCCCCACTTAGGCGCCACCATTATGGTGGAGGCCCGGTGTATTTGCAGATGTGCCACAGTGCTCTCTCGGTATCTGAGCCCGGCAGCATATCTGTACATGGACGGGGAGATATTTTTGCCTAAAAAAAGAATTTTGGAATGTGCTGCTTTTAGAAGAAGAAAAAAATCATCTATTCCATTTGTAAGAGAGGGAGGAAGTAGGGGGCCCAGCATTTCCTAAAGGATGAGGATCTGCTTTTATTGTTTACCTCATCACTAAGGCCTCATGCACACTGGATGAGCTGCCCCCCCGTGTCAGATCCTGGCATATTTGTGTGCTTGGGTGCATCTGTATGTAGCATCCAGACATGCTGGGTAGGGCTATGGTTGCCACCTCATCCCTTTAAACCCAAACACATATTAGTTACACAGGTTCTGTGGCTGATTAAGATAGTAATTAAACTTGGTGCCTTCTCTGCATTTAATTAGCCTCAGAACAGAACCTGTGTAATTCAGATGTGTTCGGGTTTAAAGTGATGAGGTGCCAACCCTAGGTAGGGCTCTGTGCATTTAGGGTTGCATGCTCAGAACACATATTAACTGTGTTTCAAGCATACTTCACTGAATGCTTTCTGAAATACATACGAGTACTACTCGATACCATGTCTAGCTGCAGACTATTTTCGCCTGTCCTACACTTTGAGAAGGTTTGGCAGATCTGAGAGATTGTGTGGAAGGGATGGTGGCAATGGAGACACAAAAAACTTTTTTTTTTTTTCCTAGTAATTACTCTTGACTCTAATATTAAAGGCTCATGTTTTAAAAAAAAAAAATAAATAAACATATTATACTTACCTGCTCTGTGCAATGGATTCGCACAGAGCAGCCCCGATTCTCATCCTTCTTTGGTCCCCCTGTCGGCACTCCTGGCCACTCCCCTTGCCGAGTGCCCGCAAGCAAGCTATGTGGGCGCTTGTGTGTGCTTGCTCCTGAGCCACCTCTGGGTGTGGCAAGCTCAGTCCCCTCTCCCTCCTCACTGGCTGTGATTGACAGCAGCAGGAGCCATTGGCTCAGCCAGTGAGGAGGGAGAGACCTGGGAGAGCCGCTGCTCTCGTGCACATTGCTTGAATCGGGTTTGGGCTCAGGTATGTAGTAGGGAGAGCTGAGAGGGGGGATGCTGCACACAGGTTTTACCTTCATGCATAGAGTGCATTAAAGTAAAATAAACCTTCAGCCTTTACAACCACTTGAACCTCATCCCGCCCAGCCAATAGCAAAATAAAGGCCAGGCAGTGGTTTAATTGTTGTTACTGGATCTCATATGACGTCCTTCACAACATGCCACTCGTACGGGCAGATCGGTGGTGCAATGTGTCGCTCGGACACACCGAATCTCTGTGACGTAGGCTCTTTACCATGTGATATAGCTGTGTCCGATCAGTGCAATGATTATCAGTGCAGCCCCATCATTTCGGCCTATCAGTGCCCATCATTTCGGCCCATCAGTGATGCATATCAGTGCCCATTAGTGCAGGAGAAAAATTACTTATTTACATAATTTTATACCCGAAACAAAGAAACTTTTTTTTTTTTTGTTTTTTTCAGAATTTTCGGTCTTTTTTCATTTGTTTAGCAAAAAATAAAAAAAAAACTTGGTGAATAAATACCACCAAAAGAAAGCTCTATCTGACTCAATATAATTATACAAATTTTGTTTGGGTACAGTGTTGCATGGCCGCGCAAATCAAATGCACATTCAAAGTGCGACAGTACTGAAAGCTGGAAATTGGCCTGGGCAGAAAGAGGGTAAAAGTGCCCAGTATTAAAGTGGTTAAAGAACAGATCTAATATGTAATCAACTCAATGTAGTTGCTATGGCCAGTAGCTGCCCCAGTCCTCTTACATCCGCTCCATTGTCTCTTAGGCTTGCATGAGGGATATTGTTCCTTTTTAATGGCTTCCTCGTCTTGCTTAGTAACAGATTAAAATGCAAATTTTAATGATTGAATAATGCAGACTACTTTTACTGTTATTATTCATCATTATTATTAAAGCTAAAGACTTTTTTTCCCCCCCAATTATTAAAATTAAAACCCTGTAATATGCTAAAAGCAGATTATGCATTATAAACTAATTGAAAAACAAATTAAAAGTAAATTAGATTGAACAGCTGAATTACATCATTATGTCAGTTTTTCTATAACTCTTATTCATTATTATATGTTCTCTCTTTGCTGCATTTTTCAGAATTAACCCTGAAAAGCTGTTGGATGTGCAAGGGCGGCTGGAAGCGTTTTTGGCCCAGGAGCAGGAAATGAAAGAGAGGGCGCAGAGGGTATGTGTGCAACATCGAGATAAGGCACTTCGCTTGAAAATCAGTTTTTTGAAGAGGGATCAATGAGTTTATATTTGGCTATCTGACATAATGCTAAACCAGTATTAGTTCTTTAGCCAGCAAATCTAGTAAAGCTTTCTTTTTTTTTAATTTCTTTTTTATTTATTTATTTAAATTTTTTAGAAAACGGTTTGAATTTTGTCCAAATTATAAAAAATGCGCCTTAATAATTTTAAACAATCCCCGGGTTTAAACTTTGCAGGAAAAATCCCTGCAAACAAAAAAGACCCCCAAAACAAAAAAAGCCAATTGGCGCAGTAGTACCCAGGGATAAAAATAGTGCCTTGGGGCAATGGTATCTGTTCTGGGATATTCTCTCACCTCAAAGAGGGATAGAGATGTGGGAAGGGCAAAGTACAAGGGGATGGGTTTGGGGGGGAAGAGTGAAGTAATATGGAGGGTCAGTTTAGGAGACTAATAAAGTTCTTGAAGGCAAATTAAGACAAAGGGATCTAGATGCTTAGCACACTTAGGCCTCAGGTAGAGGCGGAGGTGGATAGTGGAAAGATTTATTTTTTCAAATTAGTTAGTTATCCAGCCATGGCACTCGAGACTTTTTAAAAAATTTGACTAGGTATCCTCTGTTATTTTTCCTGGTAAAGGAGGAGTTTGGATCAGATTAGTTTTTTCCACCATTGCAGTGTGGGAGGTTTAGGTTTTGTGATGACCTTCCTGGCATAACGTAGCAGGAGTCCCACAGAGTATTTTTCCACATTTCAGTTCCAAGTCATTGACTCGATGCGGGCATTCTTAGGTGGTAATGAGGAGGGGACACAAAAAGTTGAAATTCAAATAAGGTAGAACTCCATTTGCTTTTATCGTGATTTATTTTTCGGTAACCCTTTGTCAGCACACAAAATTCAATATTAAAGCCTAACTCCAGACAAGTATTTACAGGTTTGGATAGAGTTGGAAAAAGGTAAAACTTATTTCTGACTGTAAACCTATTTAGGAGTTTTGGAAGTTAGTAAATCTTTACAATAAGGAACCAAATGGCAATAAAGTCCCGACAGAAGCTCTAACCCTTCTCTGCTGTTTCCAAAACTCAATAAAATGTTTTGGCTGCAGTTTGGCTTTAAAGGAGTTAAGAAAAAATGTAATCCAGTAATATGCTTTAAAAATTGAGATGCAGCACTCCGCTATTTCTCATTCTAAACTTTGTAGGGCGTAAGCTGGTTACACACTATAAATCTCATTTAGATTTACTAAAATGATAAATTATGAGGACACTTCAAAACTGTTCCTTCATTGTGTATCAAATCAGACAGGCCCTTGCACAGAGTGTATGGTCATCTTTAGGCTTTGTGCACAAAGGCTCCAGCTTTTATAAGATAAATATGTACAGCAAGGTTATGCAAAGCATTTTGAAAGCTTTGGGCCGCTTAGTTGAGGCCTGTAAAGCTGAATTCCATGTAGAAATATTGTTATATTTGTGTAAAAGTCATTTGTAGGTATTAAAGAATTGCTCCTTGTAGTTATATAATTAATAAGGCACTGATAAATCGGCACTTGACTGATTTTATTTTTGTCCTTATTATTTCCATGTTATAAGACTGATAGTATAAAACAGAGTTGTGCTTAACACATATACAGCATAAAACATCTAATAGTGTACAGTCCTCTTTATTGCAAAAATAATGTGAAGAGCAGGGTGATAAGCAGACAGCAGTGCAAAAGTCTTGGAATTAGTAGTCCATGTGTAGACTTTCGGACACAATATAGTCCCTTTCAATCCCCTGTGCAATGGACACCATATAAGACCACCACCGGTGATAAGAAATGCCTGCTTACCACATATACTGGAACTTTATAAAGGCCAGAAACGCTTGTGGCTGATTACCCCGCCAGGGCCGTTGGGTTGCAATCCGACCAAAAATCTGTAGTCTTGCAGGCGATCTCTCTCTCTCCCGATGTTAGGAATGTCCGGACACACACGGAGCACCGACCCAACTTATAAGACTGATGGCCACTATGCCACTATTGCTTTGGCCCCTCTTTAGTTCACTTTTAGTGAGTGGTGATGTAATAGCAGGAGGATCAGGGAGTCTGACTCCTCACCAGAATTTCCCACTCTTATTGCATTGTTTGATGTTGCTCCAGTCCAAGTGCTGGAGGGGGGCATGACCGAGCAGTGCTGCTTGGTGTCTATGGATGTACACAGCCAGCTCATGGTTTGCTTAGGGGGCACTTGAAAGCAGAAGGAGCAGAGAGCGCCAGCGGGGGACTTCAACAAGCTTTCAAGTAGTGCTGAAGCCTACTAAAGCCTGCTAGCAGCTTGTTTTTAATGTGGTAATACCCCCATTAAGATCTGGTTTTAACCTCCCTAAACTGGTGTTGAATGGAGCCAGTCCAGCATAATGCCCGGCATATTTCCTTTGTCAGTGCAGCGTATAGTGTGTATTGAAATGATTGATTGTGCATCACTGTACCAGTGTATTTTTCATATTTTTCCATATGCATGTACTCTGTACTAATTTTTACAATTGCACCCACATATAACTGGAGATCAAAATTAGAGAACAATTTATGAACACTTGGTTTTTTTCAGAAATTATGTAATTGTCATGGTTATGCAGTAATCTTTGTCAGCTTACCTCTTTCATGTGTTCACCTTTAGATGCCAGCCACCCTCACCTGACTGCTGATATAGTCTTCCCTCAGCATAGCTTCACCTCAGCCTCTAATTAGGAACACTATATTAATCTGTGCATTGCAAGCCAACCTTGCTGCTCAACCATTGTGTGTTTTAGCTTTTCGTGTACAACTTGCTGTGTCTCCTACATCTGATTCCAGTTACCGATCTTGGCCTGTTCTCGACTATCCCTGTCTGCTTGTGACCCTGACCTTTGGCAGCGTGTTCTATGTTTATCCTTGTCTGCTAGTCGCCCCGACCTTTGACTTTTCCCTTTACTATCCTTGTTGTTCCAGCCTGCTGCTTCCTTCCTCTTTCTCCTGTAGTCTACCGTGAGCTGTGAGACCCTGGGGGCCGCGACCTGGAGCCAGACTGCAGCGCAGTCCATCCTCCCCACTAGAGGCTCTGGTGAACACCTGCTGGCTCTTAGACTCTGCGCCCTGGGGAATCTATGCTCTAGCTCCCAGTGGGATCTGTGTTGGTCTCCAGTAGACCTGCTTCCTGAACCTCCCAGAGTTCAAACCACAGCAGTCAGTCCTAGGGTCCACTACCTTAGCGGTGCACTCCTGACTCCCACGGAGTGCATCTGTCACCTGGACTCAGGTGACCTGACAGTAATCTTCATTGCTCAACATTTGATGGAATTTTTGTTGTGACTATACCATGCTAATAGAACAGTGTTTTTCAAAATAACCAAGTCACTTTAACAAAAAACCTTTATTTTGTAGAAAACACAATGATCAAACTTGGAGAACAGTAATGACTGTAGCACAAAGAAAGATTACAACTTAAATTAATGAAGGCTACAACGATCAACAATTAGTAGGAAGTGTACAGGCCTTTTTTTTTTTTTTTTACTTCAGCATATCTGCGGCCACAGGACATCACTAGTCTCTTACACTGCTCTGATGTGATTTTATTCCACTCTTCTCTTCTTCCAATCTCTTCCACAGTTTGGTGACTGTAGTGGGTTTCTTGACCATAACTTTGTCGCCAAGGATTTTCCAGAGGTTTTCTATTGGGTTTAGATCAGGACTCTGGGCTGGCCATTTCATTATTTCAATGTTTTCATCTCCAAGAAACTGCTTTACCCATTTTGCTATGTGACAGGGGACATTGTAAATGACAATTGCTGGCTGATAGAGTGATGAACACACGAAAGGAACCGCATGTTGTCGAAGAAGGTTCTGATAAACATTTGCATTCACTCTGCCATGTAGCTGTATGAGAGGCCCAACTCCTACTGCAGAAAACATCCACTAAACCATGACGCTTCCCCCTCCACCTTTCACTGATTTCTTTACACACTTTGGGTTTAGTCTTTCCCCAGTTTGACGATGAAAATAATGTTTCCCATCGGACCCAAATAAATTTAACTTGTTTTCGTCACTAAAGTGAACTTTGGACCAGTTCTCTGTCTACTTAACATGGTCCTCAGCAAAGGTTAGTCTAGCTTTTTGATTCTTTCTGCTAATGAGAGGTTTGGTCACTGCAGAGTGGGCTTTCTGTCCAAATTCTCAAATGGCGAGATGCTGTTTGAGGAGACAGATCCTTACTCTGTTCAGCACTGAACTGGCGAGCAATCGCAGCTGGAGTGTTGAACCGATTGCCTGTTGAGATTCTCTGAATTGTCCTGTTCTTTCTTGCATTTGTCTTTTGTGGATGACCAGCCTTCTTGGGGGACTTGAATGAGTTTGTGACGTTGTAAAGATGCAATATTTTAGAAATCCGATTTGGAACGACAAACTTCTCTCGCCATGGCTAAAAGGGTCATCCCTTTGGCCTTCATCTGGACAACCTGCTGCCGGAGTGTTTCAGTCACCTTAGAACGGCTCATCATCTTGCAAAGTCAGTGAAAACTGGGAAAAAAGTTAAGCTGCTAGTTAAATAGGGTTTGTCAGATAATTAAAGAAATTAGCACACGGTGCCAGATTGACACCAAAAACTGGGATGTATCTGAAAGTGTTCTCTAATTTTGATTAATGAGATTTGAAAAAGAACATTGAAGTTGTTTTTTTTCTGTGCTTCAAAATATATGTAACTTGTGAAACAAGCTTAACAAAACTGCTCTTTTGCTCCTGTTTAGATAATTTCAAATAGGACTAAGCAGTGACCTTGACATTTAGGAAATTGTAGGTTGTTCTCTATTTTTGATCTCCAGTGTACATTAGTACAGCATTACACAGCTATTCATGTCATTGACAGGTTGTCACCTGGGATGACCAAGTGGAGGAAATATGCCAGGCATACACTGAATGGGCTCACCCAGCCTGTGAGGAAGAGCCCTTAAAGTGATACTAAAGTTTTGTTTTGTTTTCTTTAAAAATAAACATGTTATACTTGCCTGCTCTGTGAAATGGTTTTGCACAGAGCAGCTCAGATCCTCCTCCTGGGTCCCTTGCCAGCGCTCCTGGCCCCTCCCTCCTGTCAAGGCTTGCTATAGGGGCTCCCGAGCCAAGCAGCAGCTCCACGTGTCTATTCAGACAAGGAGCCCCACCCCCTCTCTCTCCTGATTGGCTAACTGACTTTGGCAGCAGTGGGAGCCAATGGTGCCCCTGCTGTGTCTCAGCCAATTAGGAGGGAGAGTCCCGGACGACCGAGGCACCCATGCACTTCGCTGGACAGAGATGGGGCTCAGGTAAGTATGAGGGGGGCTGCTACACACAGGTTTTTTATCTTGATGCATAGAATGCATTAAGATAAACCTAATGCTTAAACTAAGAGGTTTGAAGCTTGCTGAAAGCCCTTCAAATGCTTTGTCAAATCTAGCTTGTACACATTGCTTTTATACAAACTGAAACCAGTGGGAACATGGCCTTAGAGTGCAAATGAGAGAGTATGTGTGTGTATGCTATTCAGAAATAGTCCAGTGCTTCACAATTCAATGTGTTTCATGAAAAGATGATGCTCCAACTTTCCCACATGCAAATACAACAAACTGTAGTGCAGCTGAAATAATCCACAATGGAAAGGGTGTCACCGCTGTGCTCTATATGTGAAAATTGTCCGCTTATCGAAGCAAATGATCCCACCAGGAGATCATATGCTTGTGAGTGGAAACGCCTTTGAATACAAGTAGTCAGCCAGCTCCAGAGAATGTATCCAGGCTTATGTTGCTCCTTAATCTCGTTAATCGCATCATGTGGCTATAAAAGATAATGGAAGGTGCTTATAATGCATTAATGCATATAAAGCTGGTTTATTAAATAAAAATTGCACTTGCATCAAGGACAATGAATTCGAGCGATACAGGATAAAATCTTGCACGGCCGCCTGCAGTGCGGTCTGCACTAGTTGACGTCACTTTGCGAGCTCCAACCCAACGCGTTTCCTCTCAGAAGGCATCGACTGGTATACTGTATATACTCGAGTATAAGTCTTGATTTTCAGCCTTTTTTTTGGGCTGAAAGTGCCCCCCTCGACTTATACTTGAGTCACCGCCGTCTGTCCGCATGATCAGCGTGTCATGCAGACACACGGCAGCCAGCGTGTGATATTACTATTCGGCGGCCATTCACTGTTCAAAAGCCGTGCCTCCTCCTCATCTGTGATGGGCAGAAAACTCCATTTCCCAGCAGTCAGTGTACAGCCTATCACGGACATTCTCTCATCCTCGTCTGTGGTATGAGGATGAGAGAATGTCCGTGATAGGCTGACCGCTGACTGCTGAGTTCTGTGTTCTGCCTATCACGGACGAGGAGGAGGCGCGGCTTTTGAACAGTAGAATGGCCGCCGAATGTTAAATATCACAGGCTGATCAGTGCAGGGCGACACACGGAGGATGCAGATCGCCACAGGGACACATACACAGGGACGCATGCACAGGACACAGGTAGGTGACACATGCACAGGACACAGGTAGGTGACACATGCACAGGACACAGGTAGGTGACACATGCACAGGACACAGGTAGGTGACACATGCACAGGACACAGGTAGGTGACACATGCACACATACACAGGGACACATGCACAGGACACGGGGACACATGCACAGGACACAGGTAGGTGACACATGCACACTTACACAGGGACACATGCACAGGACACGGGGACACATGCACAGGACACAGGGAGGTATACAGCTGCAGATGGGCATTGTTGACCCTCTTTTTCCACTTACAGTAGCTGCTGCATTTCTCACCCTCGTCTTATACCCGGGTCAATAAGTTTTTCCCAGTTTTTGTGGTAAATTAGGGCCTCAACTTATACTCGGATCGACCTATACTCGAGTATATACAGTAAATGCTTTTCAACCCAAATCATTGTCCTTGATGCAAGTTCAATGTTTATTTAATAAACCAATTTTATACGCATTAATGCACTATGAGCACCTTCCATTATAGCCACATGATGTGATTAACGAGATTAACCGCTTGCCGACCGCCACACAGATGTACGTCGGCAGAATGGCACAGGCAGGCAAATGAGCGTACAGGTACGTCCCTTTAAATTTGCTGCTTTTCGGGCGCGTACATGTTCCCCGGTTCCGGGAACTCTATGTTCTCCGGCGGCCCACGATTGCGGGGTGGAGAGGTAGAACGGGGAGATGCCTATGTAAACAAGGCATTTACTCATTCTGCCTTGTGTCATGACAGAGATCCACTGCTCCCTGTGATCAGGAGCAGTGATCGCTGTCATGTGCTAGGTAGCTCCTCCCCCCCACAGTTAGAATCACTCCCTAGGACACACTTAACCCCTTCATCGCCCCCAATGGGTTAACCCCTTCCCTGCCAGTGTCCTTTACACAGTAATCAGTGCATTTTTATAGCACTGATCGCTGTACAAATGACAATGGTCTCAAAATAGTGTCAAAGGTGTCTGATGTGTCCACCATAATGTCGCAGTCACGATAAAAATCGCAGATTGGGGAATATTTTTTTTATTTGGGGGGATATTTATTATAGCAAAAAGTAAAAAATATTGCGTTTTTTTTTCAAAATTGCCGCTCTTTTTTTGTTTATAGCGCAAAAAATAAACGCAGAGGTGATCAAAAACCACCAAAAGAAAGCTCTGTTTGTGGGGGGGGACGTCAATATTGTTTGGGTACAGCGTCGCACGACCGTGCAATTGTCAGTTAAAGCGACGCAGTGCTGAATCGCAAAAAGTGCTCTGGTCAGGAAAGGGGTAAAATCTTCCAGGGCTGAAGTGGTTAAGGAGCACGATAAGCCTGGATACATTCTCTGGAGCTGGCTGACCACTTGTCTTCAGAGGCGCTTCCACTCACAAGCATATGATCTCTTGGTGGGATCATTTGATTCGGTAAGTGGACAATTTTCACATATAGAGCACAGCGGTGACACCCTTTCCATTCCATTCCTTTCAGCTGAGATACAAAAAACACAGTCACTTCCAGCACTAATAGGTCTTCCAAGGTGTGGAATAAGAGATATAAAAAAAAATGGTGGTGTGAAAGGTATATAATGGTATCCAAAACTAGGTGGATGCTGCCTTCCTCAGATGGGGTAATCCGAAAGGAACTACAAGAAAAACGGTAATGGAAGGCGTGTACACCTAGTGCATTACCAAAGATAATTTAATAATAAAAATGTTTTATATAAAAGTGGGTACTCCCAAAATGCAACTGACAAAAGGCCATAAAAACAATGCATGGACATGCACAGAACATGGGGTACAGCTAACGCGTTTCGGGGGGCGCACCCCCTTCCTCAGAGCTAGGCTATGTTTGCAGCTGCACTACAAACAGTTTGTTGTATTTGCACTTGGGAAAGTTGGAGCATCATCTTTTCACGAAAAACATTGAATTGTGAAGCACTGGACTATTTAGGAACTTTTTGCACCATTTATTTGTCATTTTTTGTGAACAGATCGTGGCTACTTATCCTAAAAAAATCTTTTTGATGTAATTCACTTGATACACAGTTCTAGTCAACAAAAGTTTCACTTATCTAGTGACACTCTGCCATTTAAACATTCACTATTGTTTGATTTTGCTTATTGCATATTGTTTATTGCATCTGTTACCTAATCATTTTTGGGATTATATCTCAGTCAAAAACGGTGCATCCTTTTTATTTTACATTTTTTTTTTTTCTCCTCACTATTCAAGGAGTGTTTGATTGCAGCAGTTTTTTGATTTCACATATTTGCAGCTGAGCGCACCTTTTTGTGTTGCTTAGTAATCAAGTATTTTTATCCACAGTGCTTTGTGTCTTACCTGCGCTCTGTTTACCTTATGAAGAATAAGGACGTGTTTGATGTCTCCAAACTGCCTCTTGCAGAGTATGCTCAGTAAGTATTTCACTATGAAGAACGTACTTGTTTGTGTCCGTAATTGGTTATTCACAGCCATGATTCAGAATTAAGGCTAAAGTGTCAATGCAAGGATAATGAACTGTTATTTTTTAGCCACATACGGATCCTCTACTCCTTTGTTGCAGCCCTCAGCCTTACCCCTTTTTAGACTTAAATAATTTAGCTTTATAAAGTATATATTTCCACTTTATTCTTTTGGGAGATTTATTTTGCCAGCCACCAAAGTGATTAGCTGCAGTAATCAAATATACTAAATCAATTACTGTTGGTAATATTGCTAAAATTTAAAATTTTTATATTTGTGTCATGAATTACACACTTTAGTTACTTTGCAAATCTGCATGGAAATTAAACATCCCGACAGGGTACAATATATACTGTAGAAAAGGCAAATTTACATAAATAGAAATTCTTTTTATCATTTAAAAAACACTCTGAATTGAAATGAAAACACTCCTTGAGCTCAAGTCAGAGACTTTGCCCAGGCTGAGTTTATGCCATCAGTCTGCTGCAGACATTTTCCTCCGTCTCCTCTCCCATGTGATCAGACGGCAACAGTGTAACTATGTAGCAACTCAGAAGATTGGTAGCTGACGTACAAGGCTGATCTGTGACTGACATTGTGAATTCAGCCAGAACTGCATAGGCACCAGGAATTACATGATTGTGTCATCACTGAGTCGACATGCTCTATCAAGGAGGTAGATGGTGACCATAGATGATACCTGAGCAAAGATGAATATGAATAACGCGTATCCTTCTATAGTGTGTGCGTGTCTCAATCCAGAGCGCTAAGTGCCAATTCTGTCTGCTGCCTTGTTTCTCTGCTATCTTCATGAGTCACTTCCGAAAATATTTCCTGACATCAAGAGGTAAAAAAGTGACAAGGGGATGGAGCTCCAGGACACAGCCTGTGATTGACAGCCTTAGCTCTGTTGCTTTGTACTGTGTGAAGGGGGGTCTCTCTTCCCTGCAGCCATCTCTCACTGAGCTCTGCAGAGTGCAACTTCAGCTCCTCGCCCCTGATTTCGGAAAGCGCAGACAGGTTGTAAAAAGTTTCTGAAAGTTTCTGAAATGTGAACAGCTGTAGAGAAGAGAAAACTGCAGATAAACAGGTACAACTTATGTAAGAGGATTTGTTTCATCTCTGTGTATCACCTAGGGCCAGTCACTTCACTTCATTTACATGGGTATATTCAAGGGTTTACAACCACTTTAAAGCATTGTTGGGCTCATACTGTGTTGTGAGAGGTAATAAATACATGTAATTTTTATATATCTTAATTTGAACTTGACAGATATGAAAAAACACACCTAATAATGCAGTGATATAGGATACAGGGAAAACATAGTAAGCAAGATATAGATTTTTAAATGCAAACATTCCGACATAGCATAAATATAGTGCATGTATACACACTTGTAGATCTGACTTACATTTTCATTTATCCCTGTTTTTGTTATCCATATGACATCTTGCAAGAGTCTATTTGTCATTAGTGAGAGATGATGAAACGGCTGTTGTCTTCTGAGGGATGTAATAATTCCCCTACAGAAAATTTACTGTAGAAATTCTTTGTGAGCAACTGCAGGTGTAATAGGGTGGTTCTATCCCTTCCTAAACCTCCCACTCTTTTCCTTTTTTATTCACTACTTGTTACTTGTTTTAAAATGCAGCTTTCAATGAAATGAGTTAGAGGTAGACTGAGGGCAAAGTAGGAGTCTCAATGGTCAGTGAATTGATATGTGAATTGTAAACTTAAGAGATGTATGGAAAGCCTGTGGCCACTGAGCTGTGGAGCCAGCAGAGCTTAAACCCAGGGATCATCGAGAATCCTAGATCCTGCTCTTTGTCTGCACCGTTCGGAAACCTAGTAAAGTCATAAGTAACACAGTATACCACATCCCACCCGGCCTATAGCAAAATGACAGCCGGGCGCTGGCTCTCCCGTTTTGACTGGATGTCATATGATGTCCTTCAAAACAAGCCGCTCGTGTGCGCCGATCGGTGGTGCGGTGTGTGTCTCCAACGCACAGCATCTCCGATCATGGTAAAGAGCCTATGATGTAGATGCTTTACCAGCTGAACAGCTGATCACAGCGTAGCTAGGAAGTTCTGGTTATTCGCGCTGACAGTGTGTGAGTAGAGGAGACTCTTCTGACAGGGGATCTGCACTGATAGTACAGTGGTTATCAGTGCCCACCAGTGATGCCCATCGGGGCCACCTCATCAGTGTCCATCAGTGAAGGAGAAAACTTGCTTATTTACACATTTTTATAACCAAAACCAGGAAAACTTTTTTTTTTTTTCGAATATTTTCATTTCTTTTTTCATTTGCTTAGCAAAAAAAAACAAAAAAAAAACTTAGTGGTGATTAAATACCACCAGTAGAATGCTCTGTCTAAAAAAAAAAAAAAAAATTAAAAAAATTTAGTTTGGGTACAGCATTGCTTGACCGCACAATTATTCAAATTGCGACAGTGCTAAATGCCGAAAATTGGCCTGGGCAGGAAGTGGGTGAAAGGGCCCGGTATTGAAGTGATTAATGTATGCAATCATGCAATATTTTTAACCTGCAAATTTCAGGAAATAATATATTTTAGTTCTGCTTTTAAGAAAGGGTGAGACACCAACCGAAATAAGGAACCACCCTAAAGGAAAGGAAAAAACAAGCAAATATATTGGATATGATTACAACTTCCAAATAAATGTCGGGGGGGGGTCCTCATTCTTAAGATAAAAACAGGAAATGACTCCTATATTAAGTTCAATTATGTCTGTGGTTGGAAACCATTATTAGAGTACAGTCCTTTTTTTTGTTTTGTTTTTTGTGAGCCCAAAATAAATGATGTAAACCACCTGTCTGTCCTTGGTGATACTAGTGACACCAGAAAAATGAAGCTTGCCTGTACATGGCAGAACCTCCATCCCCATATATAATGACTTGTCACCATCCAGGGTAGACCAGCACTTGTAGAGGTTTTTTTCAGGAGTGAATATATGAGTATACAAAAATATACCACTAGGATTACATCAAATGTTAATATCTGAAATGTATGATTCTTATGTCTGAAGATTGTGGACATGATTTAAATGGAGCACAGGATTTAAAGATGTGGGATCTGAAAGTGGTTGTAAACTTTTGAAATGAAAAATAAGCACAGCATATTCTTTTATAGTAAGTACTTGGGGGGAGGGGGTGTCCTTTCCCTCCACTGAGGTCTCAGATTACACTCAGTCCTGTGCTGTGTGTGACATCAGATCCCTGCCCCCTGCCTCTGGAAGCTCAGAAATGCTGTGTAAATTCTGGACATTGAATGGATTTGGAGAAGAGGGGGCTGCAGAGATAGAGATCGCTAGATATAGATATTTATATATATATAATGTAGCAGGATTTTTTTTTTTTTAAATCTGTATATCAAGAGTCCAGTCACTTAACTGGGTTAATGTAAGGGTTTACAACCACTTTAAAGTGTAATTTCAGTAGAATTCTGTTTAAGCCTAATCTACTCCCACCCCCATTCTAAGTCTATTCAATCTTCCCTGTAAAAGAAAAGATGTCTATACCTACCTATTCTGAAGCTTGACCAGTCACATGATTGGGTCCCAGCCCTGGCTTCAGTGTAGGGGCAGCAACAACAACCGCAGAGCCTGGGAAATGACGTCTCCCATAAACTTACTGTGGGGATGCTTTTGTACCTGGGAACCCCATGACTAAGCTCTGTGGGTGGGGTAAAATGCATCCGGGGCATGGCCTGTTTGGAGCCCGGGCTGTGGCTGTCATACACCACTTTACAGGGATTTGCAGAGATGTGCGACTTCTAGGACTTTTTTTTTTTTTCTTCTATCGGCAGTTCAGAATATCAAATCCTTTTTGAAAGTGTTCCGATACAGTGCCTTGCAAAAGTATTCACCCCCCTTGGCTTTTTACCTATTTTGTCACATTACAGCCTTTAGTTCAATTTTTTTTTAATCTGAATTATTTGTGATGGATCAGAACACAATAGTCTAAGTTGGTGAAGTAAAATTTGAAAAATATATACATAAAACAATTTTTCAGAAATAAAAAACTGATAATTGGCATGTGCGTATGTATTCACCCCCCTTTGTTATGAAGCCCATAATAAGCTCTGGTGAAACCAATTACCTTCAGAAGTCACATAATTAGTGAAATGATGTCCACCTGTGTGCAATCTAAGTGTCACATGATATGGCATTACATATACACACCTTTTTGAAAGGCCCCAGAGGCTGCAACACCTAAGCAAGAGGCACCACTAACCAAACACTGCCACGAGTGAGTTGGTGGTCCATTTAAAGTGCCAATTAGGGGGCATTTATTTCTATGTCCACAAAGACCAAGGAACTCTCCAAACAAGTAAGGGACAATGTTGAGAAGTACAAGTCGGGGTTAAGTTATAAAAAAATATCCAAATCTTTGATGATCCCTAGGAGCACCATCAAATCTATCATAACCAAATGGAAAGAACATGGCACAACAGAGATGGCCGCACACCAAAACTCAGGTAACCCTGGAGGAACTGCAGAGTTCCACAGAAGAGACTGCAGTATCTGTACATAGGACGACAATAAGCCGTACGCTCCATAGAGTTGGGCTTTATGGTAGAGTGGCTAGAAGAAAGCCATTGCTTTCAGAAAAAAACGTTTTGAGTTTGCGAAAAAGGCATGTGGGAGACTCCCAAAATGTATGGAGGAAGGCGCTCTGGTCTGATGAGACTAAAATTTAACTTTTTGTCCATCAAAGAAAACGCTATGTCTGGCGCAAACCCAACACATCACGTCACCCAAAGAACACCATCCCCACAGTGAAACATGGTGGTGGCAGCATCATACTGCGGGGATGTTTTTCAGCAGTCGCGACTGGGAAACTGGTCAGAGTTGAGGGAAATATGGGTAGTGCTAAATACAGGGATATTCTTGAGATGAGCAAAACCTGTGCCACTTTGTGTGTGATTTGAGGCTAGGACGGATGTTCACCTTCCAGTAGGACAATGACCCCAAACACACTGCTAAAGCAACACTTGAGTGGTTTAAGGGGAAACGTGTAAATGTGTTGGCATGGCCTAGTCAAAGCCCAGACCTCAATCCAATAGAAAATCTGTGGTCAGACTTAAAGATTGCTGTTCACAAGCGCAAACCATCCAACTTGAAGGAACTGGATCAGTTTTGCAAGGAGGAATGGGCAAAAATCCCAGTGGTAAGATGTGGCAAGCTCATAGAGACTTATCCAAAGCGACTTGGAGTTGTCATAGCCGCAAAAGGTGGCTCTACAAAGTATTGAGTTTAGGGGGGGTGAATAGTTATGCACATTGACTTTTTCTGTTATTTTGTCCTATTTGTTGTTTGCTTCACAATAAAAAAAACATCTTCAGAGTTGTGGGCATGTTCTGTAAATTAAATGATGCAAAACCTCAAACAATCCATGTTAATTCCAGGTTGTGATTCAACAAAACACAAAAAATGCCAAGGGGGGTGAATACTTTTGTAAGGCACTGTATATGTTCTATTCTGCTTGCCTGGAGTTCATTTGTGTTTGACAAACTTATTGTGTATAGCACTACAGCGGTATAACAAAGTTTATATAGATGCCCGTGTGCGTTTAAAGTTTGCTTAAAATGTTCTGCTCTATTGGGTGAAAATACTGCACGTGTATCGGCCAGTGTAGTATTTTTAGTGATCTATTTATTCCATGGAACAGTTGTAGCGTTAATGCTGTGCACAGACAGGAGGACTCAGAAGGACTGTTTTGCGACCTAAATGTTACATGCAAGCCAGAGCACATGGGACATCTGGTTAGGGGAACAGAATGTAACTTATGATTAGAACAATTTAATCTTTAATTATGTAGTGTGGCAGGGTAACCTTTGTGCCAGTAGGGATGCCCTTAATCACACAACACACTACTGTGCCTTTGCTGCCAGCTTCATGTCTTGGTTCAGCTGCAAGAACCCCGCCAGGTCTGAGTCTGGTTCTCGCTTGTCATTTGGGGACATTTCAGTTTCACAAAGGGTAATCTTAATCACAAAAAAAAAAATTATTTATGCAGACTGCTGGAAAGGAAAGAGCTTAAGCTGCCTGTAGTAACCAGGTAACTTGCAGCCACTAAGCTGAATATGATTACCCTTTATAAGTAACACAGGAAAGTTCCTCATCCTGACTACCGTATTAAAAAAAGTTGCATCTAAAGCCATTTTTATTTTGGGGAAAGTAAGGAAAGTTTGGCACCTCTACCAGGTTTTTATTGCTGTCCCAGTCTCCTTTATTGAGTTTGACCCTCTATTTGTCCTGGGGGCTGGTTATCACTGAGACTAAAAATGGTGGCACATACAAAATTTTGAGTTGTCATCACAAAAAGAATAGAGGTGAAGTCTAATGGGGACATGTGTTCAAGTGAATATGTCTGAAAGGATTTACCTTCTGTCAGGACCTTGGTAGGAGACCGAGTTGCTGAGAGGGCTCCCCTTGCGGCCGAGTGCAGCACAACCCTGAATATGGTACAGGGATGTGGTGCTCACAGAAGCACGGGTTGCCTGGAAGTAGGAGCCGGTGTTGGTGGCTTGATAGAGAAAGTCCGTAGAGGCAACGTGCTTAGGGTCCAAGGATGGGACCAATGGAAGTCCAATAGGAAAATCAGAAGCCAGGCCAGGGGGTCAAACACAGTAAGCAGTCCGAGAATCAAAGCAACAAGTCCAGGTACAGGAGACAGAGGAATGCGGAGTCCGTTTAGCCAAGCCGGGGTCAGATGCAGGAAGCAGGCAGGGAGATTCAGAAGCAAGCCGGTTGAATAAGCCAGGAGGTCCAGAGGAGTCGATAACAAGCCGGGTCGGTGCACAGGAAGTCAGGACAACAGGAAGTCAGGATAACAGGAAACACAATCACAGGAACACAGGAAGAGCTGACGATAATCCAGCAATGTGGCACCATCAGTGGGACGTTTAAATAGACAAGGCGTAGTATCACGTCGTACGCACACCGTTCCGTTCGTGCGTTCGTAACATCGCGACGTTGCTACGCACGCGCATTCGTCCGAATTTGGTGCCAGGCGTCCGCCTAGTAGAAACATTGCACACCCGTGTGCGTTGATGCGCGTTAGCGCGGCCTTGCCTGTGCTGGTTTGCTAGCCTATTTCCCTGACAGTGCCCCCCCCAAGGGGCAGCCTCCGGATGCCTAAACGTGCCCATTTTTCGGGGTACCTACTGCGAAATCTCTGAATTAGCCTAGGAGCGTGTACATAACTTGCGGGCTCCCAAGAGTTCTCTTCTGCAGAATACCCCTTCCACTTGACTAGAAATTGAATTGTCCTACCTCTCCGACGACAGTCAAGGATAGATTCAACTTCAAATTCTGCTTCATCTCCAACCTGGACCGGAGGTGGGGGCACTTCTTCTCTCCCTGGAAAAGGACTAGAAACAACATGTTTAAGAAGTGACACATGAAAAACAGGATGGATCTTGAAAGATTCGGGTAAAGTGAGTTCAAAGGCTACAGGGTTGATTTCGCGTTTGATCTCGAAAGGACCCAGGAACTTGGGTCCCAATTTCCGAGATGGGCATGGTAGCTTGAGATTTATAGATGAGAGCCAGACCTTGTCCCCTATCTTAAAGGTAGGGCTCGCTCTTCTCTTCCTATCGTACTGCTTCTTATATTCTTCTTGGGCCTTCTTCATGGTATCCTGGAGTGTCTGATAATTAGTATGGATGAAATCCACTCTGTCCTGAACCGCCGGTACTGAAGATTCTGGAATGACGTTGGGTAGGAATGAGGGGTGGAAGCCGTAATTCGCCCAGAAGGGTGATTGGTTGGTAGAAGAGTGTATTGAGTTATTATAAGCAAATTCTGCACAAGGTAATAGTTGAATCCAGTCGTCTTGAGAAAAGGAACAGAAGCACCGCAGATACTGTTCCAGCGTTTGGTTGGTCCTTTCGGTCTGACCGTTACTCTGTGGGTGGTAAGCTGTGGACAAACACATTTCAATAGAAAGTAATTTGCAGAGGTTTCTCCAAAACCTAGAAGTAAATTGTACCCCTCTATCTGATACGATGTTATTTGGTAATCCGTGTAGTCGAACAATTTCCTTAATAAAGATTTTTGCTGTATCTAAGGCAGAGGGGGTACCTTTCATAGGTAAAAAATGCGCCATTTTGGACAGGCGGTCTACTACCACCAAGATGGTAGTAAATTCTTCTGAGGGGGGTAACTCCACGATAAAGTCCATGGAAATCTTCCTCCATGGTTGTTCTGGGACTGGCAAGGGTCTTAACAAGCCCCAAGACCTGGCGTTGGATCCTTTGTTCCGTTGGCAGATGATGCAGGAGCTGACGTAGGTTTTACAATCAAGTTTCAAAGTGGGCCACCATAGGGACCGCTGAACTAGCTCAGTTGTTTTTCGAACCCCAAAATGACCAGCTAGCTGATGATCATGAAAGGTCTTCAACACTTGTAATCTGGCTTGCTGGGGAACGAAAATCTTATCTTGGTGCCATAGGAGTCCCTCTTGGCTTCTCAGGGAGGAGACTTCCGCTTCAGTACACTGACTAGAGGCCTGCTCAATAGAGGATCTTAGGTCGGGTTGGATCAGTAGGAAGTTTTGGGGAGACAAAATTGTACTGGGGGCAATTTCTTCAGGCGTGTCCGGAAACATCCGGGATAAGGCGTCCGCCTTTCCATTCTTCGACCCTGGGCGATAGGTTAAGTGAAAATTAAACCGAGAGAAAAATAGTGCCCATCGAGCCTGTCGGGGTCTTAGGCGTTTGGCCGTACGGAGATATTCTAAGTTCTTGTGGTCCGTAAAAATCAGGATGGGATGAGTGGCACCTTCCAGGAGATACCTCCATTCCTCGAGAGCTGTCTTGATTGCCAAAAGTTCCCGATCCCCCACATCGTAATTCCTCTCAGGAGGGCTCATTTTCCGTGAGGAAAAGGCCACGGGATGCAGCAGTGCTTTGGGACCCTGACGCTGAGATAGAATCGCCCCTGTGGCGACTTCTGAGGCATCGACTTCCAGGACGTAGGGTAGAGCAGGGTCAGGGTGTTGCAGAATTGGGGCAGAAGTGAAGAAGGTCTTAAGCTGATCGAAGGCGGACTGTGCCGCTGCTGACCACTTAAACTTGGTATGCTGGCGGGTTGTCTGAGTAATAGGTGCTACAATGGTGGAGAAATTCTTTATAAACCTTCTGTAGAAGTTGGCGAAGCCAATGAATCTCTGTACACCCTTCTTGTCAGAAGGGGCCGGCCAATCAAGGATGGACTTTACTTTTTGAGGATCCATGGCGATTCCACCTGTGGTGATGATAAGACCCAGGAATTGAATTGAAGTTTTTTCGAAATCGCACTTTTCAGATTTGACGAATAACCCATGGGTTCTGAGGATGCTCAGTACCTTCTTCACGTGTATTCTATGGAGTTCCAGAGTGGCAGAAAAAATAAGAATGTCGTCAAGGTAGACAACAACAAAATGATCTAAATGTTCCCGGAAGATGTCATTTATGAAATGCTGAAAGGTCGCCGGGGCATTGCACAACCCAAACGGCATGACTAGGTACTCAAAATGTCCAAATCTTGTTCTGAAAGCCGTTTTCCACTCGTCCCCCTCTCGGATGCGGACGAGATTATAGGCACCACGGAGGTCGAGTTTGGTAAAGATGTGTGCTGTGCGGAACCTTTGAAAAAGCTCAGGGATGAGCGGGAGTGGGTAGCGGTTCTTAAGGGTAATTTTGTTTAACTCCCTGTAGTCCACACATGGTCTCAGTGTCTTGTCCTTCTTCTCAACAAAGAAGATTCCGGCACCTGCAGGGGAAGAAGAAGGACGGATAAAACCTTTTTCAAGATTCTCATCAATATATTGTCTCAAGGTCTCAAGCTCAGTCTCGGAGAGGGGGAATATACGACCAAAAGGAATAGTAGCTCCTGGTAGTAATTCAATGGGGCAGTCGTAAGGACGGTGTGGCGGTAAGGTGTCTGCTTTCTTTTTATCGAAGACATCAAGAAATTCCAGGTAAGCTGCTGGTACATTAGGATCCGGACTCGGTGTGGATTGTACAGTCAGGCAACTGGAAAAGTCCTGGAATTCGGGGGTCAAACAATGTTGTTGGCAATAGGGAGATGTAAGGAGTACCTCCTTCTTGGACCAATCAATCTGAGGATTGTGTGCTTGTAGCCATGGGATTCCCAGGATGACTGGGAACATAGGGGAACTTAAGACATCAAATCTGAGAAACTCCTGATGACCAGAATTGGTAGTGGTAAGAATAGGTATGGTTTCCTGGGTGACATGACCCGAGCTTGGCAAGGAGCCGTCAGCCAGATGAACTGTTAGTCTCTGTTCCTTATAGTTTAACGGAATAGCTAGATCTTTAGCCAAGGCCAAGTCCAAGAAGCAACTACACGCCCCGGAATCCAGTATTGCTTGGAGGTGGATCTCCTTACCTGCCACTAGCAATGTAACAGGAAGTGAGATATGGGCAGAGGAAGACCTGGATACTTGAAGGTGAGTACGGAGGGTCGGTTTTCTTGGTCTTATAGGGCAGTAATCTATGAAATGTCCTGATTCCCCGCAGTAGAAGCAAAGTCTCGCCTGCCGGCGATAAAGTCTCACCCCAGGAGTTAATGCTGGATGGAACATGCCGACTTGTAAGGGAGCTGATGCAGACTGAACTTGGGGCAGGTTCCGAGTGGAACAAGAGGCCTAGTCACGTTCACCCTGACGTTCCCGTAAACGTCTGTCAAGCTGAATAGTTAACTGGATGAGATCTTCAAGTGTGGCCGGACCCTGTAACCTGGCTAACTCATCCTTGAGGGCCTCTGATAACCCCATTCGATATTGGTATTTTAATGCTGCCTCATTCCAACCAGAATCCATGGACCATGTGCGGAACTCCACTGTATAGTCCTCCGCAGGGCGCTGACCCTGACGGAGGGAATGTAGATTTGCTTCGGCAGAGGCTACCCGTAGGGGATCATCATATAACCGAGCCATGACTTCAAAGAACTGATCCATAGTGTTGATGGAGGGACTGCTTCGTTCCAACAGGCCATGGGCCCAGGTCTGTGGTTCACCACGTAATAGGGAGATAGTGAACCCCACCTTGACTGTTTCACTGCAAAAAGTCTGTGGTTGCAAGTCAAAGTATAAGTAGCAGGAGTTTTTAAAAGACCTAAATTTTCTTCGATCGCCACGGAAACATTCTGGCATTGGGACACGTGGTTCTGGAGGGACCATGATCCCAGCAGCTGCCGCTGGAGGTGGACCTTGAACCGAGGAGGAGGATGACTCAGGTAGGTGCTGCAGACGTTCCTCCAACCGGAAGTATTCCTCCTGAAGCTTCTGAATGACTGGGGTAAAGGCCGTGATTTGCTGGAGAATGGCCTTCATCGGGGAGTCACCTCCGTCGGTCTCTGACATGGCTGGATTATACTGTCAGGACCTTGGTAGGAGACCGAGTTGCTGAGAGGGCTCCCCTTGCGGCCGAGTGCAGCACAACCCTGAATATGGTACAGGGATGTGGTGCTCACAGAAGCACGGGTTGCCTGGAAGTAGGAGCCGGTGTTGGTGGCTTGATAGAGAAAGTCCGTAGAGGCAACGTGCTTAGGGTCCAAGGATGGGACCAATGGAAGTCCAATAGGAAAATCAGAAGCCAGGCCAGGGGGTCAAACACAGTAAGCAGTCCGAGAATCAAAGCAACAAGTCCAGGTACAGGAGACAGAGGAATGCGGAGTCCGTTTAGCCAAGCCGGGGTCAGATGCAGGAAGCAGGCAGGGAGATTCAGAAGCAAGCCGGTTGAATAAGCCAGGAGGTCCAGAGGAGTCGATAACAAGCCGGGTCGGTGCACAGGAAGTCAGGACAACAGGAAGTCAGGATAACAGGAAACACAATCACAGGAACACAGGAAGAGCTGACGATAATCCAGCAATGTGGCACCATCAGTGGGACGTTTAAATAGACAAGGCGTAGTATCACGTCGTACGCACACCGTTCGTGCGTTCGTAACATCGCGACGTTGCTACGCACGCGCATTCGTCCGAATTTGGTGCCAGGCGTCCGCCTAGTAGAAACATTGCACACCCGTGTGCGTTGATGCGCGTTAGCGCGGCCTTGCCTGTGCTGGTTTGCTAGCCTATTTCCCTGACACCTTCTTTTGGAGATATTTCCTCTTCCTGGTGTGTCTAGACAAAAAGCGAAGGGAAATCTCCCCAAAGGAACTTAGACGAGCTGGGCTTTAAGTTTTCCCCGACCTTACTTTAACATTTTTAGTTATAACCTAGTTGGGTATTATGGCAGCACTTGTGCAAACTGTGTCTTGGAAATGTTATCGATAGGAAACTCCTATCCTAATACTGATCAGTGGTTCCAAATTATTATTATACTGCCGTAGGGAACAGACCAAAAAGATACTGAGCATCTTTCCAAATAAGTGTTCTGTTTATTCAGCGCATTTGAGGCTTTTATGAACATGTTCTCGTAAGTACCACAATATTATTACAATTGTAAGCAGTACATAGACTGGCTAGCTTCTTATCGAGGCCTGAGAAATGTGAGTACGTGGCAGAAAAGTTAGTATTATGCCAAGGACATTGGCTGCGAAATTTCTTTCACAGCAGAAACAGTAGATGAGTTAGCAGTGCAGCTTTTTGCTCCTATAAGGACATTGGGGAGAAAAATAATTGAGGCTTGTAGCTAAGGAGTGTTACTACTTTTCTCTTTAATGGACATGACAAGAGTACCCAGGAAAGTTATTTTAGGATTTGTGACATAGAACTGACATCCAATGGCCATATCCATGGACTGCAGACAGGCCTTCAATTGATGTTACTGAGACTGGGGTGCCTGTGAAGGGTGGGGTATAATGCAGGACTATTTTGAGCTATGGCATAGGATAACTTTAGTAGATGCGATTTTCACAGGAGGGTATGAAATACACTTCGCCTGATATTGGAACTCCAAGCAAGCAAGTGGCTTAATACATTTGAATATATGTGTCTCTATATTTTATATGTTTTTCCTGTTAAAGGATTTATAATTCTGTATAGCCACTCTTGCCAGGTAGGTGGCACCCCGTTGTCCTGGTTCAGTTTTGCAGCTTCCTGGTCATCTTACAGCCTCCATCCTACTCACGGTGTAATAAATAAGGATATTCTGTTTGTTTGAACAGGCAGGTTTTGGAGATACTGGTGGAGAGTTAAAATTTATTAGGGTCACAGACAGAAATAGAAACCCATCAGGGAGATTCTCTATCGCTTAACGTCTCTGCGATGTTTTGGAGCTGTTGTCTCTGAGACCAGAAAACACAGCCAACAATTCAAACATTGAAGATGTAATCTTTGTCACCATTAAAGAAATTTTCCATGACTTGCTGTACTGAAAGAAATCCTGATTACATGATCAGGAAGCACTCTGGTTCATCATTGTCAAAGGGAATCGGAGCTGTCCTTGACATCCTTGCCTGTTAGCTAGGAACCGTGAAAGTGTCGGGAGCCATCTGTCAAATGGTGGGATCTAGGTTAAAGGATAAGTTCACCTTTGTAAAAATAAATAAATAAATAAATAAACATCTTTTAACAGGTAAAAAAATTCACATTTATTTTTTTTACTAGGAGCCTGCAAAACATTGCACCCGCAATCAGCAGATTGCGGGGGCAATGCAGGACTTCTGCAGACTGTCTGTGTAAGCTGTCTGCTCGTATGGGCAGGCAGTTACACACTGATGGGAAGAAACAATCAACTACCTAGGGCACTCAACAGGGCCCTGGTAGTTTGTTGAGCACTACAAGGTGAAAGCTGCAAAGGATGTTGGTACTTCCTGTTCATTCATTCACAGAACTCTGTGAATAAATGACACAGCCGGGTGGCCCACTTGTGACAGCGAGTTTGGGGAGAAAATCCCTGGCTCGCTATCACTAGAGGTGAAGTGGGTCAGGGAATGGCAGTTACATGTTCCACAGGTTTTTAGGGTGGACTTATCCTTTTAAGTTCCCTCAGCACAGGGCATTGAAATGCTGCTACTACTACTAGATATGTGACCCTATTAAAAAAAATTGTCTGTGGTTTTGTACTTAGTTTGAACATTTTGTCATTGTCAAGGTCATTGGGTCTTGCTGTTGCTCCCAGAGTACGTTTCCTCCAGAAAGCACAGAATTCTCAACCTTTAGTGTCAAGACCAAATGAAAAGCCAGCAGAACCGG
This sequence comes from Aquarana catesbeiana, assembly GCF_042186555.1. Taxonomy (NCBI): domain Eukaryota; kingdom Metazoa; phylum Chordata; class Amphibia; order Anura; family Ranidae; genus Aquarana; species Aquarana catesbeiana. Next base: position 135,734,496 of record NC_133325.1, on the reverse strand, counting down.
GTACTGACAGTGATGAGGAAATCAAGAGCTTCAAAGCTCAGCTTGACGGAAGGACACCTGTGGAAATGGATAAGGAGGGGAGTGTCCCCTCCAGTGAAGGAGAAGACAGTTCAGAGGATGAAGAGGATAGTGAGAGATTAAAGGCCAAAGACCAGTCCACGTTTCACTTTACAAATGAGGATGATGAGGATGATGACTGCCGAGATGTGGAGATTTTTACGGTGAAGAGACGAGATGTGTTTGGGGTGAATGAAGGCGAGGCGGAACTAGTAAGTTTTGAATATTTCATGCCTGAATTTACTTTGTTCTTGCTTGCTGGATTATATCATTTGCCTTTTTGTGATTTTTGTTTTCCAAAAAACTGTTTATTGAATTTTTAGGATGCATATATTCACCAAATGACAGCAATTTAATGTTCATTCATATCCAGAGAGAGATATAGGAGGTTGTCTCCACTCACATCACAGAATATTACTAAACACAAAGTCATTGGTATACATTATTTTGTTATTCAAGCTGAACTCCAGGCATAAAATCTTTCATCTAAATATTTTCTCAATATCAGCTAAGAATATAAATTTGCTGTGTGTGACAAATGCCTTTGCAAACTCAGATGTTACTTTTCAGATGTGAAAGTAGTAGTGGCATCACTGAGCTGTATATACTCAGTGCAGAGAGCAAGTCCACCAAGTGCAGGCTTCCTGTAAAAAAAAAAAAAGAGGAAGGGGGTGGATACAAGACCAGTCTCCCTGCACAAGTGACTAGTCTTAATTACAATTAATTAATTAATTTCCTCCTGTGCCGAGGAAAAGTGCATTTGGTTTTGTGATGGATCACTGTACAGGGGTGGAAGAAATGGACAATGCACACCAAGATTCAACTAACAATACACATGTCTCTTGTATTTAGACAGTATCTATTTTTCCCAGAGTTTTTCTTTAAGACTTGCAATCTATACACTGGAGGGAGAACCTCTAGGGGAATCTAGGATGGGAAAGGACCTGGGGGTCCTAGTAGATGATACACTCAGCAATGGCATGCAATGCCATGCTGCTGCTAACAAAGCAAACAGCATATTGGCATGCATTAAAAAGGGGACTAATTGCAGAGGTAAAACAATAATTCTCCCACTCTACAAGACTTTGGTCTGGCTGCACATAGAGTATGCTGTCCACTTCTGGGCACCAGTCCTCAGGAAGGATGTACTGGAAATGGAGCGAGTACAAAGAAGGGCAACAAAGCTAATAAAGGGGTCTGGAGGTTATTAGTTATGAGGAAAGGTTGCAAGCACTGAACTTATTCTCTCTGGAGAAGAGACGCTTGAGAGGGGATTTGATTTCAATTTACAAATACCGTACTGGTGACCCCACAATAGGGGTAAAACTTTTTTGCTGTAGGAAGTTTAACAGGACTCATGGCCACTCATTAAAATTAAAAGAAAAGAGGTTTAACCGTAAACTACCTAGAGGGTTCTTTACTGTAAGAGCAGCAAGGATGTGGTATTCCCTTCCACAGGCGGTGGTCTCAGCGGGGAGCATCGATAGTTTCAAGAAACTGTTAGATAAGCACCTGAACAACCACAACATACAGGAATATACAAGGTAATACTGACATATTATGTAACTATGTAACTTACAGGAGTTAGACAAAAATATGGAAATGCTAAATGATTTGCGGGAGTGAAAAGGGATGACATGTTTCGCGTAAGCGAAAGTGATGTAACATTCTTTTGCTTCCGCTGTGTCATGAGACCCCTAGCTAACAGGTAGGAAGCCTCACTTTTGCCATTCACTGCGTGCATTGCCAGAAATTCGAGTCTTGTCAGTGCTTAGCGAGTTTCAAAGAGGGCAAATTGTTAATGCCTGCTTAGCTGGCACCTCTGTGATTGAAGTTGCCCATTTATTCGCGGCGAAGCACAATATTAAAGGTTATGACGGGATATACAGTTTACAGAAATATATTTCCTATAGTTTGTAGACACTATAACTTTTGTGCAAACCAATCAACATTCACTTATTTTTTTTTACCAAAAATTATATTGCAGAATTCATATTGACTTAAACTGATGAAGAAATTAGATTTTTTTAAAAATATTTTATTGGATGTTTTATAGCAGTGAGTAAAAAAAATTTTTTTTTCTTCAAAATTGTCTGTATTTTTTGTTTATAGCGCAAGAAATAAAAACTGCAGAGATGATCAAATTTGACCAAAAGAAAGCTCTAGTTGTGGGATAAAAGGGACATAAATTTTACTTGTGTACAGCGTTGCATGACGGCGCAGTTGTTAAAGTAACGCACTGCCGTTTCACAAAAAATGGCCTGGTCATGAAAGGGAGCTGAAATGGTTAATCAAATTAAGAAGAAGAACAAAACACACTTCACTTTATGCTCCAATATGATGTGAAATATTACATCTTTTGCATTAGTGTTGATTTGAATAATTGTTAGGCTTTCTTTTCAGTGTGTTTTTTTTTTTTTGTTTTTGTTTTTTTTGTTTTTTTTGTTTTTTCTAACTTTGACATTTAACAGTAACAACAAAAGTGCTAAATTCCTTTAGGGTGCAGCTTATGGCCCTTGCTCGTTGAAAGGATATATTGCATTTTAGAAAGATGCAGGGGATGTCGTATTTTAAGCGGGATTACGGCCGTAGAAAAATTTTTTTAAAAGTCAGCAGCTACAGACACTGTTTGTAAATAAGTACTTACCTGTCCTGGGTGCCCTTGATGTCGGCCGCCCGAGGCCGACACATTCCTCGGCTCTCGGGTCCCGGCACTGCCATCCTATTTAAGGTAAACAGGCAGTGGAGCCTTGCGGCTTCACTTCCAGTTTCCTGCTGCGCACGTGCGGCGCTCTGTGAATGGCCCAGTGGTGTTCTGAGAACACACACAGTTCCCAGAAGACAACGGGGCCACTCAACGAGGAGCAGAACACGCCGTGGAAAAGGAAGAGGCAGATTAAGAAGACTGCCTAGCAACAAAGGTTTAGGTAAGTTTAAAATTTTTTTATTTTTCAAATGTTTTTTAAAATTTTTTTTTTAGGATTTTTGGTGATTTTTTTTTTTTCAGGGTGGCCCTCAAATTTAATACAGAATTGAATATTAGCGCTCAGCCTTGATACTACATAATTCTGAACAGCATATACTGTGTTTTCTTGATCTCTCTGCTGTGAGTCTGTACTTTTAAAAAAAGACTAATAAATCCGTATTCTTTGTCAGTTTTTAGTGAGAGCCCAAATATATGTGCGTAGATCCAGCCATTGCTCCAGCTGCTAATGCTTTGTTTGATCTCCACATCTGAGCCCTAGATTTGCTACACGAAAAGTTGTCTTGGTAATGAGGATTGTCTGATTTTTAGAATTTAAGCATGGAGCACATTAATTAATTACGTTCAGAGAACATATTGCTTTTCAGCCTTACAAAGTATCTCCATTCTCTGGGAGGCACTGAATGAATGAATGCCTTCTGTTTTCATTGTCAGGTCTCTGATAAATTTGCCTGTGTTATGCTGTGCTAATCATCTGTGGCTCTCCTTGCACTCAGTTACATTGTTAGCTCGGTTGAAAAAAAGACACGTGTCCATCGTGTTCAACCATAAGAAAATGGAAATGGATAAATTAAAGGTGGACCCAACGTCAAATCTAGACTTTAAAGCAGAGGTCCGCCCACTGCTGCAAAAATTAAAAGCCAGCAGCTGCACATACTGTAGCTGCTGACTTTTAATAATCGGACACTTACCTGTCCTGGAGTCCAGCGATGTCGGCACCGCATCTGATGTTTCCATCAGCTGTCGGGTGCATGCCGCCTCCATTGCGAGTAAGGGAACCCGGCAGTGAAGCCTTACGGCTTCACGCTGGGAACCCTACTGCGCATGCATGAGGCTCCGCCCCTCTCTCTTACTGGCCCGGCGGCTGGGGGAGGAGGAGGGAGCCTGAGCGGTGACGTCAATACCTGAGGCTTCCGGAAGTGGGAACAGGATACCTGTGAAAGACAGGTATACTGTCCCCCCTCTGAAAGGTGCCAAATGTGGCACCAGAGGGGGAAAGGAGTACAATGAATGGAAGTTCCACTTTTGGGTGGAACTCCGCTTTAACTTCTTTATCACTGTGCCCATTCAGGGTTTTCATGTAAAAAAAAAAAAAAAACCCTGTCACCCACTCCGTACTTTTTATCCAAAACCTGTGTAAGCGTTGTGTCAGAAAATGTGGGAGCTTATGCATTAATGACCTTTGTTTCCCCCGGTGACCATTTTTGGGCCTGGAGATTTGCTTCTCAAGCCCGAGCACTTACCCTGGGATGAGATCACTACTGTGACTTCTTCACTACCTGGATGCGCTAGCAGTATACAGACAACTATGGTGGAGAATACAGCTGTGTTATAGTATACCCCGTGGAAATTGTTACCTTTTTTAACATTTTTGATTAGGCAGCTTTATATTTATACAGTGCCTTCAGATAACGGTAATATACTTAGTGTTTCTAAAGGCATTTTACAGTATGCATGAAGGTAAAAATCCATCAGTATGCTGCTCCCCCCACAGGCCCCCATAATACTTGCCTGAACCCGATCGCAATCCAGCAATGTGCATGACAGCAGCTACTCCCCTGGATCTCTGTTTCCCGAGAATCGGCCGCGGGAGCTATTGGCGCCCAAAAGTATTCACCCCCCTTGGCATTTTTTGTGTTTTGTTGAATCACAACCTGGAATTAACATGGATTGTTTGAGGTTTTGCATCATTTAATTTACAGAACATGCTCACAACTCTGAAGATGTTTTTTTTATTGTGAAGCAAGCAACAAATAGGACAAAATAACAGAAAGTCAATGTGCATATCAATTCACCCCCCTAAAGTCAATACTTTGTAGAGCCACCTTTTGCAGCTATCACAGCTCCAAGTCGTTTTGGATAAGTCTCTGAGCTTGCCACATCCTACCACTGGGATTTTTGCCCATTACCCCTTGCCAAACTGCTCCAGCTCCTTCAAGTTAGATGGTTTGTGTTTGTGAACATCAATCTTTAAGCCTGACCACAGATTTTCTATTGGATTGAGGTCTGGGCTTTGACTAGGCCATTCCAACAAATTTACATTTTTCCTTTTAAACCACTCAAGTGTTGCTTTAGTGGTGTGTTTGGGGTCATTGTCCTACTGGAAGGTGAACCTCTGTCCTAGCCTCAAATCACACACGGAGTGGTACAGGTTTTGCTCAAAAATATCCCTGTATTTAGCACCATCCATCTTTCCCTCAACTCTGACCAGTTTCCCAGTCCTAACTGCTGAAAAACATCCCCACAGCATGATGCTGCCACCACAGTCACTGTGGTGTTCTTTGGGTGATGTGTTGTGATGTGTTGGGTTTGCACCAGACATAGTTTTTTTTGGCCAAAAAGTTCAAATTTAGTCTCATCAGACAAAAGCACCTTCCTCCATACATTTTGGGAGTCTCCCACATGCCTTTTCGCAAACTCAAACGTGCCATTTTGTTTTTTGCTGAAAGTAATGGCTTTCTTCTGGCCACTCTGCCATAAAGCCCAACTCTATGGAGCGTACAACTTATTGTCGTCCTATGTACAGATACTGCAGTCTCTTCTGTGGAACTCTGCAGCTTTTCCAGGGTTACCTTAGGTCTCTGTGCTGCCTCTCTGATTAATGCCCTCCTTGCCCGGTCTGTGAGTTTTGGTATGCGGCCGTCTCTTGGCAGGTTTGCTGTTGTGTCATGTTCTTTACATTTGATTATGATAGATTTGATGGTGCTCCTAGGAACCATCAAAGATTTGGATTTTTTTTTATAACCTAACCCTGACTTGTACTTCTCAACAACATTGTCCCTTACATGTTTGGAGAGTTCCTTGGTCTTCATGGCAGTGTTTGGTTAGTGGTGCCTCTTGCTTAGGTGTTGCAGCCTCTGGGGCCTTTCAAAAAGGTGTGTATATGTAATGACAGATCATGTGACACTTAGATTGCACACAGGTGGACATCATTTCACTAATTATGTGACTTCTGAAGGTAATTGGTTGCACCAGCCAGAGCTTTTTATGGGCTTCATAACAAGGGGGGTGAATACACTCGGTGAATTTCACTCAATGAAAGAATTTTTCATTTCATGAAATTTTCACTTATTTTTAACATTCTGTTTTTAAAATGAATGTAACTTCTGAACGAAAACCACATACGCTGTCTGAAAATTCCTTTGACCAAGAAATTTTCTATTTCCAAATTTTCCCATCACTGTGGTTGAAAATGAATGTCGATTTGACCCCACTAACGATTAGAAAATTGAACGAACGTTCTTAAAATGACATTTTTTTCTTTGAAGGAAGATATTGTTTGTTTTATGAAAATAAAAAAAAAATTGATCTGAGTCTGATATTTACCAGATTCACCCTTTAATATACTGTTAGAGGATATATACTGTATATACTATCTCTCCTCTAATAGTATATACATACCTAGTATATATCTTCTCTAATAGTATATACAGTATATCTCTTCTGTCTGTTATTCTCAGTGGATTAGAGATTTTGCTCCGTAACCATATAGTTGGTTATTTACATTTACTACTGCATAGAGATATTTAAAAATAAATTGCCTTTTTTTAAACTTTACATACTAAGTAAATTATACACCACACTTTTTTTTTAAAGGTTATTAACCGATTAATTGGTTAATCGAAATAATAATCGGCCAACTAATCAATTATGAATATAATCGTTAGTTGCAGCCCTAGAGTAGACCACAGATTAAGGGGGGACCCAGTCTCTGAAGGTCTTTTATGACAAAGCTCTCGCCGTGATTGGTGAAGATTGGACCCCTGTTATGTTCAGAGTTCTGCAGCAGGAATTGTAAGTCTGCATTTGTTTGCAGTTTCTCTTTTTTTGATAAAAAAAAGAGTTCTGACTGTCTGTTTTTCCGGAGGCCACTGGGAGCAATGGTCTGTTTAATCTTGCTATGTACTCTTACTCATGTGGGCTGCTGTTTCTCCTCCAGCCACTAGAGGGTGCAGGATCGCTCAGTATGGCCTATTTTTATATAGGCAGGAACGGCGGCCATGCCATGTGGCAACAGGTTCAGTAGGCTTCCCGGAGACACAGCAGCAGCCCGTGGATACTAACAAAGTGTGAGTACTTACTATGGGAGAACTGTGTGAAGACAAGTCATGATTATATGCTGCATATTTACTGCTTATCCGGGGGGACTGTACAACTGTAAGTTGATACACCCCTAGATGGTTAGCAGTTCCATAGTTGCCAACAGTCCCGATTTTCCCGGGACAATCCCGATTTTGGGACCCTCGTCCCGGATGGAGGGTGTCCCAAATCGGGATTTTCCATAAGGAAAATCGGGAATGTTTTTTTTTTTTTGTTTTGGAGCAGCTGGCTCCCGCAAAATGGCGGCCGGTGCCACCGCTCGATCTTCCCCCTAGTGACTGTCTTGTGTAGTGGAGAGAGGAAGGGGGCTCGATCCGTGCAGCCAATGAAGCGGCTGCACGGCCCCTCCCCTCTCCACTGAAGGAGAAGACAACTGCGACGGCGCGGCGTGTCTTGCCGAAACTAAGTTCCCCTGCCCCGTACTGCGCAAGCGCTGCGCCTGCGCAGTACAGGGGGTCCATACTTGCCGAGGGGAACTTTCTCGGCAGGCAGAACACCGGCCGGCCGCACCTGCACTGAAGGGGGGTGAGCGGGGGGGTGAGGGGGGGCTGCACTAATTGAGTGGGGGCTGCATTGAGGGGGGGTGGCTGCACTAATTGGGGGGGGGGGCTGCATTGATGGAGGGGTCTGCACTTATAGAGGGGGGGTCTGCACTTATAGAGGGGGGCTGCATTGAGGGGGGGTCTGCACTAATAGAGGGGGGCTGCACTGAGAGGGGGGGCTGCACTAATAGAGGGGGGGGGTCTGCACTAATATAGAGGTGGGGTCTGCACTGATGGAGGGGGTCTGCACTGAAGGGGTCTATACAGACTCTGCCGGGGGCAGCTGATGCAAGGACAGACTCTGCTGGTGGCAGGCGACGTGGCTAGTGACACGCTCAGGGATCCCACTGATTCGGCATTATGGTGAGTTGTATGATTTAATTTTATATTACAATGTAATAATAGAAATAATGCGCTTCAATCATCCTGACACCATAACAACCATGGTGCCGGGATGATTGAAGCGTTAACACCTGGCGTTTGGAGTATCTTTATCTGCTGATTGTTAAACTTTCTAGAATACACATATTTCTATTGTGTAGGATCTGGGGCTGCTGTCCCGTCATTCCCCCTCTCCCCCTCTCCCCCTTTCCCTCTCCATCCCTCATTTATCTCAGACTCTAATCACACCCTCTTGAGCCACGCCCATTTAAGCCACGCGCACTTTTACACGTAAGCCACGGCCATTTTTCGCCTCGGCGCGCTTCGCGTGTCGCACTTATAATTTTTTGCTAGGACGCGCCTACAAACGAATGCCCCGCCCCCTAATTATTGCACGGCTCCGCCTACAGCCAAAAAAGTGTCCCACATATTTTTTTTGCAATGTTGGCAACTATGCAGTTCACATTATAGTGTTGTTGACTGCTCTGTAGGTAGGTGCAGCATAGTATACATGCTTGCAAACATGTTGCTTAAATGCATGTTTATACACGTTTGGGAAAAACATGAGCATGAGCGTTTAAGGAGTTGTATCTCCAGAACAGTGCATATGTGCTTGGCTAAATCTTGCAGGGCTAGTATGGGGCCAACTACAGTTAAGCAGGTGCTTGCTTGCAAACTTGCTGGAACGCACGGTTGCTGAAACGCATGTTTGCAGAAGATGCATGTTTTTACATATTCGCATAAATATACATGGTTATACGTGTTTGCATAAAGCTACATGATCATGGTTGCACAAAGATGCATGTTCATGTTTGCATAAAAATACATGGTTTTACATGTTTGCATAAAGATACAGAATGCATGGTTGCACAGAATGCATGGTTGCACAAAGATGCATGGTTATTCATGTTTGCATAAATATACATGGTTATACATGATTGCATAAAGATGTATGGTTGCATAAAGATGCATGTTTGAATAAATAGACATGGTTATTCATGATTGCATAAAGATGCATGTTTATACGTATTTGCTTGAATATACATGGTTATACAATAGCATTGATTGGCTAGTGAAAACATGTCAGCGTGACATCAGCACGTTGACTGGGGCATTACCTGTTTGCTGCACATGTGAAGCAGGAAGATGGAAAAGGAACGACAGCTTGAAATCCAATGATTGGAACTAAAACAAACCTGCATGAATGGCACTTTATACACAGTGGAAAACCTCAAGGCGTCAGGATATCGGCTCACCCTGAGCATGTGTTAATCCGGACTGATGGGTAGAGGTACAGTGAAACGACCGGATGTATAACATGGCGAGCGTGTCTTGAACTAAGTCTATTTACACAACTGTGTTTGTTCCTGTCCCCGGTTTTCAGCCTCCCCATCTGACAGCCTTTGGAGATGTATCCACACTGTTAAAGTGACTCAATGCCTAAGCCCCGGTTCACACAGGGGCGACTTGTCAGGCGACCTAGCCGCCTGACAAGTCTCTTCCCGTTCTCTACTACGGAACCGTTCTAATAGGAGTGACGCAAGTATTTTTGGGGCGACTTCAGGCGACTTGCATTGACTTCTATACAGAAGTTGTTTTGCAAGTCGCCACTGAAGTCGTGTGCAGGTCACCTTGGTGAGTCAACCTGCAAGTCGTTTTGCCCCTGTGTGAACCAGTGCTAAGCCTGCTCCTTTTTGATTACCTCAGCTTCAATATAATTACTTCCCTGCTTCACCAGGTGTAATCTGTCTAGTTATTCAAAATCCAAAGGGACTGATCATAATCCATTTGTGGACAGCAATAACGATACCTTGTGTGTTTTTTGAGTACATGGCAGCTAAGAACTCACCAGTTCACCTAACACCTACATCTACATGGGTATTTTGACTCCCTATTTTTAGTCTACAACCAAGTTGCTCTGTAACTGCGTCAGTATCATAACTTTGGCTTCTGAGAATTGAGCTTTAGTGCCGGTTCACACTGATGTGAGTTCATAACGAATGTGATGCATCAAAAACATTTTAAATTCGCATGTCATCCATAGTCGTTGTTTTCAATGACCGTCGTTCACATACATGCTTTGCGATTCCCCTATGAATGCGATGCGATTAAAAAAAGGGTCTTGTGCGAGTTTACAGCATTGTGTTGCGAATTTAGCCTCCATAGACATCAATGTAAATCGTTTTGGAATCGCATTGTTGGTTCAGATATGTGCGAATTCCACCACACTACTCTCCACAAAAACCAGGAAGTACACAGGAAGTTAACACTTCTTTTTTTTTTTTTTTTACATTATGATTCCATTGGCTGGAACATCAATCGCAGCTATGACCAACTCCTGAAATTCGTGGTAAAATCACGTTAAAATCTCGGTAAATTTGCCGTAAAATCGCACCTCACACAGGACAAAAAAACGGAACAAATTCACAGCGCAGCAGTGTGAACCGGCACTTATACTACTATATAAGTCTGCAATTACAAGTGCTAATGTTTGACTAGTGATTGTTTCAATTTGGGTACTGGGAATGTGGGTGTGAATGGTATGCACAGCTGCGATTCCCCTTCTTTTTAACATATGACAACGTTGTCCTATTTTTAAACTACCTGTGTGGTAAACTGTTAGTCCCCTCTTTTTCATTATTTGTGTGTGTTTTTTCAATATAATAAATCTTTTTTGAATCAATTACTGTGTCCTAGAAGTGGTCCTCTTGGGGGAACTATATTCTCTCTTTTTTGTTATACCTAGATACTTGCATACCTAAGGGGTTGCATAGAGGTAAACCAACATTGTTTTAGGCTTGCATCCTGGGAGGACTGTATATTAGGTTGGATAATATAGTTGCTGCATTATTTACCTGTTATACCAGTTAAATGGTTCCAGAAAAGAGCGGCAGCCGGGGGAATCAGGGGCACCGCGCTCAGGTTCAATCTGGATCTGGCGGTGTCCACATCTCCCAGTGGACAGTGGTGTCAGGTGCATCTGAGCCACTGTGGTGTTTGTAGGGGTGCACCGAATGGAAATTTTGGTACCGAAAATGAAGTGTGCACTAGGCTGAAAACCGATACCGAAAATAAACAGTTTTTAAAAAATATTTATTTTTTTATATACAATTGTAATATAGTCGACTTTTTAATTAATATCATCAATTTTATGAATTTATTGTTCGCACCTTTGGTGCAAGAAAAGCTCAAGAAAAATCAGTCCAAAAGTCTCTAACCATCTCTTGTATCATGTCCTCAGTCTCTAACTATCTGATACCATCTGGTCAGAGACTGCAGACATCATACAGGAAATGGTCAGAGACTGCAGACATAGTACAGGAGATGGTCAGAGACTGCAGACATAGTACAGGAGATGGTCAGAGATTGCAGATTACTACAGGAGACGATCAGAGACTGCAGACATGATACAAGAGATCGATGCTGCCTGCCTCTGCCCATCAGATGCCGCCTGCCTGTGCCCGTCATATGCAGCTTGCCAGTGTCTGGATGCAGCCTTTCCCGGATCAGAGCAGCGATCTCCGCGTGTCCTGGAGCTGTGAATTGAATTGCCCGGGAGGCTGCAGTAACAATGTCCTGTCTCCTGTGATCACGTCACGCTGATTAAATGTCCTGCCAATGGATCGGTCTGTCACAGGAGGCGGGAAATTGTTACTGCAGTCGCCTGGGCAATTCAGCTCCGTGACACACGGAGATCGCCCCTCTGTGGGAGGGAGGACTGGGGAAAGCCAGGAAGACACCCCCGCAATGGGCGTCACCAGGGGGCGGGGGCCTGCCCAGGCTTCGGCCCCATTATTGGCAATATTTTCCTATCGGCAATGTGCCAAAAACACCATTTTCGGCAGTTTATTGTTGGCTGCCGAAATTTCGGTGCATCCCTAGGTGTTTGGCATTGCAGTGTTTCCTAGTGCTTTCATTTTTCATCAGACTGCGACCGCATCACCTTGATCATGCCTGATCTCGGTTGATTGAAGCCTAAGCAGGATCAATGTCTTGACAAACCTGGGAATTCATTTTTCCTTCGATGATAGCAATCCGTCCAGGCCATGACGCAGCAAAGCAGCCCCAAACCATGATGCCCCCACCACCATACTTCACAGTTGGGATGAGGTTTTCATGTTGGTGTGCTGTGCCTCATTTTCTCCACACATTAGTTTCATCTGTCCACAGAATATTTTGCCAGTACTGCTGTGGAACATCCAGGTGCTCTTGTGCAAATTGTAAACCTGCAGCAATGTTTTTTTTGGACAGCAGTGGCTTCCTCTGTGGTATCCTCCCATGAAATCCATTCTTGTTTAGTGTTTTACGTATCGTAGATTCGCTAACAGGGATGTTGGCATATGCCAGTGACTTTTGTAAGTCTTTAGCTGACACTCTAGGATTCTTCTTCACCTCATTGAACAGTCTGCGCTGTGCTCTTGCATTCATCTTTACAGGACGCCCACTCCTAGGGAGAGTAGCAGCAGTGCTGAACTTTCTCCATTTATAGACAATTTGTCTTACCGTGGACTGATGAACAGCAAGGCTTTTGGAGATACTTTTATAACCCTTTCCAGCTTTATGCAAGTCAACAATTCTTAATCGTAAGTTTCTGAGAGCTCTTTTGTGCGAGGCATCATTCACATCAGGCAATGCTTCTTGTGAAAAGCAAACCCAGAACTGGCGTGTGTTTTTTTTATAGGGCAGCTGTAGCCAACACCTCTAATCTCATCTCATTGATTGGACTCTAGTTGGCTGACACCTCACTCCAATTAACTCTTGGAGATCTCATTAGTCTAGGGGTTCACATACTTTTTCCACCTGCACTGTGAATGTTTACATGGTGTGTTCAATAAAAACATGTGAACATTTAATTCTTTGTGTGTTATTAGTTTAAGCAGACACTGATTGTCTATTGTTGTGATTTAGATGAAGATCAGATCACATTTTATGACCAATTTGTGCAGAAATCCATATCATTACAAAAGGGTTCACATTCTTTTTATAGCAACTGTATATATCTATCAACCACCAGGGCGGCACCAGAGGTCATGCGACTCAGGGAGGTGTACCACATTCTGTCTGGGACAGTACAAGTGCTGTCTTTATCGCCAGTACATATTCCAGGTATTGGATAGTGGCAAGGGGAACTCTGCAGGGGAATCCACTAGATTCCAAGTTCTACAACAGTTTGGGACAGGTGTGTCCGGGACAAGAGTCCCACTGCCAATAGGAGTACATGTACTGGTAACACCTTAAGGTCTGGTTCTCCCTTATTTGACTTTTTTTTTTTTTCCCCCGTTTCGGATTCTCACATCTTTTGCGAAGTATCAGTAAGGTGGTAACACTGATATTAGTGTTGGCAGAATTAGCTTAGGGGGGCTTGGTACACAGGCACTCTTGCGGGGGTTGCTCCTTTGGACACTCCCAGTCCAGCGCAGGACCTGATGGTCTTGAGTCCTGTATCTCAGCACTGTTGAGCCCCTGGAAGCCAGCTTCAGGGAACTGCAATTACAGGACTTGAAAATATTTTTTTGCCTGGGGTGAAGCCAGGAAGTGGCACCTGCAGAAATATGTGGGTGTGAGATTTTCTTTTTCTTTCTCCAATTGGTAGAGAAAAGGAGTTTGGCCTTAAGTACCGTTAAGGGTCAGAGTTTGTCCCTATCCATTTTTTTTCCAGGGACCGTTTTTTCTCACTCCTTGTTTCATACCTCATACAGCATGTAACTTGGACAGTCCTTCCTGTCAGGCCATTCTTGGGTCCTTGGGACTTGAATTGATCTCGTCTATCCTTGCAGAGGCCAATTTTTGAACCATGGGGGGATTCTGTTGGTCCTTTTTATTTCAGAAGGTGGCTTCTTTGGTTGCTATCACTTCACGAAGTAGAGTGTCAGATTTGGAGGCTCTTTCATGCAAGGAGCCATTCTTGGTCTTGCATCATAAGGTGATGTTGCGTCCTCATCAATTTTTTATTGCTTAAATTGGTTTCTAGTTTTTTACTTGAATCAGGACAGTGTCTCGCCTTTTATTTTTCTCCTAATCCACAGTTGGCAGAAGAAAGATCGCTACCTACTCTGGAGGTAGTTCAGACGCTCAGGGTCTACTTGAGTTGTCGGCACAAGTCAGGAATCCTGGTTTGTGCTGCCAGAAGAGCCCAGGAAGGGCAGGCGGCATCCAGGTTGAATATTTAGCAGTGGATCGGCTAGTTTATCAATGATGCCTATGGTTTAAATGGCAAAAAAATAATTTTTTTCTGGGGAGAGATTCTCTACCAGGTGTGGGAGTATCTTGGGCCATCCATTATCGGATGTCAGTGGCCCAGGTGTACAAGACCACTATTTGGTCTTTTGTTTATCGTCTACAGGGTTTTTACCAGGTCGATGTCGCTCACGTAGAAGATACTGCGTTTGGGCCTCAGCGTATTATAAATAGTAGGTCCTTCTTTGGTCGCAGTTTCTATGATGGTGTCTCCCTCCCCACAGGGTCATTGCTTTGGGACATCCCTGATAGCAATTACTATAGCTGCTCTGTGTCTCATGATGAATGGTAAAGAAAAAAAGGATTTTTAATACAAAAATATTTTTATTGGTCCTATGTAATAATCTGATTTTCTGAGATACTGAGTTATTATTATTATTATTATTGTTATACAGGATTTATGTAGTGCTAATAGTTTGCGCAGCGCTTGAGTTTTAGGTTTTCACTAGCTGTAAGCCATAATCATCAAAATTTAAAAAGAAAGAATTGCTTGAAATAGATCACTCTGTCTGTAACAGATCTATATAAAATACATGAGTTTCACGTTTTGAATTCAATTTCTGAAATAAATTAAAAGGGTTATAAACATTCAGTTTTTCCCCTTAATGCATTCTATGCATTAAGGTGAAAAGCCTTCTGTTCTGCAGCGACCACCCCCCTCTTCTTACCTGAGCTCGATCGTTACAGTGACGGGGATGAGCATAGCAGCTCCAGCCACTCTCTTGGGTCCTCGTTGGGCAGATTGATAGCCGCAGAGGTCATTGGCTCCCGCTGCTGTCAATCAAATCCAGTGACACGGAGTCAGGGGGTGGGGCCGAGTCCTGCTGTCTGTGTCGATGGACGCAGCAGGACTCGGGAGCATGCCCACACTGGTGCCCCCATGGAAAACGGCTCTCCATGGGGGCACTCCAGAAGAGGAGAAGCCAGGATTGCTGCCGGGGGACCCCAGAAAAAGAGGAAAGGGGCCACTCTGTGCAAAACCTTTGCACAGAGGAGGTAAGTATGACATGTTTTGTTATTTAAAAAAAAAAAAAAAAAACTAAGCTTTTACATCCACTTTAACCAGTTGCCGCCCGCCCACCGTCAAATGATGGCTGGGCGGTGCGGCTCTCGTTCTGGGTGGACGTCATATGACGGCCTCCCAGAACGACCACTCTCGCACGCCCCCGGGGGCGTGCAGCGTGGCGAATGCAGTCGCGCTGTGTTGCTAGGATACTGACAGAGTGTGAGGAGAGGAGAGCTGATCAGCGGAATCTCCTCACAGGTGACAGCTAGGTATGTAATCAGGGTACTGATCATCAGTGCCCTGATTACAATTAAGTGCCCACCACTGCCAGCAATGATTGCCCACCACTGCCAGCAATGATTGCCCACCGGTGCCCACAAGTGCCAGCAATCGGTGCCCACAAGTGCCAGCAATCGGTGCCCACAAGTGCCAGCAATCGGTGCCCACAAGTGCCAGCAATCGGTGCCCACAAGTGCCAGCAATCGGTGCCCACAAGTGCCAGCAATCGGTGCCCACAAGTGCCAGCAATCGGTGCCCACAAGTGCCAGCAATCGGTGCCCACAAGTGCCAGCAATCGGGGCCCACAAGTGCCAGCAATCGGGGCCCACAAGTGCCAGCAATCGGGGCCCACAAGTGCCAGCAATCGGTGCCCACAAGTGCCAGCAATCCGTGCCCATTAGTGATGCCAGTCATTGCTGGCTATCAGTACTGCCCATCAATACTCATCACTGCTGTCCATCAATGACGCCCATGAGTGCCGCCTATCCGTGCCACCTATCTGTGCCCACCAGTGCTGCCTATTAGTGTTCATTAGTGCCACATATCAGTGCCCATAAGTGCGGCATATTCATGCTTCCTCATCTTTTCCCCTAAGTGCCACTTCATCAGCACCCATCAGTGAAGGAGAAAAACAACTTATTTACAGAATTTACTGACAGAAACTAAGAAACGTTTTTTCCAAAATTTTTGGTCTTTTTTTTTTCTTTTTTCTTTTTTTCTTTTTAACGAAAAAACAAAAAAACAAAAAGCCAGGAGTGATTAAATACCACCAAAAGAAAGCTCTATTTGTGTGAAGAAAATGATAACAATTTCACATGGTTACATTGTAGCATGACCGCGCAATTGTCATTCAAAGTGTGACAGCGCTGAAAGCTGAAAAATGGCCTGGGCAGGAAGGGGGTGTAAGTGACCTGTATTGAGGTGATTAAGATAATATTCTAATTTTATGAGATGCAAAGCCTTAACAAAAAAAAACATGCATTAAAATCTGCCATGCGCATGACAACAGAGGAATTATATTTATATGCAAGCAAATAAAATATACAACAAGCACAAACAAATCTTTAGAAGTCTGTGTTTTCAAACTGCCATTCATCAAGCAACGTTGCTATTCAGAGGTCTGTATTTTCACATGGTGTTATTTTTACATATAACTGTGTTGTGCTCCCCAAACCAATTTCTCTTCACTGTGGTTCTCAAATCAGAAAGGCACCCTCTGAGTTATCACTCTTACAGGAAGGTTCATGCGCTATGGGGAGTATCCTGTGGCAACGATGAATCTCATGATAATCCGGCATTTTCAGCTCCATCTCTCTTTGGCAAACTGCAGTACTGCTGATTACATTCCAGTTCAGGCACACGGAACTGGCACCTATCTATGGACTTAAAGCTGAACTCCAGGCACCTTTATTTTACTGTGTAGATGGGCTAGAATATATTGATCTTTTTTTCTTTTTTTTTCTTTTTCTTCTGACATAATAAAGGATCTGATAGTTTTGTGCTTGCCCTGTACAACACCAGCACTGAATCCATGATTGACACCAGCCCTGATGTTGTGTCTTGTTTCCTGTGTGCACTTTGCTCACACGCAAAAGCAGCCTTTGATTATGCTGCAGCATTGAATTTTGTGAATGGGCAAAATGCATACATGGGTGGAGATAGGACATCAGGGCTCGTGTCAGTCATGGCCTCAGCACAGGTGTCGGACAGAGGTTGGAAGCACAGTGCAAGTTGTACAAACACAAAATTATCCAATTAATTTCTTATCTTAATCATACAGTACATATTCACAGACCCTGAATAATAGGCTTGTACCTTCAGCTGATTGAACACTGGCAAAACTTTTGAGGACATGGCCCTGGATCCTTTTCTGTAACCCTACCCCACACCACGAGTCCCCAGTTTTTTGCTAGTGTCCTAATGGACCTCTTCTCCCTTACAGAGATATCACACTTTATAACTAGTTTGATATTTTACTTTGGTCTCTTCAATCAATTTCACTGTCTTCTAATACCACAATAGAAGCAGTACATCCGGATCAGTGCAGCCTTGGTAAAACCTTGGGAGCTGTACCCCACACTATGGGGATGGACTTAAATTTTGCTTTGGGTACTCGATCCTACATGGGCGCTCACCCTGGTACTTGGTGCAATGTGTGTAGTTCACTGCAGGTGCTATATAGGCTCAGGACCGTAGGCCATTCATATGAAACATAGACCCTGAAGACTCCTCCGGGTGTATGCCCACTGTGACAGGCAAACCCTGGGGCTTATATAGTGGCCAGTGGCATGGACAGGTAAGACAGGGTCACCCTGTTTATTGGACTGTTACTAACATCCCATAGCAAGTATGAGATGTGTGCTAGAGTCAGTCAGTGTCTCAGCTCTGGTGCAAGTGCAGTGCAAGCATTACTAACTCATATAGTTATCAGATTAATTTTTATTTTTATGTTGTCAGAAGATAATAAAATAAAAAAAAGAACACTGGAGTTAAATCAATTCTAACATGTCACTAATTAAAGTAATGGTGCTAAAATTCTATCTTTAATAACAATTATGGTACTACACAAAAGGTTCCTGTGTAGCGGACATGTTAATAATAAAAGAAAATGCGCATCATTTTTGTCTGCTTCAGGTTTCTATTCCAAGTTGTTCTTTTCAATCAAATGTGATGTTAATCGTTGAGCAGCCCAGAGGCTGCAGTGCATTGTGGTCTGGCAGAGTTGACTTGACTGTCAAATAGAAGCAACTGATGGGAGGTAAGTTATCTTACCTCTCCGTGTCTTGCCTCAGGTTGAAATTGATCATTGCTTAGTTTGAAACATTCTCATACAAAGTTCTTTGCACAGAAGGTGGAATTAAACCTTGGGTAAATGATAACTGTCTCTAAATGCCGCCAGAGCTTGTTCTGGAGCAGACTTGGCAATGTGGAGGAAAAGGTCATTTTGTTTCTGGAGACTGAAACTTGCATAAATATCAAGTCACGTACTTTCATCTAATCCCACAAAGAAATTTGTGTTCACTGAGTGCCCTTGGCAAACACTGTGAAGTGGAACCTGGTGTTTAAAATCTTTTAGTTGTTGTTTTATAGAAGGTGATCTGCTGCAGTATATTATATGGTCTGCTGCACAATGTTCTCTTAAAGGGGATGTGCTGAGGGCTCCAGAAGGCCCAGGACAAACCCTAACGCCCTCATATTGGCAGCACCAGAGGTGTCTGTAGATATAAGAGAACATTTGCTAGTTCTGGTTAGACTGGACAACATCCTACATCTCTAGGTCTTGACATGTCCCGACCAAGCTTGGCTTAACACTTGCATGAAGTGGTTGGTTGGGATCCCTGTTGCTTAACTCCAGTGGTCTCCAACCTGCAGCCCTGGGGTTGGATGTGGCCTTTTGCTTGACTTTATCCAGCCCTTGGGGCGCTGTTCCTCTCAGTGATGTGAGACACTATTCTATCAACTAACATCAACAATGGCGCACCATTTTTCTTACTGACACTAACAATAGGGCATTATTCCTCTCAACGATACCAACAAAGGGGGCACTATTCCTCCCACTGATAACAACCATGACTATGTCGGATCACAATAGCACAGTGGGGGAGATTCCTGTACCAACATTGCTTGTGTTGGACGACCTGTCAGTTTTCTTTTTTCGTTTAGGACGTTGGGTTGAAGTAACTTATTGTGTGTACCAGGCTGAAAGTGATTGTAAAGCCTCAAGCCATTCTATGCATTAAGGTGAAAAACCTGTGCTGCAGCCTCCCCCCAGACATAGACTACTTCTTACCGGAGCCCGATCCGATCCAGCGATGTGCATGAGCACAGCGGCTCCAGCCACTGTCTCCCTCCTCATTTGACAGTTTAATAGCAACAGGAGCCATTGGCTCCCGCTGCTGTCAATCAAATCCTGTGACACGGGGCCGGGGCTGAATCCCACTGTCTGTGTCAAGCCTGCACAGGTGCCCCCCAGGGGAAGCAGCTTTCCGTGGGGGCACCCGATGAAGTGGAGATGCTTTGAGCGCCGGCGGGGGACCCCAGAAGAGGAGGGACTGCTCTGTGCAAAATGACTGCACAGAGCAGGTAAGTATAGGCATGTTTGTTTTTTAAAAAAAGGTGGTTTACAAACAAATTAAGACAGAACAGACACACTGATATCTAAATGATGGTTCCTCCACTTTTAGCATGTTTAGGAAGTGCCATGGTTTAGGTCTTCTCCAGCTGCCTTGTCTCATATAGAAACCTGTTTCCTTGGCGGCTGATTCAGGCTAACCAGTGAAGTTCAGCTCTCGTTCACGGACACCACATTCTTCCCCATACTAAGGGCCCATTCACACTGTAAAATAGGTGTCCTATTGTTATAGTCCTATTGTTATAAAGAAATGGTGTTTACATCTGCACTGTTGTGTCGCATGAGTTTGAAAATGTATGAGGTCCATACAAATTTATGCTCATGCATGAAAACACATTTGTGAGTTTTGATGTGTTGCCAGCCGTATCAAGCCGACAGACGAATGCTCTATATAAAAATGAGCTTTAACAAAGTGTGGAATTGTGATACAACATGCATTGAAAATTTCAAATAAAACACAGCTGAATTGCAGATGCAGAGGTGTGAATGAGCCCTAACATGGTGTAACAGCCAGATTGGAGCTCATAATGTAATATTGTGCAGCACACGTAAAACATCACTCCTAACAAGGGTAGAATGAAGGTCATCTCTGGATCGGTCTGCAGGGTTCTTACACCCTAGGGAAAGCATTCTACTCATGTTGGGACTAGATTTCCAAAAGTATAATACATTTAATTAAAAAAAAATTTCTATGGACGCAAAAATGTTTGGACATTTTTTCCTGTCAGCACTGTATACACTAACAGCTGGAAGAGTTCATAGTTTAGAGCAATAACTCTTGATAACAGGGAGATATAACTTTTTTTAGGGGGAAATGTAAGCATTTATCATATAAAGCTGTAACTGTTTATAGTTGTGTGGTAAAGGGGTATTACAGGGAAGTGTAACTGTTTATAACATAGCATGATAACAGTGAACTGTAAGGCTAACCATACACTATAGAATCTGATTGTACAATCTCCTTTTAGATCTTCCATCAGCTACTTTATGTAGTACAGAGGGCCTGTCTTATTTGATACAAACTATATAGATTGTTTAGGTTATTATATCATTACAGGTCATTTATATGGCACCAACAATTTACACAGTGCTTTAGGTTTGTCCTCTTATCACATAGGCTTGGTAAATCTAAAGAAGATTGTAGAATTAGATTGTATATTGTATGATCAAATTTAGGGTCTTCAATAAGCAATATGTACAATTGGGAGTAGTGACTGTTACTGATGGGTAAAGCCTGGTACACACTGTTATTTCTTTTTTTTCTGTTTAACCCAGCGGGTTGAAAGAAAAAAAAAACTGCTCTGGTCGGTTTCGCTGTACTAACTATGCGAAGTTAGTACAGCAATCTCCGCCGCTAAACTCTTGTGTAATGACAGGGGCACACCCCCCAGCATTACACTCCGATCAGCGCGCTCTGCATTGACTGAGAGGGGTGATCTGTTGGCTGTTGGTTTTTCAGCATGCACGTCCGACATAAGCCGGCCAAACAGTCGGCTTCTGTCAGACAAACCGAGATGCACATGAGCCGAATGTCGGCCGTTTATTTATTTTTTAATCCGGCAAATGTTTCCTAACATTTGGCCCATCTGTACCTGGCTTAACAGGAGCACAATTGTCTTGTATGTCTTTGCATACTGAATCACTAACCGTACCCTTTACTGGAAATGCCTAGACTCAATATTTTGGAGGCGTGTCCACATAACTTTGGTAATAAAGTATAGTCGTACAGGATTCAGTTGTGACTTATCCAAGGACAGATATTTCATTGATAAAGAAGTATCCCATAATTACCTATAGCAGGCATAGTGCGTATTCCCAAGTCTGTAAGGGACATTTCCCAATCCCTTCACACAGCAAGACAATGCTAAACAGGAGCGAGACAGATTTATTTAAAGAGCCCTTTCACACAGAGCCACACTGTTCTGTTCAGCAGGGCATCCGTGAACAGATTCTCTGCTGAATTGGAACTGAACTGGATAGATGGCCATTTTCTTCTTTTTTTTTTTTTTTTGTGTCTGCGTTTACACAGCAGACACGCGCAGACCCTTGATAGCTCTTTAGGTCGTTTACATCAGGCTACCTCTGATCTGTGACCAGACAAGAAATAGGGTGTGCCACTCAAGGCTCCAGTCAGGTCCTCTACTGTAGTACACCGCCTGGAGTGTTGTCAAGACCCAAGCTCACCCCAGCTCCAATGATGCAGCAAACAAAAAAGGTCCTATGTGCTGCACATCACTGCAAGACCCTGTGGATATGGTAAATGCCAGCCTCAGCCCGGGCTCCAGCCAAGCCACCCCCAACATGTTTCACTTCACCCCGGAGCTTAATCATCTTCATAATTAAGCTCCAGGGATAGAGTGAAACACATGGAGGTGTGGCTTGGCTGGAGCCCAGGCTGAGGCTGTCATTTTACATATCCACAGGGTCTTGCAGTAACGTGCGGCACATGGGACCTTTTTTGTCTGCTGTAGCTCTAAACCAGGGATCCTCAAACTACAGCCCTCCAGCTGTTACGGAACTACACATCCCATGAGGCATTGTAAAACACTGACATTCACAGACATGACTAGCCACTTCCCGACCGGCGCGCGCTGATGTACGTCGGCAGAATGGCACGGCTGGGCAAATGGGCTTACTTGTAAGTCCCATTTGAATTCCCCGCCGTGCCATTGCGTGCGCGCCGGCCGGGAGCTCCGTGAGTCGAGTCACGGGTCCCGCGGACTTGATCACCGTGGGGGTACCCGCGATCGCCTCACGGAGGGCACGAATGGGGAGATGCTGATGTAAACAGTATCTCCCCGTTCTGCCTAGTGACAGTGTCACTGATCTCTGCTCCCTGTCATCGGGAGCAGAGATCAGTGACGTGTCACAGCTAGCCCATCCCCCTTACAGTTAGAACACATCCCTAGTACTGACTTAACCCCTCCCCGTCCCCTAGTGGTTAACCCCTTCACTGCCAGTGTCATTTACAGAGGAATCAGTGCATTTTTAGCACTGATAGCTGTATAAATGACAATGGTCCCAAAAATGTCCGATGTGTCCGCCATAATGTCGCAGTTACAATAAAAATCGCTGATCGCCGCCATTACTAGTGTAAAAAAAAAAAATTATTAATAAAAATGCCATAAAACTGGATGTACTCTGAGGTAGGCAGGTGTAAACAGACACAAGTCTGTTTACATCAGCCTGTCCATAGAGCAGTGATGTGAACCTTGGCACCCCAGTTGTTTTGGAACTATATTTCCCATGATGCTCACCTACACTGCAGAGTGCACGAGCATCATGGGAAATGTAGTTCCAAAACATCTGGTCTACCAAGGTTTGCCATTACTGCCATAGAGCCAGATGGAACTTCGATCAGACCTGCCTGAAAAACTGACAGGTGGACCTGGTTGGAAAACCCATGTGAAAGAGCCCTAGGATTGTGACTTGATTTATAAATTCCTCCTTATGCTGCTCTAAGACTAGGTTTACACTTGTGTTTAAGCATTTTGGAGACGTGTTTTTTTATGCATGTCAGCACATGTGCTTTTTTGGCAGTTTTCAAGCTTGTGTTTTTTGTTTTAGCCAGTGGACAGTTACTTAGGAGAAGGAAAGGCAAGAAAATGTGCAAAAAAAAGTGTGCTGTGTCCGTTTTCTGGCTCTTGTGTTAAAGTTCATAGGGCCAGGAAAAATTTTCAGTGCTGTCCTGAAGGAGCTCATGTACTTTTTTGATCTTCAAGTGACAAGATACTCAGGAGTGATTGGGCACAATTGAATATAATGGAAATCTTGATGTTGAGCATTGAAGTGCTTCAGGAAAAATCTCTCACGTGTGGACTTGGCACTGTGACAGTATAGAACCCGTCTCCTACCACTTCTTTATTGCATCTGTTTAGAATGCAAATCGATCTCATCTACACAGATATGTTTTAGATTTTCACAAAACTGTTTTTCCTGGCTGCCCAGGATTGCAGATGCAGGGGTCTCAAATCAATAAATAAAACTGTTATGTATGTTATGCTAAAGGAGAGGCAGCCTAATTTGCAATAGATTTGCGCTGGTTGATGATGAGCGTGATAAATGTCTCTCTGTATTCATACAGATACATTGTGGCAAAAAGGAAACGGCTGAACCTGTAAAGAATGTTAAAATGTTGATCAGACATTGTAAAGGAATCATATAGTGCCTAGGCTCAATAAGTGTACTTTGAAATAAATTGAAGCAATTTTATCCAGTTGACTCAATAAAAATCAATGGCCTCTATCTGCTACAAGAATGTATTGTCTATGGATTGAATGATGACCATGTTGAGAAAGATATTTGACAAATCTGTGCATTTGTATATGACTCATTGGGCAACCACTCTTGGTGGATATGTCGATTTCACAAGTTAGAAGAAATCTGATCAATGGATCCTCCCTCTGGCATGGCATTCGCTTGCAATACTGAAGTTTTTGAAGCCAATCATTCTGTAACACATCTTTATGGAGTGTTTTGGTATAAAAATCTATCAAATGAAACTGTGCCACATGCTTCTGCAACATATTTGCACATTATGGTAGACTTTTTAGGGGGCCTCTTTCAGCAACAAGAGGTTCACACTCCACCTTGTTACTCTATCACCACTGCCATCTTCCCCAGATTCTTCTAAATGCAACTATCATTGAAAGAATAGGGTTAAAAGAAAAAGGTACAGTGCTCTAACGACCTTTAAATAAAATAACATAAAACGAATCCTCACATTAACAAATTGAGAGCATATATAGTGTGCTTAATAAATCCTAAACGCACATTGTGTACACAATAATTCTAATCATTTGTACTAAACATGTCTATTGCTATCAATAAATAAAATAAAGTGCTCCCAAGAACTCAGTGTTCCAAAACAAATCATATGATCCAATATTTATATACAAAACATCCCACTCTTCAGTGCAAATGTATTTCAAGTGCTTCTTGATCCACATTCAGTAGGCCATAAACAACCATCAGTGCTTGTAAATTCTGAGTGCCACCCCCTACTTCCTCTTGTGAACACACGCTCACCGGATTGTGTGACCCCTTAAATCAATAGGAAGGTTTGGTTCTTTTGTATGTTTATTCCAGCAACACAGGGTATCCTCCTCTCTCTCTGACTGCTCCAGTTGTGCTGCTTTTTACCAGCCTCCAACAACCTCCTTGTCACCATAGAACAAATATTGGAAAGATACGTACTTAGTGTAATATTGCTTAAGGCCAGTTTACACACCACAAATCACACAAAGGAACACGGTGCAGTGCAATTTTAACGTATTAATTTTGAATGGGCTAAATCGCACTGGACCACACCAAAAGTAGAGTGCACACACTACTTTAAAAAACACACTGCAAGTGGATTGCTCTGCATTTGTGACCTCCATTTGAGGTTTCATTAACATTGACACCTGTTACAGATGGTAACTGTAGTGTGTTTTAAAAACTGTGTTGGAAATATGCATGGAATGTGGCTTTCTAGCACCATGTGCTGGTGTGAACAAGCATTTATTGTGATTAAATACCGCAGCGAAAACACACGCTTACATTAGGTTGCCACACAGTATTATTAGCCTAATGTAAGCACGTGATTTGGCTGCTGTTTCTGATCACAATAAAGCAATATTACACTACATATGGATCTTCGCAATATTTGTTTTATTGTGGCATGGAGGTTGTTGGAGTCTGGTAACAAACAACACAACCAGAGGAGACATAGGGAGAGGACGACACCATGTGGAGCTGGAATACATATACAAAAGAACATTGAGACTGTCCTATTGATTTTAAGGGGTCACACAATCCGGTGAGTGTGTTTTTAGAAGGGGAAGTGTAGAGTGGCACTCAGAATTCACAAGCACTCGAGTTTGTTTATGGCACACTGAATGTGGATCAAGAAGCACTTGAAATACATTTGTACTGAAGAGTGGAATGTTTTCTCTTCAATCTTAACTTATTGAAAGTTTTTATTGGCGTTACAAAAGGTCCATTGAAGACTTAGGAAAACATAAAAGGAAACATAAAATAAGATAAATCAAATAAACATGTACACAGGAACACACAATATCACAAAATTACGAATATGACCGTTGCACACCAGAACTGGAGACTTGGGAGTGGAGATGTGTTTGGACCCAATACAAAGCACGAGTTATGTTCTGTCCCATGTTAGTAGAAAATAAAATTTAAAAAATGGCAGCGCCCTGGACAGAGCACAGTGTAGTCGTTGGAAGTCCTAGAAATGCTGGAAACATTGACAGTCTTCGATCGGCAGGCATCCAGTCTTGCTCAATGCCATGCAAAAAAATAAGAGGGGGGGGGGGGTGGAATGGGTGGGTGTGGAGTCATATGGGTAAGAAAGGGCAACATCAAAGAGGAAGAAAGGGAGAGAGAATAAAAGGGAGAAAGCGATAAAAGATAAAGCCCAGAGAGGGCACCTGGAAGAAGCTCTATATAATGCAGGGCAGGGGGGCAAGGCCTACTATTGTCCTTTTTTGTAGTTGGTAGCTTAGAGCCCTATATACCTTCCAAGAGAGCCATGTTTGATGGCATTTTTCATATGTACCTAATTCTTGTGCTAGGAGTGATTCCAATACGATCCATCTCTGTAACCCACTCAACAAGGAATGGATCGTGGAGCATCCGCCATTGGCATTTGATAACCAGTCTGGCGGCAGTCAGGCAATGTCTTTAGAAGACCTTTTTAGATGCTTTTGTAAGAACCAGGCAGTGTAGAGAGTAGGGTCATCTGGGTTGTATTGTGAGCAGTTGATATAAATACTATCCCTACCCAATGGAGGGGGAGCCCTCCATTGGGAACAATAGCACCAGTAATATTGGTGTAAAGCCTAAGATTTGGTCCCAGAAAGTGCAAATAGGAGGACATTTCCATCAGATGTACAGAAATGAACCTCTGCTGGCATGGCAACACCAACATAGATCTGTTACTTCAGGGTAAATTCAGTGTAATAGTGTAGGACCTATGTACCATTTTGTAATGAGCTTGTCTCTTGGGCTTTACTAGCAAGGAAAAAATAGTGAGTGAGAGCAAAAGATTTCTCCAGTCATCCATAGTGAGTTATACATTGAGATTGGAAGCCCATTTAGCGGTATATTCTGGAAGATCAGGAGGTATTTTAGCTAATAGGGACTTATAGACTTCAATATATTCTCAGGGAGTCTTGCAAAAGGAGGATTTCCAGTGGTTCCAGGTCCTTGGGCAGGAGGTTGGATCATATGGATTGTTTTGGAACACTTTGAGTTCTTGGGAGCAGTTACCGTATTTATCGGCGTATAACACGCCCCCCAAGTTTAGGAGGGAATTTTAAGGAAAAAAAACTTTTAGGAGGGAAGTTTAAGGAAAAAAAACTTACATTTAAATGCCCATCAATGCAGCCTTGTCAGTATCCATCTGCAGCCTTGTCCATCATTGCAGCCTTGTCAGTGTCAATTGCAGCCTTGCACCTGTGCATTTGCAGACAGTCTGTACTGTCAGTACCTTGCCATTTAAAAATGGCGCCGCCGAGATACAGAGAGGATGTCCTGTATATCTCAGCGGCTCTCGGCTGTTCTTGGCAGCTCACGTGGGACTGCGAGAGCCGCCGAGAACGGCCGAAAGCCGTCGAACGGCCGAGAGGCTCACAATCGGCGGGGGATCGGCGTATAACATGCACCCACGATTTTCCCCTGATTTTAAGGGGTAAAAAGTGTGTGTTATATGCCGATAAATACGGTATTTGTATTTTTTTTATTTTTATAGCAATAGACCTGTTTTGCACAAATATTTAGGAAGTATTGTATACACACCACATATTAATTTGTTAAAGACGTATTAAACCCAAAAGCAAACATTTATTATATATATAGCAGCTTATGATTTCTTAGATGTGAGGGATGCATTCATCTTCTTTTTAGGCTTTTTTTTCTTCTATTTTCATCTGGTGATCCAGACAATAGGTCTTTTGTTTTTCAAAGGAACAAAGCTGTCTTCCATATGTATCAGTTACAGGGGTGAGACAAACCATTTAACATAAGGAGGGGTGCGTACAATGATCAGCTTTTTTTTGTGTAAAACCTTTATCCCAAAGGGAAAACACTGATGTAACTGTTTGTCAAGTATTAGCTTGAGTTTGGCTTCAATTTGTTAGCCAAGTCCATCTAATCTGCTAGTACATCTAACACTCCCCTCAGACTGACAATGGTGCTGTCCAAAGGTGCCCCCTGTTCTCATCCATCCAGAGTAGAGGCCCCCTAATCATGGAGGTGTGTTACTTGTCAGATCACTAGCTGAAAATAGATGGGGGAAAAGCCTAGAAATGAAAACTAATGCAGCAACCACATCTAATGCTTGGTAAGCATCAGTATACTATTTACTTTTTTGGGTTTTATATTGCGTTAAGCACACTATATACAGCATGCTCATTATTTTTTATTGTGAGTATTGTATGTAATTTTATTTTTTGGGTGTATTCTAACTGTGTGGGGGATGGGTTCACTGAAACAACACAGAGATCGCTGTTCCTGATTACTTGGAACAGCCGATCTCAGTGTTGTCCCCTGTTAGAACAGGGATCTGCCTTGTTTACATAGGCAGATCGCCATTATGCCTCTCTGGAGTGATCGCGGGTTGCTGGTGTACATTGAGTCCGCGGGACCTGTGTGCGTGCGCTCCCTGGCGTGCAGTGGGTGCGCATGCTCCCTCAACGTGCAGCAGCCACCCACAGTATCTCATGCAAGAAATGACGTACAGGTACGTTGTTTTGTGCAGCCGGGCCGCCCTGCCGCAGTATGTGTGATCCGGAAGTGGTTAAAGGTCTTTAGGGTATTGTACCTTTTTTTTTTTTTTTTTTTTTTTTTTTTTTTAACTCATAGCATTGCTTTTGTCCATATATTGATTATAGTTTGGTGTTTAACTGTTGGGATTGCAATTACAGTATCTCACAAAAGTGAGTACACCCCTCACCAAATTTAACACACCTGCTCCCCATTCACACCTGAGACCATGTAACGCTAACGAGTCACATGACACTGGGAAGGGAAGATGGCTAATTTTCACTTAGGGGTGTACTCACTTTTGTTGCCAGCGGTTTAGACATTAATGGCTGTGTGTTAAGTTATTTTGAGGGGACAGCAAATTTATTCATTATTAATTAATTTCTACTATCATTTAAAAAATATTTTCTGCTTTCATTTAAAGAATATATGTTGATCTTACTGATAAAGATCCTTCCTATTATTGGCTAACAACTTCATTCTAGCTTTGCTCCTGTGGTGTCACTTTGTCACACACCTACCTTGGTATAGACTACTAGTGGCTATGCCAGCACATATTGCACAAGCTGCGTCCATATTTATAACTCAAGAAGATGGTCCAGAGCAATATTGCACAGCAAACACTGGACTGAGTGCATGTATTGTAGATGGGAATATGCTGGAGGATATCGGCAGTACAGAATAAAAAAAAAAGCATTTTATGTGAAAACGCAAAGACCACTAGATGTTCCCTTAGGATATACTACTGCAGACAAAACACAGGAGCGAGGCTTGCAGCCAGTGACTTTAGAGTTTGCCCACCGGCAGGGCTGCTGATAAGCCAGTACAGTACAACTGGCCCTGTTGTACCGGGCCCAGCCACCAGGGGGGGCCCGAGCAATCTGAACAGATTGCAGAAGAAAAAAATAAGTCTTTCTCCAACTCCCCCCTCCTCCGCTCCTCCTTCAGCAGCTGTTCAGCTGCCCTTTAATGATCGCTCATTCGAGGGCTAAACATCAGGGGGTGTGGCCGGCTTCGAGGTTCTTCTGGTGTGCACTGTGCGCATGAGCTGTGCACACATGGTGGCATTGGATCTGGATTCTCGGGGGACTGCAGGTTAGCCAGTCACATTAACTGCAATGTAAAGTCTAATGTCTGCTTATTCATGTAGCACAGCTGTCCTGACTGTGAGAAATTGGGTTTTTAACTGTACTACCCAATTTCTCACAGAAGTGCTACATGAAAAAAGGAGATGCCATCAATGTCAGTTTTTAGATGTAAATTTTTCGATCACTGGATCACACCATGTCTGGAGCTGAATCACACAGGAACGCACTGTGCGTTCCTGTGCAATTCACATGTCGGTCTGCGCAGTGCAATTTCAAGCTCATTCTTTTTGAATGGGCTAAAATTGCAATGCACCAAAGGAGTGTATGCACTACTTTATAACATGCACTGCAACCAGATCACATGGTGATCCAGGGCTGGCAGGGCAAACACACTACGTTTGTGAAATGCGTTTGAGGTGTCATTAACTTTTTATTGACACTTGCTGCAGATCTCAAAAGCAGTGCGTTTTGCATGTAGGTTGAATTGTACGGGAATCCACAGCACATTCCTTTGCAATTCAGATGCAGGCATGGTGTGAACCGGCCCTTAGACATAATATTACTTCTCATTAAAAGTTTAGAAAAAACTTTTTTTAAAAAAAAAAAAGTGGGCTTAGCTGACATAAATGGCATCTTCTTCTTTTTCATGTAGAACTGTTTGACTGTGACAAATTGGACAGTGCAGTTTTGAACGCATCACAGTATCATCTGCATCCTACACACAGTCATCTTAGACTAACCACACCTCTTTAAGCCATGCCCAATAATTAAGCATAATTAAAACCACTTCCATTTTCCAGCTCTGTGTGGCGCATATTTTTAAATTGGCCACGCCCACAATTTAGCCTTTATGTATACCCTAGCCTCTCTGTATAGGGGCGGGGCCAGGGGTGGGACTGAAGGGGGCCCCGTCAGGTAGGCTGTAGGGGGCCCCATGATTTCTATCAGCGGCCCCGCCCGCCGGTGTACAATAGTGTTCTTTAAAGGGGCTGTAAAGTCAGAAGGTTTTTTTTATCTTAATGCATTCTATGCTTTAGGATAAACAACCTTCTGTGTACAGCAGCTGCCCCAGCACCCCCTGATACTTACCTGAGCCCCATCTCTGTCCAGCGATGTCCACAAGTGTCTCGGCCGTCCATAACTCTCCTCCTGATTGGCTGAGACACAACAGCGGCACCATTGGCTCCCGCTGCTGTCAATCAGTCAGCCAATCGAGAGAGACGGGGGGGGGCAGGGCTGAACGGGGGCTTGGCTCGGGTGCCCCCATAGCAAGCTGCTTGCTGTGAGGGCACTTAACAGGAGGGAGGTGCCAGGAGCAGCAAAGATGGACCCGAGAAGAGGAGGTTCTGGGCTGCCCTGTGCAAAACCACTACACAGAGGAGTGAAATGAGTGAAGTATAACAGGTTTGTTATTTTTATTAAAAAAAAAACGAGACTTTACAATCATTTTAATAAAGAAGCATTTACTCTAATTTGGGTTGCTTTTGTTCCTATTATTCCTGAGCTGAGCTGTGCATCTTATAGTTTTTGCTGTGTTCCAGAAGGAGAAAAACGTGGAAGCATACAGCGTATCTAATGGGGGTTTAACCCTTTTACGAATGCAATTGATGTTTTCCTAATCTAGTTATCATATATTTCTGAGGGCAGCTATGTACTCTAGGATATTGGCTGTATTTCAGAATGAGAAATTTGTGGAAAGTGTGTCTGGCGGGGTTTAACCCCTTTCACAAGCACATTTGATCTCCTATAATGCAGAGATCATATATTTACGGTAAGAAGTTGGCACTTTTGGTTGTCTGGAAAGTTGTCGCTCATAATGCTTGATTGTAATGCACAAGTTTTATACCATGCCTTTGCAGCTTTTTGGGCTGTGTGGACTTTGTTTTCCAGGTAAGTTTTATGAACAACTATATGAGTTAACTTTTGTTTGTACTTTGTGTGTAATCATTGAATTGTTTTTAATTGTTATTAATGTAAACACAGCAGAAACATATTTTGTTGTGCCCGGGTATATTCAATCACCGACTGGTCTTCATGTGCTTTTGTGCACCATTTTGCTTTTGTAGTTAATATTCCTGTATCTGGATACATGTCATTTTTCGGTACACTGGGTACATTTTGATTTTTTTTTTTTTTTTTTAATGGTTTTATACACTGTGTTGTAGCAAATTGACGTCATGTTAAAGCAAAGCTAAATTCCCCAATATACTCCTCTGCGCTTTCCAACAATGCAGTGGTTACATCCGTCACAAGCAGCTGTAATCTATTTCCTGGTGCTGAGTTTTTGGCCTCAGGATTGTCCCGCAGTGGATGATGGCAGTCTACGCATGTACATGGGAGTCAGTCATTCCGGTGCATTCAGCGTGTGCAGGAAATACATGCTGAGCTGCAAATGCGCAGCTCCATGTACATTCTGTAGAAAACTATGAGCAGGCAGGTAAATGTTTATTATTGTAGAAAAAACACTGCATGTCTCTTGTGCAGTGAATCAATGCTTGTGGTTTTCTGAAAGTTAGGAACACTTTTAGGGCTTGTTCACACCAGATGTGGTGCAGGAACATGTGCAAAATAGCACGTTTCCCCACACCACACAACCCACTGCCTTTTGCAGATGAATGTGGGTGCTATTCTTTTTTTTTTTTTAGCAATTAAAGTGATACTAATGTGTCGTTTTTTTTCTTTAAAAATGACAAACCTTTTTTACTTACCTGCTCTGTGAAGTGGTTTTGCACAGAGCAGTCCAGATCCTCCTCTTCTCGAGTCCCTCTTTGGTGCTCCTGGCCCCTCCCTTCTGTTGAATGCCCCCATAGCAAGCAGCTTGCTATGGGGGCACCCGAGCCAAGCTGCAGCTCCGTGTGTCCATTCAGACACGGAGCCGCAGCCCGGCATAAGTGGGGGGTTTTGGGCTAGCTATGGGTGTTTGCAAGGTGTACCTTTTTTTGCTTGTGTCTGGCTGTTTCTTACCTGCATGATGGTGCACAACGGTGCGCCATTTTGCCTCTTGGTTCGCCATGGCGCACGTGCATTCACAAAAATGCTGCTGTGCTCAGCGGTTTGTTTGGTGGCCATGGCGCACACGGTGGAGCCACACGTACGTCGCAACCTTTTCTGAGCGTAAGAAGATTTACGTCATATGCGAATACTTCCGTGCATGTTTGCGGTGCACAAAACGTTATTTAAGCTGTGTATGCCAAGCATGCAGTGCTTCCAGAAGGGAGCAGTGGGACACAGAGCAGACTCTGAACCAGGCATTTGCAGTGATTAATTTCTCCTTACCCGGGTCACGTGAGTCATTAGCTGTTGCTTGGCAGGCTAAAGGTGCTTAGCAGGATTGTTGCATAGGAGCTTGGTGAGCCCTATTAAAGGATCTCCATTCTGAGGTGTATTAATACTACACCCAGGTACTCTCTTTTTGTGGCTTGTAAATGCCTTCAAAAAAAGAGGAGCGGGACTAACACTACAGAGAAAGGCACATCTATGTCGTCAGTAGCTCCTGATGAACCATGTTGTATTCCCTGAAAGACCAGAGGCTTCCGGGCAATCTGAGCCGCTGCTGCTTCACCCTTTATCACCAGGTATGAACTGTCCTTGGCCCTATCCGGGTTAGAGCACAGGATTGCTGGCATGATTGCCTCCATCCCACAGGGTGTCAAGAAGCATGACAGATCCCCTTCCCTGGAGCCTCCTAGTTTGGGGCAGGAATGGGTTGAGGATGGGGAAGAGCTAAAAGGTCAGGATTCTGTGGAGGACCTGGCGGATGAGTCTGCTTCTGAGCAATCTAGACAAGAAAATATCCAGTTGATGACTGCCTCTCAGTTGCGGAGGCTTTTGATCCAGACTCTTGCCGAGATGGTTCGTTCTGCCTTTAAGTTGCCTCTTGCAGAGGTTACTGAGCCCCCCTGTTCCTATTTGGGGTCCCTGAGGCCTCTTCAGGCCGTGCAGGCTTTGCCCTTGCACTCTCTGTTGGAACATGCGGTGTATGCTGATTGGGAACATCCTGACAGGATTTTTGTTCCTCCTCAGAGGTCTTCCCTTTTATATCCCATGGATGAAAAGTTTGTTAAGAAATGGAGCATTCCAGGCGTAGATGCAGCAGTCTCTTCCTTGAACAAGTACCTAACTTGTCCGGTAGATAACACACAGGGCTTAAAAGACTCTGTTGACAAGAAATTGGAGTCATTATTAAAAGCTTCCTTTTCTTTGACCAGTTCAGCTATTCAGCCAGCTGTTGCAGCAACTGGTTTCTGCCAGTCCGTAAAGGATCAGGTCAGGCGGCCTGACAGGCTTAACCAGGAGGATGATCTCGCTGAAAATAATACTGTGGGCTGCCGTATAAAGTCTGATGGGTATTGTTTGGCAGGATGTCTTCCTCCCCTCAAGGCTATTGCTCTGGGATTTCCCAGTAGGTAATGAATTTTAGCCTAACCCTGTGTCCCATAATGTATGAAAGACAATTTTTTCGTCATACTTGCCTGTAAAATCCTTTTCTTTGAGTACATAATGGGACACAGAGATCCATCCCTTCTATTTGGAGGTTTCAGTGCTTGCTACAAAACTGAAATCCTACCTGTATGGGAGGGGTTATATAGGGGATCACTTCCTGTTTAAGACTGTCTGTCTGTCTACCAGTGTCCATTCACCTAGAGATGGCGTATAACCCAGTAGGTAATGAATATTGGCCGAACTGTGTCCCATGATATACTCAAAGAAAGTTTTTTACAGGTATGACGAAAAAATCCTATTTTTACCCTGCTAAAAATGCAGCAAAAATGCATCAGTGAGAGCTGATGGAGGAAGGCACAGGGAGGTATGTCTTGGAGTTTTTTTTCAATAAAAATAACAAACATTTTATACTTGCCTCTCCTCTTTTGCAGTGGATTTGCATAGAACAGCCCAGGTCCTCCTCTTCTCGGGTCCCTCCTCTGTGCTCCTGGCCACTCCCTCCTGTTGAGTGCCCACACAGCAAGCCGCTTGCTATGGGGACACCCGAGCCGAGTCAAAGCTCCCTGTGTCCATTCAGACACAGAGCTGTGGTCCGACCCCACCCCCCTCTCCCCTGATTGGCTGACTCACTTTGACAGCAGCGGGAGCCAATGGTGCCGTTGCTGTGTCTCGGACAGCAGAGACATTCTTGGGGGGAGAATGCTGAGGGGGAGCTGCACACAGAAGGCTTTTTATCTTAATGCACAGAATGCATTAAGATAATATGAACTCCTTTCGAATATCGAAATCAGTGCGGATCGATTCCAAGTAGGGCCTGATGCCTGGGCACTACCACGATATGTGATCGAGAGAACCCCTCTCCCTCTTGCATTGCCAACAACGGTCACTTTTAAAGGGGATGAATGGAGTGGAAAAGTTCCAGAGTATGGTACCAGTGGGATAGTATTTTATATAGACTTTCCTTATTATGGGTGCAGATCAAGCTTTTTGCCCCCCCCCCCCCCTGGACCAGGCTATTAATATGTAATGGCATCCTCACTCTTCCAGCAAGCATGTGCACTTTTGAGGCCACCAGACAGCAGTGCTTTGGTGCAACATAATTAAAAAAAAATTGTGCTGCCACCTTTTTTGCGCCTTTTACATGCATAGGGCAGCCCATTGAAATAAATTGGCTGCCCTAAAATGTGATTGGGGGGGGGGGGGATTTTTAGTGCAAGCTCAAATCCACCTTCTGTCTTGAATGAGCCCTAAGGGTTTATATCTACTTTAGGCTGTGTTGACTTTACTGGCAGCCTGTGTTAGTACTGCAGTACCTGTTCACTATGAATACTAAGCTTTTTCTGTGTTCATACTGGGTGGAAGTTGTTCTGCAGACTGATATAGTGCTGTTTTAGCTCTCCTTTATTTTGTCAGTCTTGGAGAAGCTGCAAACTGCATTGGGACCTCGGTGAAGATTGCCTTCTTCAGACAGACCATATGTAAATCCCAGTCTTGTAGTTTTACAAAGGGCAACCTTTTCGTGGGGCTCAGCAGAATAATAGCTGTTACATTGTCTGAATATTCAGCGGAGAGTGATCTGTTATGATGGAGAAAGCCAAATGTGCTGACAAGGATTATCCATTTCTATTTTCTGCATTTCATATAAACAGTAATATGGATAATAGGGACTATATTTATTCCTTTCAGAATGAATAGAAATTGCGTTTTATTGTCTTTTTATTATGTGATGGAGGAAACTGGCACTAGAGTCCTTGAAAAACTCATAGAGAGGACCTGCAATCATATGTGAATATCTAATGCTAAATCTGTTGACGTTAATGCAGTAAAACAAGATACAATATGTTTGGCAAATCATACAGAATTCCCTTAGGCATTCTTGCGTTAATCCTGTACGAATCTTCACGTTGGACAAAGATATATCTGAAGCGAAGCATCTTGTAGCGATCAAGCTGAGCACAACATCTGTGGGTCTGCGTGCTCCTATCTCATAGATTTTTAGTTGACTATTTAAATGTCCAACATGTGCACTTGTTTTTTTTTTTTTTTTTTTTCTTAAAGAGACTGTCACTGGAGAGAAGGATGTCAAAAGTAGAGTGCAAGTTGCTTGTTTCTGTGGTAGCCTCCAAACCTTTCTGTCATGCTAGGAATTGTGGCGCCCTTTCAACTAATGATAGATCATCTTCTTAACATTGAGTGAAAAATAGGGGCGCTCTGCATGTTTTTTTCACCTTCTAATAAGCACTTGCAGGTGTCATCCTATTAGGATTGTATTGTAATCTATGGCTAAAGGGCATACATGCCAAGCAATCTGAGAGCGGCACCGAGCGCCGTGATTGGCTGCTCAGTCATTACCCATTACAGGTCCCAGATGATTGACAAGAGGGAGGGAGCAGAGCTGAGCCCTTCCTGCACCGAGGGGAAGTGATATCACCAGCCCAGGCACTGAAAGAGGCAGACTACGAGGGACCCCCTAGCAACAGGCATTTACAGGTAAGTTAAAAAAAAAAAAATTTCAAAATGTTTTTTTTTTATTTTTTTTGCACACCACTTTAAGCAAAATACGGTAAGATTTTGTAAAGGATGGGCAAATGCTTGTCACATTAATGCAACAAAATTTTTATAACTATACCCTAGGAGTCCAGACCCGCTCAGTGACAGCTGGAGGCCTCTATGATCCCTGTATTTTCTTTTAAAAAATAATCTTAAATTGTGAACTTTGAATACCTTGCTGGACCTTGTTTTAAGTGGGGCATAGAAAGATCTTAAACCTTAGAGTTGTACTGCTACGGATTGGAAAATGGGAAAAAAAAGTACTGTAGGCCAGCCCATGGTATCACACATCCCCCCTCCCCCACTAACAGATTTGCTCATGTCTGATGAGGATAGACACCTTTTTTTTTTTTTCTTCTTATAAATCCTTTATTTCAGACTCAATCCAAGTGGAACAAACAGAATGACCAATAGATGACTTGCAAGCAGGGGCATTGCTAGGTCTGCAAAAGATCTGGGGTTAGAGCCCATAGCAGCGGTTACCTTTTTGCAGGCCCGGGGGGGGGGGGGGGGGGGGGTGTGATGGGGGGTAGGCACGGTAGAAGATAAAAAATCTATGTGCAGCAGCCCACCTCAGCCCTCCTAATACTTACCTGAACCCATCTCGATCCAGCGACAGCGTAGGAGTGTCTTGGCTGCCCGGGACCCTCCCTCATTGGCTGAGATGGCAGCGCGACGCAGTTGGCTCCCACTGCTGTCAGTCAGTGAGCCAATGAGGAGAGAGAGGGGGGTGAGGCCGAACCATGGCTCCGTATCTAAATGGACACAGAGCAGCGTCTCGGTGCAAGCTGCTTGCTGGGGGGGCCAGGAGAGCCGAAGAGGGACCCAAGAAGAGGAGGATCTGAGCTGCTCTGGGCAAATTCACTGCACTGCACTGCAAGTATGACATGTTTGTTATTTTTAAAGGAAAAAAATAAACGGAGACTTTAGTATCACTTTAACCTCTTGTTCCCGTTAACGGAGGGTCATCGGTATTACAATCAAGGACAGCATGTTATATGACAATGCCAAGCAGTAGCGTTTTATCCAGGCAATAATTTTATCTTTTTTTTTTTTTTATCTAGACAGCTGCAGGTATTTTTACTCACTGACTTGCAGTTTTCTGATGTGGTTGTCCTTAATCTGGCTTTTGCATTGTAAACCGGAACCTGATGGACTGGACATTGTAGGGTGAGCCTGGAAATTACCCTTGGGCAGTAAGCTCTGCTTGGGCGCTTTCCAGACTGATTTTGGTTACTTTATCTGCTGAGTGCTCTCCAGGTCCAGAGCCCCTGGCATTTTTATTGGTTGCTGACCATCACATTTTCAATGTTTCTTGCTAGCTTTGCTATCAAAGGGGTTAATTCTTTGCTCTTAATTGCCAAACGTCAATGAGGAAGCATCGCTACCCACTGTCCAGTTTTGTTTGTACTTGAGGCCTTGCCTCTTACCTGCATGTTGCTTACTTCACTGTGGCTGAATTGTATCTCATTGTACACATAGGGGGTTATGTCCACCAGTACTGAGTGCCCTAAACATTGTCCCCTCTTTGGCTTGCCATAGATGGTTCGAATCTCGGCCGGGTCAGCAGAAACAAGCTGAAATTTGAACCATTTATGGGCAGTCTGAATGTACCAAGTTGATCGATCAACTTGGGTACAACCAGCCTGCTGGATTCTACATACGATTGTCGCTATCCAGCATCACTGTCTTCTCCCAGCAGGGATAGCTTCGGTTAAATTTCCAGGAAAAAAGAAATTAACCTGGTACTTTCAGGTTTGGAGGAGCACGTGTGCTTCACTTCATGTTATAGCACTGAGCTAATTTATCTAGCGTCATTGCTGTCACATTAGAGAGTACTTAGCCCTGTGTAAGCTTTGACTTGAGCTACTTGTAGTTTACATAGGACGCTTTCTCCTCCTGGCAGTATAGTGTGGTAATATGAAAGATAAGGAAAAGTGGGTATCATCTGCTGGAGACTTAAGGGGTTAGATGGGTCAAAGTGAGTCTGTTGCTTTATCAGCAGGACTGATTGTGGGAATGCTAAAAATCTGTTGAAAACAACACTTGAGGAGCACAAAACTGGTAATTTATCTGAACATTTGGCATAGTTTTTCAGCTGACATCTCATATTAGTGTTGTATATGTGCCCGCTTATACATTCCTGTAACAAAGCAGAAAATTTATTGGAACAAAGGAGCCGTGACGTGATGTCAGCGGAAATGTGCTAACACAGCATATCTGAGAAAATTTGCCCAAACTTTTCTGCAAATCATAACGTGAACATACATCTTTGCTTACCACTGTATTAGAATAATAATTACAGTGTCAGTGGTTATCTGGAGTGATGGCGTAATATGTTCTCAGCTAAGTGCTGCTGTTGACATTGTGCATTTCATTAAAGCAATAGGCTGCCTTTTATCAGCTCTTATTTTAGACCCCTTTCACACTGAAGTGCCGCTAAAGAGCTGGTCGTTTTTGCTGTGCTTTTCGGGCGCTAGCGGGGCTTTTTTTTTTTTTTTAAAAAAGAAGGAAAAAAAGTCCCGTTTTGCGGCAATTTCAAAGTCCCGTAAGCGCACTGCCCGAGTGTGAAAGCACTCATTGTAATGAATGGGAGGCAGTTTTCAGGCGCTTTTTACAGGCTATTTCAAGCGCTAAAATGCCTAAAAATTGCCTCAGTGTGAAAGGGGTCTTATAGAATGTGGGACTTTTGAAATGTCTTTATTGCCATGGCAGTTTGTCTGATGCTGATAACAATAGGATGGTCTGTGATGGACAACATTTCATTGAGTCCACATATTCTCCATGCCAACAATCAGAATATGAATATTTTTTTGTTGGGGATAATAGGTACCTTAATGTGAGCTTTTACGCCATTTTACAGCACTACCTATAAGTAGACTCTGCATGATATCTGCCATTATGTTTATTAGACAGATGCACTGTCCAGTGCCCCTCTCTGATTTAGTTTCACTTTATTACAGAAGCCTGCCTTTTCTCTTTACGTGGCTAGTGAAAGCAGAAGTCAGTAATGGAAGCCTGCAGATTTTTCTTAAAGTGTAGCGCTGACCAAAATTTGTTTTCCATTTTTAGATGGTGAAAGAGGGGGAGGGGGGGGGATTAGAATCCTTTTTGATTTTTTACTGCTGTTTTGGTGACAATGGTTTCACCATTCCGATTTGTACATGGCAGAAATGTGTGTCAATGTACCTGGTCATTGTGAATGGCAGTCCAGCTTATTGTACAGTAAAGGACAACGGACAGCAATTTACTGCAGTACAGATATTGTATGTTAAGGTGCACTGCATTATAAAAATGGGTCATGTGCAGTATGCTGGCAGCCCATTTTATAATGAATGGATTACCTGCTATTGGGTGATGCGCACAATTGCATAAGTGTGATTTCGAAAACTATAGCAACAACACATATAGGAACATATAAAATGTATTTGTGCATTTTTGAGAGGCTATAAGTCCTATCGGCTTTGTACTGCTGTGTATGTGTGTGTGTGTGTACCTGTGCACTGTTTTCATCACTTTCTGTTTGGAAAAGCTGTCGGTCACTAGGACATAGTTGCCAAAATTTGGCAAAACTTTTTAGGGACACTTTGGCAGAAGGTCTAGGAGGAGCATTAGGGTAATTAGGGGTGGGGCCTCCATTTTTGTGGGCGTGTGAGATTTAGTAAAATGGGAGTTGTTTAAATTAGGCTAAATGTTGGTTGTGGCTTAAAGGGGGGGGGTCAAATAGTGTTTACATCCGCCTGTCCATAGGGATGCATGGACCTTCCCATCAGGTCCTCCTTCCTGAAAGACTGACAGGCAGACCTGATTGGACCTGATTGGACCTGCTGTGTGAAAGGGGCCTTAGTGATAATGTGAGCAAGGAGTGACTCTGAGAAACTGTGTTTAAAACTGCACTGCCTAATTTCTCACAGGACAGTGCTACATGAAAACAGAAGTAACCATCTTTGTCAGCTAACAGCATTTTTTTTTTTACTTCTAGCTAAAAGTCTAAAAAGAAGTAAAAGAGTGCGATTAGCTGACATGTAGCACTCCCCTTACTGGGAAATTGAGCATTGCAGTTTTAAACCCAATTTCTCACAGTCCAGTGACTGCTAAATTAAAAAAAACAAAAAAAAACTTTTACCTTTAAAGTCTCATCAGAGCCCATCACTGCAGTCTCATTATTATCATTATTATTATTATTATAAAGGATTTATATAGCGCCAACAGTTTTGCGCAGTGCTTTACAACATGGGGCAGACGGTACAGTTACAATACAATACATTTCAATACAGGTGGGATCAGAGGGCCCTGCTCGTTAGAGCTTACTCTCATCAGAGCCCATCACTGCAGTCTCATCCATGCCCAGAGCGGTCCTCTGCTCCACTCACCATCCGCAGGCTGTGTCCCGCTGTCTGCTGTGTCCCTTGTTTGGCGACAGCAGCACCGCAATCGGCTTGTTGTGCCTCAAACCGGCGCAGGTGCTGCAGGGGAATGCCGATCTTCTTGCTACACTAGTGTCGCGCTGCCTCCATCCCGATGTCCAGGATAGAGGCAGATTTTCGGAATTTTGCCCCGGACATTTCTAGGTCGGGACATTGGGGCATTGGCCTGGTTTCCGGGAATGTCCCAAGCAAATCGGGACTGTTGGCAACTATGCTAGGGATGAGGTCCAGGTTTGCTGCTACCATGGGATTATTATGAAGCCTGCGTGTTTGAGGTTTGCAGACCTCAAGCATGCAGGTTTTGTTGTGCGTTAGTCATCGTGGAAAAAAAAAACCCATAATGGGTTACCTAAAAACATAGTCAGCTGGCTTAGAAGGGACAGTCGGGTACCTTTTGGATAAGTCAGCCCCCACACAAAAAAGGTGCGCTCACAGCAGCCATATTGACAATGTGCTTTGTTGTGATTAGGAAAGCATAGGGAGACATTAATGTAGGGGCTTGCAGGCACTGGCAGGCCTGAAAAAATTACATGGAAACCCTCTCTTATAATGTCATGTACTGTAGGTAGCAAAATGTGTTAAACCTATTTTTCGTCTTTACAGTCTGCCCTTGTCCATATGCCCTACAGTGATGATAAGCAGCATGTGTTTTTTTTTTCACAGGGCACTTTTCCTAATTGTTGCTGGCTGTGTGATTGTTTGTTTTATTTTTTATTTTTTCGTAGGCCTATTTTATATGGTGATTTTAGTGGTTAGGTGTACATCTACTTCAGCAAACTATGCTTGAGTTCTTTTACTTGTAGCCTTTTTAAGGCCCATCATCGGTCTACAATAATTGATTGGTATCTATTCACTTGTCAACATCTTAACTACTTTTTTTCTTTTAATTGTGGTCTTTTGCCTTTCTTTAATTATAGCTTTTAGCTTGGAATGATTTAGGCAGTTGTTGCTTACAGTCTAAGAGCTGCCTTTTTTCGCAACACCAAGACGGGGCGCCCAAAACATCGTACACCTTCACCACTGATGCACTGCACCCCCCCCCCCCCCCCCCCCCCGCCTTATCCCAATACTCTGAAACAGTGTTTGGTCTTAGGTAAACATATTTAAAATAAATGTAGTGATCTGTGTTAACATCTGCAGTGGTTGATTAGTAGTCCTATGTGAATATTAATTTTTTACCACCCTGCCTCTCTACCTAGCCCACGTAGAGCACACTTTTTTATTCATGAAAATGCAAAGCAGTATCTGAATGGTGCCTGAGCTAAGCGGCCGACCACCAGTGTTCACAGTGCTGGAGAACACCAACTCGACATAAGACCCTGAAGCATGTAGAGATCACTAGTGATTTCCTGAGGCATCGGCATTGTATTGCACCAACGTAACCATGTATAGCATGCATTGCTGATGCCTGGAATTGTTCTTTAATAACCACTTAAGTTTTTTTTATTTATTTTTTCTATATAAAAGGAAAAGAGCCAAAAAGTGTGAATTAAAAAAAAAAAAAACTAGTACAAATTTTTTAAGGCCTTAAAATACCCCGAAGATTGTATAGTTTAGGACATGGTGTATACATTGCAGGGGTCAGGACTATGTAATGTTCAGAACAGCGTGCATGTTTGTTTTAGTGGTCAGGAATTAGTGTCCCCTTATGGTGGTGGTCAGTGGCGAGTGCCCCATGAAATGTTGGTGGTCAATGGTGTGTGCCCCCTCAATTGCTCATAATCAGTTATGATTGTTATAATAACTGCTGTTGGTCAGTGGTGGTTTCCCCATAACATCAGTGGCCAGTGTGCCTCCTTTATGGTCTATATGCCCCCTCTGTTTCCCTTTGCTCTTCAGTGGTGGTCAGCTTAAAGTGGTAGTAAATCAGACTTCCAAAAAAGACAAAATACCCTGCAAGGCAATGGCTTAATGTGGTAGTATGTATTGCATACTAGCACAATATGAAATACTTACCTTAGAACAAAGCCCTCCAGTGGTGCGTTGTCACAGCTGATGGGGCTTCTATTCTTCCCCCAGTCTTTGTTCCGGGTTTGCTGGCTCCAGTCCTGTAAATGGCTGAGCCATGATAAAGTAATTCCCACACATGCACACAGGAGTCATGGATTATGGCACAGAGCTCTGAAGGGACAGCATGGGTAATGCCGACCCTTCAGAGCGCATGCTCTGGTGATGTCACTGACTGCATCCAGTGTAACTATTTCCTAAACTCTGCAAGTTTAGGAGATATTCACTGTACAGGTAAGCCTTATTATAGGCTTACCTGTAGGTACAAGTTTAGAAGCAGATTTGACTTTAATCCCCCTCCTTGATTAGTTTGCCTCGCTTTTGTTGGTGGTCATTGAGTTGCAGTTTTACTTACAAGATCAGCAAAAGAACTGCTGAGAGGGGAAAAAGAAAGAGGATGAACAGAAGTGACCGCATTGGAGGAAGGGTCAGGCTCAGGTTGTAAATAGTAGCATGGTTTACATTTGTGATCCCTGTGATTCGCCATCACAGGAATCCCAAGGCAGAGAGCCACTCCGATCAGCTCTGTGCCCTTTTAGTTTATCAACTGAGTTGTCTAATGAGTTTGATTGCAGTCATTTAATAAGTGCATTGGCTGCTTGTGCCTTATATCTGCAGTGCTGTTTTTAAAAGAATAAATGGCCACTATTTATAATTGTAATGTGGTAGTGAAGTGGTTAATCAGAACTTAAATTGGAATAGCAATTATGCTATACAAAAATACATTTGTAAGCAGCTTTCTCTGCCATAGACTGATTTCTGCTTGCTCCTTGCTTATGCCCGGGAGGGCTGATGCATAGATCTGTGCTTATCTCCTCTTAATATATTCTGCATGATAGCTTACTCTCATCGCTCTGGGTATACTCTTGAATTTCCTGGTGTGCCGGTACTGAGAGACTGCTTTATTTGTTTATCGGCTGATGCACAAATGCGCAGTGCCTTTTAGGGAGAAATCGTATTTTGATTGTGGTGAAGTTTGTCACGGACTCTGCCCCAAAGCCCAAATCAAACTGTCACCTTCTTTTTGTGCCTGCTTATGGAATTTTATGAATGGTTC
This sequence comes from Aquarana catesbeiana, assembly GCF_042186555.1. Classification (NCBI taxonomy): domain Eukaryota; kingdom Metazoa; phylum Chordata; class Amphibia; order Anura; family Ranidae; genus Aquarana; species Aquarana catesbeiana. The sequence continues at coordinate 135,690,440 of NC_133325.1, read as the reverse complement.
TCGGCACTGAAGAGTATTTTTTATTACTATACAATAAATTTGGAGACAAATGTTAATCCACATAGAAAAATGACACTAAAGGCCAAAAAGGGAATTTGAAATATTTTTACATGGATATCATATTTTGTAATATCATAATCCTATTTCGAAAAAAAAAAAAAAAGAAAACACATTTAGTGTATCTCTGCAATACATGCACATTACAGATTTTATACCTTAAAGCAAACCTGTACATCCCTTAAAAATAGAACTAAAGGCAAAACTTTTTTTCAGATTTTCGATAGGTAAGGGAGGGTTATAACCACTGTAATTTATTTTGCCGTCTGCATCCCATTGGGGAGATTTCCCTTCACTTCCTGTCACTTAGTCACAGCAGGACGTGAGAAAAAAAATATTCAAAAGTGAATGGAAATCCCTAGTTGTTACCAGGGTCCAAAGATCTGATGTCCCCATTGGATGATTCCCCCCTCTATTCCTGTTCTGGTGACCACTCAAAATGTGGGATTTTCTTTCAATTTCAATGCTAACTTCCACTGGTCGTCAGTCAACAGTCAGATATGGCCAGGCTCAGACATACACTATATTACCAAAAGTATTAGGACTCCTGCCTTTACACGCACCTGAACTTTAATGGCATCTTAGTCCATAGGGTTCACTATTGAATTGGCCCACCCTTTGCAGCTATAACAGCCTTAACTCTTCTGGGAAGGCTGTCCATAAGGTTTACAAGTGTGTCTTTGGGAATATTGGGCCATTCTTCCAGAAGCGCATTTGTGAGGTCAGGCACTGATGTGGGCGAGAAGGCCTGGCTTGCGGTCTCCACTCTAATTCATCCCAAAGGTGTTCTATCTGGTTGAGGTCAGGACTCTGTGCAGGCCAGTCAAGTTCCTCCACCCCAAACTCCCTCATTCATGTCTTTATGGACCTTGCTTTGTGCACTGTTGCACAGTCATGTTGCAACAGGAAGGGGCCATCCCCAAACTGTTTCCAAAAAGATTTCCCATTATTGGAACTAAGGGGCGCCAAGCCCAACCCCTGAAAAACAACCCCACATTATAATCCCCCTCCACCAAATGGCCAAATGGTTTGGACTAGTGCACAAACAAGGTCTTGACCTCAACCTGATAGAACCCTTTTGGGATGAATTAGAGCAGGGACTGCGAGCCAGGCCTTCTCTTCCAACATCAGTGTCTGAGCTCACAAATGCGCTTCTGGAAGAATGGTCAAACATTCCCATAGACACACTCCTAAACCTTGTGGACAGCCTTCCCAGAAGAGTTGAAGCTGTTATGGCTGCAAAGGATGGGCCAACTCAATATTAAACCCTTTTGATAATAGAATGTATGTCCCTAAACACCAGGCAACCACATAGTTTGCATGCATACATTACAGGCTGAGCGGCTGCTGCTATTAACATACACCTTTCATCCTAGCCACAAAAATCAGCCGATTCTTGCCACTGGAATCAGATGTATGCATGTAGTCACCTGTGCGAAGGAGGCCTTATGCTGGTCATACCTGTATCTTTCCAGTCATTTGACGAACACTTGTCTCATTGTTCTAATCCAGTAAAATGATGCATTCACTTTTTGTAACATGTTACACCCATATTCAGGGTGTAACATCATCATGTTACAGATATAGCACCCCCCCTCGCACCCCCTTTGCTCCCTCATTGTGACAGTGAGTGGGGGATCTTCTCCCCACACTCGCTGTCGCAATTTAAAAAAAAAATGGCTGTGCCGAGCTGCACCAACCCAGCCACGTCATTCATTCACAGAGTTCTGTGAATCTGAGAACTACAGGTACCGACAATCTTTGCAGCTGTTGGCTCACAGTTTTTAATGAACTTCCAGGGCACTGTGGAGCACTCCAGGGAGTTCATTGATGCTTCCTGTCAGTGTGTAACTGCTTAGCCGTTTGATGTGTGCGCAGGCAGCTTACACAGACAGTCTGCAAGAGCCCTGCCTTGCATCTGCTCTCTGCTGATTGCGGGTGCAATGCTTTACAGGCTCCTAATTAAAAATAAACTTAAAAAATGCTAATTTTTTTACCTTTTTTTACAAAGGTGAACTTATCCTTTTAAAGTGGTTGTAAAGGCAGTAGGGTTTTTTTATCTTAATGCATTCTATGCATTAAGATAAAAAGCCTTCTGTGTGCATCAGCCCCTCTAATACCTACCTAGCCCATCAAGATCCAGCGATTGTTGTAGGATTATCTCGGCTCCCTGGGACCTCCCTCCTCATTGGCTGAGACAGCAGCATGGCACCATTGGCTCTCGCTGCTGTCAATTAAAGTCAGTCAGCCAATGAGGAGAGAAAGGTGGTGGGGCCGGGCCACGGCTTCGTGTCTAAATGGACACAGGGAGCTGCAGCTCGGGTGCCCCCATAGCAAGCTGCTTGCTTTGGGGGCACTCAACGGGAGGGAGGGGCCAGGAGCACCAAAGAGGGATCCGAGAAGAGGAGGGTCTGGGCTGCTCTGTGCAAAACCACTGCAACAGAGGAGGTGTAAGTATAACGGGTTTGTTATTTTTAGCATAAAAAAAAAACAAGACTTTACAATCTTTTTTAAGTCATTATAGATCAATTTTTTTACTACTAGGTTTACTGCTTTGACCAACTTGTAACATCAAGTTGAAGATCAAAATGATCTGAGAGATTGCAAAATTCTTGTTTCCAAATCAAAAATGTGGTGTAGAGGTTCAGCGAATGGAAATTTTGGTGTCGAAACCAAAAATGCAGTATGCACTTGGCCCAAAACCGAAAATAAGTTTTTTTTAAAAAAAATATTTATTTTTATATATAATAGTATTATATTCGACGTTTTAATTAATATCATGAATTTAAAGTAATATGAATTTATTGGCAGCTTTAGCGCAAGGAAAGTTCATGAAAAATGCATCCCTTTAAATTCTATATATGTCTTCATACTGGTTCTTTGTGCTTCCGTTGTGGTGTTAAAAATCCTGCTTGCTGCATTTCAACCTCCCCGTTGAAATGCATTGAAAAGGCATCAATACTGCCCAGTGTTACTTTTTTGATGCCGTTTTTAAGTCACATGACCTATGAAAAACACACCATAAGCATAGCAAATTTGCATGCGTTTTCGGTGCTATTATCAGCACCCTTTTCTCTTAACGGCAATATGCCGATGACAACATTTTCAGCCGTATGTTTCAGCAGCCGCATCTCTAATGTGGTGTAGGTAACAATGGAATATATATTTCATTTTTTTCTCCCGTTAAACCTTTGACTTTGAATGTCTTTGATGCAGGGAAATTTACCAATGAAGTTGCAATAAAATATCAATTCTGAATAATCACACGATTACAGCTAACCGCTTACTGCTAGCTGACCATCTGGGCTTTTACCTACAGCCCCACAAATGATCACTACGACAAAAAAAAGTCATCAGCCAGAAGATGTCAGTGTGCCTCTGTCTAATACAGTGATTGTATACGGTAATTAGAGTGTTAAAAAATTGATTTAGAAATGATAAATTCTACTTTTACAATCCTTTAAAAAAACATAAGTTAAAAAAAAAAATTGTTTCAAAATAAATGAACTGGCTAATGAAATGTACCTCAATGCACATAGTGAACTTGTTGATTATTTGTCTTGTATGATCAAAGCATAAAGTCACTTTTTATATGGCTAAGATGGCTGCCCTTATACATTATATTCCAATAAAAGGCTATATTGATCAGTCACCTATCCCTTTTCGATGCAAAGGACATTCTTCTGTTCTTTAAATTTACTTGCATTTATATGCAATGTGTTTGCTGGTGAGAACTGGAGGACAGAGAGGTTCCATGCTGCTGCTGTCTTATTGCTACTTGTGCTTGCAGTACAGCTGGATATCTCAGCTGCTCTAATGCATATTTACATTAGACTTTCAACTTTAATACTCTTTTAATACACATAAAATCCACTGGTGTGACCAGACTGTAGTCTCTCTTCTGTTAACTCACAATAATAGGATTTTTCCTACAGCTTACCTGTAAAATCCTTTTCTTTGAGTACATCACGGGACACAGAGCAGCTATAGTAATTACTATCTAGGTTATACTCCACCTATAGGTGAATGGACACTGGCACACCCAAAAGACAGGAAACCCCCCTCTATATAACCCCTCCCATACAGGAAGTACCTCAGTTTTGTAGCAAAGCAATGAATATTCCAGTAAAGAGGGGAGGGACCTCTGTGTCCCGTGATGTACTCCAAGAAAATGATTTTATAGGTAAGCTGTCAGAAAAATCCTATTTTTCTTTATCGTACATCACGGGATACAGAGCAGCTATAGTAATTACTATCTGGGACGTCCCAAAGCAATGCCCCTGAGGGGAGGGAGACACACATAATGCAGACCGCCATCAGACGTTGGTTATTTATATTGCTGCCTGCAGCACACTGCGCCCAAACGCAGCATCCTCCTGCCATCTTACATCCATTTGATAAAATTTAGTAAATGTATGCGCTGATGACCATGTTGCGGCCTTGCAAATCTGAACCATAGAGGCTTGATGACACACTGCCCTTGAGGTGCTTACTCCCCTGGTAGAGTGCCCTCTCACCCGAAAGGGAGGAACTCTTCTTTTCAACCCATAAGCCTGAATTATAACTTAGCGATTCCGCTGCGAAATAGTTGATTTTGATGCTGCCTGCCCCTTCCTGGGCCCTTTTGGTAGCACAAACAAAGAGTCGGTCTTCCTCATCTGAGCTGTTATTTTCAGATAGACTGACCGTTCTCACCATATTGAGAGAATGCAACAATCTCTCTTCCACAGTTCGAGGTTATTAGAAATAGGAAGGCAGAGTGTCATCTTGGTCCAAATGAAAACTGTTCACTACTTTAGGTAGAAAAGCAGAATGAGGAAGCAACAATCCTGATGAATGATAATCAAATATGGCTCTTTACAAGAAAAAGCTGCCAACTCTGACGCTCTTCTTGCTGAGGTCACTGCGACCAAAAAAAAAAAAAAACAATTTCCTTGTCAAAAGGATCAGAGGAATATGCCAAATTGTCTCAAAAGGCTGTCTCTGCAAAGCAGCCAAGACTAGATTTCAATCCCAGGGACACAAGGGGGGCCTAACTGGTGGAGTATATGAGCTACCCCTTGTATAAAGACCCGGACCAAGGAATGCGAAGCTATTGGTCTTTGAAAAAATACCGATAAGGCTGAGATCTGACCCTTGATTTTGCTCAAAGCCAGCTTCATTTCTACCCCAACTGCAAGAAAGCAAGAACTCTTCCTATGACAAATGCTTTGGCCTCACACCAAGAAATATAGGACTTCCAAATTCTATAATAAATAGCCCTAGAAGCTGGTTTTCTTGCATTTATCAGGGTAGTCACCACTGAGCCAGAAAGCCCTCAATCTTTTAAAATCTGGGCTTCAATACCAAAACCGTTAAACTTAGCGACTGTAACGCAGGATGGAATACTGGACCTTGCAAGAGCAAGTCTGGGTGGAGTGGAAGGGACCATGGTTCCCCCACTGCCAATCTTAAAATATTGGTAGCCCTGCTGGGGCTACCAATATTACTGGCTTCCCTTCCTCTCTGATCCTGCGCAAAAGTCACGGTAGAAGCTGAACCAGAGGGAAAGCATAAATCAGCAAAAACTGGTCCCAAGGAATCACTAACGCATCTGCTCCGAATGCGAGCGGATCCCTTGTCCTTGACACAAGCCTGTCCAACTTCTTATTGAACCTGGATGCCAACAGATCTAGGACAGGGGGACCCAACCTTTGGCAAATGGCTGAAAAAAATCTCAGAATGTAGGGACCACTCCCCTTGGAACAATTACTGGCGGCTCAAGAAGTCTGCCATTTCTCCACCCCTGGAATGAAGTCTGCTGACAGAAAATGTACATGTTTCTCTGCCCTTGTCAGGATTTGGTCCACCTCCTTCTCGGCCTCCATTTCCTGGTACCCCCTTGGTGGTTGATGTAAGCCACAGCTGTGACATTGTCGGATTGGATCCTGACAGGACAACCCTGCGACCTGACAGTCCACGACACTAGAGCCAGATGAGCTGCCCAAATCTCTAGGATATTGATGGGCAAGGTTTTCTCGATTCCTGACCACTTCCCTTGGACACTGGATTCCTCCAGAACCGCTCCCCAGCCCAAAAGGCCGGCATCCGTTGTCACCACCTTCCAAGCCGCTGGCAGGCTGGCTACCAACCACCAATTAAGACTCTGCCGCACCCTTGGGGACAGATACATTTGATAATCTAAAGCTTGGATCTTCTTGTTCCAAGCGGACAGAATACTGTTCTGCAATGGTCTTGGGTGGAATTGCGCGTAGGGAATTGCTTTGAATGAAGCCATCTTCCCTAACAGCCTCATGCAAAGGCAAATCGAAGGTCCTTTCTTTCCCTTGACCAGCCAGACAAGATCCCTTATGGTAATAACTTTTGTCTGAGGCAAAAACACCTTTTCTTGGATCGTGTCTATAATCAGACCCAAGTATTCCAGACTTTGCACTGGCCCTAAGGCTGACTTCTCTAGGTTGAGAACCCAACCCAGGTGTTCCAAATACTGAACCATGCTGGACACATTCCAGTCTAGTCCTGCAGCTGACTGATCCATAAGTAATAGATTGTCTAGGTATGCCATTATTGTTATACACTGGACTCTTAGACTTGCTAATACCGGAGCCAGAATTTTTGTGGACACCCGGCGGGTGGTGCCTACCCGAAGGGCAAGGCTGCGAACTGAAGATGACGCCCTTCTTCCTCGAATCGCAGAAACTTCTGGTGAGAGAGGTAAATTGGCACATGCAGATATGCATCCTTGATGTCTATTGATGCTAGAAATTCTTCTCCCCTCAGAGTGGAAACTACTGACCGGATTGACTCCATACGAAAAGATAGAATGTTTAGAAATGTATTCAAATTTTTGAGATCTAGAATGGATCTTGCATCTCCATTTGACTTTGGCACCATGCAAAGATTTGAATAGAAACCAATGAACTGCTCTTCTGTCGGTACTTCTACAGTTAAACCTTGTGACCTCAACTGGTCCTGAAGATCTAAAGATCTTCTTTTTAACAGGTCCCTGGGAACATTTGACTTTAGAAATTGAGATGTGGAAACTCCCAGAACTCTAGTTTGTAGCCTAGAGATACTATGGAATTGACCCATCTATCCTGGATCCCCTTTCCCCAGGCCTCTGAAAACTGCAGAAGCCTTCCTCCCACTCGATTGGGGGCGATCCTTCATGAGGAGGCCTTAGGACCTTCTTTGGCAGGCCTCTGACCCCAGGGCTTTTTCTGCCCCTGTCCTTGCCCTTGAGGCTTACCTGACGGTGGAGGCTGTCGATACTGCCTGGAGGCTGAGGTACCTGGTGCCGGGGAATTAGAACCCTTAAATGAAGGATGCCCATTCCTCATTTTAACACGTAAAAGTGCACTCTTACCACCTGAAATTTTTTGGATATACTTATCCAAATCGTCTCCAAACAAACGCTCCTCATGAAAGGGAAAACCTGCCAATAGCTTTTTGCAAGGCAATTCTGCTGACCAATTTTTCAACCAAAGAATTCTGCACATATGCACGGACAGTAGAGCAAAGTGTGACACCTGCTGAATAGAATCCTTAAGAGCATCAACCGCGAAGCATAAGGCCCTCGGCAGGTCTGCAAACTCGCAAGCAGCTTCCCCTTTAGAAGGAACACTTTTAATGATTAGTTTAAACTTGTCCTTCAAGGACTGACAAATTCCTATAGCTGCGACCACAGGTTGTGCTGCTGAACCAGCTATGGAAAAGGAAGCTTTAAGTGTAGATTCCAGCTTTTTATCAGCTGCATCTTTAAAAACCTGGGCATTGTCTACTGGACAGGTTAAGGCTTTATTCACAGAGGAAATAGCAGCATCAACTGTTGGCAAACTCCATCTCTTTGTGAATTTTTCCTTTATTGGATACAAAAGTAAAAATCTTTTAGGAGGGATAAAAAAAACTATCCGGATGATCCCAGTCTGCATATACTAACTGCTCCAGCAGCGGGTGTAAAAGGATAGGATGGGAACTCTGCGAAGGCTGCAAAGAACCTAAAGAGGAAAAGCAGGCTTCGGACACCTCTACTGGGGGTAATTTTAAAACAAGAATGGACCAAGTCCTTAAGGGATTGAATTAACATCTGCTTGACCTTATTCCCGGTCATCCAGCAGTATCCCTATATCCTCTGCCCATTCCTGTTCCAATACTGGAAGGTCAGGAGAGGGAGAAGGAGATCTTTCACGCTTTTTCCCAGTTTGGGAGACAGAAGCGATCATGTCGGCTATTTTGCCTTCCAAACCAGCTAATGCTGATGCTAAATCATCCTTAGTGACGTATGTTGAGGATGAAGCATTGGAAGAGGCCACTATGCCTGAAAGCCGTAATGGCTCAGATTGAGGTACTCACAATATGTGTACAATCCACTGCTGAGCTGTAGTCCAGCTATAATGCTGCGATCACAGCTCAGCCTAATAACAAATATCCTTGTCTTTAAACGCCTGTATCCATACCCCACAGTGCTTACGTGCCCCAGGAGCTGTGCCTGCGCCGCGTGCTACGTGCTCGCTCGATCTCCATGTGCACGCCAGCTGCATTTTAGGCGACGCCCCCTGCGTCCTCTGCAACCCTTATCTAGAGCTAGCTCCCGCGCGCGTTTGCCGAATCGGCCGATCTCACCAGGAAGAAATGCTGGTGGTACGGGGCGAGGGATTAATACAGCAATAGAGGAGCACGCTGAGATGGACACTGCAATGCTGCCGCCTCCCAGACAACGGGGAGCCTCAGGGGAGCATGGAAAAAAGCATTCCTTAATGCCAGAGAACACTAGGTATGTGAATCACATTACACTACCCTCTAGTGGCGATAAACATGTAAAACATGCAGCTACTAAAAACTCCTCAAGTGAACACATATGTGTTCATTTTGGGGTTTTTTTTAATTTTTTTTTTTTCATATATAAACTTACCATTCCCGCCGCAGAATACTGCTGGAATAACTCGGCTAGATCCAATCATCACCCATCACGGCGGCTCAGTTCTCTTGTGGACCTTCAAGGACTGGGTCCCCTGGACCTGTACAGCACCCTGCTGGGACTGCCTTTGGCTTCTTTGTCTGTCCAAGGGTCCGGATCCCAGGGTCCAGCGCCCAAAGAGGCGCATTACAGGCAAAAACGTACTTCTTCCTCGAGGCTCGGGTACCATTCATCTTGGCCTTCTATGCCACACCGAATGGATCCGAATGCATAGCCCCTTGATCCTGACAGGACCTTTTACCGGGAGCAATCGTAGCTTAGAGCACTAATCCACCGTGACCATCACCTTGTAGACACTGGCGAAAAAACTGAGGTACTTCCTGTATTGGAGGGGTTAATATAGAGTAGGACTTCCTGTCTTTCGGGTGTGCCAGTGTCCATTCACCTATAGGTGGCGTATAACCCAGATAGTAATTACTATAGCTGCTCTGTGTCCCGTGATGTACGAAAAAAGAATTTTTACTTTTTTTTTTTTTTACGGTGTGCAGCTCTTGTATTTTAAAGGGGTAACGAGTGTATTTCAATGAGGGTTTGGGTTGTTCTTATAAGGCTTGTCTAAACCTTATTTTGTAAATCAGTTTTGCTTGTTTGTCAAAACATATTTTCATTGTAATTTTTCACATTCAGATGTTCAGATTCTCCCTCCAGCATACATTTTAGTGCAATTACTGGATCTCTGAGTATTTTTCATTCTACAGCTATTAAAATAATTCTTTGTGATCCTGCTATGAGGGTCCTTGTTAAGACTCTTCACAATAGAGAGAAAGCGCTCTGTCCTTTCCTTCCAATTGTGCTTCTGTGTTGCAGAAAATGAAATGTCCCTTTTAACAGGTTGTGCAGGCATGGTCCACTGTGTTGTCACCACCAGAAAACCCATCCTGAGAAATGCCATGCAGCCATTGATGGAGTACATGTGAACAAGAAATGGCTGTAAAGAAGCTTCAGTAGATCAACAGTTCTGATATGAAATTTGGAATAAAACTATATGAAAACCAGTATTTTAGTAAAAAATAAAGCTGTTTGATGAACAGTGCTGTAGCAAACTAAAGCTGTCATACGCACTTAGGCTTGTTTTCGTTCATTCTGCAGGGTGAGCGAAAAACATCTAAGAGATTTCTCTATCCACGCTTAACTTCCCACCCAATGTACATAAACAACCGGGTGGCTTTGCCGTTCTGAGTGGACGTACCTGTACGTCCCTCATAATGTGATCTCATCACATCTGTACCAGTGCACAAAACATCAGCAATAGTGTTGCATTGTGACATTAACATTTGTCAGTGTCCGCCAGTGGATGATCAGCATCGGTCAGTGTACAAGTGCTTAAAAACATCCGTCAGTGTACAAGTGTCCCACCAATAAATAAAACATTTAAAGTGCGCCGTCCCCCCGTGTCACGTGCGAAGGTGAGCACACACGTCGGTCCCGTACACATATGTAAATAGTGATCGCACCCCCACCTGTGAGTTATGGCCACAAATGTTGGAGCGAGAGCAATAATTCTAGCACCAGACCTGTGCAACTCTGAACTGGTAACCAATAAAGGCTTATAAAGTGTCGTCTATGGAGATTTTTAAATACTGAAGCTTGGCGCCATTTCATAAGCGTGCGCAATTTTAAAGCGTGATATGTTTGGTATCTATTTACCCAGCGCAACATCATATTTTATATTTTACCAAAAATTTGGATATTATATTGTCTCTGTATTGAAATTCATTAAAATGTATTTATGCATTAGTTTTGTAAAACTGCAATCAAAAAACTGCTGCGCAAACACCGTGTGAAAAATTAAAAAAACAAAAAAATAACAAACGTGTCATACTTGCCTCCTCTGTGCAGTTGGTTTTTCACAGAGTTGCCTCCGATCCTCCTCTCCTGAGGTCCCTCAGCGGTGCTCCTGGCTCCTCCTCTTCTCGAGTACCCCGTTGGAGAAGCGCTCTTCCTCGGGGCACTCATGCGGGCGCGCTCCAGTGTCCTGCTGCTACGTCTGTTGACACAGACAGCAGAACTAGGCCCCGCCCCCTGGCTCCAGCGTCATTGGATTTGATTGACAGCAACGGGAGCCAATGGCTGAGCTGCTATCAGTCTATCCAATCAGGACCCGCCACACTGGCTGGAGCTGGTGTGTTCGTTCTCGGCGCTTGAAAGACCGGCTCAGGTGAGTAAAAGGGGGGGTCGGGGGGGGGGTGCTACACATAGAATGCGTTTTTAAGGTGAAAAACCACAAAGGTTTACATTTAACTTCTTCTTTTGTGTTACAGCAGCTGTTATGGGAAGAGGGGTGTCCTAGTTTGACTGCACAATCCAATAGGAGCCAGTTAGACCTTTGTCACCAGATCTCACAGACCTGATCAGACACCCCCTCTCCCCTTCACTGCAATACAGGTCTGCATATGGACACGCTTTATTTTTAGCGTTGTTTTACCGTCGTTTTTGCGGTGGTATTCGGCCGCTAGTGGTGCGGTTTTAACCCCCGCTGGCGGCCGAAAAAGGGTTAAAACTGCTCACATAGTGCGGCTATAGCCGCGGTATAGCCGCGCTGCCCCATTGATTTCAATGGGCAGGAGCGGTGAATACACCGCTCCTAAGATGCGGCTTGCGGGAGTTTTTTTCTTCTCCTGCCAGCGCACCGCTTCAGTGTGAAAGCCCTCGGGCTTTCACACTGAACAAACAGTAGAGGCTGTTTTGGGTCGGTTTGCAGGCGGTATTTTTAGCGCAATAACGCCTGCAAACCGCCCCAGTGTGAAAGGGGTCTAAATCTCCTACTTGTCAGTCTTGAACCCTCTTAGCACCACTCAAAATACAGTGACAATTATAATACAAAAACTTTGACGTACACTGTAAAATGAAAAACCTTATGCTCAGGCCATGCGCCTAAATTGCTCTTGTGGTGTGTCCAGCAGGCATATTAAAGTGAACGATGTGTTTGTCTTAGCTCTTGGTACTCGGTTGTTCTAAGACTGACATGAACTAACAAATGTTGTTACTTTGACCAGTGCCCTTCTGAGTGTCTCAAAAAACAAAGCATCGTCGCATTGGGAGCAGTAAAACAAACGGCACATTGCGCAGCCTGTTGGTATTTTTTCAAACAGAATATGAGACTCGTGTCTTGCCATGACACTACACACCAGAAGATCAATGCTATTCTCTGAGGTTCACTGAGGTTCACTGAGGAAAGTCAGGAGTTTTCCTTTTATTGTTCCATCACTATAAAGTTAGGAAAAAAGTCAAATATTGAAAATGGTCAAAAGTAAAAGCAAGATCTGATTACTGGAAGCCTCCCCCCCCCCACCCCACCGGTGATATAAAAATTGCTTGGCTCACTCTACCCAATTGTTACTGGACACTGCACTACATCAGATATGTCCTACTCTCACCACCTCGTCACTGGTGTCAGTGGATTTTTTGCAGTCATTTCATGCTGTCATGGTGCTATTAAGGTCCTTGTTCACACCTTGTCCAACTAAGCCTACTACATAGATAAGGCAGTTTTCCTAGTGTCCAATGTGTTCAGTTCACACATTATTTTTATTTTTTTTTACAGTAGCATATTGCAACACACTGCTGTGAATGAAGAGGAATTTAAAGTTTTGTGACAATTCAATAACCAGCAATAACTAGTAAAAAAAAACTAAATGGTGCAATACATTGTAATCTTCACTGACTACCAGGCTGGTTATAAATGTACATTGGAAGAGAAGGGGTTAATAGCAGCATGGCCCCATTTACTTGAATGGGTGGCGCTCAGCAGGCGCTACCGCTCACTGAGCATGATGGGTATAATTCTTGCCGCAACGTTTGTACAGCAAAAAGGGGGGGCAGCCTTTTACTGCCCCCTAATTGCAAGTGTAAACCAGGCCTTATTCTCCAAAAATTATTTATACACATCCACTACTACTGTGTTTTACTGCTTCCTTGTAACGTCCTACCTGAGCTCCTGAACTCTCCCTTTCATTCTCACTTTCTGTTAATTTGGACAGGGCAGTGCATGTTAGTTGTGGTCACGTGCACTACCATATGCACACTACAAATTCCATATTCCCTAGCCCATCTCGATAGCAAGCAAGAAAGGCTAATTATGTTCCTCTAACCGGAAGTTGAATCCCAGCAGCATATAAAGGCTTTTGGAGCAGGCTAAGAGCAAAAGAAAGAACTTTTTTGAGTTATGAATAAATACTTGAAAAGATTTTTTCTTTAAACCCGAGTTTAGTGCCACTTTGAAGTGGTAGTAAACTTTGCAACTTTTACCTACAGGTAGACTTATAAAAAAGCTTGCCTGGTAGAAAAAATGTATACTTACCAGCCCCCTGCAACTTTGGCCTCCCTTCACATCATAGCCCTCCAACAGCTCTTCCCCCCCTTTGCTTCACAGCCCCCCAACATCTCTGGCCACATTTCACATCACAGCTCCCCAACAGCTCTAGCCCCTTAAACATCACAGCCCTCCAACAGCCCTGCCCCCCCTTCACATCACAGCCCTCCAACAGCCCTGCCCCCCCTTCACATCAGTCCCCTGCAGCTTTGACCTCCCTTCACATCACAGCCTTTCAACAGCTCTGGCCCCCCTTCACATCAAAGCCCCCACAACTTTGCCCTCCTTAACATCACAGACTCCCCCTGCAGCTACCTCCCCTCCTTTACATAACAGCTTTGCCCCTTCCTACCTTGCTTGGGCAGATGGAGGTCAGAATTGAGGGCAGGAGCTACTGGAGTTAACTTTATTTTAACAAGCGGGTGATTGGTTGCCAGGACAGCTGTGCTTTCTAGCATCCAATCACCAGCTTGTTAATATGAAAAGGTTATTCCGGCAGCTCCCGCCATCCATCTAGTGCAGCTGTGCCTCCTGCTCTGTGTGCAGAACTGTTCTTCCTCCTGCTCTCTGCTGTGATAGTGACAGCATTGGAGGCAGGGAGAAAGAACCGTCTCCTAAATGGGGGGGACTTCGGCGGGTTAGGATGGGACAGTAACTCTGTCCAGATCTGGACCTCTGTTTGCCATTTAATGATGCTTGGTTTAGGAGATATTCACATGTTTTGCAGCCGGTGACATTACCAGTGCATGGGCACTGTGCTCTGAAGGGACGCTATACTAAGTATGGCATCATTTCAGACCACTGTGCCGCGATCTGGACTCCCATGCCGCAAACCCAGAAGGAAGACTGGGTAAAGATTGAAGGCCTTTCAGCTGTGACAGTGTGCTGATGGAGGACTTTGTTTTACAGGTAAGTCTGTGATATTGTGCTAATATGCACGGCATACTAGTACATTATGCAATTATCTTGCAGGGGGCCCGGAATTTTGTTTTTCCAGGATTTACTACTGCTTTAAGGACTTATGTTAACGAGGGGTTCTTGTCAAGCACTGTGTTTGAATAGAAAAGGCAGATTTGGGCAATAGGCTACATCTGACTTGCTTTGTCTACAGTTCAGACACACCTTGATAGAAAATGCTGCATCACAGAAGCAAGTCAAAAGCAGCCTCTGAACTGTCATGTATACTGCTCTATTAATGTCAATGGGATTTTGGTGACCTGCGTTCTAAATGCATGTAAGGAATGGCTGTGCACTAGATGTATGTGAGTATACACCATTCTTTTTTAAATTTGCACACTGACCTAAATCTCAGAACATGCAAAAGCCACATTCCGGAATTTTTGCCCATATGTGAGTTTATGCAACCATGACATATACCTGAATACAGCCATTCATTAGTATGTAAGAATGTAAGCTGCGGCTGTCTCTTCCTGGCACAGAACTATACCTGCAATTTATGTCAAATTCCTTATAGCGGACCTTCATTAATTTTTCCAACTTTCCATCTATTAAATCTTCTGCCCTTGTTTTAAGTTTGGATAGTAAAACATTTTTTTTCTGCCAGTATATACCGTATACAGCCCACTTCCTGTTTCTTGCCTGGTCATTAGCCTAGGCTTATATCATCATGCATAACTCTCTCACTCCCATGAGAGTTTACCAGGAAGGGAGGAGGGATGAGTCATAAGAGGGCCAATGAGAGCTGCAGAGCCGGAGGTGTGCCTCTGTGTAAATCCAGGAAGTGAACAGGCAGAAGCTTCAGCTGCCCACACTAAAAACGTGCAGTTGAGACTTTTTTTTACCACCCTCCCTTAAGCTGTAAAGGCAGTGCACAGGGGTAATATGAATGTTATCCCCGCACAAGGGTGAGAACTGCCCAGGGTTAAAACCGGTGAAGAGGAGGCGACCTATTGTTTCCTCGCCACCTGTCAAATGCGCGGTCAGGTCATGTCTCAGAGGCACAGCATTCTTGTACACCTAGGCTTTTACATGCCATCTCTCCCCCTCCCTCTTTAGCCTGTATGCAGAGTCTTTACATCTGCAAATTTATTTCCTTATAACGGTTTTGTTATATTTCCATTGTATTGTAATTGCTGACATTGTCCTTTTGTATTGAACTAAGCTTTACGAAACTATTGCACGATAATAGAAGTATTTAAATGAGTTTGTTGCCTTTCTTCTTCAGTAAATATAGGTGTAATTACTTGTATTGCACTCAGTAAAACACACTGGGGAAGAACTTGTCTTTTTGGTATTCAGCTCGTTTGCGCCAGGAGCCTCTTGGGCGCGATTGCATACAACCTTTGTGAGTTTATCTCCCTCACACCAGTCCCTCTCCCTTCAGGCTCTTAGTCTTGAGTTACGGCCATGAATGGGGGGCTACATCTGCGCGGTTCCCAAGACGGCAGCAAATGTAAATGCAATTAACAGTGCATCCAATTATGGCGGCAATTACACTGCAAGGACATCAGAGAAGAGTTGCTTGTGCGTAGACCAATTCTTGTATTGTAATGTGTTTAACTTCTTCTCACTACCGGAGGGACCTGCAAAGATGCCCCGCTCTGTTTGATGAAGAGTGTCCACATTTGTTACATCCTGTTACATAGTAGATCAGGTTGAGAAAAGACACAAAGTCCAACCTATGTGTGTGATTATATGTCAGTATTACATTGTATATCCCTGTATGTTGTGGTCGTTCAGGTGCTTATCTAATAGTTTTTTGAAATTATCGATGCTCCCTGCTGAAACCACTGCCTGTGGAAGGGAATTCCACCTCCTAACCGCTCTTACAGTAAAGAACCCTCTACGCAGTTTAAGGTTAAACCTCTTTTCTTCTAATTTTAGTGAATGGCCGCGTGTCTTATTAAATTCCCTTATGCGGAAAGGTTTTATCCCTATTGTGGAGTCACCAGTACGGCTTCTCTTCTCCAGAGAGAATAAGTTCAGTACTCGTAACCTTTACTCATAACTAATGTCCTCCAGTCCCTTTATTAGCTTTGTTGCCCTTCTCTGGACTCTCTCCAGTTCCAGCACATCCTTCCTGAAGACTGGTGCCCAGCACTGGACAGCATACTTCATGTGCGGCTGGACCGGAGTCTTGTAGAGCATGAGAATTCTTGTTTTATATCTGGAGTTGATCCCCTTTTTAATGCATGCCAATTTTCTGTTTGCTTTGCTTGCAGCAGCTTGGCATTGCATGCCATTGCTGAGCCTGTCATCTACTAGAACCCCCAGGTCCTTTTCCATCCTAGATTCCCCCAGAGGTTCACCACCTAGTGAGTAGACTGGATTCATATTTTTGCCACCCAAATGCATTATTTTACATTTTTCTACATTAAACCTCATTTGCCATGTTGTTGCCCACCCTATTAATTTGTGCATATCTTCTTGCAAGGTTTCCACATCCTGCGGAGAAGTTATTGCTTAGCTTAGT
Organism: Aquarana catesbeiana; assembly: GCF_042186555.1. NCBI lineage: Eukaryota > Metazoa > Chordata > Amphibia > Anura > Ranidae > Aquarana > Aquarana catesbeiana. The sequence goes on along the minus strand of NC_133325.1, from coordinate 135,673,661 downwards.
GTCGCCTGCAAATACAGAGATTGAGCTGTTTACCTCATCCTCCGGGTTGATTATGAGCAAAAATTAAATAGGACTGGTCACAGGACAGAACCCTGGGGCACCCCACTTTCTACCCCGACCATTCCAAGTACTCCCCATTTATCACCACCCTCTGAACTCGCCCCTGTAGCCAGTTTTCAATCCATGTACTCACCCTATGGTCCATGCCAGCAGACCTTATTTCGTACAGTAAACGTTTATGGTAAACTGTATCAAACGATTTTGCAAAATCCAGATACACCACGTCTACGGGCCTTTCTTTATCTAGATGGCAGCTCACCTCCTCATAGAAGGCTAATAGATTGGTTTGGCAAGAACGATTCTTCGTGAATCCACGCTGATTACTGCTAATGATACCGTTATTACTAAAATCTTGTAAATAGTCCCTTATCATCCCCTCCAAGAGCTTGCATACCATTGATGTTAGGCTAACTGATCTGTAATTCCCAGGGATGTATCTTGCCCCCTTTTTAAATATTGGTGCTACTTTGGCTTTTCTGTCCAAAAGAGGTTCCCGTTCCCCCTTCCCTCCTAAAAGGTGTCAAATGTGGCACTGGAAGGGGGGAGGAAGCAGATAAGTGGAAGTTCCACTTTTGGGTCTTTTGCTTTTACAATCATATGAAGAAAGGCTGGTTTGTCCAAGGTGACTGATTTATTTCTAACATGACCAGAGGTACTGATTCCTAGATATCCAGACCAAATTTGCCAGTGTCAGCATGTGTGTTAAAGTGGTTGTAAACCCTTTACAACCACTTTATTCTACAGGCAAGCCTATAATTAGGCTTACCTGTAGCTACACTGGATAGCTCCTAAACCTGCACGGTTTAGGAGATATCCCCGTATTTGCATGTGCTGACGTCATCGGCACATGTGCACTTAAGCAAACTGAAGCAACGGCACGTTCGTGCCTTTGCTTCAGTTGTACTGTGCCGTTACCGACAGCTCCCAGTCGCATGCGCGGGAGTGACGTCGTCATGGCTCCGGCCAATCACAGTGCCAGAGCCGCGATACCTGGAAGTAACCCACCGGGGAGATGATGGCCACCGGAGCGGTTAACAAGGACCGTTGTGGGGGCTTAGATCTCAGGTAAGTAATTCATAATGCGCTAGTATGCTATTTTTTTTAAACTGGTTTACAACCACTTTAACAAGCTTACTTAGATGAGTATAAATGGATTGCCTATTCAAAAATAGAAAAAAAAAACAGTTTTTGCTGCAATATTCATCTTTAACAAAACAAGCCCCGTAATATGGGACATCTCAGTGAGTAACAAAGTGCAAAAAAAGAGAAAGAAAAGAGGGTGTTTGTTATCAATTAACATAACATCTTTATGTGTTGGGCTTAAAATCCAAGGTCCAAATTTTGCCTGAACTATGCTTGTTGTAGCGTCTGTAACAGACGATCCCCTGGTATTTATATACCAAATCATGTAAGTGGAGTACCAGGGTATACAGAGTAGAGTATAGAAGGAGGAAGGAGAAAGGAAAGAGTGAAATCATCAGAGAGCTACATAGAACTAGATTTGTTGTATTCTGCTACAAAGGCTGTGGGGGTTGTTGTATATAGGCCTTCCATGGTTTCCATACCATGTTGTGTTTATCTGCAGTGGACTGGAGGATACTGACCGTCTTTTCCTGAACCATTACCCAGGATATTTTCCATTTAGCAGCAGCAAAGGACACTGTAGGCTGTTTCCAGGCTCGGGCTATTGTGATTTTATGAAATGAATGAGAATCCGGAGAGACCTAGGACATCCTACGGGGCATCCATTCAGTAAGGCAATCTCCGGTGCTTTTGGTATAGACATCCTGGTCCCTTTGCGCAACAAAAGATCCTGTTCCAGAAGCCCTGAAATATGAGGACACTCACACCATATGTGGAATAAAGATCCCGTCATCCCACATCCTCTAATGCAGTGTTTCTCAACTCCAGTCCTCAAGGCGCCCCAACAGGTCATGTTTTCAGGCTTGCTATTATTTTGCACAGGTGATTTGATCAATTTCACTGCCCTAGTAATTACCACAGCCGTTTCATCTGAGGGAAATCCTGAAAACATGACCTGTTGGGGCGCCTTGAGGAGTGGAGTTGAGAAACGCTGGTCTAAAGCATAGTGGGGGACGTGCCTGGGAAAATCTTGGCCATACGTAAAGGTACATTATACCATCATGTAAGTATTTTGGGATTTGCCTCTATAAGACAGACATTAGCTATGCAATTAATGGACTTCTGGAACTTTGAGAACCACGACCTTAACATCCTGTTCCCAGCTCAGTGCATTAGGTGGTTTCTCAGGATTCTCCGTCAGTGAGGCATAAATCATAGATATTCCTCCCCTCTGATCCATGCATCCAGAGCACCATTTTTCGTATGTAGTTATACTCAGGGCTTCAGGTTTCGAGGTCCATAACGATAAGATAAAATGTCGGATTTGATGCAGATGAAATTTTTCAGATGATGGCATATCCAGTTTGCTAATGCATTGGCTTGCCGTGAGGGGACTCATAGAGGAAAAAAGTGATCAATTCAGAATAAGCCCTTGTTTGTCCACCACTGAAATGCCCTTATATTTTGGCCTAGCGGAAAACTGGGGTTGTGGAAGATGTGAGCTTAGGGGTGTAGCTCAGAAATTAAAAAAGAGGATTTGTATATTAGGTCACATAGGGCCATTGAGTGCGATAAGGTGGGAGCCATTATGGTGGGTCTATTTTTAGGAGGAACCCAGGCTAGGTAATCTATAGTATTAATGGAATAGCTTGTCTCTCCATTTCGACCCAATCTGGTCTACTACCCTGTGAGTATATGATCAAGAACTACAGTGGGGATTCAAAGTTTGGGCACCCCAGGTAAAAATGTGTATTATTGTGCATAACGAAGCCAAGGAAAGATGGAAAAATCTCCAAATGGCATCAAATTACAGATTAGACATTCTTATAATATGTCAAAAAAAGTTAGATTTTATTTCCATCATTTACACTTTCAAAATTACAGAAAACAAAAATATGGCGTCTGCAAAAGTTTGGGCACCCTGCAGAGTTAATATCTTGTACTGCCCCCTTTGGCAAGTATCTCAGCTTGTAAACGCTTTTTTAGCCAGCCAAGAGTCTTTCAATTCTTGTTTGAGGTATCTTTGCCCATTCTTCCTTACAAAAGTCTTCCAGTTCTTTGAGATTTCTGGGCTGTCTGTCACGCACTGCTCTTTTAAGGTCTATCCATAGATTTTCAATAATGTTGAGGTCAGGAGATTGTGAAGGCCATGGCAAAACCTTTAGTTTTACGCCTCTTGATGTAATCCCCCGTGGATTTTGAGGTGTGTTTAGGATCATTATCCATTTGTAGAAGCCATCTTCTCTTTAACTTCAGCTTTTTCACAGATGGCATCAAGTTACCATCCAAAATTTTCTGAAATTTTATTGATTCCATTTTTCCTTCTACTCGTGAAATGTTCCCTGTGCCACTGGCTGCAATACAACCCAAAGCATGATTGATCCACTCCCATGCTTAACAGTTGGACAGAGGTTCTTTTCATTAAATTCTGTGCCCTTTCTTCTCCAAACGTACCTTTGCTCATTCCGGCCAAAAAGTTCTATTTTAACCTCATCGGTCTACAGAACTTGTTTCCAAAATGCCTCAGGCTTGTCTATATGTTCATTTGCAAAGTTCAAACGCTGATTTTTGTGGTGAGGACGTAGAAGAGGTTTTCTTCTGATGACACTTCCATGAAGACCATATTTGTACAAGTATCTCTTTATAGTGGAATAGTGTACCACAACTCCAGTGTCTGCCAGATCTTTCTGGAAGGATCGTGCAGTCAAACGTGGGTTTTGAATTGCTTTTCTCACAATCCTGCGAGCTGTTCTGTCTGATATTTTTCTTGGTCTTCCAGATCTTGCTTTAACTTCCACTGTTCCTGATGACTGCCATTTCTTAATTACATTCCGAACAGAGGATATTGACATCTGAAAACGCTTTGCTATCTTCTTATAGCCTTCTCCAGCTTTGTGAGCGTCAACTATTTTCAGTTTCAGTTTTCTAGACCACTGCTTAGAAGAACCCATGGTGCTGATTGTTGGGGCAAGGTCAGATGAGTCTGGCCATTTAAAACCTTTGAGACTGACATCACCTGGTCTTCCCAGACGATGATTGAGAACAATCCATGACACTGGCAGGTCTCAGCTTTGCAAAGGGGGCAGTGTATGCTATAAATTCTGCAGGGTGCCCAAACTTTTGCAGACGCCATTTTTTTGTTTTCTGTAAGTTTGAAAATGTAAATGATGGAAATAAAATCTAACTTTTTTTTTGACATATTATAAGGATGTCTAATCTGTAATTTGATGCCATTTGGAGATTTTTTTCCATCTTTCCTTGGCTTCGTTATGCACATTAATACACATTTTTACCTGGGGTGCCCAAACTTTCGATCCCCACTGTATGTTAATTGAGCAGCTTGATAATACCTCTATAGGTCCCGCAAACCTAGTCCTGCTTGGGTACGTCTTCTAAGAAGCACACTTTTAGGGCAGCGATATCCCTTGTTGCACCAGATAAAATGTATTATCTGAGATTGGAAGTTTTGCAGAGGTGATCTCAGGATCGGGACTGGTAGGGATCAAAATAAGTATAAAATCCTAGGTAAGAGGGTATTTTTTGTAGAATTTTTTTTTTTTTTTTCAAATATGATTTTTATTAGATTTCTAGAAAGGGCAAGGCCTAAATATCACAGCAATAACATTCAAACACATGAGGTCTCAGCCACATATCAGCATATCACAATGAATTGGGATGTAAAACAAACAATTATTACATATACTGAAAAGGCTTCAGATAAAATTTGCGGTTATCTCGTACAATCACATCTCCTGTGCTATCGATGACTGAAGTACGATTGCTATTAAAGAAGATAGGGCTGCCCATTCTTCTTTTCCATTTTACCTTAAATAATAACAGACACTTAAAAAAGGAAAGCGAGAAATAGAAAAAGAATAGCTAGAGAAAGGAAAGGGGGGGGGGATAAGGAGATTATGGCTCAGGTCGTTAAAGTTAGTTAGCTATGTGAAGCTATTGAGAGGCTCATGTCCCGAAGAGGCCTTTTCCGTCATCTGAGAGTGTAAACATATTCCAGAGACTCCAGGTTTTCGAGTAAGTCTCATGCTTATTATGTGCTGTCAGAATCAAATCCTCCACCTTCTTCAGCCAAGTCGCAGTGGTCAGCGGATATTGTTGTTTCCAGAGCAGAGGGATACAGGATTTAGCAGCATTTAGCAAGTGATGTAGAATAGACTTTTTATAGGTTCTAGCGGGGATAGTTGATACGTGTAACAGAACGTCATTAGAAATCTTGAGTTCCGTGAATTTTTGAGAGACAGTACGGATAGCCGTCCAGAAATCCTTCAGTTTAGAGCTGGCCCAGAAGATGTGTAAAATCGTCCCTCTGCCCCCCTGGCATCGCCAGCAGCGGTCTGGTGTGCCAGGAAAGATGGTATGTAATCTGGGCATTAGGTACCATCTCGTTAGTATTTTGAAATTGGGTTTCTGTATTTTGGTGCATAATGATGATTTGAGGGAGAATCTGATCACATTTTGTTTTTGGGACACAGTGAAAGTACTGTGAAGATCTGCTTCCCACCTTGCTAGGCAAGGTAGATGTGGTTGTTTCGAAGGGGTGTTCAGAAATGCGTATGTTTTGGAGAGGACCTGGGGTAGGGGGTCGGTTACGGAATTCTCTTATATAAAAAGGCACATTGTGGATCTTGGATCCTGGAAGGGGAACCCATCGTTTTCTATTGGATCATTATCCAATGCATATGACTTATGCATATGAGGTGAGAGTTCTGCGAGCACAGTGGTGTGGTGCCAGCGGTTTCATTTATTGGAGAAATTACCACGTTGTTCATCATTGGTGTTCCATCTTCACTACCTTGAGCAATTGGATTTTTTATTTATGGACTTCACTGCACATATTTAATTAATTGTGTCACTATTGATTGGATGAACGTTGGATATATTATATCATTTTTTATTATATTAATTTGTCACTATTGTTGATTCACTTTTGTATATGGAAGACTGCAGGATATGCGCAAGATCACCTTACATTTTAATTTTGTTTATTTGTATAGTTGTGAACACTATAAGGGTTTTGCTGCATTTCCATTTTATTTTTATGTATTTTATTTACTAGTAGTGGCGCAGAGGATCACTATACACGTAATATTTAAGGTCACAGATTTGGCCATGTTAACTTTCAACCCTGAGACCTTGCGAAAATCCTGTAGGAGTTTAAAAATATTAGGAGTAGAAATAAGTGTGGAAGTAATGAAAAGCAGCAGATCATCTGCAAACAAAGTACAATTATGGACACGGGAGCCGCAGGTAACGCCATGTATATCTGGGTGGTTTCTTATCGCGGTGGCTAGGGATTCAATTGCTATGACAAAATAATAGGCAATGGGGGCATCCTTGTCTAGTGCCTTTGTGTATCAAAAAAGGGTTTGAGTAGTGGCCTTGGAGCTTAACATGGGCCCTCGGGTTGGAGTACAAATTCCCTAATATCTGTAGGAAATTAGGGCCAAACCCCCATCTTCATAACACTTCAAACAGATAAGGCCACTCAACAGTAACAAACGCTTTTTGTAGATCCACAGACAATAAGAATCCTTCCTGGTGGGGCCCCTCATCACATTTTGACTTCCAAAGAGAGATAACATCTACAGCTCTGCGTATCTGATCAGGGCCCTGTCTCCCCGGGATATAGCCTACCTGGTCCTTGTGAATGTAACCACTTATAAATTATAAATGAACCATGATTTTGGTTAATATTTTGAGATCATTATTAATCAGTGAAATGCGTCTATAGTTGCCTACTTCAGAGCTATCCTTACCCGTTTTAAGAATGACAGAGACGTAAGCCCGTTTATCGGCGCTGTCCAGAGTAGAATTCCCCTGAAGGGTGTTGTAGAATTGAGTCAAATGGGGGGATAGAATGGATGCAAAGGTTCTATAATAGCAGGTGGAAAAACCCATCTGGGCCTGGGGCTGATCCCCTCTTGAGATACTTCATTACCCCTAGAACTTCTAATTCCGTGATTGTTTTTTTCCAGAAGTGTGCTATGGTCCTCTTTCAATTTAGGTAGAGGGATTTCATCTAAGAAGTCAGTGAGTATACGGGGTCTGGGTATCTCCCTTGACTCATATAAACAAGTGTGCATAAAAGTCATGAAATGCTGTCATGATCCATTGCAGATTTTGCGTGAGCGTACCTGTGGAGTCACGAACCTTGGGAAAAGAGAAAGTTTGAGGTTTGGGTGTCAATTTAGAAGCTAGTCTGGGCCCCACCATATATTTTTGAAGGTAAAAAGGAGCATTGGACCGCCTAGGGCTTTTTTTCCGCTTGGGTAGTTAGAGCTAGGTTTTGGGCGATTCTACTTGGTTCCATCAGGGCTCGCGATTTAGTATTGGGGTTACGTCTGTGTGTTTTGAAGAGTTTTTGGAATTCCTGTTCTAACTTGACTAAATCAGCTTGTGGTTCCCTTTTTTAAATTTGGAGATTTGAATAATCTTGCCCCATAGCACAGCTTTATGGGCGGGCCAGAGTGTTTCAGAAGGGATCTCCCCATTGTCATTTACCTGAAAATATTCTCTAATTTCTTTATCCAATATGGTACATTGGACCAGATCACTGAGCAGCGATTCGTTCAAACACCAGCGAAATGTACCATCTGATTCAGAGGGTCTCATGAGGTAAAGCATGACCATCGAGTGATCAGACAATGGTGAGTCCTTAACCACTTCAATACCAGGCACTTAGGCACCTTCCTGCCCAAGCCAATTTTCAGCTTTCAGCGCTGTCGCAATTTGAATGACAATTGCGCGGTCATACAACACCGTACCCAAACAAATTTTTTATCATTTTCTTCCCACAAATAGAGCTTTCTTTTGGTGGTATTTGATCACCTCTGCGATTTTTATTTTTTGCGCAACAAATAAAAAAATACCAAAAATTTTGAAAAAAAACACGTTTTTCTTTGTTTCTGTTAAAAATTTTTGTAAATAAGTACATTTTCTTCTTCAATGATGGGCACTGATATGGCTGCACTGATGGGCACTGATAAGGCGGCACTGATGGGCACCAATGAGGTGGCACTGACAGGCACTGATTATGGGCACTGATAAGTGGCACTGATGGGCACTCATAGGTGGCACTGATGGGCACTCATAGGCGGCACTGATGGGAACTCATAGGTGGCACTGATGGGTGGCATTGATGGGCATCACTGATTTATAATGGTGCCAGTCAGTGCCCATTTGTGGGCACTGGCACAAATTGGGCACATGTGGATGGCCATAGGGTACATACCTGGCCATCCACATGTTGCCTGCTTCCCTGGTGGTCCTGGCGGCTTCCCTGGTGATCTAGTGCGGGCATCCGGGGGGGGGGGGCTGCGCTGATAAACAATCAGCGCAGGCCCCCCCTGTCAGGAGAGCCGCTGATCGGCTCTCCCCTACTCGCGTCGGTCAGACACGCGTGAGGAAAAGCCGATCAGTGGCCTTTCCTATTGACATTGTGATCAGCCGTGATTGGACATGGCTGACCACGTGGTAAAGAGCCTCCGCCGGAGGCTCTTTACCAAGATCGGTGGAGCGGTGTGTCAGACTGACACACCGCTCCACCGATCGCCGCGATGCATGCCCCCACAGGCACGCGGTGGCTGTTAGCCTGAAGGACGTCATATGACGCCCAGTCAGGATAACTGAACCACCGCCCGGCCGTCAATCTGCTATAGGCCAGACGGGAAGTGGTTAATGAACCCTTTAGTGGCCTGGGGGATGGCAGAGGCTGCCATAAAAATATGGTCAATCCTCGCAAGTGTTTGGTGAGGGGCTGAAAAATGGGTATAGTCCTTAGTTGGATTAAGTTCTCTCCAAATATCCACTAAGCCATAGGTGTGGAGGGTTTTGGCTATCTTCGTTTAGGGGGCCGGAGCATCCTGGAATGGCCTTTTCCCAATTTATCTAACATCTGGTCCATTGCGACATTCGAGTCACCCCCCCAATGATTACTGTACCCACGAAAATAGGGGAGAGGGCATCTAGCATTGAGCTGAAAAACCTAGCCTGACCACGATTCGGTGCATAGTATGAGACAAATGTATATAGAGTTCCATTCACTGATCCAGAGAGCAGGATATATCTGCCCTCGGGATCCCCGATTTCCTCCTTGGGAGAAAAGGTGACACTTTTGGACAGGAAGATGCCCACCCCTTTAGTTTTGTCTTCTGCGTTTGCTAAAAAAATTGAGGAAATCTAGTGTGGACAAACGAGGGACTATATGACCTGGAAAAATGAGTTGCCTGTAGGAGAAGCACCGCCATCTGCAGGGGCGAAGTGTTTTTGAAAATATTTTCTGTGCTTCAATGGGGAATTCAAGCCCTGTACATTATGGGAAGCTATTTGAAAAAATGAAGAATTCACTTTATGTGGTGTCATGGATCAGAGGGGAGAGAGAATGCGTCACTGAGCAGAGACCTACCTTCCACCAGATGAATCCAGTCAGGAGCCACTGTAGACCAATTAAGGAAAGAACCACTCTTCTAAGCCACCAGCCCATGGAGCCTCCCTGATGCCTGAAAAAGTAATAATGGGGGGGAGTGAGAGAGAGAAGTAGAGAATGAAAACAAGATTGAGAGTGAAGAAGGGTGGGTATCTGAGAAGGTCACAAAGTAGCCACATTGCGGACCCCCTCAAGACCCGGGAGAGAGGAACAGATATATCCACTCCCCCTCTATTAATAACAAAGGCGTCTGCCTGAGAGGAAGACCAACAACCACCACCGCATTGGATGAAGGCCTACTTGCAGGTGCTGAGGCCCACTACATCCACTCCGGCCCCACCAACCACCTATTTTGGCTATGTAGAAGGAAGGGGAATCTCTATAAAAAACAATTTGATTTCCTTGTGAGAGCGAAATCCCCCCACCAACGCCCCACCCGCCCATCCCAGGGAGTGTCTGTAGCTCAGGAGAACGCAAATGGAAGGATACATCCCCAACAGGGGTGACATCTGCCCCCCGAGCCCCCGGGCGTGGCACATTAAGATAACATTCTAACAATTCTGATCCCAACAGGGATTCTGAGAATGTCTCGAGCTAGTAACCATACACACAATAACTGTTTATGAAAGGTTAATTATAGGAAAAGAACTTCAAACTGGATGTGAACTATGACCGGGATGACCAGGAGAGGGGAGAATGGGAAAGGGCCCTGCTGCCCAGCCCCTCTTCCAAGCCCCCCTGATACAGAACACTTAAGTCCCAAAATCATCTACATCGATAGTAAAGTGATCACTGATGAAGGTTGGGCCACCAACGGAAGCCGTTTTATCACTGAATGTCCGTTTGAAGTAGGAAGAGTTTCTGGGTTCCCTAATGGACAGTCTGATATATGTCAGAGGAGCTAGGTCCCCAAATGGTGAGAGTTCAAGTGGTACGCATGACTGAGGTGCCCAAAAAGAAAAGCAACCAAAATAAAAGAATGTGAAATGAGGCCTCCTAGTAATCACGGAGGGTGAGATTCTTTGGATTGTTTGGACTCCTGCTTTCTCCAAACTGGGGCAATTGGGCTCCACGACGATGGACGTTTAGCCGATCCGGTGTTCTTATGTCTCTGGCCCTACGCATGACCTCTTTTTTTAACCCCATAGAAGTGTGGTTTGACCACAATATCTCTGGGTAGTCCATCCGAACGGGGGGTGGTGAAGAGCTCGGTGAGCCCTGTCTAACTCCAAATGATGGTCTGGGATGTCTGGTATGATGTCTTTGATAAAGGATTTAACTGCTAGGTCAGTGTCCTTAACAGGCTGCTAGTAGTTACGTGGCCGGAGTGGGACGGAGCTCAGAGTCTAGACGTCCATCTCGGAAGCTGTGCGCATGCGCACTCCGCCTTCAGTATTTTTAACTGCTTTTTTTTTTAAACAGGTATTCAAATCGGTATTTCAGTGACTGCAGATTTGTTCCATGTCTTTGACTCAAAACCAATGACAGCCAAGCAACTTCTATTTTCAGTAAATGATGTCAGTAATTGCAGCCCACATATTGCAGAAAGCAGAACCTACGTAAAGTCAATCTTTATCTTATCCTGACAATGTCTATTGGACCAGCTTGAACGTTTACAATAATCATTCTCTAAAGTCTGATGTGATTGGTTATCAGATTGTGGTTTGTGACCTATGACTGAGATGAACTAGAATTCTCAAAGCATGCATTCTGGAAAAACAAGTGGTATGTAAAGGTGGCACATCCCGACAAATATGCTATATGGGTGATCAAACCTGGTACAGGTGTTTCTGAATGATTGAAAAGTGAGAACTTGGATTATTATACAGTGAATCTTCCTTTGCACTGATTTGGTGGCATTACCCAGAGCGCTGTCATTTCTGACAGCTATAAAGTCAGGGTTGCCTCTGGCTTTGTCATCTTTTCTAAGCCTAATTTTCTAGTTTATGATTAGACTTATTATTTGTCTGAAGCCCATTGACTTATTTCTCTAATTTTACCAGGTCACAGGATCCACAGAGGTAAGCTAGTTCCTCATAATGCGTGCAGAGAAACATGACATAATAAATACCTGTGTTACTGGAGATGTTAGTAATTAAGTGTTGGAGAACATTGCCACTTGTCACTGTCAGTAAACCTCGAGCAGACAGGGCCCTCACATAGAAATCTCATAGGTCCCTAATGAGACGTTGAAACCTTCCAAATTGGCCGTTATTATTGTAAATGTTGTCAGTAAATGAAAAAATCTTGCATAGCTACACAGAAAAATGTGCTAATGTGCAGCTGTCATAGAAGCAGAATGGGTACAGCAAGTAGCTGATCGTGTTCTGCTTTTACATATCCACATTTTGCTCTACATATTATAGTATTTGTCACTGGCCTATTTACTGACTCGGCGCATGCTTATTGGACTGCTTGGCCTAAAAATCTATCAGAGACACAGATGCTAATCCATAAACTCACTGTGTCAAGGTCAGGGATCACTTTGTCAAATGCTGTGAATAATTTACATATGACAGTTCTTATGCGTTTTTAGTATGTTTTTCATTCTTCCATTACAGATTAAGGTTGGGCTCAGGTGTGTTCTAAACTCCATGTGCCCGCCTTCCAGGAAGCTTGCACTGCGCAGCCCTAAGCACAGGCAGTGAGACATTTCCCGATCAGCGGCTGCTCAGATCGGCAAATGTCCACTGCCTGTGATTAGCGCTGCGCAGTGTAAGCTTACTGGCGGGTGCAGGCACATGAAGCTGCGAACACGCCCGAGCCCATCCTTATTACAGATCATGTTATTTTAGAATTCACACATTAAAGTGGAAATAAATCCTCCTATCATTTTCAGCCAAGGAAGCTACCATCTTAGCCTCTGTTTAATCTTCAACTGCCATGATGCTGCACATGTGATCAGTTATGACACCAGATATTGGATGGTTTGATAGTTTGGTTGAGAGCACAACCACTGTTACAGTTAGCATTTGCGGCATTCCGGGAATGTAACTGTTTTTTTTTAAACTGTTAAATCGATGGGTTTACTTCCGCTTTAAGCTATAAGGGTAGGAATGCAGCATAAATACTTGATGGGCAGTGGCATGCATGTAGAGAAGGATAGATTGGAATGGGTTATGTGCTCTCTTATCTGCTACCTGGAATAGATGATATGTTCTGTAGCTATCATTTAAAGAGGTCCTGTCACCAACTTCAAAAAATTGCAGGTAAAAGTACAGAAAAAAAATCAAATATTTTAAATGCTTACTTGCAGAGTTTTTTCTTTTCCTAAATATTTTTTTGTTTACTTGAAATGTGCCTTTGAACTTGCTAGAAAATGTAACTACTCCAGGAGAGTCAATTTCTTAGCAGAGCCCCTCCGTCCTTATATGTCATGCTCTCTTCTGGGAGTGCTGGCCCAGCTACTCCATCCCTCCCTTCAAAACGTGTTATGTAGTAGCTGGGGCAGAAGCCAGGGGATAAACAGTGGATATAAAAAGTCTACACACCCCTGTTAAAATGTCGGTTTCTGTGATGTAAACAAATGAGACAAAGACAAATAATTTTAGAACTTTTTCCACCTTTAATGTGACCTATAAACTGTACAACTCAGTTGAAGAACAAACTGAAATCTTTTAGGTGGAAAGAAGTAAAAATAAAAAAATAAAATAATATGGTTGCATAAGTGTGCATACCCTTAAACTAATACTTTGTTGAAGCATCTTTTGATTTTTATTACAGCACTCAGTCTTTTTGGGTATGAGTCTATCATGGCATATCTTGACAAGATTTGCCCACTCTTCTTTGCAAAAACACTCCAAATCTGTCAGATTGTGAGGGCATCTCCTGTGCACAGCCCTCTTCAGGTCACCCCACAGATTTTCAATTGGATACAGGTCTGGACTGTGTGACCTTCAGTGCCTTGAAAAAGTATTCATACCCCCTAAAATTTTCCACATTTTGTTATGTTACAACCAAAGGCTTATATTTATTGTATTGGGATTTTATGTGATAGGCCAACACAATGTGGCACATAATTGTGAAGTGGAAGGAAAATGATAAATGGTTAAAAAAAAATATTTGAAAAGTGTGGCGTGCATTTGTATTCCGCCCCCCCCAAATCAATACTGTTGTACTACCTTTCACTGCAATTACAGCTGCAAGTCTTTTTGGGGATGTCTCTACCAGCTTTGCACAGCTAGAGAGTAAAATTTTTGCCCATTCTTCTTTGCAAAATAACTCAAGCTCTGTCAGATTGGATGGAGAGTGTCTGTGAACAGCAATTTTCATGTCTTGCCCCAGATTCTCAATTGGGTTTAGGTCTGGGCTTTGACTGGGCCATTCTAACACATGAATATGCTTTGATCTAAACCATTCCATTGTAGCTCTGGCTGTATGTTTAGGGTCGCCTTTAATGTGACCTATAAACTGTACAACTCAGTTGAACAACAAACTGAAATCTTTTAGATGGAGGGAAGTAAAAATAAAAAAACACTAATAATATGGTTGCCTAAGTGTGCACAACCTTAAACTAATACTTTGTTGAAGTACCTTTTGATTGTATTACAGCACTCAGTCTTTTTGGATATGAGTCTATCAGAATGGCTCAGCTTGAATTGGCAATATTTGCAAAAACACTCAATCTGTCAGATTGTGAGGACATCTCCTGTGCACAATCCTCTTTAGATCATCCCACAGATTTTCAATGGGATTCAGGTCTGGGCTCTGGCTGGGCCATTCCAAAACTTTAATCTTCTTCTGGTGAAGCCATTCTTTTGTTGATTTGGATGTATGGGTTGGGTTGTTGTCATGCTGAAAGATGAAGTTCCTCTTCATGTTCAGCTTTCTAGCAGAAGCCTGAAGGTTTTGTGCCAATATTGACTGGTATTTGGAACTGTTCATAATTCCCTCTAACTTGACTAAGATGATGTTGCCACCACCATGCTTCACTGTGGGTCATCGGTGTTGTTTTTGCACCAAACATACAGTATCTTTCGGCATTATGGCCAAAAAGTTCAACTTTGGTTTCATCAGACCAGAACACATTTTCACACATGCTTTTGGGAAACTTCAGATGTGTTTTTGCAAAATTTAGCTGGTCTTGGATGTTTTTCTCTGTAAGAAAAGGCTTCCGTCTTGCCACTCTACCCTATAGCCCAGACATATGAAAAATATGGGAGATTGTGGTCACTCGTACCACACAGCCAGTACTTGCAAGATATTCCTGCAGCTGCTTTAATATTGCTGTAGGCCTCTTGGCAGCCTCCCTGACCAGTTTTCTTCTTGTCCTTTCATTAATTTTGAAGGGACGTCCAGTTCTCGGTAATGTCACTGTTGTGCCATATTTTCTCAGCTGGAGAGGGGTACAAAAAGATTTCCAAGGAATTAGATATCCCATGTTGAAAACTGGAGATAACCAGGTGCAAATTATGCCACCCCTGACCTGTATTACCACCTCCGCGCTATGTTAATAAATGTCAAAACCCTACCAAAGCTGCCACTTAACAATAAAATGTATATAAACCGAATTCACCAAAGGAAAATTATAGATGAAATAGTGGCGCTTATCCCCAGGTGGGGAGATGTCAGACACTCTTATCCAGCCAGTGAGCTGAATACAGACGTGACTAGAGAAAAAGTGAAAAACCATATATTGCTAAATATCCTAAAAAGTAAAAATTAATATTAAAGAAAATAAATTATTCAATATGAGCTAATATAAATTATAACACTCAGTGAAAGTGATATACAAATATATGAATCCAAGAAAAAATATATAATGAAAATTGAACACAGTAAATATCTATAAAGTCCAGAAACCAATCAATCGTGAAAAATAATCGTGAAAATATTTGAAGAAAGTCCAAAAAAAGAGTGAGGGTGACTCCAAAACTGCTCAGCTGTGTTTTCAAACATCCACCACACCTCTGTGATGTGAATCCACTCCTTGCTGAAATTCAAACTCACCAGCTGTTAAGGCCTCTCACTCTCGTGTTTGGCCTGACAGAGCCTCTAACCCACTTACATGGGGGTTAACATGCTAGCATACACCATACCTGGGGATAAGCGCCACTATTTCATCTATAATTTTCCTTTGGTGAATTCGGTTTATATATATTAAATATCCCATGTAACACGGTGTCTTCACTGTGTTCCATGGTATATCTAATGCCTTGGAAATTCTTTTGTATTCCTTTCCTGACTGATACCTTTTAACAATGAGATCCTTCTGATGCTTTGGAAGATATCTCTGTGGACCATGGCTTTTGCTGTAGGATGCGACTAAGAAAATGTCAGGAAAGACCTACTAGAACAGTTGAACTTTATTTGGGGTTAATCAGAGGCACTTTAAGTGATGAAATGATGTGTGCTGACTCCTATTTAACATGAGTTTGAATGTGATTGCTTAATCCTGAACACAGCTACATCCCCAGTTATAAGAGGGTGTGCACATTTATGCAACCACATTATTTGAGTTTATTTTTATCCCCCTCCCCCCTCCAAAAAAAAAAGATTTCAGTTTGTTTTTCAATTGAGTTGTACAGTTTATAGGTAACATTAAAGGTGGAAAAAAGTTCTGAAATTATTTCTCCTTGTCTCATTTTTTTACATCACAGAAACCTGACATTTTAACAGGGGTGTGTTGACTTTTTATATCCACTGTACTTTAAAATGTTACAGTTCCGAGGCTGTTGACATAAGATTCCAAGAGGGCGGTACCCAGCAGCAGTCTCTCTGGCCTTTTGGATTACTACACAGGAGAATAATTAACTAGTAAATAACATGCATACAATCTGTTGAATGCACATATAATCTTATAGGAAGAGTAGTGAAATGAAGGGTCTGGTGACAGCGTCTCATTCCCCCAAGACATTAAAGGAACCTTTTAGATTGAAAATATGAGAACTGCTATTGTTGAGGCACTGCAGGGATCAGAGGTCATCCAAAGTTTGCCAGTTTGTCCTGTTGAGTACTTACCGTGAGATCACACAACAACTTTGTGACACTTCAGCTAAAGTTTCAGCCTCAGACGAAGTAAAGCTAAATAAATGTTCTATTCAGTTGTATTATCTCCTTTTAGGGCTGAATTGTCAGCACAATCTGGGGTGACCCACCACATTTTATAGCTCAGGGCAGATAACTAATAGACGCTCGCTGGTGGAGGGTAACGCTTTCAACTAACATACCTCCCTTCACGAAGACCGGCCTTAGTTGGTTTGAATCTTGGCTGGTTCAGCAGGAACGGGCTGACATTCGAACCATGTATGGGCAGGCTGATTGTACCAAGTTAATCGATTGATGAACTTGTGTACAACCAGCCTGGGGGATTTTGCATGCGATTATTGCTAGCAGCTAGTTTAGCCACTAGCAATAATCTGTCTAACCTTGGTGTAGGCGGCTTCCTGTGGCGGGAGAATATAATGGCTTGGCCAGAGGGATTCCCCTGTCAACACTGTCTGTGATTGCAGGAAAGAAATTTGCTCTTTGTATGGGCTGCTTAACAGCATCTTTGTTATATTATCAGCGCCGAGCCTCAGGTAGGCATAACCTTACAGCCTGACACTTTTCTGAAAAAGTACATAATCAGAAAATCGTTAAGAAGTAGGGCTGCACCATAAAGCTGGGCATAGATGGATTGAATGTCGGGCCAGTTGAGCACCCAAAGGTGCTCAATAGGGTTGAGTTCAGGACTCTGTGCAGGGAAGTTGTATTGTATCCGTCACACTCTTTACAGGCTTTCCCACAGTTTTTGTAGGGTGCTGTAGTAAACTGGTAAATGGTGCCGTCATGCAGTAAAGACAGTTATGTGAATAGAGGACAGGATTATGACTATACCAAGATGTGCTCAAGTTCCTTCTCACCAAAATACATCACACCATGTTTTTATACGCCTCGTTTTGTGTGAAGGGACAATAGTCCTGCTGGATCAGAAAAGGGCCCTTCACAAACTGTTGCCAGAAGGTTGAACAGTTCCAGCACTGTGTGTACTGCCGTCATATCATTCCTTTTATAACTTATGTCATGTGAAATTTTTTTTTTTTTTTTGCTGCTATATATCTTCTCTTTTGATTTTATTTTCTTCTTTGAAGATTTGACTTTGCTGCTTCTTGCTGAGTAGGCTGGACGGAAGGGTTTAGGCATGTCATATGTCAAGCAAAGCAATTACAGTAGCTTTTGATTCTCTTCACACACAACAGCTTGCGTTATGGCTTTTGATGCCGACACAGTCCCGTGAAAAGGACATGACCTGCTGTAGTTATAAAATTATCAATAGATTGTGACCTCCATGTAGACGGAATGTGCTGTTAATATGTTCATGCATATTCATTGCATGGTAAGTAGCATTCATTGTACTTCACCGTTCTGGATGTTTGAGCTTCAGTGATTTAGCTGTTAAAGGTTAATTCCTCTTCACTAAGTAGTACATGGGGACCCAGATTAAGGTTGTTTTATGTTTGATTGATGCTTCAGACGCCTCTAAAACTTCACGTTTGAAAAGTTAAATAGGCAGAGCATTACCTTAAATAACCTGGAACTGGTAGATGATGGAAAGACAGATGGTTCTTGCAGGAAATGTTCAGGTGTACGGGAATTGAAGAACATGCAATATAAATTCAATTTCTTCTAACATTTTGGAATGGGAACGAAAATGTGATTGAATGCAGACATACAATTTTCCTTCCAAAACCCTGTTAAAATAATCTTTGTAAAACTGCATTCACTCAAAGCTTATATATCAGGTAAGTGCTGGTGGATTGAATCACTTACCAGAGCATTTTAACCCCCTGCGAATGAGCTCTTTACTTCTGAATGTTTTGGGTGGAGCAAAGACGTGATAGAGCGTCTGTAAGGTTTTTATTGCCATCTCTACCCCTTTTGGGGCGATATCCATTCCCTTCCTGTAAGGATAGAAATTTTACATTGGAAATTGAAGAGAAAAATAAGCTTTGTGAGGAGAGGAAAGAACATTTAACAGTATTTCCATTGATGCCTGTGCCACAAGGACAGGCAATGAGGGAAAGTCTCCCAAATGAGGTCAAATATAAACCTGAGAGAAATGTTGATGTGTATCTAAAGCTAAGAATAACAAATGCCTACAAGTACTTTAGATGTGGTGGCTGTGTTCATTTTCTTTTTCAATTTAAGATTATTTTCTGCAAGTACAAAAAATTACCCGTTGATTTTGCCAGAAATCCACTTCCCTTGGCCTGCATTGGAAATCTTAAATCAGCTCTTACTAGTTCTCATCTCTGAACTACAAAACACCTCCCCTCTGTTAATGGTGATAAGAAGAGGATGGAGTGTTTTAAACCCAAATCAGGAGAGCAGCTTTGTGTCACAACACTGGTTTTCCATTGACAAACTATGGTGAGTGAGCGTTGTCACCCCAGGATGATGGCATGTGTATTGACAGATAAGGGCAGAGGATCTTGGGAGCCGAACATAAGAACAAGAACTGCTGTGTGTAGACAAGTGGCAAATCTCAGCCTGGACCCCGCTAGGCCATGCCCCCAACACGTTTCACTTCACCCACTGGAGCTTACCGATGAGTAAGCTCCAGTGGGTGGAGTGAAATGCATTGGGGTGTGGCTCACATACATACCATGGGTTCCCCATGGGATGTGTATTAGTAGATCTGCAAGCTGCAATATATAACATTATGAGGTTAGATGCATTTTAATTTTGACTTTTTCTAAAGGGAAAAAAAAAAAAGTTTGCTAGGTGCCCAATACTGGGTATTATCAAATAGATTAGGCAATACTCACAATCCCACTCAAAAAAAAAAATATAACTGATATTTTAGACTCTACCAATTTCAGTTCCTCTGTCCTTCTTGAAGTCAATCTGGAATATTTCTCTAAGCTTCGTCTGGGCTAGTATGAATCCTCGCTTGTCCCATACATACTTGGCCATGCAGATTCATGGGGAATGTCTTTCCCAGACCTGTTACATTACTATCAGGCGACCCACCTTTTCAGGGTGGTTGACTGGTGCCGGGGCCAAGCCCATAAACCATAGGTTCAAATTGAACAGACATGAACGGACATCCCACTGCAATGCTTACCCTGGATAGAGCCATGTCTCCTAGACTCTCTCACAAGCCACCTCCTGATTGCGGCAACCCTGAAAGTGTTGCATCAGTTTTAGCCTCCTGTCACATCTAGCTGCAGCATCTCAGGTCTATCTCCAGTGATTGGCCACCCAGACTTTCCCCCAAGCCTCCAGACTGTAGATTTCAATCCCTTATTGGAAGAGGCACTTTTCATCTTTGTGACTTTGTATTGGGTTCACACATCTGTGACCCTTTAGCCTTGTTCACAATGTTTGATCCTCCTCTGGACGCATGGTGCTTACAGATTTTGACTTATATCGCCAGTCTGTGTTGAGGGATCTCATCCTGCCACTTCCCTCCAAAATTTATGCATGCAGATGTGCCCCTCAGCTCATATGGTTTCCACGGTTTACAAAATGCTGCTTAGCCTGTCTTGAGTCTTTTCTCCCCGTTCCTTTGGAAAGGGGATAGGGATCTGGGTGTCGCCCTGTCCCGGGAACAGAGGGAGCATGTTCTCTACATTGCCCACTACGCGTCCATCACATGCAAGTACCAGGAGCTGGGTTACAAAAAACTCACCCACTGGTAAAGGGTTCTCTCGCTTCTTTAGAAGCATTTTCAATGTGTGTTGCCTTAATATTAATCCTTAATATTTTCTGGACATGCAAAAAACTGTACAGCTTTTGGTCTCGGGTGCGTGACCACATCAAAAACTTACCGATTTTAACCTGGGTAGGGATTCGGCCAGGTACCTGCTTCTTCTCTCCAATCTCCTCAAACGTAAATTCAAATAATCTATGTTAATCCACCTGTTCAATGCCGCTAGGGTGTGTATTCTGACACTAGAAGCAGGAGTCTCGCCCCATGCTTTCTGAATGGTTTGGGAGAATAACCAAAATTCATTCCATGAAAAACCTGTCTGCAACCTGTCTAGCTATCTATGCACAGCAAGGAAGAAAAATTCATTTGGAGCTGGTTTTACTGGATGCTTTTCACATATTCACAGGAGTATGGAGGAATTCTTGCTGGGAGGGAGTGAGACTATAATATACCCCCTTTTTTTCTCCCTTTGCATTTTCTCTTTGTTTCCCCTGTTTTCCTTTATGTGGTGGCTGCCATGGGAGCCAACCGTATGTTTTTCTGGTCTGTTTCTCCTGCCTTAAAGTCTCAAACTGGATGTAGGAGGGATCTGTAGCTGACAGTATTTTTTTGGTGTATTTATCTTGCTTTTGTCATGCAGATATCCGCTAACTGGCTTAACGTATCAACCTGTCTACATCCCTGTCTATATTTTTAAAAACTGTTAAAGTGGTTAAGCCACTCTAACATCTTTATACTATCTCTGTCTCCTAATCCTGTGTTCCCCTTTGTGTGATTTATATATAAAGTCCAGTATATACCTCATTTCAGAGCGGCACTCATGTGACCAGCCAGCTCTCTCCTCCCACCATCTGCCAGCTGCAGTGGGCGGGGCCGAGATTCCCCCGCTGACGTCAGTTGGGAGGGGAGAGAGCCAGCCGGTCACGTGAGAGGGCTCTGAAATTAGGTATATACTGGACTTTATATATAAATCACATACACAGCGGGATACAGGATTAGGAGACAGCACTGATAGTATAAAGATGTAGATGTTATTCCAGCAGCAGGAAGGGGGGCACTGTCACTAGTTGACAGGCAGGGAGGAGGACAGGGGAGACAACGAGTGATGGAGGCACATAAACAGCTCAGCAGCCATGATAAACTGTGGTCCGTTTAGAGGGGAGGGCATAGCCAGGCAGGATCAGGCAGGTTTTTCAGGTGATGGAAAAGGCCAAATGACATAGCACAAGCACTGTGCTGCATAACATGATTCAACCACTTCATGACTGCCCCACGTACATTTTACTATGGCAGGGTGGCCTGGGGGAGCAAAATCTCGTAACTGTATGTGAGTTCGTGCACGCGGTTTAGGGGGGTGTGCTGCTCCCGCTGTGATTGGACACAGCAGGAGCCATTTAGCGGGTCCGGGGGGGAGCGATGGCCGCCACGACTTGCCGATCATTCACAGGAGAGGCGCATCAGAGGTGTGCCGATGTAAACAAAGCACACTGCTGATCTGTCAGGTAGGAAAAGTGAGAGATTGTGTTTCAGCTAAGCTGAATCACGATCTCTCTTTTCCTCCAGTGTAACACCCACCCAGTTGGAAACACCTCCCAGGGAGCACATTTAAGCCCTTGATCTCCTAGTTTTAACCCCTTCTGCATCTTTATAGCACTGAAAAATTAAAATAAATCTATACCCTATTTTATAGACGCTATAACTTTTGTGCAAACCAATCAATATACGCTTATTGGGATTTTTTTTTTTTTTTTACCAAAAATATGTAGAAGAATACATATTGGCTTAAATTGATTAAGAAATTAGCTTTTTTACATTTTTCTTCTGGATATGTATTACAGCAGAAAGTAAAAAAATATTGTTTTTTTTTTGGTTTATAGCGCAAAAAATGTGATCAAATACCACCAAAAGAAAGCTCTATTTGTGGGGAAAAAAGGACATCAATTTCATTTGGGTATAGCGTCGCACAACCGCGCAATTGTCAGTTGACGCAACGCAGTGCCGTATCGAGAAACATGACCTAGTTAGGAAGTGGGTAAAACCTTCCGGGACTGAAGTGGTTAAAGGGATGGGACCCTTTTTTCTTTTCTTTTCTTTTTTTTTTTTTTCTTTTTTGGGTAGTCAAGAAAATATATATCTATATCTATAGAAATATACATAGATATATATCTATAGATATAAAAATTTTGTTTTTTAAACTTTGCCCTACTCTATCCAAAACCAAAAGGTTTTTTAGGCTGGAGTTGGATTTTAAATCTATAAGCATCAGAAACTAGAGAGCTACTAATTTGCACACCACTCTTTCCAAGTTAGGAACCTGTGAAGAACTGATAGACAATTACATTAAGATATTTTATATTTTATACAGCTCCGTCATTACTGCCTGTTGATTACTGTATAGGTGATCAGTACATCTACTGTATGCGTACACTTTAAAATCGATGTTTAAATTCCTGTCAATTGAGTTTTGCACTTAAAAAATTCCTCTCCCATTCTGCTCACTTGTTTTACTGCTCACATCCTAAGCCTAAGAACTGCGATTTCAAGAGGCACAGTTGTACAGCTCTTGCATTAAACTCATGTAGTGTCTGCCTATGGATGTCTCCATTCGTTGCACTCAGTGCTCACTGGGTAATACACTCGCTTCATTGAACCACTTTACTATTGATTATAAATTTGAGTCGGGCTAATAGCTGATTAGACTGCACCTTCCCAACTACCTCAACACAGGGGTCGTGGAAAGAAGCAGGCTCATTACCTACCCCTGAGGCGGAAAGTGGAAAAGTCTGTCCTGTAATTGTATTGATTGATTTGCTAGTCACAAATGCATTTCAGGAGATTGTAAGTACAAATAAATGTCACATTAAACCCATTGACTGTATGTCAGAACTAATTGACAGGGTTCCCTATAAACGTTGTCCTCATTTTAAATTGCGTCACCTTTTTATATGGTGCTGTTCCATGCATAGGATTTGGTCTTAAGTAAATCGATTAAAACTATTATCTTTAGCCAGTATCCTTTATTCATAGAGAATACCTGTATTCCTAGGAAATCCATTCCTAGAGCATCTCTCTAAACTACTATGAAAAACTCTGCTAAGCACTAAATGAACTCCATATTGTAAATATGTATAAAAAATCATCAGGACCCCGTTTTGAGTCTTCTACATTTTTTGGCAACTCCACCTTTTTTTACCATAGAGAGATACAGCTCCCACCCCTCCTATGTTCATGCTCTTGGTACAAACTGAGGCATCCTGGGTAGATAAGGGGTTTATCTTGGGATGGCTTTTAGTTTTTTGTTTTTTTTGCCAGTGTCCAGTCCTCTTGTGGGTGGCAGTATATAACCTGACCGTATCTGAATTCCGTGTCTGTCATTTTGTTTTAGTTAATACAACTAGTGTAAGTACCTGGATTAAACTTCAGCCTCTTGTAATGCAGCATGCTGATATGTTGAGAAGGAGCAATACTGATAGTAGGAGTAAGACAGGCCACAGACTATGCAATTTTCTTTGCTACCACCACGAGCGGCAGCAAAGAAATTTGCTTGATTCCGTGTTGCCACCTATAGCCCGGCAGGATTAATCATGCTGGAAAAACCTGACAGGCTCGTTGTACATACGTTGATTGATAGATTGCCTTATGTACAACCATGGTGCCCATACATGGATCAAAATTCACATGCTGAAGTGGCTGAATTTCGATCCACGTATGACTGGCTTTAGTGGGGGAGTCAAAAGGCAGGGGGGGGGGTGTGTGTAGAGAAGAGGCCACTGTATTCCTTAGATGCAAATGGTATCATCCAACTGACTGTACTTTGCTGGAAAGCTGTGTAAATTTCAGGAATGGATGAACACGAATACAAATCCATCGGCAGGTAAAAAGCTCCCATATAATATTTTAGCCCTTATGTTTAAAAAAAAAATAATGGTTTCTGTATATAGTTTGTAATTATGAGCAGATAGGGGGCAATTTTATGTTCTTTATTAAATATGCAGACTTTGCTCTCCGCTTAGTGATTGTGCTTCATTGTTCCTTTCTTGCTGTTCAGCTGCCAATTATCCACCCTGCTGGGCGGACTGTAGCCGCAAGTAAAAATGTTATATACATTCACTTAAATTTGACAGTAGATACTAGAATGTGCTTTCTGAATTGTAGTCTAGCTCCCTTTTAATCCTTTATGTTGTAGTAGATAGATTTTTTTTTTTTTTTTTTTTGTGTCCTGCGTGAGTGAATCTGCTTGGTCAGCTCCTACTTCTCCTTCTTTTTAAGCTTTAGAGATGGTTCCATCTCTGTACAGTGATGAGATACCTGTCTGGATACAATGCAGAACAGTTTTATTGAGGGGATTACACATCGCTACATAAATTTAAGCCATTGTTCTGCTCTTATCCACCAGAATTGCCGTAACACATTGCCTGGAGCTAATTGAGAAAATCTCCTTTGTCAACAGTTCCTCGGGAATGTGGAAGTTATTAAAACACAGGTTTATTTTAGCGTGCTGTCAGCGCCTTTTATTAGTTTCTGTTGCAGTGTGTTCTAGTCTGTACCTGCTCAATTTAAGATGAATACTATTATCCCCGTATGTGAATCCCCTAGTCAGGAATGGCATTATTCTTGCTTTATGAGCTTTCCTTGGGTCAGGCTCCTGTAATGGTGTCAGATGGGACAAAGGTGCGATTAATGATAGCGGCATGGCAAAGTAATTGTCTGGACATCTTGGGGTGGATGTAATTTAGATTGTGAAGCTACAGGTACCTATTGTAGGCCATAATTGACTCTATCCACTGCCACTGCTGATGTGTTTTTGAAGATGTATGCTTCTGACCAGGGCTGTCTAATTTTTTTTAGTAAGTCACTGATCTTTGTTGTTATTAATATATAATCGGACCTTGTGTATAATTTTAGAAAATAATTCTTGTGGAGTGGACCTAGTATCCAATATATTTTTTTTTATTTTAAATTGAACCTGAACTAAAAAAAATGGTGATATCACTACTGACATGAGGAAAGCCCTGACCTTAAAATGTTACTAAACCCAGGACCCTGCATTCACTATATCTGGTCTCCCCAAGTTCACAGAACATAGGAATGCAATAGTTTTAGTAAGTATAAAACAGCTAAATACCTTTTCTCATTAGCAGTATATAGCAGTCTTGTGACTTCTGTCAATGTCTGGTCAAAGCTTGAAAAAGGAGTTTTCATTCTCCCCTGATTGTCCTATGAGGTTGCAGGATACCTGACCCTCTGTCTGGACAGTGCTGATTGGCCCTCTGCTCTCCCAAGAAAGAAAAAACACTCCAGCATTGCAAACTGAGCATGTGCAGCTTGCCCCCAAGGCTCTGTTCTGTCAGGAGATGGTTTGGGGACTGTCGAAGAAGTGGAGGAGGATCAGAGATGACAATACAAAGGATTAACCACTTAGGTTCCACAGTGATTATAACAAGCATGCTTTACTGCATTTACAGACTGATTTTACTGTTGTGGGTTTAGTAACACTACCAAATGGCCACTTCTATACATTCACAGAGATCACTGGCCACTTCTATCGTTCACAGAGATCATAGTACATCGCTTCAGAACTGAGCTATCTTTTTTCAGGCATCATCCAGGGTCTCCATCTACTTCCTGGACTGAGATGCTGGCTCAGAGATTCCTGTAAACCCCGGTGCCTGTGCAATTCATGTCTGTGTTCAGGTCAGCCCCTACTGCACCCCTTCCACCTCATGACTTGCCATAAAGTTAGTGTTGCTGTCTGATCAGTGCTTTTCATGTTAGGCCCCCCCAAATCTCAAAAATACCTTTGCTGTGCTTTCCTGTCACTCCATTCCTCTTTAAGAATCAAAAACCCTGCGTAATCTCCGTGCTAGTCTGTGACAAAATATATACAATCTTGATGACCACCTTCCCTTTCCCATGTGGCTGTGTTTGGCCCTAGTGATTATCTTCTCACTGCACTTTTGGGAATAAGAGGTGAAAGTCACATGCTCCTACATTCCTGGAAGTACTGGGTACATCTGAGGGCTTCAACAGTGCCATGCGGCAGCTCATGATGTTGAATGTCAGTGGGATGGGATGCCCTAACTTAAGAACCTGTCCCTTTGCCTTGAATGGGCATATTAACAGATTCCCTTTAATGATAAAATGACAGATTTGAGGTGTCAGGAATTTATTTATGCAGACTTGCAGTCAAGTTACTAAAAGGAGCACCTTAAATTTTGGTAGAATCACCCTAAAGGTAAAACAACCCATTGTATATAATAGACAGAAAACGGGACAGGACAATACAAGTACAATATATGTTCTCTGTATTTTCAAAAGGTATTGGTGGATGGAAAGAATACAATGTTTATATAGAAGGGGTAGTACATAGTGTTACAGGTCAAAAAAATGAAGACTTCTTTGGTTGTAGTGACAGGAATGCTTTTAGGCATTTTTTGACAAATTGGAAATAATTTGCACTTATCCCAGAGACTCTAC
Source organism: Aquarana catesbeiana (assembly GCF_042186555.1). NCBI lineage: Eukaryota > Metazoa > Chordata > Amphibia > Anura > Ranidae > Aquarana > Aquarana catesbeiana. Next base: position 135,646,962 of record NC_133325.1, on the reverse strand, counting down.
TTTGTGCAAATTGTTTGGCCCAATTTTGACTTGATAGAGCTCTAGCTGAGATATATTATTTTTGTGTTCAGATGAGCATTATAGTAAATGCAGAAAACCCTTTTTGAAGTCTGAAGCTTGAGTGTCACAATAGCATGCAAGTATAGACAATATTAATGGAAAAGGGATTTATATAGAATGCAAGGGAAGTAGTTGTATTGTGCGAAAATATAATATAGCAACTGCAGAACATTTTCAGTAGCGTATAGCTGTTCAGAGACATGTCATTTGTTTGTCAGTGTTAGGCTACTTTCACACTGAGGCGCTTTACATGCGCTACATCGCTAAAAATAGGGCCTGTAAACCGCCTCTCCTATGTCTTTCACTCTGAAATGGTGCGCTTACAGGACGGTCAAAAAAGTCCTGCAAGCCGCATCTTTGCAGCGCTGTAGGAGCGGTATATTCACCGCTCATAAAGCGCCCCATCCCATTGAAAACAACGGGGCAGCGCCGCAAAGCGCAGCGGTAAAGCGGTGCTAAATATAGCGCCGCTTTACCTCCGACGCCCACAACACCCCAGTCTGAAAGTAGCCTTAAAGTGGAACTAAATCCTGTCCTTTACAGCCAAGTAAGCTGATATCTAAGCCTCTGATTTGCAATTGCCATGCTGCTTGCACAAATGGTCAGCTATGGCACCCGTCATTGGATGGTTTGACAGTTCGGTTGAGAAGTAACGTAAGTACACTAATACCTATAACTGTTATCATTAATAGCATGCTTTGAATGTACCAGTTTTGCCAAATGGGTAAATCAATGGGTTTAGTTCAGTTTAAGATGATGGAAACGTTGTTTAGGATTTAGGTCAAAGAGGAGAGGATGTTGGGACCTTTGTTAGAATATAAACAGTTTTTCTGCCCTATGGCGACTACATTTTGGATCTGGGTTTATGCTCTATTGCGAACATTACTTCACTCAGATGTGACGAGGAACCCCTGGTAAGCCCTCTTTTTTAAACCTATTGAGTCATTATTACGGGCAGAACGCAAGCTTGCAAAGCACCTCTTTATTGCTACTAAGCTTAGAGCCTGGAAAAGGACCTCTCCGTTTCGAAGCAGTAAAACGTCGCATGAACGATGTTATGGTCAATGAGAAACTAACATCTATACTGTCTGATTCCCATGACCAGTTTGGCAACCCTGGATATCCTATCTCCATTCTTCGCAGCTTGACCATATGTTACTGACCTTATGCTACTTTGTCCTCTGAGACCACTTTCTCTTTTTTTCTTTCTTTCTTTCTTCTACTCTAACATTTCTCGCTTTCCCCTCCCTTTTTTTTCTCCTGCATTTTTAGTTTCCTCTTATTCAACTTGGGAGGTGTACTTCACCCTATATTTCTTTGTATACCTCAGTTGACTGTCATTCCTCCAGTTCAGTGGGCGCGAACATGCTTTAGCTCACAGACCTTCATCACGGTTCTGGAGGTTTGGCCTTCTTCAGTTTTTCTTTTTGTTACTTCTCTAACCTTTAGAAACATCTGAGCATCACTTTTATACTTTGGGTCAGTTTGTATATTGCAATACTTTACTTATTGTAACTCCCTCTTATTCCACTGTATTCTGGAGCTGTACTCCGAGTTATGTTGCACACTCCGGATTATTGTCTCAGTTGGCTCTGTATGTCTATGCTATCTGTTAATACAAGCCTTTGTAAAAGAATATAAACATTCGTGGATGACAGGATGATAGAGCCTTTATTATAATGTGCACTTTGTTGGTGACAAAAGGATGTCAGAGCTTTTTGGAAAAGTGGAACTTTTTTTTAACTGTAGGCGGTTGGAGATGAGGAGATGTGGGAGCCTTTGTTGGAATGTAAATAGTCAGACATGAGGAAACGGGAGACCCTTTGTTCAAATGTAGACAGTCGGAGATGAGGGGATGTACAACAAAGTCTCTTGTAGAATGTGGACAGTCATCGTGAAAGGGACACCAGAGCCTTTGCTAAAATGTAAACAAGCAGAGGCAAAACTCTCATATATGCCCCAAGTTTAGAATTTTGGAAATAGGGACTTAGACCCCATACACACTATTAGATTTTCTGCAGATTTTTGTTTTCAGATTTACCAAAACCATGTAGTACAAGGGCCTGCCTGATTGCATACAATTGAAACTACTAAGGTTTGACCTCATATTATATGGTTTTGGTAAATCTGAAGACAAAAATCTGCAGAAAATCTAATGGTGTGTATTGGGTCCTAAGGCAGACACCCCTATAGAGTTAAAGTGGATGTAAACCAAATTTTTTTTTAATTTAAGGCACTGTGTACACTATAGGATTTCATGTCATCTGTGCCCAGTCTTGCCACAAAGAGTTAATCCAGCTCTGAGCAATCCTCTTTTTTTCAGTAAGATAAAAACTGACACACAGAGAAATAGGAGTCAGTTTTTCCCCCTTGCTGTGAGTGACAGGTGATTTACATATCTCATGCATTAGCCTGAGAAAGACATTCTGTGTACTTCAGATCCCCTCCTTTCTTCTCCAGCTCTCCTAGGTTTAGATGCTCCACACCTCAGCATGATTGGGCATGATGAAGTCATGTGACCTTGCTGGGTTTTGACTGGATGTTAGTGCTCATAGCAGAAGTTCAGTGTTAGAAATACACAGGAGAAAATGCATGTTGACAAGGGGAGTGTAGAGGTGGGCGGGGAGTTTACTGACATCACAAGTCCACCCACTCAGCTACAGAAAACAGACCCACCCACAGAATCTGCAGTTTTTTGGGTCTAAGACAGTGGGAAGACATTTGACAGGTAAGGATACATGCAGGAGGCATGTACAGTAACTCACAATAGTAAGTACACCCCTCACATTTTTGCAAATATTTTATTATAGCTTTTCATGTGACAACACTGAAGAAATGACATTTTGCTACAATGTAAAGTAGTGAGTGTACAGCTTGTATAACAGTGCAAATTTGCTGTCCCGTCAAAATAACTCAACACACAGCCATTAATGTCTAAACCGCTGGCAATAAAAGTGAGTACACCCCTAAGTAAAAAATGTCTAAATTATGCCCAAAGTGTCAATATTTTGTGTGGCCGCCATTATTTTTCAGCACTGCCTTAACCCTCTTGGGCATGGAGTTCACCAGAGCTTCACAGTTTGCCACTGGAGTCCTCTTCCACTCCATGACAACATCACGGCGCTGGTGGATGTTAGAGACCTTGCGCTTCTCCACCTTCCGTTTGAGGATGCCCCACAGATGCTCAATAGGTTTTAGGTCTGGAGACATGCTTGGTCAGTCCACCACTCTTACCCTCAGCTTCTTTAGCAAGGCAGTGTTCGTCTTGGGGTTGTTATCGTGTTGGAATACTACCCTGTTGCCCAGTCTCCAAAGGGAGGGGATCATGCTCTGCTTTAGTATGTCACAGTACATGTTGGCAATCATGGTTCCCTCAATAAAATGTAGCTCCCCAGTGCCGACAGCACTCATGCAGCCCCAGACCATGACACTCCCACCACCAACTTGACTGTAGGCAAGACACGCTTGTCTTTATATTCCTCACCTGGCTGCCACCACACATGCTTGACACCATCTGAACCAAATAAGTTTATCTTGGTTTCATTAAACCACAGGACATGGTTCCAATAATCCATGTCCTTACTCTGCTTGTCTTCAGCAAACTGTTTGCAGGCTTTCTTGTGCATCATCTTTAGAAGAGGTTTCCTTCTGGGACGACAGACATGCGGACCAATTTGATGCAGTGTGCGGCGTATGGTCTGAGCACTGACAGGCTGAACCCCCACCCCTTCAACCTCTGCAGCAATCATACATCTATTTCACAAAGACAACATCTGGATATGACGCTGAGCACGTGCACTCAAATTCTTTGGTCGACCATGGCGAGGCCTGTTCTGAGTGGAACCTATCCTGTTAAACCGCTGTATTGGTCTTAGCCACTGTGCTGCAGCTCAGTTTAAAGATCTTGGCAGTCTTCTTATAGCCTAGGCCATCTTTATGTAGAGCAACAATTCTTTTTTTCAGATCCTCAGCATAAGGTGGCATGTTGAACTTCCAGTGACCAGTATGAGAGAGTGAGAGCGTTAACACCAAATTTAACACACCTGCTCCCCATTCACACCTGAGACCTTGTAACACTAACGAGTCACATGACATTTGGGAGCTGAAATGGCTAATTGGGCCCAATTTGGACATTTTCACTTAGGGGTGTACTCACTTTTGTTGCCAGCAGTTTAGACATTAATGGCTGTATGTAGTTATTTTGAGGGGACAGCAAATTTACACTCTTATACAAGCTGTACACTCACTACTTTACATTGTAGCAAAGTGTCATTTCTTCAGTGTTGTCACATAAAATGATATAATGAAATATTTACAAAAATGTGAGGGGTGTACTTACTTTTGTGAGATACTGTATATCCTTATAGATGGCAGTAGTTTAGAAAGAATGAGAGTGGGTTTAATGCACGTTGAAGGTGAGTAAAAAAAAACTCCCAAAACACCCTATTTGCTTTTGACGTGAGTTTGGGGAGTGTTAAAAAGCAGCCAAAATGCCTAGTTTTTTTCTTGGCTGCTGTGAACAAAGTCCAACTCCCTGCAAATGCGCCGCAAATTCACCACAAACTCACCGCAAACACATAGCAGTGAGTTTATGGTGCGTTACATAGACTTGAAAAAGAGGAGTTGACTTCGGCCCCCTTCCCTCTCCTGCAGCCGGCCCATTCACAAAGTGTAGTGCGCTTTGCGCATGTGCAGTAGCAGCTTCACTGCCGATGTCACTTAGTCAAGATGGCAGTTCCAGCACCCAATAGCTGATTAAAAGATTCCTGGATAGGTATTTGCCCCAATATTAAAGGTCAGCAGCTACACTAGTTGTATTTTGGGGAGGCGCCTGGAGCTCCTTTTTAAGATCTCTAAAGCGCCTTTCTGTATTCCCCTTTTATCTTGTGCCTTCATGCCAGAGTATATCCTTTGAATCATGCACAACCATACCAAAGGAAATCCCCTTAATTTTTTAGTTCCTTGAATATTATGCCACAGAGTTTAAACCCTTTCTTCATCTATTCTCATACCACTGACTATACCATTTCTTTACTGTAAGCTGCTTATTGATTAACTTTAGTTATGCTTAGGAGCTGCAAGTTGCAACCCCAGCCACCAATCCCTTGTGTATGCATACTCTTTCTGTGATAACTGCTTAAAGAAAATCTTTATTTTCCCTTGTGGAACAAAGCAACAGGTTTGTTACAATGCACCCCCTTCCCTCTCCATTAGCATCTGCTTAACTTTCCGCTCAGTTCAGCTATTGGGATTGGAGAAAATAATTGGTACTGCCAGATATGGAGAAAAATGTGACCTCTGTTTCTCATGTGCCAGCGTTGATGCTTGGTGAATTAGATGGAGAGTTAGCTCTCAAGTGACTTGGAGCTTACATAGAGATGTCCTTTCCCGCTTCTTAGAGGTTGAATGGAGTTGTAGAGAAGGAAAGAAAAGGTGAAACTGAGCAGCCGGGTAAGGCAAAGCACAAGTTTGCTTTAAGGTATAACCAGTCCAGGCAGTTTCTTTCAGTTAGGTGCCCTTATATCTGAAGGGAAAGGAAAAGTCTGTGTCTGCCTAAGGCCCCTGTCACATTAGCCAGATTTGTTTTTCTCAGTAGGGGATCTGTCCACTGATCCCTGCAGAGCTGAGCAGAGCTGGTGGACGACAGGTCCGTGTCCACTCCATTTATGCAGAGCAGACATGGACACAGCTCACTCTGCTCTGTGAGCACTCGGGTGTAAACGGACTGGCTCTCCATTTACTCCCGACTGCTGTAAGATCCGGCCACACGGAGGGGAATGAAACCCCTTCTCATCTGTTTTTGCCAGATTGGATCGGATTGGAAGTCCGTTTAGATCTGCACTCCATAGTGGAGAATGGAGGGTCCGATCTGGTCCACCTGAAAAACGGACAGGTGTAACCAAATAGACCCCTTGTGTGAAAAGGGCGTTAGAGATTTACTGTTTGCCTCAGTGGCAGCTGCTGGTGGAAACTCACTTAACTTCTTTTTCCTTGGTAACCTCGTGTTTTAGCAGGTTACTTGGGTAGTAAAGGTGGAAGGCAATTTTTGTGATGCATGTCTTCATTATGTGTTGCAGCTGAACTGTTGATTATATTTATACAGTGTGTATGTATATGCAGTGAGTATAGAAAATCATATAATGCCAACATGTCAGGGAAAAAAAAAATCAAAAACCGAATCGCTGAGTTGGAAAAAAGATCACCCTCTCCTAAAAATGACTTGTAAACTCAATCAGGTGTAGCTAAGCCACACAAAGCCATTTGACTTTGAACTGTGATCAGCTGTGGTCATTTTGATTAGGTCAGCGATGGGTGGCAAGTCACTGTCAAAAGATCTCCGGGATAAATTTGTGGACAGGCACAAGTCAGGAGATGGATACAAAATAAATTCAAAGGCTTTATCAATGCCTAGAAGCACAGTGAATTGTATTTTTATGAAGTGGAAGGTATTTGGTACAACAGACCCTCCCTGGATCAGGGCATTGCTCCAAACTGGATGAAAGTGCCAGGAGGAAACCGGTCAGAGAGGCTACCAAGAGGCCTACAGCAACTGGGAAGCAGTTGCAGAAATTTATGACAGAGTGATCCTTGTGTGCATGTGACAACAATATCACAAATTCTCCACAAATGTGGCTTGTATGGGAGAGTTACAAGAAAAAAGCCACTCTTCAAGATAGGCCACACGCAGTAACGGCTGAGCTTTGCCAAAACGCACCTTGAAGATTGTGAGGCCACATGGAAAAAGGTGTTGTGGTCAGATGAGATTAAAATTGAATTATTTGGCCTCAACGCCAAACGATACAGCTCACCTTCCAAATAACACCATTCCCACTATAAAGCATGGAGATGGTAATATCCTGTTATGGGGTTTTTTCTCTGCCGCAGGGACTTGATCGCTAGTCCGGATAGAAAGAAAAGTGTGTGGGTGGGGAAGAATTCCTGTAAAATTCTTGGGGAAAAACAGCTGCCCTCTGCCAGAAAGATGAGAAGGTTTATTTTCCAACATGACAGTGACCCAAAACACACAGCAAAAATGACCACACAGTGGTTGAAGGAGAAAGAGGTAAATATCCTTGCATGGCCTAGTCAGAGCCCTGACTTAAAGTGTTACTAAACCCACAACAGTAAAACCAGTCTGTATATGCAGCATAGCATGCTTGTTATACTGACTGTGGAACTCAAAGGGTTAATCTTCTGCATTGTGTAAAAAGGCTGTTTTATCCTGTATCCACAGATCTTTCCCTCCTGCACTGTCTATCTGGGGAAGGCCAGCTAACAAAGGCAGGGTAGCCGACCTACACATGCTCAGTTGTCTTTTATGCTGTAGAGAACATTTATTCTCAGAGCTAGCCAGGTGACATGATATTGACATTACACATGTGGGCGTGTATACAGGTTGTAGTGGCTCCTACTTGAACTCTCAGCACTGGAGAAACTGTGCAGTTTATCAAGTAACCGTGGTACACAGACCATCCAAAAAGGTATATAGTGGCAGTATTTTAATGTAAAAAGATTATTTATAAGCTGTGGGCACTGTGGAGGGCTGGATGAACTATTTTCATATTACTGGGTTTAGTAACACTTTAAATCCCATTGAAAATCTGTGGAATGACTTGAAGACTGCAGGCAACAAATGGTCACCATCAACATTAACTGAACTTGAATAGTTCTGCAAAGAAGAGTGCTCAAATATTGCAAAGTCTAGATGTGCAAAGTTAGTAGAGACATATCCCAACAGACTAAAGGCTGTAATTAAAGCAAAAGGTGATTCAACAAAATACTGACACAAAGGGGTGATCCTTTTTACAACTCACTGATTCTGTTTTTGAATTGAAAACACTGGATAAAACAAACACTGTGTCAGTCTTCGTTTTAGGCTGCAAAGCAACAAAATGTGATTATTTTAAAGGGTGGTGATTATTTTCTATACTTACTTTGTATATATGTATACATATAACATGGAAATTTTAACACTGAGAGCTACACCTTGTTCTCTCTTTTTTTTCCCCTCTATTAGTCAGGTAAATTATTTGAAAAATGTAACGTGAAGAGGAAATGCTACTCTGGTTCTGAGGATATTTACAAATCTGTAGAATAAATGCACTGGGTAATTATTTTGAACAGATTTACCACCAGCCAGCAAATTCTTTTGTAAATTTTCCCTTGTAATGATCAGAAGAACTACTGTGTAACCTTGCCTGTTTCTATCTCTAATATGTGTTTCTGTTTGATGTAAAGACAAACTGTTGAAACCCAAGTGCTAAATATATCTCCGATCTGTGCAGAAGTGTTGGGTTTCTAGACACATGGCATGCTGGGTTTGCTAAAGCATATTATAATGATGCTGAATTATCGATAAACAGTATGTTATGTAGAAACATTTCTTGAAGCTGAACTCCAGGATACTATTAAAGTTTGACCAATATTTGAGGGATCAAACCGGTGCAGACACTCTTGCATTTTGCACTACCTTAATTATGTCACTGCTTAGGCCCGATTCACACTGGTGTGACATACGCTCCGAGTTTGGGCGCACATGCCGCATGATGTGTATAAATCAGTGATTCCCTATAAGAGCCGTCTTAACTGGTCCAACACAAGGCGGTCCGACATTAGAAAAGGATTCTGCACTACTTTGGTCCATTTTCAGCCCTATCAATATTATTAAAGTCGGATCCTCGTCCTAACTATTCAAAATGGTGATTACAGCAGCAGGAAAAGGGATTTGTCACACTGGGATTGTTTTGATGGGTCAATAGACAAGTTGGACTATCTCAAAGTCGGAGCAAAATCATATCCTGTTCATTCAAGTCGGATGGAAGTAGGACCGATGTCGCAGGGCAAAGTAGGATGACGGTCATACAACAGTCGTGTCGTACCAGTGTGAACCCGGCCTTATAGAGGAAAACTAATTTTACATGACCGGTGCTGTGGGAATAGCCGGGTATCATAGCCACTGTTGATTAAGGATGAGCTCAGGCGTGTTCGCAAGTCCACGTGCCTGCGGCCACCAGGAAGCTGACACTGCAGCGCTAATCACAGGCAGCGAGACATTTCCTGATCCACAGCTGCACAGATCAGGAAATGTCTGACTGCCTGTGATTAGTGCTGCACAGTGTAAGCTTCTTGGGTGCGGGCACGTGGATTTGTGAACACGCCTGAGCTCATCCTTACTGGTCATACTAAAAGGAAATAAAGAAGACTGAGCCCTGATTCTGGATCATTGAAGTTTGGATTACGCAGTGGGTGCATGTTCACTAAGGGGCATATTCACCCCAGAATGTGGTGCGAGAAACCTGCACTCTGTGAGCATTTTCCTTATGGCGTTCAAATCACACTGCAGTTGCGATCTGCAGCAGGCGTTTATGTTACTTTTATGAAACACCAAACGCAGTACATGTGCCTGCACCGCATCACATGGTACAGAAGTACCATGCAATCCATTTGCCCTGCATTTTTTTTTTTAAGTAGTACATGCACTACTTTTGCTGCCTTTGCTGCTGTCCAGTGCGTTTCAGCCCATTTCAATGGGTTGAAATTGCACCACACTCAAGTGCACATGAGCGCATTCCTGGTGAGGAACGCCCCCCCCCCCCCCCCCGCCGCCCCCCAAAAAAACAAAAAAACAACAGGAAGAGGTTGCTTGAGCTTTTCTTGATACTGGGGCTCATGTAATCCCTTGTATTGCAGCGCTGAGACTGGGAGATGCAGAGTGAGCACTAGAAGCCAATCGGGCTCCGTTGCAGTGCACATGTGTTACCAGTGAAAGTTTTTTTTAAATTATTGTTTAATCACTTCAGAACTAGGCCAATTCTAACATTTCTCTACATTATTTTTGCTAGAAGATTACTTAGAACCATTACAAACATTATATTATTTTTTTTAAGCAGAGGCCTTGGAAAATAAAATGATGGTTGTTGCAATTTTTTTATGTCACACGATATTTGCATAATGGTTTATCAAATGCAAATTTCTAGGAAAAAATACACTTAAATGAATTTTAGTGAACACAAGCACAACATAATACTCAATATACCAAATGTAAAATCTGATGTTACGCTGAATAAATGGAGACCAAACATGTCACGCTTTAAAATTGTGCATGCCCGTGGAATGGAGACAAACTGCAGTATATTAAATTATCCTTAGGCAATGTTTTAAAAGCCTTTACAGGTTACCAGCTTGGAGATGCACAGGAGGTCTGGTGCTAGAATTATTGCGCTCTGACGTTTTCGGCAATACCTCACATGTATTATGCGATCACCATTTTCATATGCGTGTGGGAACTACGTGCACGTTCACATTTGTGTGTGAGCACGAGGGGATGTGAGCTCTTTAAAAAGAACATTTTTGTTTTATTTACATTTTTGCTTTCTTTTATTTTTTTATTAAATTTATTTATACATCTCAAGGGATGAACAACATACCATGTGATAACATGGGCCATGACAGGGCCTCTTGAGCTTGAAAAAGGAGCGCGCTTCAATGCGCATGCTCTGAAACGCGTCGCTTAACAGTACAGCACATACCTTCGGATTTGCATTCCAGCCCTCCATTCGATTGCCCGGCGGATGTACAAGCCTCGTTTTGGATTATGACCGAATCCCGGAAGCTCAGTCCGTACACACCAGCCGGCAGCCGGAGAGGAATAAGGCTTTTCCATATCAGAGGATGCAATCCTGTATGGCTTCTACTGAGACTCCCCGTGCCGAACTAACAAGTTTTTATATGTGAGTGCTTTTAATGGAATTGTGTCATTAAATATACTGTTTTACTAAGAGGCGCCTTTGCTGTTTTCTCTTCTTTTGCATATCTGGAGCGGCTTCACCTCCCTTCATAAGGCTGCCCTACCTATAGACTGTATGCATCTCACGAAGAGCTTCTGATTGCTCAAATGGACATTTTGTTGATATGCATTGAGACATAATGTGAACATTGAAACTTGCGCTGCTTTCTATTCTTCTTTTCCTCTTTTTGAAGAGATCTGGGTTCCTCCAAAGCAGGGAATCAAACAGATCGGTGACTGTACAGCCGCTTGAATCATTTTTGCTTAAAGTAGTAGTAAACTCTGTACTACCACTTGTACCTACAGGTAAGCCTCTAATAAGGCTTACCTGTAGGTACTGTGAATATCTCCTAAACTTGCACAGTGTAGGCGATATTCAGCGCGGGCCTTCAGAGCCCGTGCCGGAAAGGGCAGCTCCCGCGCGCATGTATGGGAGTGGCGTCATCGCGGCTCCGGTCAAACACATAGCTGGCGCTTGCAAACCTGGAAGACAGACGGGGGAACATGTCAGCCCTCTTAGCGGTGACTTTACAGTGCTGGAGTGCTTCGTTCCAAGGTGAGTATTTCATACTATGCGATGCATACTAGCACATTTTGCCATTGCCTTGCAGTTTTTTTTTTTTTTTTTTTTTTTTTTAAATCGGCAGCTTACAACTGCTTTAAGAGAATCCCCGTCTGAAAACAATGGTACCAGGGTCATGGTTGTAGCTGCAACCATGATCCTAGTATAACCACCTCAATTCAAGGCTGTATATATACTTACAGTGGTATTGAGTTGGATAAGTTAGTTTTGACCCCGGCCACCATTCTTGTCTAAGTGAGAATGATGTCTTCTGTGCTCTGAAGACTCCTGGAGTATGTACATCACATATTGTATCCTAAGATACTTCAGACTCCATTCATGTGTCTAGAGGTGGGTGGTGATGAATCATCATTGGGCCTGGCTGCATGAACCTAGAAGAGGAACCCTGCACCCAATGAAGTCATTGCCAAAGATGACGGTGTAGACAGCAGCGCAGTGGACTACAGCATAACAGTGCTGTCTGCCAGGGGTACCTGGATGAGAAAAAACAGCTGGATAGATTATACATCCTTCAGTCTAATGTGTTCTCATATATGCATTTCGAAAGCTCCAACTTGCCTTGAATCTTTTTTTTCTAAGCCAAAGTGCTTCTTTAATATAATCTATTCTAACATTTCTCATTATTCTAACTAGTCCTGCTTTGCAACATGGCTGCTGCCTATATGAGCAGGCTATATCAGAAGTCCGCTGTCCCTCCGGTCAGTGCTTCCTATCTTTGAATAGCATTATCTGTGTAGGAATGTACTGTACAGAGACATAGATGATGGCACTTGCATTTAATAATCGGCATTCAGTGCTGTAAAATTCATATTCTGAATGAGGCTTTTCTGCACCTTCCAGTGTAGCCGAGGCAGCCGGAAGGGAAGTGTTTGTTTCTTGCATAATTCATTTGAACTGACATTTTTAAAACTGAAGCGGAGATGCCAGGCCCTGGATTTATATTCTGCCTAATTATGTCCCATTTTTCTGCTTCCTCTTCACTTGCAGGCGAGTGGGATTTGCATAGTATTTGTTCTTTAATATCTTAAGCGTGATGGCAAAGTATTACTTCCTTTCCAGGTAGCTGTTCACTTGGTAATTCTATACGGCTGCCTCATTATTCTCCCTTTAGCGATTCTTGTTTTAACAAAGCGAACATAAAAAAAAAAAAAAAAAAGGCAAGCCTTAATGGTGTACAGGCAGATCCATGTGAGGGGCGGTCATAAACTATCAGGGTTTAGTATCATTCCTGGGACAACTAAATGATGGAATGGGGAACTTTTATTCACTTTGCAGCGTGTAAATGTGGAAGCATTGCTCGGACTGTTAACTTGACTGTCAGGTGCTGCAGGCCTTTCAGTTGGCCGGGTTAATAATGGTGTGTGTACAGTTACTCAACCATCATTGATAGGAAGATGAGACTTATTTTCCTTTACAGAGATGACCTCACTGAAGGGAAAATGCTTAGAGATTGTGGACATACTTGTAGCAGCTTCTTGCACCTTATTATCAGGGTGGAATTTTAGGATGCTTTCAAAGACCGAGCCTTAGCACTTAAAGCAGTAGTAAACCCCGGATTTTTTTTTTTTCCCCCCAAATATTATCAATCAATAATATATATAGATGCCTTCCATATTAAAACGTCATTAAAAGTAGTTTGGGAAATTACCTTTTTTTGCTTTTATAATATAGATCTTCTTCCGGGAATCAGCTGCGCCAACTTTACTCCTGATTTCTGGCTCTTATGTGGAAGTCATTTCTGCCCTTCTTTTCCTGTCTAAATCTCGCGCATGCGCGATCGCTCTTATGGGCGTCTGTGTGATACCCTGGTTCATTCCCCTTGTGTGATGTCTTATACAGACACAAGGGGAGAACCAGGAAGGTGAGGAGGAGGGCACACTATCGCAAGGCTTCCTCTGTGCCGTTCTCAGTGGAAGGGAAAAAACCCGGCATGCAGAGGCTTGTGAAACGGCACACATAGCATGCCGTTAACGAAACGACGGACTGCGCATGTGTCGGTGATGTCATTAGAGATTGCAGGACAGATTATGAAGAGATTGTAACAGTAAGTGAAATTTCACAGGCAGCGATCAGCAGGCTTTTATCACTGTAGATTAGAATGAGCTAAAGTGAAAGCATAGAGTTTACAACTACTTTAAAGCAGTAGTAAACCTCAAAAAAAATTTCTTCTACAAAATAATAGCATAATGTGCTAGTATGCATTGCATATTAGCAAATTCTGAAAGACTTGCGTTAGAATGAAGCCCTCCAGCGGTGCGCTGTCACCTCTACCAGGGCTTCCATCTTCACCCAGTTTTCCTTTTGGGTTCGCATGCTGCGGCTGCTTGATTGGCCAAGCTGCGATGAGTCACAGCCACAGCACGTCTCTCTCTCTCTCTCTCTCTGGACGGCACGCTGTCCATTGAGGGTGCAGTGCGCATGCACCAGTGACATCACCAGCTGCCACTATAGTAAATATCTCCTAAACGGTGCATGTTTAGGAGATATTTACTGTACCTACAGGTAAGATTTATTTTAGGTTTACCTGTAGACACAAGTAAATAATGGATTTTACTACCACTTTAAAGTGGTTGTAAACCCAGATAAAAAAAAAAAACCCTGCAAGCCAAAGGCATAATAAGTTAGTATGCATCGCAGGCAGTGCTCGAGTTACGAACACAATAAGGACTGTAGGTTTGTTCGTAAGTCGGAGCACTGCATTTGTAAGTGCACCTTCCGGTGGGAACACTACATTTGTAAGTGCACCTTCCGGTGGGAACACTACATTTGTAAGTGCACCTTCCGGTGGGAACACTACATTTGTAAGTGCACCTTCCGGTGGGAACACTACATTTGTAAGTGCACCTTCCAGATGGGAACACTACATTTGTAAGTGCACCTTCCGGTGGGAACACTACATTTGTAAGTGCACCTTCCGGTGGGAACACTACATTTGTAAGTGCACCTTCCGGTGGGAACACTACATTTGTAAGTGCACCTTCCGGTGGGAGCACTACATTTGTAAGTGCACCTTCCGGTGGGAACACTACATTTGTACGTGTAACTTCCGCCTGTGCATGGATGTGGGATGTTCTGGGTGCTTGTTATGTTATCTGTGGCTCTTCTGGCCATGCAGTACTGCAATGTGGGATGTGTCCGGGGGTGCTCAGAGGTATCCAGGACCAGCGTGGAGCACAGGTGGCCGGCATTTGAGGTGGAGTCGTAAGTAGGATTCGTTCGAAACTCGGGGGCTGCCTGTATAGTAGTTTAGAGGCAGTTGAGGTTACTGCCATTTTTTTTTTTAAAGCAGAAAAATGACGTTCAGCACTGTAGTTTTACCAGCATTTCAAACATCAAATGCTTGTAACCATGGTAAACTGCGTTTATGCGTGTTTGCGTTTTTAAAGGGGAAAAAAATTTCTGATACTTTTTGAACATATAAAAATGTTGAAAAAACACAAATTTCACCACATGCTGTTGCCTGCATCAATAGATAAGTCCAGTAGCAACAGACACTTGTCCTCTCATGCAATTTTCTTAGTTTTCAGAGCCTCAGCAATGTCAGGAGCATTTCCTCACACATGATCATGATGGGATCCATAGTGAAAACACAAAAAAAGACACCTATCTACAAGCACACTGCTCTCTCTGCTGCTGCTGCTGCTCTCTTCTCTCATGGAATGGCTGAAATAGTTAATAATTTACTTGTGCATTGTGGGCATTTGGGAGCCTTCTATGGTTATCATTAAAAAATGCTTCTAACCTCAAATGCTCATAACCGCTGCTAAACTTGCATAAATGTGGTATGTAAAAGCTGTACAACAGACATTTTTCACCATCAGTTTCTACCTGTCATGTTTCCAGAGATTTTCAGCTGCCCTGTGTACATGAGCCCTGAAGGATATGTTCACCTTATTTATTTTTTTCTAAATTCCAGCTCCCCTATGTACCACTATACCATTAGTGTACTTTTTTTACAGAAGTAAAACATCTTTTCTGTTTATATTACACACCCCTTACCTTGGAGTCCAGCTGGCTGTATGAAAAAAACGTCTCCATTACTCTCTGGATGGACCTTGGGATGTGACACAGGTAGGAGTTTACCAGATGAACTCAGCACAAACCCTGCATCATCTACCCTCCTACTCCAGTAGATCACTACCGCCCTCCATCAGGTGCATGTTTTTTCTATCCAATACGTGAATACCATTCGCACTAAATACCCAGCTAAAGATTGTTCATTTGGCAGAGTGTGCAGGAGCTGAATGATCAGATAACAGCCTATGTGGATAGAGCTGTAAAATTTAAAACAGGAGACGTATGTCCTGGGTTCTGTAAAGCTCATCATACACTGTACAATCTGAATGTAGAATCTCCTTTAGATCTACCATCAGCTATGCAGTCCAAGGGCCTGCCTGATTGGATACAGAGTGATTGGATAGGTAGGTGTGTCCTCCCATTATATAATTTTGGTAACTCTAAAGGAGAGCATACAGAGATTGTACAGTCAGATGGTACAGTGTATGGCCACCTTTATACACCTAAAATTAACTAGTTGCACTGTTGGTGCCATTAATTGTTAACGAGAAAAAAAAAAAAAGAAGCAAACACACATTTTGCCACTTGAAAAAACAAGCGAAAAACACATTAAAAGGCACAGTAAAAACCATGCAACCCACAATACGCCAGAATGTCCCTTGAGTTACTTTACGGTGTGTAGGACAGCTCACTGAAATCAGCGGGCTGCCCTATGCGTTTCGTGGGAAAAACTCAACAAACAAAGTGGGCTCCCATAACACTAATAGAGCGTACACATGGTCGGACTTTGTTCGGACATTCCGACAACAAAATCCTAGGATTTTTTCCAACGGATGTTGGCTCAAACTTGTCTTGCATAAACATGGTCACACAAAGTTGTCGGAAAATCCGATCGTTCTGAACGCGGTGACGTAAAACACGTACGTCGGGACTATAAACGGGGCAGTGGCCAATAGCTTTCATCTCTTTATTTATTCTGAGCTTGCGTGGCACTTTGTCCGTCAGATTTGTGTACACACGATCGGAATTTCCGACAACGGATTTTGTTGTCGGAAAATTTTATCTCCTGCTCCCCAACTTTGTGTGTCGGAAAATCTGAAGGAAAATGTCCGATGGAGCCCACACACGGTCGGAAATTCCGACAACACGCTCCGATCGGACATTTTCCATCGGAAAATCCGACCGTGTGTACGGGGCATAAGTGTGAATGGGGCCTGAAAATAAAATCTGTGCGTTTTACACAAGAACAATGAGGCTCCATTCACATCTGTGTGTTTCCGATTGCATGGCAAACTGCACAGAAAATGCACGCTTTGCCGTGAGTTTCAGAAACTCTGCAAATGCACCAAAAAGCACGGTAAGAAGGCGCACCACGCTCCACTGTAAAAAAAATAAGTTCTGGAGCTTCTTTGGGGAGATTGTTGTGTGTAGGGAAGCCCATTTACGTGACGAATGCGCAGTGATGTGAATGGGGCCTGACAGCTGAGTGTCTCCATCCACTCGATCCTATGATGTACTTGTATAAAGCTGGCCATACATTATGCATGAGGGGGGGGAGTGATGTGCTGGTATAGGAGGGCAGATTATACAGGGTGTGTGCTATTGAGATCAGATGATAAACTACTTCCTGTGTCACATCTCAAGGTCTGTCCAGGAAGTAATGGAGAAGTTTTTTTATACTGCCATCTGGACACAGCGTTAAGGGGTGTGTAAGAAAAATAATAAGATTTTTTATTTCTGCCAAAGAAGTACACTAATGGTATATTGGTACATAGAGGAGTTGGAATTTAGAAAAAAAAATAGGTGAACATATCCTTGAAAGTTGGTTGTAAAACCTCCTGTGTATTCCTGTTGGCATTTACCTCAAAACAACAGAAACCAGGTAATTATATCCAGCTTAAGAAAATTAGTGGTACTGAGCAATGTAAAAGTAGATTTACACTTGTGGTTGGGGGTGGGTTTGTCAAATACACAGCTGTCTGTGAGGGTGAGGCTCGGTTCACACTAGGACGACTTGTCAGGCGACCTAGTCGCCTGTCAAGTAGCGTCCCGTTCTGTACAATGCAACCGTTCTAAGGGGAGCGACGCAAGTCGCTCCGACTTAGAAAAAGGTTCCTGTACTACTTTGGGGGCAACTTGGGGCGACTTGCATAGACTTCTATACAGAAGTCGTTTTGCAAGTCGCCCAGGCAGTCGTGTGCAGGTCGCCTCGGTGAGGCGACCTGCAAGTCGTGCCACCCCTAGTGTGAACCGAGCCTAAGGGGCACCCATGGATAAAACTGCAACTTTGACAAAAGTTGGATAATTCCCTTGCTGTAGGCGTAGGCCTTTTATGTACCTCCAGAAGCCTGACGGAAAAACTCCTGGAGATTACCTCATCTCATCCTGCCTTGTTTGCTAGGGCTTTGCAAAGATACTCCCAGCCATTGGCGCTCACCCTCATCACAGGAGTGAGTTCTCAAACCGCCACACATGTGCAGTGCACTATCTCCACCAGCATCGCTGACCATAAAACTGCTGCGCCGGGGGAGAGAAAGCGCATTTCACAGGGGTTTGAATCAGCTGGGAGAATCTTAGCAATGTTCTAACAGCAAGGCAGTGCATGATGATACTATCCCTATAAATAGATTGCACCCAGATTGTGCTATAAATGGATTGCACCTACTTGTCCTATAGATTGCACCTGTTTGTTCTATAAATTGATTGTACCTACTTGTACTATAGATTGCACCTGTTTGTTTTCTAAACCCCCCCCCCCCCCCCCCCCGTTTTAACCACTTCCAGCCCAGTGGTCATATTTACACGGCCTTGTGACATGCAGCTATATCAGGATCATGGCTGCAGCTATATCAGGATCATGGCTGCAGCCATGATCCTGGTATCATTTTTTTTTTTAACCAGCATTTTCGCTTTACAGCTACTGGATCACTTTTACAGCAACAACCCCCCTAAAAGTGAAAGTAGCAGCTCATCAGAGGCTAAATGCACAGCTGATAATGGCTTCCTTTTAAATATGGCCATCCTGTAAACAGCTAAAACTTCAGATGAACCAGGGACGTTTTTTTCCTTTCCACTACTAGAGTGTTGGGTGAGGAAGTAAAGCCAAGTTGTATGACGCGTGTGACATCATCCCTTCATTATTAAGCAAAACTGGGGGAAAACATGCACATTACATACCACATTGGTATTGCCTAAATATCACCTCTGTGGAGTGGTGCCCACTGCAAAATGAGGTATGTATAGACATGTCATTGGTCTACATATCATGGGTGTACTCATCGAAAGCCTATTGTGTTGATCATACAGATCCATATCTCTATGCACATACAGTATCTCACAAAAGTGAGTACACCCCTCACTTTTTTGTATATATTTTATTATATCTTTCCATGTGACAACACTGAAGAAATTACACTTTGCTACAATGTAAAGTAGTGAGTGTACAGCTTGTATAACAGTGTAAATTTGCTGTCCCCTCAAAATAACTCAACACACAGCCATTAATGTCTAAACTGCTGGCAACAAAAGTGAATACACTCCTAAGTAAAAATGTCCAGATTGGGCCCAAAGTATCAATATTTTGTGTGGCCATCATTATTTTCCAGCACTGCCTTAACCCTCTTAGGCATGGAGTTCACCAGAGGTTCACAGGTTGCCACTGGAGTCCTCTTCCACTCCATGACGACATCACTGAGCTGGTGGATGTTGGAGACCTTGCATTTTAAGGATGCCCCACAGATGTTCAATAGGGTTTAGGTCTGGAGACATGCTTGGCCAGTCCACCACCTTTACCCTCAGCTTTTTAGCAAGGCAGTGGTCCTCTTAGAGGTGTGTTTGGGGTCGTTATCATGTTGGAATACTGCCCTGCAGCCCAGTCTCCGAAGGGAGGGGATCATGCTCTGCTTCAGTATGTTACAGTACATGTTGGCATTCATGGTTCCCTCAATGAACTGTAGCTCCCCAGTGCCGGCAGCATTCATGCAGCCACAGACCATGACACACCCACCACCATGCTTGATTGTAGGCAAGAAATACTTGTCTTTGCATCCCTCACCTGGTTGCCACCACACACGTTTGACACCATCTGAACCAAATAAGTTTTTTTACTTTGGTCTCATCAGACCACAGGCCATGGTTCTAGTAATCCATGTCCTTAGTCTGCTTGTCTTCAGCAAACTGTTTGCAGGCTTTGCACTGACATGGTCTGAGCACTGACAGGCTGACCCCCCACCCCTACATCCTTTGCAGCAATGCTGCGAGCACTCATACATCTATTTACCAAAGACAACCTCTGAATATGACACTGAGCCCGTGCACTCAACATCTTTGGTCGACCATGGTGAGGCCTGTTCTGAGTGGAACCTGTCCTGTTAAACCGCTGTATGGTCTTGGCCACCTTGCTGCAGCTCACTTTTTTTTAGGGTCTTGTCAATTTTCTTATACGCTAGGCCATCTTTATGTAGAGCAACAATTCTTTTTTTTCAGATCCTCAGAGAGTTCTGTGCCATGAGGTGCCATGTTGAACTTCCAGTGACCAGTATGAGCGAGTGAGAGCGATAACACCAACTTTAACACACCTGCTCCCCATTCACACCTGAGACCTTTTAACGCTAATGAGTCACATGACACCGGGGAGAGAAATTGGCTAATTGGGCCCAATTTGGACATTTTGACTTAGGGGTGTACTCACTATAGACCTTAATGGCTGTGTTGAGTTATTTTGAGGGGACAGCAGATTTACAATGCTATACAAGCTGTACACTCACTACTTTACATTGTAGCAAAGTGTCATTTCTTCAGTGTTGTCACATAAAAAGATATAATAAAATATTTACAAAAATTTGAGGGGTGTACTCACTTCTGTGAGATACTGTATGTAATCACTGCCTTGTCTTACAGAAATCCTTCGTATAGCTTAATTTCGCATAGCCTGCCTTGATTTGGTCATATGGGGACACCTCCGGCAGATGCTGAAATTAAATACAGAAAGCTGTGCTCAGCTCCTCTGCCCTTTATGTATTGTCAAGGTACATATTTTATATTATAGTGCAGGTGTCATTACGCCATTAAACTGTCTAAAGCCATCTCCCTGCTATTTATGACTCAGTTCATAAATATTTAATAAAAAACATTTCCTAGCATTCATTTTTACATCCCAAATCTAAGCTGCCATTGTCCTTTCTTTTCAGGCAAGCATACAATGGAGACTGTCAGTATTTGTGAACGGCAAACACTGTTCTGAAAGCTTTCCAGCAGTTGTAAAGTTACAAAGTTTGTTTTTATTTGTGGTTTATTAAGTTCAGTGCTGTCAGCTTTAATAAGCTCCTCACTGGGCTTTCATGCTGTGCTCGGACTTATTATGGAACTTTTTATTTTTTGCTGTGCGATTTTCTTCCGCTGTAAGGAGATGGTGCAGTGTTCTTTGGGAGATGGTGGTGCTGGAACCAAGGAATGCATTGATCTATTTCTTCACAACTCAGGGCCAATCAGAATACAAAAATATTTCAAGCTGCAAGGTACTAGTGCAGTCTTTCTCAACTTTTTAACCCCTGAAGAATCCCTAAAATAAAATTCAGCCTCTCGGGGAAGCCCTGCTAAAAATGATTCTACCTACAGCTAGGGGTACATTCGCCTGAACAGTTGAAGAAACTTTTAAATAAAGGAACAATATGACGTACCTAGTATATCTGACACCAAGAGCATATCATTTTGTTACAAACCTCCTACAAGATTATTTCCAGTAATAGGGTTCATTCACACGAGCATAGACCCGTACCTCCATTCAGAGGGTCTTGTTGATGTGTCTGGGAATGACAGATGTTCCGTACAGCCAGCCTGTTACATTTAATGATATCCTGAGAGTCAAAGCGGCTGTACAGGTCTTCCCGCATATGCCATTGTTTATATCTGTACTAGAGGGACACACTGCTCTAGGAGCAGATAAACTGTGGTCAATGTAGGAGTGACCCCTAACATTGTTTATGGAAAAATGCTCCTTTGCTATGATCAGTGATGGTGTGCAATCAACCCACCATATCTGACTTCTCAAGGAACTCCTATCTATCTCAGGAGGAAGCCTAGTGTTCCACAGAATGTTCAAAGGCTATGGAGCAAAATTGATGATTGATGATGTGTTAAATTAGGATGGATACGGGACATTCAACTAGAAGAGTAAATGTGGGAGAATGAGGTTCACAATTAACTCCTTTTGAAAAAAAAAAAACTAAAGACATTTGCTGCTCTTCTGACACAGGACTTGATGCACATATAATCTAATGCACATATAAAAATAAAAAGAATGGCCTCACTAATGGCCTCTCTAAATATATAGGCTGTTTCCTCATGAGTATAGTCCAAGAATTACCTTCTTGGACTCCTACATCTGTGACTCTCCGTACCTTATGGATATTCTCTTACATTATCCATGGGATCCATCCTATTGCTGGTTCTCACTGGATTTTCACTTCATTATACACGTCCATTCCGCATGACATTGGTCTTAAAGCTGTCAAATTTTTCTTGCCCACCCAATCTCAAATACACCATAGACCAGCAGCTTTCATCCTAGATCCTACACGGTTTTTGTTTGAAACATAAGCTTTTCAACTCTAATTGGCAGTTTTACCTTCAAACCAAAGGCACACCTGGGGGGGGGGGTTTGCCACCTCCTATGCTAACATTACCACGGGGTTATGGGAACATCAACACATCTATTATCACAACCTGTTTGCCCAACACATGTTTTTTGGAAGTTATATAGACAACAGTCGTTATCTGGGTTGGCTCTCCTTCCATTATTTTCCTTTTCCATTTCCATTTCCATTTTCCTTCCATCAGTTTTATCACCTATTTCAACAACTTCTCTGGTTTGTCCGTCACCTACATATGTAGCAGATGTTAAATCTCTGTTCTTCTTAGACCTTGAATTAGGTCAAGTTGGTTCTACCGTTACTTCCAAAAATCACTTCAAAAGCACAACAAGGAAATCGTATGTGTGACAGACCGCCTGGCACCCAGCCTGGGTGCCTCCATCAAGATCCTCCACTCTGGAACCAGGTATTATAGCTGAAAATTACACCCAAGAACTAGCTGACACTAGCTTAGGTGCAAACTGGAAAATTGTAAATTCACACAGAATATAGCATCTCACAAAAGTGAGTACACCCCTCACATGTTTTTAAATATTTGCAGGTTTTCTTGTGCATCATCTTTAGAAGAGTTCTCATCTCTGCCATGAGGTGCCATATTGAACTTCCAGTGACCAGTATGAGAGAGTGAGAGCAAAGACACCAAATATAACAAACCTGCTTCCCATTCACACCTGAGACCTTGTAACACTAACGAGTCATGACACCGGTGGGGTAAAATGGCTAATTGGGCCCAATTTGGACATTTTCACTTAGTGGTGTACTCACTTTTGTTGCCAGCGGTTTAGACATTAATGGCTGTGTGTTGAGTTATTTTGAGGGGACAGCAGATTTATAATGCTATACAAGCTGTACACTCACTACTTTACATTGTAGCAAAGTGTAACTTCTTCAGTGTTGTCACATGAAAAGATATAAATAAAATGATTACAAAAATGTGACGGCTGTACTCACTTTTGTAAGATACTGTATATACTACACAAAATCTGGTAAAAGCTTGATCACATTATCCTAAACACTGCAAACTGTAAACAGTAATATGAGTACATCTAATTAATGTAACATAAACAGTAAGCTAATCAACAGCCAAACGCCTGACAATGGTTTGATTATTCAGGGATCCCACAATAGTTTGGTAATGAGATGAAGTGGACACAATACTAGCAGACAGATAGAAACAATAGGTTACTCAATTAATAATGGGGATTCACACTCACCCCCCCCCCCCTTTCCTGACCTGTTGGGCTGCATACTCGGATAAGGGTCTGGTATGGACTTCGGTGGGGACCCCACACCGTTTAAAAAAATATTTTTGCCGTGAGGCTTCCCATTAAAAACCATACCAGACCCGAAGGGAGCCAGAACGGGGATCTGTCAATGTAAACAGACAGATCCCCGTACTGAAAGGGGAGTTGGAGAGAGATCTGATGATCCTAGTGATCAGGATCAGCTATCTCTCTCCTCCTCCAGTCAGCCTAGCCCCCATACAGTTAGAAACACACTTAACCCCTTGATCGCCCCCTAGTGTAAACCCCTTCCCTGCCAGTGACATTTATACAATAATCAGTGGCTATCTTTAGCTCTGATCACTGTATAAATGTCAATGGTCCCAAAAAAGTGCCCGATCTGTCCGCCACAATGTCGCAGTCCCGCTAAAAATCGCTGATCACTGCCATTACTAGTAAAAAAAGTAAAAATGCCATAAATCTATCCTCTATTTTTGGACGCTAGAACTTTTGCACAAACCAATCAATATACGCTTATTGCGATATTTTTTACCAAAAATATGTATCAGAATACATATTGGTCTAAACTGATGAAGAATTTTTTTTTAAATAAAATTTGGGATATTTATTATAGTAAAAAGTATTTTTTGTTTTTTTTTTCAATATTGTCGCTATTTTTTTGTTTATAGCGCAAGAAATAAAAACTGCAGAGGCGATCAAATGCCACCAAAAGAAAGCTCTATTTGTGGGGAAAAAAAAGGACATCAATTTTGTTTGGGTACAGCGGTGCACAACTGCGCAATTGTCAGTTAAAATGACACAGTGCAGTATCACAAAAAATGGCCTGGTCACTAAGGGGGTAAATCCTTCCGGTCATTAAGTGGTTGACCAGGTTGTTTCCTTAAATATAGCATGCCGGAGCCACTACTTTTTTAACACGTGCATTTCTTTTCCTTTTTTGAATTGACTTTCACTCCTGTTTTATGCAGTATTTACCAAGCGTTTTTGCTTTGTGCTAAATACCGCATAAAGCAATAGTGAATTGACATTTTCACGATCGCGTGCGCTATTTGGAAAATACCTAAATACCACATGCCATCTTGTTCTGTGAATGAAGCCCACTGTCAACAGTCATATGATGACGGCTATGTTTTGAAACAAAGTAGAAAATTTTTTTTTTTTTTTTTTTCAAATTTCCAGTCTTTTTTTTTGTTCATATAGCAAAAAATAAAAAACCCAGTGGTGATCAAATACCACCAAAAGAAAGTTCTATTTGAAAAAAAAGTTAAAAATTGAATTTAGGTGCAGTTTTGCATGACCGCGCACTTGCCAGTTAAAGCGGCTGTATTGCCCGCTTGGTAATTTTTACCTACAGGTAAGCCTATAATAAGGTTTACCTGAAACGTAAAAGAATATCTCCTAAACCCTGGGTTTAGGAGAGATTGACCCTGCATGCAGCCACTGACGTCAGCGGCACATGCTCTCTGCAGGTCTGGCGTATCCTTCCCGGAACGAAGAGCTCCTGCGTGCATGTGCGGGAGTGACGTCATCACGGCTCTGGACACTCAGCGCTGGAGCCAGCGATCACGTAAGAAACACAGAGGGAACATGTCAGCTCCCTCAGCGGTGACAGGGCGCGCTGCGGGAGCTTCGTTTTAAGGTAAGTATTTCATAATGTGCTAGTATGCAATGCAAATTATGCAATTTTCTTGCATGTTTTTTTCTTTTTTCAGTGGTTTATTACCGCTTTAACCACTTCCGAACCACTGCACGCCGATATACGTCGGCTGTTTGAAGAGGGATATCTTTGTTATGGCAGCTGCTAGCCGCCATAACCCCAGTATCTTCTTATTCAGCGGGCGGTCCGGTTTCCCATAATAGTGGTCTCTGCGGCGGATTCGCTGCGATATCAGTTTTATCGGCGGCGGGAGAGTGCCTCCCACTGCTCTTCGGTGCCCCCCCTTGCTTACTGGAGCCGTTGGCAGCGGCAGAGGTGATCGGATCCTTCTCGGTGTTAGGTATGGAGACGAGTGAGGGGAAGATGGCCCCCACCCATCTCCTCACCATTACCAGGCAGGAGCAACGTTAAAATATAACTATTGACCATAGCTCTTAAAGGGCCATTTAAAAAAGGTCCATTTACATTTTTATTGCATTTTAGTGTAAATATGAGATCTGAGGTCTTTTTAACCCCAGGTCTCATATTTAAGAGGTCCTGTCATGCTTTTTTTTCTATTACGAGGGATGTTTACATTCTTTGTAATAGGAATAAAAGTGACACTTTTTTTTTTTTTTAAAGAACGGTAAAAGGTAAAATAGATAAGAAAAAAAAAATAAAAAAATGTAAATGCACCCCATCCCTCCGAGCTTGCGTGCAGAAGCGAGTGCATACGTGAGTAGCGCCCGCATATGAAAACGGTGTTCAAACCACACACGTGAGGTATCGCCGCAATTGGTAGAGCGAGAGCAATAATTCTAGCCCTAGACCTCCTCTGTAACTCAAAACATGCAACCTGTAGAGTTTTTTAAACATCTTCTATGGAGATTTTTAAGGGTAAAAGTTTGTCGTCATTCCACGAGTGGGTGCACTTAAGAAGCATGGCATGCTGGGTATCAATTTACTCGGTGTAACATTATCTTTCACAATATAAAAAAAATTGGGCTAACTTTACTGTTGTCTTATTTTTAAATTAAAAAAGGGGTATTTTTTTCAAAAAATGTGCTCTTGTAAGACCGCTGCGCAAATACGGTGTAACAAAGTATTGCAATGACTTCCATTTTATTCTCTAGGGTGTTAGAAAAAAAAGTATAATATTTGGGGGTTCTAAGTAATTTTCTAGCAAAAAAAAAAATGTTTTTAACTTGTAAACAACAAATCTCAGAAAGAGGCTCGGTCCTTAAAGCGGGGTTCCCACGACCATTCCCATTTTTTTTTTTTTTTTAATCATTCTGACACATGTACAATCATAAAGTGACACTCACTGTTTCAGTTGTTTTAAGCTGCTGCTGTCCGTTTTCGTTTTAAATAAATATTTATAAATCTCGATCGTGGCCGTTTCCATCTTGCTTGTGGGCATATGAAGCCCACAAGCATGAATTTCCGGTATCTGGTGAATGCTGAGCTCCCAGCATTTACCGCTATTTCCCACGCATGCTCATTACTTACGGTGAGCAGCCCTGTAAACTTCAGCTTTGCCATCACAACGGGCGGCGTCATCGCAATCCCGCGAGAACTCGCGGCAGGCCTCCGCAATGACTCCTGGGAATAATGACAGGAGCTCCCAGGAGACATTGCAGCTACAAAGGAAATTGCGAAATAGCCGCAGATGACCCGCCCATATCCGCAGGGAGCTAAGACAGGAAGCAGAGATGGACATTGAAAAAACACTGGTACAAACGAAAAAAAAAAAAAATATCCGTTTATAACTAAATATAGTCATGGCATGTGATTGAGCAAAACTTGTAAAACAGGGTGGAGCTCTGCTTTATATGGTTAAAGTAGCACAGGGCTGAATAGCAAAAAATGGCCTGGTCATGAAAGGGGGTAAAAGCTTCTGGAGCAGAGATGATTAAAGATGATAAATCTTTTGTTGCCAAACATCTGTGTATACAGGTGCTTTGTCAATAAAGAATTTATCGGAGGTTATGCAGGAATCCCAGGCATATTTTTAATCTGCAACAATGCCTGAAATAAGGCAGAAGGTTAGGAGCAATTAGGCTATACTTCCAATTCAGTTTTTTTAGATTTCACTTTTTGGACTGGAAAGTAAATTTGTTGTCTAATATTAACCCTAGGCCACTTTACACCTCCTCCTACCAATTTTATTTTATTTTATGCGAGGGGAAAAAAAACAATCCTCTTCAAGTCAGTTCTATTTTTTAAAAGTCTGGGCTGGGAATATGGAGGGCTGTTGGCATACCTGATGTAGAGTGTGTTGCATTTTTTTTTTTTTTTGCACAGTCATGATTCCTATTAAGCTTAATACCAAATTTTGAGAAACGTCGTCCTTGTAACTTCAACTTCTCTTCTCCGAGAAGCCTCATCTGCTAGAGGGTAAAGGATTAATCCATTTGGTGGAGATAGGCTGAGCTGCCATATAAATGATCTTTTCACTGGAAGAGGAATGAAACTCAGATTCACATGAACATCTGAGCATTAGCAGGAATTGTACAGAACATCAGGTGATGCAGCTCAGGCTACAGCAAAGAGGTCTCTGAAATTAAATTGAGCCTAATATTTAACAATGGCAGCTTTCTATCTGAATTGACTCTGCCTAGGAGAGGGCAATTTGCCATAGTAAAGATCTAGGATCTTTGATTACTGGCCTTATTAAAGAAGAGGGAAAGATGCTTCCTTCATTGTTCCCTTATTGTATTTTATGTTACTTTAATACGTGTACCTGTCAGCTGTACTGATAATAGAGTATGCCCCCTTATACAAGTCATTGTTTATCCAGTACCCCTTATGTGTTTCAAAGAAAAAAGGGAATATTTGGGACGTTGAATGAGACGCAACGGGGAATATTGCGCCTCCATCCCTTGTTGCTTTTGCAAAAAAGAAGGGGGGAGGTTTGGACTTTAAGTGAGGTGCGTGGGGGTAGAGCCAGACAAAACCATATACATATGTAAAAAATTGTATACTTTATTAGACCAAAGATAGGGCATGGATCAACCCATATAAACGCATAATAGCACATTGGCATATACAATACAAAGTATCAACATACATATTGAGGATAGTCACCAACATGACACAGAAAGTAAATATTATACATCACACTCCCCCAAATGGAGTAGGGATAACATTATATCAGGGTGATAGAGCAATAAAAACTATCTAGATGATGGATGCATCAAAATAAGCTCAACGACATTTCGTGGACTTCTATCCACTCATCAGGAGCAAGTGTAACCATATACTAAAAACGGGATAAAAAAAAAAAATCACCATTATAGTTTGATATAACCACAGACTGGAGGGGTAGAGGGATTAAAGATGATGATGAACAAATGAAAGTACTCACATAAGTGCTGATACTAGGCCATGCGATACCACCTGCCGGAGGTCAGCCAGATAATTATGTCCAGCACAGGAGCTGAGGAAAGGACCCAAGCATGGATCGGGAGCACACACGCAGTCCCCCAAAAAAGGTGTGTATGGGATTTCTGTATTGTATACAATAAAGTAAGTGGTTTGTTACCATATTGGTATAAATAAAAAGAAATGTCATATAGAGTAGACCCATCAGTACCCACCACAGTATAGAAGTATATTGTGGAGCATATCAGCAAGGTTAACAGAATGAAAAAATAGGGTGTCCATAAGAAATATTAGTAATGCTTGCTATAGAGGAATTTGAGAATAAATCAAGAGCTTGCTATGTATTTACCCGTGTAGGTCCTAATGAACCAAAAATGGAGTGCAGTGTGGGACTGCTGAGAAAAGGTCACTGAAGGGGAACTGCAGGGTGAGCCCAGTGGCCAGGTCCCATCCAGCGTCACACTGGCATGACAACAAGGGAGAGACAGCATGGCAGCAGCCGGACCTACTCACCATGTGTCGGCCAAGCTGAAATAGCACATGCCTGCGTGAAGGGACGCCCACTGCGCATTGCACTCATGGAGATGCATGGTGAAATCGCTCACCCAATCCCCCATCCCCATAATGTGTGGGAAGGAGGGGAGAGGAAAGGCATGCAGCGTGCATCGCAGCTCCCGTGCAAACAAAACACCGGCCAACCTGTCGGCTGCAGAACACACTAAACCAATTCAGCTCAAGGGAGTAGAGACAATTACAGCAGCAGTGTGTCCATCAAAATCAGCTGTGTTCAATGTGGTATATGGTAACATGACCACTAGGGGTCAGATACACGGAAGTGAAGGCTCTTGAACCACACACACCTCCATCCCTAATCAGTATCAAAGAAAAAAGGGAATATTTGGGACTTTGAATGAGACGCAACGGGAATATTGCGCCTCCATCCCTGGTTGCTTTTGCAAAAAAGAAGGGGGGAGGGTGGGACTTTAAATGAGGTGCGTGGGGTAGAGCCAGACAATACCATATACATATGTAAAAAATTGTATTCTTTATTAGACCAAAAATAGGGCATGGATCAACCCATATAAACGCATAATAGCACATTGGCGTATAAAATACAAAGTATCAACATACATATTGAGGATAGTCACCAACATCACACAGAAAGTAAATATTATACATCACTGTCCCCCAAATGGAGTAGGCATAACATTATATCAGGGTGGTAGAGCAATAAAAAACATCTAGAATCATAAATATGAGATGGATGCATCAAAATAAACTCAACGGCGTTTCGTGGACTTCTATCCACTCATCAGGAGCAAGTGTATCCATATACTAAAAAGGGGATTAAAAAAAAAAAAAATCACCATTATAGTTTGATATAACCACAGACTGGAGGGGTAGAGGGAATAAAGATGATGATGAACAAATAAATGGCCATAACTGAAAGTACTCACATAAGAGCTGATACTAGGCAATGCGATACCACCTGCCGGAGGTCAGCCAGATAATTATGTCCAGCACGGTAGCTGAGGAAAGGACCCAAGCATGGATCATGTGTTTCATGTACCCACTGACATGAGGCATTTATTGCTAATACCACCTATATTATTTATAACCTTTTTCAAATCAATACTATGTGCTTCTTAGCCAAGGTTCACACTGAGCTGCGGGAATGAAGCTGATTTCACTCCCGCATGTCAGTCCCGATTTCGGCCGCGATTTCACAGACATCTGTGCAGGTTTCTGCACAGATGTCAATGTAAATCACAGCCCGAAATCGCAAAAGGTAGTATAGAAACGACTTTTTGAAATCGGTGCTGTGCCGCAAATGCAGCATCGCACCGATTAGGACGGTGGCAATGCTGCCGACTTGACATGCCAAATCATACCAATGTGAACCAGGGCTTAATGACCAAAAATACTTACTGATTTAATATGAAACTTATTATTTGCTAAATGTCCTTACCGTTGATGAATTTACCATACGGTATATAACCCCTGAACTCACCACCTACCTCGGGGTAATATGACGTCCCTTTTATAACTGTTTTACCCGTTGCTTGTTCCAATTTGTAATTATTCTAGGTCATATACAGATTTGCGTGTTTTCTCTAGGGGTCAACTGTATATCGGGGCATGTGGTTAGTATTTCCTGCTTAAAGCGGTCCACCCTAAAATTAAAAATTACATTAACATTCTACAAAAAAAATATAAAAAAACATTTGAAAAAAAAATTTTTTTTTTTACTTACCAGAAATGTCTGTTGCTAGGCAGTCTTCCTAATCTGCCTCTTCCTATTCCGCGGCGCTGCTCCTTCACGTCCTCCTCTCCGGGAGTTGCCCCGTTGTCTTCTGGGACGTGTGTGTCCCAGAAAACCACAGGGCCATTCACAAAGCGCCGTGCGACTCGGGCATGCGCAGTAGGAAACGGGCAGTGAAGCCGCAAGTCTCCACTGCCTTAGGATGGCGGCGCCAGCACCCAATCCGATGGACACATCGGCCTCGGGGGGCCGACATCGCGGGCTCGCTGGACAGGTAAGTGCCCTTATTAAAAGTCAGCAGCTACAGTGTTTGTAGTTGCTGACTTTTTTTTTTTCTTTTTTAAACTGCCGGACCTCCACTTTAAAGATAACGAGTGTTAATGCTACTGCTTTCCCCTACCAGCATTATCTCAGCAGCTCAACTGATTCTGCTTCCTCCTCCCAGCAGTTCATATCACTGTCCCCCCTACCGTTTTCCTTTCTAGCAGTGACTCAGCAGTTTCTACCCTCCCAGAAGCTTAACTTATCCTGCTCCATCCTTCCAGCGGTGACCCAGCAGCTCAGCTTATCCTACTACACTAACTCTAATAATAATAATCTATGGTTAAGAGAAGCTTTGTTGATTTTAAAATACCCATAGGCATGAGATTGTTGCTTGACCTGGGCAAAGATTTCTGTGAGGACCTGAATCATCGTGTCTTATCATGTCTTATCATCATGTCTTATCGCCATTCTCATTTTTGTATTTAATCCAGTACATTTTTGAAAAGTCTTGAAAGCAGATATTCTGCCATGGAGAATAAGCTCTATGGCAGAGCATTTTTTCTGTATTGAACTGTGTTGTAATTTATATTGTAAAGTGCTGCGCAAACTGTTGGCGCTATATAAATCCTGTATAATAATATAAATTAACGTTATGCAAAAGATACATTTATGGTATTCGGTAATATGCATGTAAACTTCCCAAATGTACAGAAAGTTAGAAATCCCAAACTAATGTAGTCTTGCATTTTCTGGTCCACTTGTTCTGGTTTTAGGTGTGAATTTACTTAGTGACTGTAAAGTCGAATTTTTTCATTAAAATAAAAAAAGGTTTTACCTTCCTGTTCTGTACAATGGTATTGCACAGAGCGGTCTCTTCTTTTGGAGTCCCCCACCGCTGCTGTCCACTCCTCCTCTTCTCCAAGTGCCCCTTCAGCAAGCCATGTGTTGAGGGCGCACCCGTGCAGCTGCATTCCCATTTCATAGATGCCCACAGTGCGACTTTTGTGGCAATTATTTTATCTGCCGAAGGATTTGTATTCTGCTTATCAGACCCCACTGCTACTTATAGTAATATAGCTGGGTTCTTAACCTCTTGACTACTACACTGTGCTTAACCATTTCCCATCCAGCCTATAGCACAATCATGGCGGGGCGGGACCCTCGTTGATCCGGGTGGACGTCATATGACGTTCCAACCTGATTGCGCCTCCCACGCGTCTGCGAGGCCATGCTGCAGTGCAATCTGTGCCAATGACTGATCACTGTACCGGGCCGCTGCCTGTACCTTGTGACCGCTGTAACCAATCAGAACAGGTAAGTTCCTTTCAAGCCATCCGCTGTGTACATTTGTGTTGCTAGCTGTGATTGGTCACAGTGATCACATGGTACAGACCAGGCCAGTCCCAGCCCAGTGTTTTTTTGTTTATTTAGCAAAAAGTAAAAAACCCAGCGGTGATTAAATACCACCAAATGAAAACTCTATTTGTGTGAGCAAAATGATAAAAAGGTATTTTGGGTACAGTGTTGCATGACTGCGTAATTGTCATTCAAAGTGCGACAGCGCTGAAAGTTATCCTGGGCTGGAGGGGGGTGAAAGTGGCCAGTATTGAATTTGTGAACACTACAGCCTGATCCACAACATACAGTGGATATAAAAAGTCTTTACACCCCTGTTAAAATGTCAGGTTTCTGTGATGTAAAAAAATGAGACAAAGATAAATAACTTTAGAACTTTTTCCACCTTTAATGTGACCTATAAAAACTGTACAACTCTGATCTCTGCAGCTCCTTCAGAGTTACCATAGGCCTCTTGGCTGCTTCGCTGATTAACACTGTCCTTGCCTGGCCTGTCAGTTTAGGTGGATGGCCATGTCTTGATAGGTTAAACAGTGCTCCGTGACATGTTCGAAACTTGGGATATTTTTTGATAACCTAACCCTGCTTTAAACTTTTCCAAAATTTTATCCCTGACCTGTCTGGTGTGTTCCTTGGCCTTCATGATGCTGTTTGTTCACTAAGTTTCTCTAACAAACCTCATAGGGTTTCACAGAACACCTGTATTTATACTGAGATTAAATTACAGGCAGGTGGACTCTATTTACTAATTAGGTGACTTCTGAAGTCAGTTGGTTCCACTAGATTTTAGTTGGGGGTATCAGAGTAAAGGGGGCTGAATACAAATGCACGCCATACTTTTCAGATATTTATTTGTAAGAAATTCTGAAAACCATTCATTATTTTCCTTCCACTTAACAATTATGTGCCACTTTGTGTTGATCTATCACATAAAATCCCAATAAAATACATTTATGTTTTTGGCTGTAACATGACAAAATGTGGAAAATGTCAAGGAGTATGAATACTTTTTCAAGGCACTGTATAAACTGTACAACTCAGTTGAAAAACAAACTGAACTCTTTTAGGAGGGGGGGATTGAAAATAAAAAACAAAAAAAATGTGGTTGCATAAGTGTGCACACGCAACCACTAGGGATGTAGCTGTGTTCCGATTTAAGCAATCACATTCAAACGCATGTTAAATAGGAGTCAGTACACATATGCCATAG
The DNA here is from genome assembly GCF_042186555.1 of Aquarana catesbeiana. Classification (NCBI taxonomy): domain Eukaryota; kingdom Metazoa; phylum Chordata; class Amphibia; order Anura; family Ranidae; genus Aquarana; species Aquarana catesbeiana. The sequence goes on along the minus strand of NC_133325.1, from coordinate 135,613,509 downwards.
TTTTAAAGTGCCTCTGATTAACCCCAAATAAAGTTCAGCTGTTCTAGTAGGTCTTTCCTGACATTTACTTAGTCGCATCCTACAGCAAAAACCATGGTTCGCAGAGAGCTTCCAAAGCATCAGAGGGTACTCATTGTTAAAAGGTATCAGTCAGGAGAAGGGTACAAAAGAATTTCCAAGGCATTAGATATTCCATGGAACACAGTGAAGACAGTCATCAAGTGGAGAAAATATGGCACAGCAGTTGACATTACCAAGAACTGGACATCCCTCCAAAATTGATGAAATAATGAGAAGAAAACTGGTCAGGGAGGCTGCCAAGAGGTCTAAGGCAACATTAAAGTAGCTGTAGTAATATCTGGCAAGTACTGGCTGTGTGTTGCATGTGACCACAATCTCTGTATTCTTCATATGTCTGGGCTAGAGCACCAGGATGGAAAACCTTTTCTTATGAAGAAAAACATCTAAACCCAGCTAAATTTTGCAATAACACATGTGAAGTCTCCCAAAAGCATGTGGAGTATGTGTTATGGTTTGATGAAACCAAGGTTGAGCTCTTTGGCCACCATTCCAAAAGATATGTTTGGCACAAAAACAACACTGCACATCTTCAAAAGAACACCATACCCACAGTAAAGCATGGTGGTGGCAGCATCATGCTTTAGGGCTGTTTTTCTTCAGCTGGAACAGGGGCCTTAGTCAAGGTAGAGGGAATTATGAACAGTTCCATATACCAGTCAATATTGGCACAAAACCTTCAGTCTTCTGCAAGAAAGCTGAACATGAAGAGGAACTTCATCTTTCAGCATGACAACAACCCAAAGCATACATCCAAATCAACAAAGGCGTGGCTTCACCAGAAGAATATTCAAGGTTTGGAATGACCCAGCCTGAGCCCAAACTTGAATCCGATTGAAAATCTTTTGAGTGATCCGAAGTGTGCTGTGCACAGGAGATGCCCTCACAATCTGACAGATTTGGAGTGTTTTTGCAAAGATGAGTGGGCAAATATTGCCAAGTCAAGATGTGCCATGCTGATAGACTCATACCCAAAAAGACTAAGCGCTGTAATAAAATCAAAAGGTGCTTCAACAATGTATTAGTTTAAGGGTCTGCACAGTTATGCAACCATATTATTATTATTTTTTTTTTTTTTTACTCCCCTCCACTTAAAAGATTTCAGTTTGTTGTTCAACTGAGTTGTACAGTTTATAGGTCACATTAAAGGTGGGAAACGTTCTGAAATGTTTCATTTTTGTCTCATTTTTCTACATCACAGAAGCCTGGCATTTTAACAGGGGTGTGTAGACTTTTTATACCCACTGTAGATATCACATAGCTCTAACCTAAAGCATTCCTGCCTTCACCTGAAGCCTCCCATTAATCTGTCAAAAACCCATACCAGCCTTAAGTTGTGTATTTAATGGGCTAGCCTCACTATATGACAGTGCAGGCACTTGTGAATAGGTTGCACAAGCTACTTTGTGGAAGCTACTTTGTCTGGATGTACACTTAGTATGACCGATCAGGGCAGCAGACAGCAACCCAGAAGAAGAGCTGTAATAAAGGACAGTACCTGCTCTGTAATTGGGTAGAGGGAGGTTTTGTGATATCTACATACTGAGATCATTTGGGTTTTAAGCACATCCAAACTGGCACCCATCACCAGCTGCCACACACCACGGCTTGGGTGTAGTTTTAAATTCCAAAAAATGAGACGTGTCGTAGGAGACCAAGAAACACAGTTACATCTGTTTGGGTGGATTTTAAATGGAAAAAGCTGGGGGCCAATGTTTTGGAGCATCTTCTTGCTGTCCTTGTCTGCCGCTATTTATCAGATGTGGCAGTGTACGGAATAGATTCCGAAGGTGATACAATTTTCTGCGCGCATTTAGTAAAGGGCAGCTGGGTACCACATGTGCTTGATTTGCTGTAGTTGCAGATAATCAATGAGGCCAGCTCCCTAACGTTCAGTTATTTCCTTGTCTTGATAGCATGGTAACAGCACAGAATGCAATCAGGCTTTTTTTTTTTTCTCCCTTTGAGGTTGTGTGTAGCTTCACTATCCGGCAAAAGCCAACTTGGTCCTTCAGGATATAACTCACGGCCTTGTTTGCAGTGATCTTTCTCTTAAGTAATTTCATCAATGGATGAAACGTGAGAAATATAGATTTTTCCATTAAAGGTAAACTCATGGTAAAGGGACCCTTTTAATACAAGCATTTTGATCGTTTTACAGTAGGAACATAAAGACAAACATATGATTGGCTGCTCTAAGCAATATCCCTAGTTACACATTAACCACTTGCCGACCGCCGCATGCCGATGTACATCCAAACTTTGTGGGCGGATATCTTTGTTATGGCAGCAGCTAGCTGCTATAACCCCGGTATCCCCATTTTCGTGCGGCGGTCGGCTTTCTGATAAAAGTGGTCCCTGCAGCGGATTCGCCGCAAGATCACTTTTATCGGTGGCGGGAGAGGGCCCCCCTCCCGCCGCGATCCGGTGCCCTCCGCCACTTACCAGAGCCGTCGATAGCGGCGGAGGCGACCGCGTCTGTCCTATAGCTGTGCCTGGAGACGAGTGAGGCTAAGATGGCGCCCACTCATCTCCATGACACTGCTGGGCGGAAGCGACGTCAAAACCTCACTTCCGCCCAAGCCTCTTAAAGGCATATTTTTTTCAATGTCATTTTTTTAAATGACTTTTTTTTTTTTCTTTTTTTATTGCATTTTAGTGTAAATATGAGATCTGAGGTCTTTTTGACCCCAGATCTCATATTTAAGAGGTCCTGTCATGCTTTTTTCTATTACAAGGGATGTTTACATTCCCTGTAATAGGAATAAAAATGACACTTTTTTTTTTAAACAGTGTAAAAATAAATAAAATAATGTAAAATAAATAATAAAAATAATTTTTTTTTTAAAAACCCCCCGTCCCGACGAGTTTGTGCGCAGAAGCGAACGCATACGCGAGTAGCGCCCGCATATGAAAACGGTGGTCAAACTAAACATGTGAGGTATTGCCGCGACCGGTAGAGCGAGAGCAATAATTCTAGCCGTAGACCTCCTCTGTAACGCAAAACATGCAACCTGTAGAATTTTTTTTTTTAAACATCGCCTGTGGAGATCTTTGAGGGTAAAAGTTTGACAACATTCCACGAGTGGGCGCAATTTTGAAGCGTGACATGTTGGGTATCAATTTACTTGGCATAACATTATATTTCACAATATAAAAAAAATTGGGCTAACTTTACTGTCGTCTTATTTTTTTATTCAAAAAAGTGAATTTTTTCCAAAAAAAACTGCGCTTATAAGACCGCTGCGCAAATACGGTGCAAAAAAATGTATTGCAACGACCGCCATTTTATTCTCTAGGGTGTTCGAAAAAAAAACATATAATGTTTGGGGGTTCTAAGTAATTTTCTAGCAAAAAAAAATGTTTTAAACATGTAAACACCTAAAATCCAAAACGAGGCTGGTCCTTAAGTGGTTAAGAAAAATAATAGTATTACAGGATAAACTGCAAACTATTTGCTGAACTCCAGGCAAACTGCTAAAAATGCAGTTGAAATAGAAATGCGTGAATTGTCTTGTGCCAAAGAATTTGTAATATCCATTTAGCCAACTTTGCTATTTGTACACCTCTGCCAGAAAGCACATCCAAGTGTTGGATGACTGAAAAATGTCTTGTTTTTATCCAATTAAATTGCAACTTGTATGCTTGCACAGCCTTTTGTAGCATGACGTTGTAGTGTACATGTGTGAAATGATTTATTGACCTTCGTTTTTATATGTTTATGGCCAGCTTACGGCCTTATGCACACAGGGTGTAAAAAAGGTAAAAGAAACACCAATTTTACAGGCATTTGATTATTATTTTTTTTCTCCATGTCTGTAAGCGCACCTCTGTTCATTTTTGTGACCATGCACACATTGGTGCTTACAGGTGTATTAGTGTTTAGAGGCTAAAAAAAAAAAAAAAAAAAAACACATCACCAGCTGGTTCAGGAGAGGAGTTTTTAAACAGAAAAAAAACACTAAACAAGTCTAAATACGCCTAACCACTAGGTGCATTTAGTGCTTAAGCATTCATTCCAATGGCCATAATAAATTAATATTGTGGCTAATGGAATCAATGAAAAACGTAAAATCCGTATTTTTTTTCTAGAAAATTACTTGGAACCCCCAAACATTTTATTTATATATAGAGACCCTAGAGAATAAAATGGTGACCGTTGAAATATTTTATGTCACACGGCGCAGCGGTCTTTTAAGCGCAATTTTTTGGGAAAAAAAGACGCTTTTGTGAATGAAAAACAACTTAAACAGTAAAGTTAGCCCAATTTTTTTTGTATCATGTGAAAGATGTTACGGCAAGTAAATAGATACCTAATATGTCATGCTTTGAAGTTGCTCACACTCGTGGAATGGCGACAAGCTACAGTACCTAAAAATCTCCATAGGTGACACTTTAAAAAAAATTAACAGCTACAAGGTTAAAGTTACAGAGGAGATCTTTTGCTATAATTATTGCTCTCACTCTGACGATTGCGGTGATACCTCACATGTGTGATTTGAACACTGCTTACATTTGTGGGCGTGACTTGTGTATGTGTTTGCTGCGCGAGCTCGCGTAGACGGGGGGGCTTTAACGTTTTTTTTGTTTGTTTTTACATTGTCCCTCTAAAAAAAAAAAAAAAAAAATTCTGATCACTTTTATTGCTGTCACAAGGAATGTAAACATTCCACCAGCCGGTTGATGGCTCGGGTTTCCCGGTGGGGCAGGAGGCCCTGGAAGAGTGGCAGGAGGGGGGGTGGGGTGTCCCCTCCCGCTCCTTTTAGTTTAACAGCGGAGTGGCTTTTAGCTGCATCGGTTGTTATCACTAAAAAGCCAACCGCTGGCTTTAAAAAACGGTACTGGGGTGATGCCTGCAGCTGGGGCTTAACCCCTTCAAGCCATGAACGCGAATTTGCGTACGGTCGGTGTAAAGGGGTTAAGCTACTTTTTTCTAGGCAAGGAGCTGACTCCAGGCAATCCACTAAATACACAGATTAATAAATACATGTATCAGCTGTTTTATTTGAAAGCATTTTGTTTCTGTCCATTCAGTCCTCAGATTTATGCAGGTCTGGCACACTACACAGCCCCATCTGTCAGGGCAGGAGGTCTGTTGTAGGTTAAAAACACTCCCAGATCTTCTCCCTGTCCTGTGACTGGACAGTGAAAAGAGAAGCAGCAGGCTTTGTTACTGTTTTATCTCCTGCTATATTTGTACACTTCTTTCACTGCAGTACAACTTTTTGACCCCTTGGGCTGCTGTGTGTGTGTACCAGGATAATTTCACTTTTGTGGGGAGAAAAAATTAGCCAGTAAGAAAGAAAATATTGCATATGCAATTGCGACACAAGTCATATTGTTATTGAATGTTATTAAAAATTTAAGTTTCCCTTTCAATCTGCAGCGTTGAAATTTTCTGTAAAATGCAATGCAATGTGGCTACCTGGAAGTATACACAGATGGTGTACAGAATGCCCCCCCCAGAAATTTTGTTTCCTGCTTGTGTGTTTGGTTTAATGATTTTTCCAGAAGTCTGCGCTAGGATACAAGTTAGATTTTGAGCATCCCCTGCAACCTCTACAGCTTTCCTCATTATGGCCCTGCAGGTGCCGCAGCTGATTGATGATTATAAAACTCCCATACAGATTCACCCAGAACATGGACACAGACAAACAAATGGTCACTACTTAAGAATAACAAAAGGTTTGGCTCTGCTAGAAAGTTTAAAATCCCTGAAATGTACACAGATTACCCAGAGGGTAATGTTATTTTTTTTTCTTAAACAAAAGTGAAGTTTCTCTTTAGTTTTACATGTCCCTGTTTAGTTTGAAAAGTCAAGAAGATGTGGATTAAAAAAAAAAAGGACCCGTGTGTCACCTTGCCCTTTATTCCCCATATCATGGCTGAGAATGTGAATGAGGAAAAAATCTTCCCTCCCATGAGGCGGTGGGTGTGCCCTTATCCCACCGCAGGGATATGCAGATAAGCTGGGTGAGGTAGGTAGAGGCATATTTTTACAGTGATTGCTCTTGGTTTGCATATACATGTAAATGTGGTACATGTAATTAAAGGAGTTGTAAACCCTCCTTCCTTTATTTTTTTTAAATAACAAACATGTCATCATACTTACCTCCACTGTGCAGTTCGTTTTGCACAAAGTGGAACCGATCCTCGACTTCTGGGGTCCCCCGGTGGCACTGGTAGCTCCTCCCCGCATCAAGTGTCCACGTTGGAGAAGCGCTCTCCTTGGTGGACACCCGTGCAGGCACTCTCCTGAGTCCTGCATCTGTGTACATTTACACGGAATGCAGGACTCTACCCCGCCCCCGGCGCCTGCGTCATTGGATTTGATTGACAGCAGCGGGAGCCAATGGCTGCGCTGCTATCAATCTATCCAATCAAGAGCCGAGACAACAGGCAGAAAGGAAGAACGCGTCTCTGCTGAGAGAACGAACAGACTCAGGTGACGGGGGGGGGGGGAGGGGGCTAGGGGGCCGGTCAGTGTGAGAAGTTTTTTCACCATAATGCATAGAATGCATTAAGGTGAAAAAACACGAGGGTTTACAACCCCTTTAAGTGTTTTCAGCTGCCTGAACAATATCCTTTTGTTTCATTAGACTGGGGATATTCAAATGCTGGAAGTGTTGTAGAAAGTAATAATTTGCTAATCACGTTTCTGCCTCTCTTCTGGTATTGCAGTGCAATATCCTCCACGTCCTTCTTGCCGAGAGCAGCCACTGATTGCAGCGTCGCAGCGATCTGTGAATGATCGCTAATGTGGGCCGTGCTGCATATTGTAAATAATAAGTCTGATAATCATTCATGATACAGCAAAAGTCATGCTTTCCTGGTTTTTAATCAGATCTAGCCACACAGAGCCATGAATACACAAGCAAGGAAAGCAGCCGCTTTACATTGTAAATTAAGGTTCGGAAAGTTTACTGCAACAAATGAATCTGGGGACTCCTAATGAGAAGGCTCGAGTTTTCATTCCGTTCCTGTGATGTGCGGCCTCCACTACCAAACTGGCTCTTGTTTTACTGCGCACAAGCCAGGCAGCAGCCCATAATATAATTAACTTTGATGCGTGTTGTACATTTTTATGGGCCTTCTAATAGTTCCCTTCCAAAGGTCTCTTGGCTAATCTTTTCTGAAAAGGCCAACTTTCTAATAGATTAGAAGAGCCTTCAAGCTGTCCTGATTCCTTGGGCCAGTTCCATCTCCTGAAGTTTTAATGTGGTCAGCATGGTAGATGTGACCTCTGCAAAAGCAGGCCTGCTCTATAGTCCAGTAAATATCATATATTTACTTTTAGCTCATACATTTTTTATAGATAGAGGACTTGAAATAAAATTAGCTCAATTTTCTATTTTTGTAATTCTTCATACACATTAGTATTTACAGTTTTCTTTGCTTTGTGTCTGGAGTTCATTCAGATCAGATTCAGATATCCACTTATTACTTGAATGGCCTGCCAATGCACTGGAAATTGGAACTGCACTATTTTTTTCATTATAGTAGATGGGTGGTGCACTGCATCATAGGTGCTTTGGATTAGTGCATTTGCATGCCTTCTAAATAAATTACACCACACTATGCTTGTTTGACACCAGTCATTACTGCATTGCCTAGGTCTAAATTGGTCAAAATAAATAGGTTGGCTTAATGCAGCATGACTTAACACACAGTTGGGTATTGCTTTAACAGATGTGCGCTAATGCAATGCATTGCGTGATAAGGTCCTAAATATTAAACCTCCGAGCTACTGGTGTTTCATCAATTCTGTAATTCAATTTGCATACAAAAAAGGTTACCTCCATTTAGTGCTGCACGGTTAAATAACCATACATCCAATATTTTCCTAAAACCTGCCCTAGAATTAATAATTATGTAAAAACAGAAAAGCTCTAGTGACAACCTGAGACTCATACCTACTTTACCCTTGTAATGTAGAAATTGGGTTTAAAAAAGAAAAATTTAAACTAAAAAAATTAAATCTATAGCTTTATAACACACACGCACACACCTTTTAATGTATTGAAATATAATACCCAATTCCAAAAAAGGTGGGATGCTGTGTAATAACTACATTAAAAGAGAGTGCAATGATTTGAAAATCTCAAACTCATTTTATCCAAAATAGAAAACAGAAAACATATCAAATGTTTAAAATCAGAACAAGTACCATTTTAGAAAAAAATACCACCATATTCTCTCTGCCAAAGCTCATTTAAAATGGTCTGTTGCAAAGTAGAAAACTGTTCTGTGGTCAGACGAATCGGAATTTAAAAATCTTTTTTTCAACCATGGGATTTAGTCCTTCCAAACTAAAGAGCAGAGGGACCTTCTGGCTTGTTATCAGCGTTCAATTCAAAAGCCTGCATCTCTGGTGGTATGGAGGTGCATTATTGAGTATGGAATGGGAAGTTTGCACTTCTGGAAAGGCACCATCAATGCATAAAGATATATTCAGGTTTTAGAGCAGCATATGCTCCCATCTAGATGGCATCTTTTTCAGGGAGGGCCATCTTTAATATTGATTGGACCCTGGGCAAAACTTTTCTTGGGGCCCCTCCCCATGCAGTTTCGCTCTCCACCTGCTCTGAGACATACAATAAATAGCAGCTAGACTCAAAATCAGTTTACTGAATCAGATCAGGCAGCTATTGCAATAGCTATTGTTGCCAGAGGTTACAGTGTATCATTACTGCTCACTGACTGGTTGCTAGAGGTTACAGTACACATTACAGCTCACTGATTGGTTGCTAAAGGTTACAGCACATGATTTCTGCTTGTTGATTGTTTGCTAGAGATTACTGTGGATATGACCTCAGGGGGGCATGATATACATATCAATGCCGCTGCTATTTACATATGAATGCCGGTAATTTACATGTAAACACAGGGTCTGCAGGTGAGTCATCTGTACACAACAGAAGGGCAGAGCTGGGCAGCATTAGTAGCAGCACTTCACACTGAGATATTGGAACACAGTACGGGACTACCTCAAGGGATGAGGCAATTAATAAACCAGGATAGTTGGCAAGTATGAGGCAGCTGCTTTGGGCCCCACAAAAATGGCAGGGCCCTGGGCAGCTGCCCCTTTTGCCCTGCCTTAAAAACGGCCCTAGGCCTTGCATATTTCAGCAGGACAATGCTAAACTGCAACTATGACAACAGCATGACTTTGTAGTTGTAGAGTTCGGATGCTTGACTGGCCTGCCTGCAGTCCAGACCTTTCACCATTTAAAAATATTTGGTGCATCTTGAAACAGGAAATATGACTTTGACCCAGGACTGTTGCACACTTAGAATCCTATATCAGGCGTAAACAGGACAACATTCCTCTCCCAAAACTCCAGTACTAGTCTACTCCGTTCCAAGACATTTGCAGGGCGTTGTTAGAAGAGGGGATGCTACATCGTGGTATGACCCTGTCCCAACTTTTGTGGGACATTTTGCTGATTATCAGTTTCAAAATGACCTTATTTTTTTTCTTAAAATGGTACATTTTCGTATTTTAAACATTTGATATGTTTCCTATTTTGGATAAAATATTACTTTATAAGATTTGCAAATCATTACATTCTGTTATGTAGAATTTACCCTGTTCTCTTTTCTATACACAGTCCCAACTTTTTTGGAATTGGGGTCATAAAAGATTAGATTATATTTAATGTTATTATAGGTGTTATGTACAGGGTATGTGTATGTATTAATGTATTATAAGGTGTGCCTTAGCAAGTTTAAGTTTTATTATGTGTGAACTGTCTTTTCTTGACCTTTTTCCAAATATTGTTATTCATACATAGAAATTAAGATGAGACTGGACCAGTTTAAAAACACTTGGGGGAAAAATAAGGCATTTAGTAGAAGTTTAAAGCTTTCAGAGTTAAAGCCCCAGAGTGGAATGGAAAAGCACACCATTGTAAATATCATGCAATATTCAGTACATCATGCTTTCCACGGGGACCACTTAGAGGCTTGCATGTAACTGATCAAAGCGCAAATCAGCTATTCAGAGCCTGTGCAGGCGAGGCCTTGCTACATCATGATTGGTCATGTTGTGGAATCCCTATAAAAATAAATTATGGTATTCACCTAAGGCTAAAGAGTTTGCATTGATTTAGGACTAGAGTATTTTAAGTTTAATGACAGTACATCAGTGTGTAACTTAAAGGAAGATGACAAATAAGGAAGGGTTAAAAACTTGTTAAGCAGGTATGCCCATTGGCCAGCTTTAAAGGAGACAGCCAATAGGAACCTCCTTTAAAAAAAAAATACTAATTGCCTGGCTGCCTCTAGCTTAAATAATTTTTGAGTCTGGGAACAAGCTTGACAGACTGAACCTTATCTAGTTTACCTTGGTTAAGTGAACCTTGGAGAATTTAAACATCCTGCCTCAGAGCAGATAACAGTAGGTGCCCACTATTACCTCTTCTGTTCTCTGATTTTGTTTGTTTGTAGCTTGGGCATGACTTTCCCTGATTTGAGGGCGAAGTTCCACCCATTTCCTCTTTACAATAAGAATATCTACAGCCACTGGGGCAGGCTAATCGAACAATAGAATGGTAGATTGCTGGGCTCATCAAAAACCTTATAGCGCTCCAATCTACTTTCTACTTGGGGTTCTTATCCGTTATGACATTGTTATAATCAAATTGCCGTTGCTGGAAATGGCAGGTTTTGCAGGCTTATATAGGTTTCATGCAGCATAGGTTGAGTAAAGTTCAGAAGTATAAAAAGCTTGCGTCACACTCCTATTTTTTTCTATTTATATACTTTATTCCATGAATCTAGTTTACGATCATGGTACATGAGAATTGCCTGGATCCAACAATAAAAAATGTATACAAAGAGTTGAAATATTAATTCACAGCCCAGTCCAGCGTCCCACCACCTCATTCTTTTTACTACAGATAGGAGACATGGAGAGTTTCTGTCCATCCTTTCAAGACTCTTTCTTCTCTCCTTGTTTCTGCAAGCTATGCTGCCTTTTATGTGCACAGATCGGAAAATGCGAGTTACATGTCTAATTGTTAAGCAGACCTAAAACGGTGATGCTGGCAAAACCAATGGCTTGTTTACACAGACAAAGAAAATACATTAGAAATATGATTTTTAGTTCTCCCTTTAAAATGTATATATATTTTTTTCATAACTCCTCTGGTCACATGATTCTTATTTGTGTGGCCTCCCACTTGTTTTGCCTTTTCTTATCATACATCATGGGACACAGAGCCATAGTAGTTACTATGTGTCTCTATGTGGGTTATAGGCCGCCTTCAGGTGATGGACACTGGCACTCCCTAAGATAAAAAGTGCACTCCCTATATAACCCTCCCACTATTGGGAGTATCTCAGTTTTTTTGCCAGTGTCCAAGGTGTTGGTCACAAGTGAAGATGTGCTGAATTCCTCTGGAGCAATCTTTGCTGGGGCTAGCCATGCAGCCAGATCCATTCAAAGTGTCTTTTAGGCCGAATTGAATGGTACCCGGGCCTCATATCCGAAGAAACAAGGTTTTGCCAGTAACGCTTCTCTTTTTAGAGAGCTGGACCCCGGGATCCAGTACTTTTGGTAGTAAGGTCATAAAGTTTTACTGGCAGTGGTGCTATTACAGTTCCAGGATTGTGGGTTTCCTCGAGGATCCCTGGCTCCTGAAGGTTTAATAGAACCCACCGTGAAGGGTGAAGTTTGGGTCTGTTGGTTTTACCACAGAAAACCCTGCAGCAAGAAAGGTAAGTGGAGTTTTTCTAGGAAATTTTTTAATTTTCTTATGAATGTCTCCTTTAAGTTAGTAAATGTTGTCATGTCTATGAGTCACCACTGGGGGCTGTATAGAGCACATACCTTCTCACGCTTCCTCCAGAGAGCTCACGATATGTCCAGAGCAGCAGCTTCCATTTCCTCCAGCAGCAGCAGACCCCTGGTAAGTCTGGGGGGTTTCCTCCCCACCAGACGCCCCACCTGTGCTATTTGCTACCCCTCTTCAAGAGGAAGAAGCACTGAAAAAAAAAAAACGAATGGCACGCTTCACTACCCGGCGGTTTCCAGGCTCTCCGCGCCATTTTCTCCCCTTTCTGTAAGATCCCATAGGATCAGAGGCCCACGCTCGCAAGGGAAAACTCTTTGTTTGAAAAAGAGGAGGGGGGCCGTAGGCAACGGAGGGGACAGGGCTTAGCGCAGTGTTGGCGTCCTCCAACGCCCAGCGCAGGAAAGTGTGTTTTTAAAAACACTAGTGTTATTGCCGTACGCTGCGGAGGGACACGAGCATAGAGGGACATGAAAGAGGTTGGTGACACAAACATTCTTTTTGACACATTTACTAATGCATCAGGCTAAGCGTTAATAGCAGCTGCAGTGACTGACTTGCTCAAGCAATGAATGCGATTTCTCCTGTTAGTATCTCTGCTTTGTGCATTGGGCTGTGTTCAGAAGGGGGGGGTTGAAACACCCCCAAAAAAGGAGCCAAAAGAGTCTCCCTCAAGCTCTGGAAATCCTACTCTTCAAATGACATCCTCCCCTGAGAGGTATTGGCTGGTCAGAGTGAGCATAGGGGCCATGAAATGTTTGCAACTATTTTCAACACTGCAGCCCCTGTTCATTTTACTCTTTTTCCTCAGCTGTGGTAGGGTTTTTTAAAAGAAGTTTAGCGACTTTAATTGCATCCCTGAGTGGTTAATCGCATCCCAGTATGGTCAAGATGCGACAGGTTCTCTTTTCCTAAGACCCTCAGACTGAGGAACTAGGGGCAGGAGAAGACGATTCCCTCAGGGGACCGTAGTGAGGCTGATGACTCCTCTTCTGAGGTGTCAATTGCGGGAGAGTCAGCTTTCACAATCTGTAAGATTGATGGTACAATTTCTTGCTGAATGATCCGCTCCACATTTACGTGCCCTTAACTGATTGTTTGGGTTCGCTAAAGCCTCCTCAATCTGTGCATGCTTTTTCCTGTCCATTCTTGTTGGGAAAATTTTTTTGTTTCTGGAGTATCAACCAGATAAATATTATTTTCCATTCTAAAAAGTTTTCACACTTTATCCTATGGTAGAAAAAATTCACTAAGCGGGGTATACCAGCAATTAATGCTGCTATATCCTTTGTGAGTAAGTTTGACTTGTCCGGCAGACATTACTCAAATACTTAGGGATCCAATGGATAAAAGGTTGGAATTCCTATTAAAAAAACAAAACAAAAAAAAACACACTTTTCTCTGGCAGGTTGAGTGTCTCAGCCTGCGCTGACAGTTTTAACAGGTGTTTAAGGTTATCCTGCTCAGCAGGTCCAGGAGGCAGCTTTATGTTTGCAATAGTTGCTAGACAGATTGCGCCTTTGCTAAGCATCATGCAAGAAGCTCCTGGCTAGTCTTCCCTTTTTCGGTAAGACAACTATCTGGGGATATTTTGGATATATCCAAAGAATTTCTAGCAAAAGAAAGATACCCCTTTTGCCTTTTTAAGTGACGGAGTAAATGTGTTTTTTGTTTCAAAGCTCCTTCTTCTGTGCCAGGGGCATCAGCCTCCAGGCAGTCACGACGGCCTCCGCCGTCAGGTTCAAAGGGTAATCCTCAGGGTTAACCCCAGGGACAAAAGAGGTCTTGAGGGGGGAAGCCTACAGGATACTGTAGCCTCCTTATGAGGAGCTGCCCCCGCTTGCTCAATAGGGAGAATTCTTCTACAGTTTTCAGGGATCTGGCAGAAAGAATGTCAAGACGAATGAGGGACTTCCTCAATAGCTCCAACGTACAAACTGGAGTTCCAAGAGTTTCCGTCTCCTCATTTTCTCAGATCATATGTTCCTAAGGATCCAGAGAAAAAAAGAAATCTTTCTCTCTATCATTGGTCTATCTTTTGGCAAGTGTTCATGGTAGCCCCATGTAAGAGCAGAGATTGGAATTTGGTTAAATCCAAATAGACATTCTAGATCTTAAAAATCTAAAATTCAATCACTGAAAATAATCTCCCCCTTTTTGCCCTTTTTTCCTTTTTCCACTTTCAAAAGTGGAAAATCTTCTTTTTCAGTGTATAACTCTGCTTTCTGATCTAGCTGCTAAACCTCGAGTACAAGCTTCTGTCTCCTTTTCTAGCCATATTGAGGCCCCAAGGTATAACGATTATGGTTTACCTAGTCGATCTGTTCTTGTTAGACCAGTCAGTAGCCAGCTTAGACCAAAAGTGTGGTCACCAAATTCGACTACCTGGAATATCTAGGTCGGATTCCGAACCTAGGAGGAATCTTCTTTAAAACATGAAGAAAATACTTGGGTCTGATCATAAGTACACCCAGAAGAGGGTATTTGTACCCCAGGCTAAGATCAGCGCTATAAAGGACTGATCTAGGTAGTCGAAGCAAGATGTTTTTCTCCTATTCAACTTTGCGTGAGGTTGTCGGGAAAGATGGTGGCTTCATTCAAGGCCGTTCTTTATGCTCAATCTTATTCTAGACTGCTGCAAAGCAGTATCCTATCGGCTTGAAACAGAGAATTCAAGCTCTATATTCCCAATGTGTCTGACTCCAAAGCCTTCGGCCACATCACCCTGATAACGCTCGATCTCGTCCGATCTTGGAGGATAAGTAGGGCCGGGCTTGGTTAGTACCCGGATAAAAAACCACCTGGAAATACCAGATGCTTTAGGCTGAGTGCTCCGGAGCCTCAGTTTATGGTTAACATCAAAAAATCTGCGAAGGGAAAACCCTTCTTTCAGTTACCTGGGAAATAGTATCAACATATGCCAACCTTTTTTGTTTACGTTGGGGGACAGTCCTGAAAGAGGCAGCTCTCCAGGAGAAGTGGCCTAGATCAGAAATGGCCTTCCCCATTAATATTTTAAAAAATTCAGGCAGAACACTTGGTTCTGAGGGCCTGAACGTTCAGTTTAAGGTATTGTCCTGCTATAAGTCAGTCCGTTTATGCCACAGCAATGGCCTATATTAATCACCAAGGGGGCACAAGAAGTTGTGCGGCCCAGAACAAGGTGAATCTTATCCTATCTTGGGAAGAAAACAAGGTACTTTGCCTATCGGCAGTTTTTCATTCTAGAAATAGAAAATTGGCAGGCAGACTACTTGAGTTGCCAACAGTTTTTCCTGGGAGAATGGTTCCTTCCCCACGAGATCTTCCTGTCAATATGTCAAGGATGAGGGATCCCAGACATAGATCTGGATGCATCCAGGATCAACAAAAAAGATTGACAACTTTGTGTCCAGAACAAAGGATCCGCTAGCATGCGGAACGAATACCTTGCTTTTCCCGTGGAATCGGTTCTCACTGATTTGTGCATTCCCTCCTATTCTGCCTGCATCCACAACTTCTTCACAGGATCAAGCAGGAAGGGAAGTGAGAAATAAAGCCTGCCTTGAGTGCTTTCTAAGGACAGGTCTCAGCCTTATCGGTATTATTTCAAGGACCACTTGCTTTGCATTTTTTGGTCCATAACTTTATTCAGGGGGTAACTCGGCTTAATCTCCAGTTAAGTAACCCGTGGACCCTTGGGACTTAAATTTAGTTTTGTCGGCATTACAAAACAGACTTTTTTTTGACAAGAAAACAATTTTTTCTGGTAACCATATCTGCTGCAAGAATGGTATCAGTATTGGCTGCTCTTTCTTATAAAGAGCCATATTTTTCTTGTTCACAAAGATGAGTTAGTATTGCGTCCTCATCCTAACTTTTTACGATAGGTAGTATCAAGTTTCTATCGAAACCAGGATATTGTTCTATCGTCTTTTTTCCAGAACCCTGTTCTTTAAAAGAAAAATCACTAAATTTTTTTTGATGTGGTGAGAGCAGTAAATGTCTGCTTAAGTCCCCTTTCACACTTATATGACTTGTCTCAAGATTTTGTACTGCAAAATCGCATGACAAGTCATTCTCCATAATTTTCAATGACTACCATTCATATTGGCAAGACTTTAAGTCGTGCTGACTTCAAAGTAGTCCCTGCACTACTTTGGTCCAACTTCCATACGAGTTGATGTCCATAGACCTCAATGTTAAACCCTCAAGTAGCATGCAGATCGTACCTGAATAATATAGACACGATTTCAGTACTACTTGTAAGCACAAGCTGAGGGTCAAAGCATTTGTAAACCCCAACCCTGTATAGTCGTACAAAGTAGTACTAATCCCAAATCGCGGTAAAATTGCACGACTTTGAAGTTGCACAAGTGTGAAAGGGGTCCAATAGATTGCTCAGATTCGGAAAACAGATGTTTTTATTCGTGTTGCCTGAAAGTCCTAAAGGAGGACAGGCAGCATCGAAATCTACTATTCTAAATAGATTCGACTAGTAATCGTTCAAGCTCATGGTTAAAGAGGTGGATTCCACCCTCTCAAATCAAAACGCACTCCTCTAGGGCTGTTAGTGCTTCCTGGGCAGTGCATCACCAAGCCTCCATGGCTCAAATCTGTAAGACTGCAACTTGGTCTTCAGTCTATACATTTACCATATTCTATCAAATAGATGTAAAAGGTCATGAGGATATCGCCTTTGGGCGCAAGGTACTGCAGGCTGCAGTATAAGTCCTCTAGTCTTTTATTGGCCTACTTTTTGTTGTGTCTCCCTCCCTTCAGTTGGCATTGCTATGGGACATCCCACATAGTAACTACTATGGCTCTGTGTCCCGTGATGTATGATCAGAAAATAGGATTACCTGTAAAATCCTTTTCTTTCAAGTACATCACGGGACACAGAGGTCCCTCCCTTCTTTGGTATCCATGTGTATTGCTTTACTACAAAACTGAGATACTCTTAGTAGTTTGAGGGGTTATATAGGGAGTACACTTTTTATCTTAGGGCATGCCAGTGTCCATCACCTGAAGGTGGCCTATAACCCACATAGTAATTACTATGGCTCTGTGTCCCGTGTTGTACTTCAAAGAAAAGGATTTTACAGGTAAGCGGTTTTAAAAATCCTATTATATGGGGGTAAGGCTAGAGGGGTGCTGTTTGGATCGGAGAATACATTGGTCTGCAGTTTTGCATGCTCAGATAAAGGAATGTTTTGAAGATAAGGTCACCATGTGATCACACAGCTTGAACCCTGGGATTAAAGCTTAAGCTAGTAGTGGTCTGGTTTAAAAGCAGAATGTTTTACTGGGGTGAAAACTAATGCAAAAGGCAATGCAAAACAGTCAACATGAGAGATTATTTTGACCTTCCTCAAGCTGGGTTTTGACAGTCACTGGTTACATTTTATACGATAATGGCCCAGAGCTGTGTTTTTAATCAGATTTTGTAGAACATATTGGTGTCTGTTGCGTCCATTTTTTTTTTATCTATTGTAGTTACAGTGCACTGACCTGGCACACTGTAGGCTGCCTGCAGCCACAACTGTTCCTATTACTGCTTGTCAGACCAAAGACATTACAGTGGTCACGGAACAATTTTTTTCTCTAGCAGCAAAGTTTGAGTTTTATGCAAGGAAAGGACACCTAAGCTCTAACAAAGGTATCTCTAGGCCAGCCAAGTCTGCATTGCTGCCTCTCTAGTGTTGTGACTTTTTACTAAACATTATGCTGTTGAGCGGTGCTAGTCCATCTGCTTGACTTACCAAAAAATGCACCTCTTGGAATTTTGGACCACAAATGGGTCTTCCCACGTTGTCATCTTCTGTGTCCTTCAGGAACCTTGGCTTATTAGAGATTACAGAGGTACAGGTACACAAACAGCCACTGATGGCTATTGAAGTTGTTGGAAGAGTGAGGCCTCAAGCATTAATCTTAACATCCGTTTAAGGGCAGCCTAAAATTGTTTTCACAACAGAAAACATTTGTAATAGGCATAAGATGCCAAAATGTTTTTTGTTGCTCAATTACCGTAGTCTGCAGTATATTTTTGGCAGTTTGGAAAATACGAGGTTTTATGAACTATGATTTGCTGAAATGTTTCTGTTCCTGTTTCTAGGCAGAAGAAACCACAAAATCAAAACTTAAGAAGACAGAAAAATTGACCAAAGTAAAGGATGCCAAGAAAGCTTTAAAGAAGAAGTTCAAAGTGAACACGAAAATTGTTTTTGCAGATGATGGAGAGGTGAGTGTATGCTGTAAAGAACAGGCTGTGACTGGTTTTAAAGGATTTATTGCAGGAAAAGCATGGGATGTGGTAACCCTGAGAAACCCGGTGGCAGCAGGACGAGCTCAAATTTATCCCAGCATATAACTACCTGCTAAAATTAGAAAGCAGACATTATTTGTATAGTTGTAGGGCCCCCTAACAACCCTGGCTGAGCCTGCTCAGGGCAAGGGGAAGTTGAGAAGTTCTGATACATTTTCAGGATAGATGGTTCTTGTTCAACCTCACTCTATGCATTTTGCTTTATGCATTTTGTCAAATGGCCTCACCAGGAGAATGTGATAAAGTAATTCTACAAAATGCATAGAGCAAGGATAAGCATGTGATGTTGTGCTGTTTCATGGTATCTGTTTCATAGTTGGAATGATGGAAAAGGGATCCTCGATTAACCGCTTCAGCCCCGAAAGCTTTTACCCCCTTCCAGATCAGAGCACTTTTTACAATTTGGCACTGCGTTTTAACTGACAATTGTGCGGTCGTGCGACGCTGTACCCAAACAAAACTTGTATCCTTTTTTTTCCCACAAATAGAGCTTTCTTTTGGTAGTATTTAATCACATCTGTGGTTTTTATTTTTTGCGCTATAAACAAAAAGCAACAATTAAAAAAATATATATATTTTTACTTTTTTCTATAATATCCCCAAAAATGTTTTTAAAAAAACACATTTCTTCATCAGTTTAGGCCAATATATATTCTAATACATATTTTTGGTAAAAAAAATCACAATATTCGTATATTGATTGGTTTACACAAAAGTTATAGCGTCTACAAACTATGGGAAAGATTTATGGCATTTTTATTTTTTTTTCTTACTAGTAATTTCGGCAAGCTGCGATTTTTAGCGCTACTGCGACATTGTGGCGGACAGATCGGACATTTTTGACACATTTTTGGGACCATTGACATACAATGATCAGTGCTAGAAAAATGCACTGATTAGGGGTTAACACTAGGGGACGATCAAGGGGTTAAATGTATTCCCTAGTTAGTGTTTCTAACTGGGGATAGGACTGACTGGGGGAGGAGACACTTACTAGGAACACACGATATGTCTCCTCTTCCCTGACAGAACAGGGATTTGTGTGTTTACACACACAAATCCCCGTGCTGGCTCTCGTGCCCGCGATCGCGCCTGCCGGCCACGCGCATCGGTTCTCCTGCCATGCCATAGGCGCCTCAGGCTACTTTTAAAGGGAACAACGTACCTATACGTTGTTTTGCGCAGCCGTGCCATTCTACCGGCGTATATATGCGTGAGTCGGTCGGCAAGTGGTTAAATAATTGGTTATTCCTATTTAAACATTTTTTTCCTAATGAGAGACCAGGAGATAATTTTGAAAATGCACATATGGATTAATATGAAGATAGATCTCAAATCATTTTACCTGTATTCACAAGTAAATTCAATTATCGTTAAAGTTATTGCTAGAGAAAAGAATGTTTGCCTGGCTTCATAAGTTTCTCTCATTCCTTGCTTGGTAGGGAAATATTGGAAGCTGACTGACAAAACAATCGTTGAGCTGCTTTTGTTCTGGGCATGTGTCATCTGACAGCACTACACATAGTGTGCCTGTAGTGTCATTTTCTGCCAATTTAGGTGGCAGGGGCTGCTCATATTTTAGGAACATGATTTTGCTGACAACATCAAGATGGAAAGCGAGCGCAGAGGAACACAGTAATCAAGCCTAACATCATCCTCCTCGTGAGGTCTGCCAGAGTGAGGAACGCATTGTGTGACTGTGATAGAGTGTAAGACGGACACAAGATCTGGCATCGAAAATATATGGAATTAGTCACAGCTTTCCGGCACCCTCCTTCGGAAGGATTAACCCTTCTCTGCATTTCAAGCTTCTTTTTTTTCTTGGCACAGTAAACCCCCTGCCGACAAGCTCTATTAGTTCATATAGGCTTCTTTCTGCCAAACTTCCCATTATGATGCCTGTGCATAAGGATATTTATATATCATGTTTTAATCATTGCCGAAACTTTGCCACCCTCATTGTTGTCTGTTCTGATTTTTCATGACTGGAAGCTCAGTGACCTCCCTCCTTTGTGGGCCAGACATAAAGTATAAGTGTATAGGCACCTGAAATGTAGCTGTGATTTCAATTGTAGTGAAATTGGGTCCAATTGATGTGCATGAATCGGTCACTATGCCCATTTAGGAAAAAGTATGGCTTAAGTTCTTAATAACAAAATCCCAGACATTTCCCACGACCAAATTTCCCTCTCAATACTCCCCTTCAGCCTCGCTCCAACCACTCTGTGTTTTGGCACCCTCAGAAATAGCTGACACTTCCGGATATGGAAGAACATTTTCCCCTTCCTTGCAGAATGCAGTGCTCAGCTCTGAACGGTCATTTGCCAGACCCCTGAACACCGTCACGGTGAGGGGAAAAAGTCATAAAGGCATAAGCTCTTACACTAACACAGGAATAAGACTTAGGTCTTTGGCACGTCACTAAGGCTGCCATACAGGTATTATGGGGTAGGGAGTTGCCTTTTTTTTTTCCTAACACTGTTGAGGTGTTAAATCATACTTACTTCAACTCTATGTATAACAGGCATGCAGCACTTTTACCGAATGCACATACACTATTGCCAAAAGTATTGGTACGCCTGCCTTTACACACATACGATCTTTAATGGCATCCCAGTCTTAGTCCGTAGGGTTCAATATTGTGTTGGCCCACCCTTTGCAGCTTCATCTCTTCTGAGAAGGCTGTCCACAAGGTTTAGGAGTGTGTCTATGGAAATGTTTAACCATTCTTCCAAAAGCGCATTAGTGAGGTCAAGCGCTGATGTGGACCAGAATGGCCTGGCTTGCAGTCTCCGCTCTAATTCATCCCAAAGGTGTTCTATTGGGTTGAGGTCAGGACTCTGTGCAGGCCAGTCAAGTTCTTCCACCCCAAACTTGCTCATCCATGACTTTATGGACCTTGCTTTGTGCACTGGTCCAAATCATTTGGTGGAGGTGGGATTATGGTGTGGTGTTCTCTTTCAGGGTTTGGGCTTGGCCCCTTAGTTCCAGTGAAGGGAACTCTTAAGGCATCAGCATACCAAGATATTTTGGACAATTTTATGCTCCCAACTTTGTGGGAACAGTTTGAGGATGTCCCCTTCCTGTTCCAACATGACTGTGCACCAGTGCATAAAGCAAGGTCCATAAAGACATGGATGAGTGAATTTGGGGTGCAGGAACTTGACTGGCCTGCACAGAGTCCTGACCTCAACCTGATAGAACACCTTTGAGATGAATTAGAGCGGAAACTCTGAGCCAGGCCTTGTGGATAGCCTTCCGAGAAGAGTTGAAGCTGTCATAGCTGCAAAGGGTGGGCAAACTCAACATTGAACCCTGCTAGCTAAGACTGGAATACTGGGATGCCATTAAAGTTCATGTGCGTGTAAAGGCAGGTGTCCCAATACTTTTGGTAGTATAGTGTAAACACGACACATAGGGGTTGATTTACTAAAGACAAATAGCCTGTGCACTTTGCAAGTGCAGTTGCTCCAAAGCTTAGTAAATGAGCAGAGGAGCCCTGCTGACTTCCATCATCCAATCATGTGCAAGCAAAAATGCTTTTTTTTTTTTTTTTCTTTGCACGTATTTGGATATGCTTTGCAAAGGGAATCTTTACCTCATTTACCAATCTCTGGAGCAACTGCACTTGCAGAGTGCAATTGCACTTTGCAAAGTGCACAGTCTATTTGCCTTTAGTAAATCAACCCCATAGACTTTGTCTTTTCATCGAGCCACTTTGATGAATGCAGCCCATCACACCTGATATGAATGAGTCCTGAGACAACGTTTAGATTGCAGATCTAAATGTCTTATGTGGTAGAAATTGTAGAAAGGCTTTTGTGTTCATTGGAGTTCTTGTTAATCCTGTGCCTTTTTGTAGTCTTATACTTTTAAAATGTCACAGCTCTCTCTTGAGATTTTCATGAAAGAATGCACATATATGCCTTACCTTGCCCATTTAAATGACAGTTTGATGTCTGCATTTTGCTAGCTTTAATAGCTGTTATATAAATCCATTAAAATTGATTTCTAGTAGTGTTTTTGCTTTGCTAATGTAAGAATGTGCATTTTTTTCCCCAATTTTTTTCTAATTCGTAGAAATCCAAGAGAAAGTATTCATACTTCAACTGTTATTATTTTTGAAAAATGGTTCTAAGTGTTAATATCAAACTATTGTTACATGCCCAGGGCTGTGTGTCTGGAAGCCAGGAGAGATAAAAATGTAATAGAATTGGCCCCAAACCAAAAACATTTTATTGCTCTGTACAAGGCAGATGGGTTCACTAATGCAACGAGGTTTGCAGAAAGGTAATAGCTTTTCCCAGGGGGCGAGTTTGGTATTCTAAGTTTTACTTGACTTCATAAAATTAAAAAAAAAAAAAAAAAAAGTGAAAGCACAGCTGCCAAATTTCTCAATTATTTTATTATACAGAGGGGGGCAAGTAATAGTAGTGTTTACCTAAGCAAAAGCATAGATCTATGCAGCATTCTTTTTGGATACATGCATTGCCAGCCTTCTAGTGCTTTCAGCTGATGATCCCATTTACAAATCCCAGTTTCTGAACACTTAAGACTTTAAGAGAACCAGTCACAGTTGGGATTCTGCATTAAAGATTTAAATCAACTCACTTAAATCTTATATTAACTTCTTTTTTGATCAAGATTATTTAATCTTAAGCATTCATTCAATGAATACCTGTTCCTGACGCAAAAGCACCCTTTCAGATGTTTCCAGTTAACACTCTGTCCTGTCTTTCATTAATGCTCAAACTTAAAGAGAACCTTTCTGTTGGACTTTAATATTATTAATGTAATTTCCAGAATTTTCAATCTTCTATAATCTTCCTAAAGTTAGGAAGCTAAACCCTAGCCTCATGCCTAGTCTTATCTTAAATCATGTACCTTTATTTGTATCCATCTGTACAGAGGGCCCATTTGGTTTTGGTTTAAAATCCAACATTTTCTCTCTCCTGGGTGCTGTCTTGATCTTTTTGTCTCTAAATGTGAATACATATTCAGAAAGTTAAAATTCAACCCCATGCAAATTCCTGAATCATGGTCTCATATGGGAAAACTTCTTTAAAACTTACAATTCACACTACAGTTAGACTAGTTTTGGTTAACTTTCATACAGATTCTACTTGACTATATAGTCATAAGCCTAGTGCTTTTGAAACCACATTTTTAATGGTTGCTTTGCGTTGTCCTGGCCACTTTTTGGGAGACTTAGGAGACTCCAAAACTATCTGCTCTTTAAAAAACAAACAAACTGCATTTTCTACTTAATGGAGCAGTTGAAATAGTTTTGTTACGAAAGGAATGAGTCAGTGCTTGTCATCTGTATCCCTATTTTCTCACCCTCTTCCCACCTTTTATTCTCTCTGTTTTGCATTGGTCTATTAGGGTTACTTTGCATTATAAGCAAGAAAGCTCAGACCTCTACAGTGTATTAATGTGCTTTTACTACACAAAAAATGCTGTACATGCAAACTGCTACAATTGTAGGAAAAACAATACAAGACTGGTAGATGTACATACAACAAACCAAATGATACATACTTCCTAGCAAATAAGCATAAATATGGTTTGTTAGCAGTAGAAATGCGCTTAAAAGTTACTTCACTCAAGTTACAGTGGGTTCACCGTCTCCGTAGGCAACGAGAACCCCAGGCTTATCAAACGCAACACCCTATCCTTTTTGCCTACACTTAAAAAGTCATCAAAAGTTTCTCAATTCATATTTTTTTTAACCAAGAATGATAAAATTTGGTATAGTTAATGTACAATGTAAAATGCGATTATTGATCTTAAAGTGGAAAAACACTGTATCTGAGCACTACAAATCACCGTTATTTAAAGCGGAGTTCCACCCAAAAATGG
This sequence comes from Aquarana catesbeiana, assembly GCF_042186555.1. Taxonomy (NCBI): domain Eukaryota; kingdom Metazoa; phylum Chordata; class Amphibia; order Anura; family Ranidae; genus Aquarana; species Aquarana catesbeiana. The sequence goes on along the minus strand of NC_133325.1, from coordinate 135,589,470 downwards.
AACTTCCGATCGCCCCCCGTGTCACATTTGGCACCTTTCAGGGGGGAGCAGATACCTGTCTAATACAAGTATTTTGCTCCCACTTCTGGGCATAGATACCCGAGCCACCCGTGTGTATCTACGCCAGTCCCCCCCCCCCCCCCCACCCCCGCTGTCTTCTGGGATACACATGGGTCCCAGAACACAGCAGGGACCAGTGGGATAGCTCAGCGTGAGTCGCGCATGCGCAGTAGGGAACCAGGAAGTGAAGGCGCAAGGTTTCACTTCCTGATTCCCTTACTGAGGATGGCGGCGGCGGCGGCAGCACGCAACAGCTGAGGGATAGATCGGCTTCGGGTGCCAACATCGCGGGCGCCCTGGACAGGTAAGTGTCCTTATTTTAAAAGTCAGCAGCTGCAGTATTTGTAGCTGCTGACTTTAAAAAAAAAAAAAAAACTACCAGACCTCCGCTTTAATTAATTTTTAATATTCAAAGCAAACTCATCCATCCATCCATTTCTGCATGCTTTATTTTGCAGAGAAATTACTTAAAAAAAACACCCTCTAGTATTTCTGGCCATGGCCATCACGAGTAAGGGCAGATGATTTATGTAGCAGTTACTTCCCAGAATCCATCTGCCCTCAGATCAGGCATGCAGGCAGGAGGGTGTGCTTAGCTGAGAAAACCCCTCCTGAGGACTCCTGGGATGTGTGACATCATTTGCCTAGGTCTGGTAACCTGGAAGTAACTAAAGAAATGTAAAAACCTGTTTAAAACATGTAAATATATTTCCTGTGAAAAAAAAAACATGTAAATATAATATACCTTCCCATACATTTACTAATGCTTGCAGCATAAGGATTAAAAATAGATGACTGAGAGTGTAAATTTCCACTTTAACCACTAAGCCACCGCCCACCGCCATATGACGGCGGGACGAGGCATCTCTTGTTCTGGGCGGACGTCATATGACATGATCGCCCTCCCGAGCCACTAGGGGGCGCGCGCGCGCGCGTGCCCGCTGCGTCGCTCGGGACCCGGTGCGCATGCCCGGCGGCCGCGATGCCCGCTGGGCAACCGCAATTGTCGGGTAACAGAGCAGGACCGTGGATCTGTGCATGTAAACACAGATCCACGTCCTGTCAGAGAGGAGAGGAGACCGATGGTGTGTCCCTTGTACATAGGGACACCGATCGGTCACCTCCCCCAGTCAGTCCCCTCCCCCCACAGTTAGAATCACCTCCTTAGGTCATACATTAACCCCTCGATCGCCCCCTAGTGTTAACCCCTTCCCTGCCAGTCACATTTACACAGTAATCAATGCATTTTTATAGCACGGATCGCTGTATAAATTTGAATGGTCCCAAAAATGTGTCAAAAGTGTCCGATATGTCCGCTGCAATATCGCAGTCACAATAAAAATCGCAGATCGCCGCCATTACTAGTAAAAAATAAATAAATAAAAATGCTATAAATCTATCCCCTATTTTGTAGACGCTATAACTTTTGCGCAAACCAATCAATATATGCTTATCACTATTTTTTTTTTTAACAAAAATATGTAGAAGAATACATATCGGCCTAAACTGAGGAAAAAATTTGTTTAAAAAAAAAAAAAATTGGATATTTATTATAGCAAAAAGTAAAAAATATTGTGTTTTTTCAAAATTGTCCCTCTTCTTTTATTTATAGCGCAATAAATAAAAACCACAGAGGTGATCAAATACCACCAAAAGAAAGCTCCATTTGTGGGGAAAAAATGATAAAAATTTCATTAGGGTGCAGTGTAACATGACCGCGCAATTGTCATTCAAAATGAGACAGCACTGAAAACTGAAAAATGGCCTGGGCAGGAAGGGGGTGAAAGTGCCCTGTATTGAGGTGGTTAAGGTGGTTCTAAAGCCTTAAAGTTTTTCACCTTAAAAAAACCTGTGCTCCATAAATGTTTCCAGCTCCCTCTTAGTTACCTGAGCCTGATCTGATCCAGTGATGTGCATTAGAGCAGCGGCTCTCACTGCTGTTTCCCTCTTTCCTGAGCAGATTGTTAGCAGCGGGAACCATTGGGTCCTTCTGCTGTCAATCAGATGCTGTGCCGAGCTGCCTGCTCTGCATCAGTAGACACAGGCAGGGTGGCTCGGGAGCAAGCACGAACGGGCCATGGAAAGCGGCTTTTGATGGGGGCACTTGCCAAAGAGGAGGAGCCTGGAACCCCAGAAAGGAGTATCGGAGCTGCTATGTGCAGAACCATTGCACAGAGCAGGTAAGTACAACATGTTTAAATTAAAAAAAAAAAAAAAATCTTTAATGTCGCTTTAAATAAACATTCAGTAACTAATAAATATAGCTAATTATCACCTCAGGGTCATGTGGTTTATTTGGAGAATTTTATTCAAAGCATAATTTGAGGGACTATCCACCGCTCAAAGCTGTTCTGTTAGCAGCATTTAATATTCATGCCCTGTGGGTAATATGCATTCTATATTTATTTTATTCTGTGTGCGGAAATGTAAGAACCTGTGTTTTTGCAAACTGAAAAAAATCTTTACTGTGTTTTGTGTGATGCAGGCAATCCAGCAGTGGCCTCAGGTACAGAAAATGGTAAAAGATGCAGAGGAAGAGGAGGATGCAGATAATGGCATCAATTTGGAAAAGGCAAGAAAACGACTGACTGAAGAGGATAAATTTGACAAAGAAGTGTACAGGCAGAAGATTAAGGAAAAACATCGGGTACGTTTCTCTATAATCTTCTTTCCACCTTTTCTTTTTGCAGAACATGGTGTCTGTATTGGAGTTTTGCACATGGTGTAATGAGCAGTCTCTTTTTTTATAAGAGTCTTTCACGAAACACACTGTCCAGCACTGACAGAATCAAGAACACAGTGCAGAATCTAGCAATCAAAGCATACATCGGATATCAGCATATTGTACTCAGGCAAAAAAAATAGATTCTGAGGATTTAACTCCTACTCCTGGCTGAAGTCAAATATTTCACATGCAGCTTTAGGCAAGTCCAAACTCCACAGTAACATTTCAGGTGCTGGCTCGGGCCGAGATGCAAAATAATATTCTCCCTTTATGGAAATAGCTAGCAGAGACAAGTTCTGTTCTGACATGTTTTGTGTTGGGCACAGTGCATACTGTGGCTGCAGCAACATCAGTGTAGGTGGTCCTTGAACTTGGCAAAGACTAATTTGCCACCATAATAAATTCACCAAAACAAGCACACTAAAGTGCACTGACCTTGTGAAGCATATAGAGAACATGTATTACATATTGTTACTATGCAGAGCTGCACCTGACTCTGTGGGCACCAGTTTTAATAAATCTCCCCGTGTGTAGTGTTGGAGTTAACACAGTTACGAGCTTGGCCGGCTATGGCTTTACCCATTGTGGAGGGAGGCTGGGGTGGTGTTTTTACTATGTTTTGGTAACTCGCCTAAGGGGTTAAATCCAGAGCATTGACTGCGTTACTTTTGGTTGCTGGCTGGTGGTGAGAATGGGTGGGGTGGTTTTTTTATGTATTTTTAAATTAATGCTCATCATACCTCTACGGACTCTGCAGCCCTATTGCTTCTGCACAGGCCATTATCCAGGGCACACGCTGACTTTTCAGTCTTTCCTTCTCCTCAGCTGTACTTCCACCACCACAGTCCTTGTTTACTTGGACTCTCTCTGCTTCCTTACAGTAACCAGGTTCCAGCCAGCATTAACCCCCCATTCTCCAGCAGTATCTTGTGAAATCCGAGTGTGGAATATCCTTCACTTACATACCTATTATGGAGGATTATAAGCACAAGGGCAGCAGGCTTTGCAGGCCTTGCCAGCTTACTATCTGCCAACATTGGACTCTGTTCTCATCGCTGGCGCTGTTCTCATCGCTGGCGCTGTTCTCATCGCTGGCGCTGTTCATTCGGAAAAGGAAGGAGCCGTTAAATGACAGCTTTACCAGCTGCTTCCTCCACTCTCCATCCTGACAGATCCAGGACAAAGGGGGTGAAGCACACAGAGGGGGACTGGAGCGGAGCACACCGAGGAGGACAGGAGCATGGAGGAAGACACAGAGAGGGGACTGGAGGAGGATACGGGGACAGTCAGGGGTGATTGGTGCGGCGGTGGTGGGAGTTACAAGCACCGATCCCCCTGTATAGATTTCAATAAAGCAGCTGAAAGCCACAGGAGGAAGAGGAGGAGAAGCGGCTGTCAGCTGCTTTATTGAAATCTATACAGGGAGATCGGTGCTTGTAACCCCCACCGATCACCCCTGACTGCCCAGGTATCGGAGCATTTGCCCGAGTACAAGTACTCGGGCAAATACTTGGTATCGGCACTGATACTAGTATCGGTATCGGTGCATCCCTACTTTTGGGGAAATAATAGCCTAAATTATTAAAAATATAATGGTTAGGAAGAATCCCATTCTGGAGATTCCTGTTTTATAGTATGAAAATATCAGTGGCCCAGAACATGTCTCTCCTCCCCCACTTAAATGTGGCCAAAGGGCCCATTCCATTCCCTTTTGAAGTACTGCTGCTTACAAAAAAATTCCCTAATGTGAACTAGACATGTGCAGAACAAAAGAATTTGTTTCGATTCGTTATTTAAATATTTTGGTTTAGTTAAAAAAATTTCAATTATTTTGGGAATTCGTTTAGTTTCCGTTTATTCGTTTTCCAATTCAATTAGAATTTTACGAATTTGATCGATTTGAAATTCGACCGAATTAGCAAAAATTTGCTTTAAATTTGAATTGACATTCAAATTCGAATGTATTCTATTAGAATTTCAGAAGACGGTTATATTCTTTTTAATTTGTTCTATTTCTATTCTATTCTATTATTTTTTCTATTCTATTATTTTTTATTTTATTCTAATTTATTCTATTCAAACTCATTCTATTAAAAATTTGACTTTTGGAAGATGGTTACATTCATTCTATTTTATTGTATTACATTTTTCTACTATATGCTTTTATTTTCTATTCTATTCCTTTCATTTCTATTCTATTCTTTTCTTTTTGGTTCTATTCTTTTATTTACTTTTCTATTTTGTTCTGTTTTACTCTATTCTTTTCTTGTCTATTCTGTTCTATTCGTTTATTTTCTATTCTGTTCTGTTTTACTCTGTTCTTTTCTATTCTGTTGTAATCCTTTATTTTTTATTTTATTCTATTCTTGTTTTCGAATTCGATCAGAATTTTGGGCGAATTTCGTTTCTTTATTTCGGATTTGTTTACATTCGTCACTATTGTAAATCAGAATTTCAGGTACATCTAAATAATGAAAAATGTGTCCGAATTTCGATTTGGAACAAAACGAACCACACATGTTTAATGTGAAAGAATGGCTTTTGGAAGTAGACTATAGGTGTGGAATGGAAGAAATATTGCATATGGGGGAGGACACTTTGGAGAAATAAACAGCTACATGGGAGAAGTTGTTAACATTTAAGAAATCTGAGAAATATATGGAGTCATTGAACATAGGAATGAAAATAAGAAGATTAATGAATAGGTAGAAATAAGAATATATAGCCAGTGGGTAAATATCCTTGAAAAAGTATTCCTTGAAATTTTCCACATTTTGTCATGTTATACCCAAAAACGTAAACGTATTTTATTGGGATTTTATGTGATAGATCAACACAAAGTGGCACATAATTGTGAAATGGAAGGAAAATGATAAATGGTTCAATTTTTTTTACAAATATCTGAAAAGTGTGGCGTGCGTTTGTATTCAGCCCTCTTTGCTCTGATACTCCTAATTAAAATCTAATGGAACCAATTGCCTTAAGAAGTCACCTAATTATTAAATAGAGTCCGTCTGTGTGTAATTTAATCTCAGTATAAATACAGCTGTTCTGAGAAGTCCTCAGAGGTTTGTTTGAGAACCTTGGTGAACAAACAGGATCATGAAGGCCAATGAACACACCAGACAGGTCAGGGATAATGCTGTGGAGAAGTTTAAAGCAGGGTTAGGTTATAAATAAATATCCCAAGCTTTGAACATCTCACAAAGCACTGATCAATCCATCATACGAAAATGGAATGAGTATGGCACAACGGCAAACCTACCAAGACATGGCCGTCCACCTAAACTGACAGGCCGAGCAAGGAGAGCATTATTCAGAGAAGCAGCAAAGAGGCCCATGGTAACTCTGGAGGAGCTGCAGAGATCCACAGCTCAGGTGTGAGAACTATTAGTCGTGCACTCCACAAATCTGGCCTTTATGGAAGAGTGACAAGAAGAAAGCCATTGCTGAAAGAAAGTCATAAGAAGTCCCGTTTGCATTTTGTGAGGAGCCATGTGGGGGACACAGCAAACGTTGAAGAAGGTGCTCTGGTCAGATGAGACCAAAATTGATCTTTTTGGCCTAAAAGCCAAACACTATGTATGGCGGAAAACTAACACTGCATATCACCCTGAACACACCATTGCCAACGTGAAACATAGTGGTGGCAGCATAATATTGTGGGGATGCTTTTTTTCAGCGAGAACAAGGAAGGTGGTCAGAGTTTGATGGGAAGATGGATGAAGCCAAATACAGGGCAATCTTAGAAGAAGACCTGTTAGAGTCTGCAAAAGACTTGAGACTGGTGCGGAGGTTCAGCAGGACAACGGCCCTAAACATACGGCCAGAGCTACAATGGAATGGTCTAGATCAACGCATATTCATGTGTTAAAATACCCAGTCAAAGTCCAAACCTAAATCTGATTGAGAATCTGTGGCAAGACTTGAAAATTGCTGTTCAGAGACGCTTTTCATCCAATCTGACAGAGCTTGAGCTATTTTGCAAAGAAGATTGGGCAAAAATGTCACTCTAGATGTGCAAAGCTGGTAGAGACATCCCCAAAAAGACTTGCAGCTGTAATTGCAGCGAAAAGTGGTTCTGCAAAAAATTTACTCAGCGGGCTGAATACAAATGCACGCCATACTTTTTATATATTTATAAGTAAAACATTTTGAAAACCATTTATCATTTTCCTTCCACTTCACAATGTTTTGCCACTTTGTCTATCACATAAGATGACAATAATTTACATTTACGTTTTTTGGTTGTAACATGACAAAATGTGGAAAATTTCAAGGGGTATGAATACTTTTTTAAGGCACTGTGTGCATTATATTAACCACTTCAATACAGGGCACATTCACACCTTCCTTCCCAGGCCAATTTTCAGCTTTCAGTGCTGTCACTGTTTAAATGACAATTGCATGGTCATGCTACACTGTACTCAAACTAAATGTTTATCATTTTGTTCCCACAAATAGAGCTTTCTTTTGGTGGTATTTGATCACCTCTGCGGTTTTTTATTTTTTTTGCTAAATGAATAAAAAAAACCCAAAAATTTTGAAAAAAAAAAAGTTTTTCTTTGTTTTTGTTATAAAATTTTGTATGCATGTTTTCTTCACTGATGGGCACTGATAAGGCGGCACCGATGAGGTGGCACCAATGAGATGGCACTGATATGTAGCATTGATGGGCACTGATATGTGGCACTGATGAGCATTGATAGGTGGCACTGGTGGGCACTGATAGGCGACACTGATGGGCACTGAAAGGCTGCATTGATGGGTACTAATGGGTGGCACTGATGGGCGGCACTGATAGGCGGCATTGATGGCACTGATAGGCAGCACTGAATGGAGGCATTGATGGGCACTGATGGCTGGCACTGATAGATTTCACTGATAGGCATCACTGGTGGCACCGGATGGCATTTTTCAGAACAGATTGGCAGCTGCCTAGGCACTGGCATTTCCCTGGTGGTCCAGTGTGGTGGCCATCCCTGGTGGTCCTGGCGGCATCCTGGGGGTCCTGGGTGGGCACCTGAGGGGTAGCTGCGCTGATCAGCACAGACCCCCCCTGTGAGGAGAGCAACCGATCTGCTCTCCTCTACTTGTGTCTGTCAGACGCGAGTGAGGAAAAGCCGATCAGCGGCTCTTCCTGTTCACATCATGATCAGCCGTGATTGGACACGGCTGATCACATGGTAAAGAGTCTCTGTCAGAGACTCTTTACCTAGATCAGAGGTGCGGCGTGTCAGACTGACACTCTGCAACAAAGATCGCCGCAATGCGCCGATACGTCATATGACATCCGGTCAGAATATCGCAACCACTTTGCCGGCATCATTTTGCTATATGGCGGGTGGCAAGTGGTTAAGAAGAGGGCTAAAGAGATATTGAATATTGCATATTAAGATCCAGTGGGGTTGGTTTTTCTTCTTTTTTTTTTTCCAATTTCTTTTTTTTGTTTTAGAAAGGTATAATTCTTTGTTGGCAGGAACTGAAGCTAAATTGATTGAATTAATTGCCATATTGTTTTTATGCTTAACATATTAGACTTAGAGAGGCTGACTTCAATTAAAAAATACATTAAGAATGTATTAAAGTGTGTGTAAGTCCAATATAAATTTAAAATACACTCGTCGGTCACTTTATGAGGTACACTTTGCTAGTACCAGGTTGGACCCTCTTTTGCCTTCTGAACTGCAATAATTTGTTGTGGCATAGATTCATGAAGGTGTTGCAAACATTACTTAGAGATTTTGGTCAATATTGACTTGATAGCATTATGCAGTTGCTGCAGATTTGTTGGTTGCACGTCCATTATGCAAATTTCCTGTTCCATCACATCCCAATGGTGCTCTACTGGTTTGAGATCTGGTGACTGTGGAGGTCATTGGAGTACAGCAAACTCATTATCGTGTTCAAGAAACCAGTTTGAGATGATTTGAGCTTTGTAGGTATAAAGCGATGAACATGGTCAGCAACAATACTCCGGTAGGCTGTGGCATTTAAACGATGCTCAATTGGTACTAAGGGGCCCAAAGTGTGCCAAGAAAATATCCCTCACATCATTATACCACCACCACCAGCCTGAACCATTGATACAAGGCAGGATGGATCCATGGTTTTATGCTGTTTACACCGAATTCTGTCCCTATCATCTGAATGTTGCAGCTGAAATCAAGACTCATCAGACCAGGCAACATTTTTCCAATATTATATTGTCCAATTTTGGTGAGCCTGTGCAAATTGTAGCCTCAGTTTCCTGTTCTTTGCTGACAGGAGTGACACCCTGTGTGGTCTTCTTCTGTTGTAGCCCATCTGCTTTAAGGTTCGAATGCGTTGTGTAACAAGTCATTATTTGAGTTACTGTTGCCTTTCTATCATCTCAAACCAGTCTGCCTATTCTTCTCAGACATCAACGAGGCATTTTTCTCCACACAGCTGACACTCACTGGATATTTTCTCTTTTTCTGACCATTCTCTGTAAAGCCTAGAGATGGTTGTGCGTGTAAATTCCAGTAGATCAGCAGTTTTTGAAATACTTAGACCAGCCCTTCTGGCACCAACAACTATACCACGTTCAAAGTCACTTAAATCCCCTTTCTTCCCCATTCGGATGCCTAAATGCATTGAGTTGCTGCCATGTGATTGGCAATTTCTGTTACCAAGCAATTGAACAGATGTACCCATTAAAGTGGGCAGTGTATATAACAATAAAGAAAGAGTAATAATACAAAAAAAAAAGTCCTACAAACTGAATTTCCAGAAGTCGGCTTCCCCTCGATACTTCTCTTTCCAGGGTCTTCTTTCCATAGGAGAATCTCCTAACTCTCTGCTATGTTCATACTCTACAGTCCAGGAACCAACCAACTTCCCACTTTTGCATGAGAATTCTGGGTTTAATGGTGGCCTCTTTTGAAGCAGCTCGATATGCCCAATTTCACTTCAGACCATTGCAACTTTGCATTCTTGCTGCAAGGGAAAAGAAGGACAAGTCTCTGGGCCATTGCATACAGCAGACCCCCAAAACTAGGTTTGTGGCTTGGTGGGTCACAAGTCCAGCCCTAGATTCAAGGAAATCCTTCCTAACCCCTTGTCTGGAAGGTTCTCATGGTAAAAGCCAGCTTGTCAGGCTTAGGAGGGACACTCCTGCAGGACCTTGTAGATGGATGAAGCTCGTCTCCCAATCAATATTCTGGAACTCGGTTATTTGGTTATGCTTCAGCACTTGAGCTCTCGACTACTAGGTCATTTGGCCAGGATTCAGCCAGACAATACCTCAGCAGTGGCTTACATCAACTGTCAGGGAGGAACCAGAAGTCTCGCAGCTCAGAGATGTCACTCTGATCCTGGTTTGGGAGAAAATTTGCTTTCCTGCTCAACTCAGCAAACTTAGTCATCAACATCTAAGCTCAAGAGAATGGGTTATACACACAAAGGTGTTACAGGAATTCTGTTTCAGGTGAGAGAAGCCAGATGTGAACCTACAGGCTTCAGCAACAAACTGATAAAATTTGTCTTTAGGTCCAGGGATTTTGTAGCTTTGCAGTGGATTCTCAGGATTCTATAGGATGTTAAACCCGTGCCTGTCTTCTAGAATGCCCTCCTCACTTTCTCCACAGGATTGAAAGGGAATTCTGGCGTTCTTTGCACTGGATTGGCCCAGTAGGACATAATACTTGGACTTTGGCAGACTATCTACGGGGTCTCCCAACATTGTCAGGGACTTCTGTCCCAAAGGCTGATTTACTGTTCTGCTTTTTGATGGCGACTTTATTGATCTGCTTGTTGAAGCACAGGCTCTGAAGGATAACAAACAAAACAAAAAATACAGGTATGTCAGGGTCCACTGAATTTGTAAAGAACCCACTCACCACATAAGGTGTTGTCACCGTAACCATAACAGCAAACAAAAGGGGGGGGGGGGGGAATCCCGGTAGAGATCACTGGGAAAACATAGCGGTTACTAATGGTAACAAAGGGTAGTTCTGTAAAATATTTAAACAAATATAAATTTATTGGCAAACGTTAAAAGACAGTGTACTGCAATCAGCTTGGATTGCAGCTTCACAGTATCATCTGGGTAACAACAATACCTCGGAAGGTACTGAATCAAATGACAATAGACAAGGACATACATATAACACAACAATACAAAACTATTTAAAAACAATGGACGTCCGGACGCCTTTTCATAGTGCACATGCAGGATATCATGTGAGATTCACAATTTGAGCCCTGGTATTAAACCAATATGGCTTTAAATAGACATCCAGCCTGTGCATTAACCCAGGAGTATGGGAAGCTTGAGAGGCTCATATCAAAATTGTATACTCTTGAGATTAAGTTGCATCAGTCATTGATGGTGAACAATGCATAGTATGCAAAGTGAGTGAAGAGTCTGCTGTGGTAACGTGCCCAAGCCAAGATAAGCATGTCTAAATAATTGACTCTCTTTATGTACAAGGCTCCTAAATTCCCTCCAACTATTACATACTCTCCTCTTCATATAGAGCTTATGATCGCTAATCTAATGCTATATTGACTCACCACTCCAGTTTGCTTCCAGTGCCATGGCAGATGCCACTCCTTTCTCAGTGTGAATTAACCAGTATTTGTTCAACTATTAACCATTGGTGCATCATCTGTATGATGCTACTCTCCCCTACAGGGGATACATGAGTGGTAGCAGTTTGGGTCACAGGACAATGACTAACCTTCATATTCTGTTCTGAACAAACTATTTCAGCTATTATAGCCAGGGGAAACCTTAGTGATCATAACTAATCTGGCGTGCTCCACTATTGTCCAACTCAGTGTATACCTGTAACGTTCCCATGCAACATTTCATCCATGGCACGGATTATGACTTTCCCACACTTTGCATACTATGAAATAATAAACTTATATTGTTTAAATATTTTCCAGAACTACCCTTTGTCACCATTAGTAACCGCTATGTTTTCCCAGCGATCGCTACTGGGATTTCCTCCCCCTTTTTTGTCTGAAGGATAACAGCCTACTTTAATTGGTTATCCCTATGCTTTTGAAAGCTAGTACATCAACTTCCTGCAAAGTCTGCCGTCTAACCTGGAAAGCTGTCTCCTTGGTTCCCATCACCTCTGTGAGGTGAGTTTCTAAGTCCGTGGTTTAAATTGTAAAGAACTTTTTCTTGTTCTACAAAGAGACATGGCTGTCTTGAGGCCTGAGGCCTCTTTTCTTCCCAGGTTGACTACTTTCTTTCATCTTATCTAGAACCAACTTTCACCTACCTTATGTCCTGCTCCATGACATCCCAAGGACATTTCCCTCCACTGTCTGGATGTGATATGGGCCGTTTAAACCTGATCTCTCAGCTACAATTTCATTTGGAAAGTCTGACTCCGTTTGGCATCCCTGAAGGTCTCTGTAGGGTACAGCTTGCTTCTTGTTTCACCATCTCCAAGTTAAATTGGCCTCTCATCACTCATTAAAAATTGTTTGTTCCTCTGCAGGCTCACATCTCCCTTCTCCCTTCTCCCTTAAGGGCCATACACAGGGGCCGAATATCGGGTGGCATTGACCGGTTCAATAGAAACCGGCTGAAAATCAGCCCATGTGTACTGCAGCTGGTCCGAAAGAAGCCGGCTGAAGGGGCATGACTGAAAAATGTCTGCCGATCGGCATCCAATCAGTGCTCTCAGCCAGTGACAGAGGGTACCGACCAGTGTGTTCTGGCGGGTGTGGTGTGGTCCCCCTGTCAGAACACAATAGCTCAGCAGGAGAGATTGCTGTACTAACATTTCATAGTTAAGCAAGAAAAAAATCAAGGGAAGCCACTCTCCATTTTTAAACCTTATATTATTATTATACAGGATTTATATAGCGCCAACAGTTTGCGCAGCACTTTACAACATGAGGGCAGACAGTACACACAATACAATACAATCAGTACAGGAGGGATCAGAGGGCCCTGCTCATTAGAACTACAATCTAGAAGAGAGGGTCAAGTGGAAACAAAAAGGATAATAGCTGTGGGGGATAAGCTGATGGGAAAAAATGAAAATACAGTTGTTGGGTGTGGGTAGGGTAGGCTTCTCTGAAGAGAAGGGTTTTCAGGGATCGTTTAAAAGCTAATAAAGTAGGAGATAAGCGGACACATTGGGGTAGGGCATTCCATAGGATTGGAGAGGCTTTGGAAAAGTCCTGAAGGCGAGCATGGGAGGAGGTGACGAGGGAGCTAGAGAGCAGGAGGTCTTGAGAGGAACGAAGAGAACGAGTAGGTTGGTATTTAGAGACTAAGCTAGTGATGTAGCTGGGGGTGAAATTGTGGATGGCTTTGTACGTAGTTGTTAGAATTTTGAAATTCTTTGGCCAAGCGGAAGCCAGTGGAGGGATTGACAGAGAGGAGAGAGGAGTGGCAGACACAGAGCGATTGGTAAGGTGGATGAGTCTAGCAGCAGCATTCATGATGGATTGAAGAGGTGATAGACTATGTAGAGGTAAGCCAATGAGAAGGGAGTTGCAGTAGTCGAGGTGAGAGATGACCAGCGAGTAAATTAAGAGCTTTGTTGTGTCATTGGTTAGAAAGGGGCGTATTTTGGAGATGTTGCGGAGGTTGAGGCGGCAGAATTTGGACAGTGATTGGAGGTGTTGCTTGAAGGAGAGTTCAAAGTGTAGGACTACACCTAGAACCTTGGCATGTGGAGATGGGCTTATAGTTGTGCCATCGATTTTGACAGAGAGATCAGGGGAAGGGGCATATGGGGGAGGGAAAATTATAAGTTCGGTTTTGGATAGATTGAGTTTGAGGAAGTGGTGTGACATCCAGACTGATATATCTGATAGTAAATTAGTGATACGTGAGGAGACAGTGGGAGTGAGCTGAGGAGTAGAGAAATAGATTTGGGTGTCTTCAGCGTAGAGGTGGTATTGGAAGCCATGGGAGGCGGTGTAGATTGAAAATAGGAGAGGTCCAAGAACAGAACCCTGGGGGACCCCAACAGAGAAAGGAAGAGGAGAGGAGGAAGTAGAGTTGTAAGAAACGCGAACGGTGCGGTTGGATAAGTAGGAAGAGAACCAGTGAAGTGTACAGTCACGGAGACCAAAGGCGTGTAGTTTTTTGAGGAGGAGGGAGTGGTCAACCGTATCAAAGGCAGCAGAGAGGTCCAGGAGTAGGAGTACAGAATAGTGTCGATTGGTTTTGGCCGTTAGTAGATCGTTTGTTAGTTTTAGGAGAACAGTTTCTGTGGAGTGTTGAGGACGAAATCCAGACTGAAGGGGATCAAGAAGGTTATTATCAGCGAGGTGGACGCTCAGTCGGTTGTAGACCAGACGTTCGAGGAGTTTGGATAAGTAGGGGAACAAGGAGATGGAGCGTAGGTTGTTAAGATTCGATGGGTCCAGTGAGGGCTTTTTAAGTATGGGTCTGACAAGTGCATGTTTTAGAGAGTTGGGGAAGATGCCAGAAGAGAGGGAGAGATTGAAGATGTGGGTTAGAGAGTGTAGCATAGGGCCAGAGGGTGAACGTAGCATTTGTGAGGGGACAGGATCCAGAGAGCAGGTGGTAAGGTGGACATTAGCAAGTAGTTTAGCAACTTCATCTGTAGTGGTGGGGTTGAAAGAGGGAAGTAATGATTGTGCCTGTGGGCATGAAGTGTAAAGCGTAGAGGGTATCGGAACAGTAGAGATCTATGCGCAAATTGTATTAGTCTTCTGTTTGAAGTGACTGGCGATCTCCTGGGCAGTGAGTGAGTTGGCGGGTGGAGGACGAAGTAGAGAGTTGAAGGTGGAGAAGAGTTGACGGGGACGGGATAATAAGTTGCTAATGAGAGTGGTGAGCAGAAACTAAAGGCTGTTAGGCCTAAAGAAAAATGGGGAGGGGGGGGATCTTCCCCAGGGACTTTTAAGGTGCTATTTAATAGACAGTATATTCAAAAAATTTTTTATACAATTGTATAGAATAAAATTAATATTTATTAATATTGAATCACATTAAAATATTCATGTCATACTTCAGGAGTAAGACATGTAGATAAGAACACTAAGACATAAACAGTGTCACCCAAAGGAATTTCTCGGTTATATCACAATTGAACCGTGCAACAAAAAGCAACTATTCAAAAGATGCCAAAACAATCTGCCGTTCTCGACATGTTTCGCTCTGAATGTGAGCTTCTTCAGGAGTTTAAAGGCAATGATTGTGACGGACTCTAAATGATAGGAAAATAAACAGAAATCAATACATACATTTAAACATGAAATAAAGAGCATCCAATAGAATTTTTTCTCGAATATGCACAAATTCCATTATCAGAATGGAGGTAGATACAGAGAATTTAGATATAGGCATATAGGTTTCAATATTGAACATTTTAATCAAGTATAAATGAACAATCAAAATTTATACATCTTACCAGGCTGTAGCACATTAATCTGGCATAGACTATTTCAATGGATCGATAATACTGCTGCTAGTTTCAAACCGGAAAGTTCTCATATATGAGAGGTATCAAGTGCCATACTGTGACCACAGGGGAATACAAAGTCTACAAAGCGGCCCTTTGAAAAAAGGGAAAATACATTCAAAGTTAAACGAAAAATGGACCAGGGGGGGGGGGGGAGGGGAGCGGGGAGGTGGAGGGGGGGGGGGGAACATAATCAGGCTATTTAATGGTATAATTTCTATAATTTCAGAGGGATATGTATCCTGAAGGTAGAACCAATTTGAGATATATTACCTGATACATAAAAGTATATCGGCAAATGATGTCATATAGATGGAAATAGGCATCATAAATGAATAAAATAGGTGAAAGAATTCCACTAATAACTGCAGGGATAAGCAATCGCCAGCAGAAATATTTTCTAAGTATAGAGGAGAGAAGACAATGAAGGGTCAATGGAGGATTCAAAGTGTAACTACATGTCAGCTGAAGACAGTGTCACACAGGGAAAACTTACTTCACAGGTAGTGGTCCGGCATACAAGCTGAGGAGAGCATCCCGCTGCCTCTGTAGGATCGCACCGGTGACGGAGCTGTGGGCGGTGTATTAACCGCCTTTATATACCCCCATCACGGCGGCGTCCGTTCTCGCCGCCGTGATGCGGACGCTCAATGGGGCCGGTCACGTCGGGACGTGGGGAAGCGCAGTGACGTCAGCTCTGACGTCATTAACGTGTGTAGGGGTTACTGCGCATGTCTGCGCGGTTCAGGAGCCCGTGGGACATGAGGGTGCAGGAGGCGCCATTTTAGTTAAGGGAAAAAGAAAAGTAACAACCGAATAGAGTATAAATTGGGGCATAATGCCTGCTTTAATTTTCCAAAATGATGGAAAAATAATTATATGTGTTCCCTATACGTTTTAATAAAGGCTCATGTTAATACCAATAAATCGGTATCAAAACCCATACCAGACGTGATCCGGCTCAAATTAAAGGGCCACCAGCCACAGGGACGATTGGTTCAACATCCCAGTGGTGGGTGCCCGGGGCGTCCGTGTGGTCCAAACTGACAAAGATAGTCCCAATATGAGAATATTTCCGGCAAACAATTTAAGATAATAAACAAAAAATATATTGAGTATATAAAGCCTGGGAAACTTCATAAAAGAAGTTTGCAGCTACAGCCTGTGAGATATGATACAGTTAAAACAGTGGAAATTCAATGACAAAAAATGTCTAACATACATAAAGATAAAGATATTATGGTCATATTATAACTATTATTGAGTAAATTCTATGGCTCAAACATATAAATGGTGCCATAGCACAGCATGAAAATACTGGGTATAATAAATGACCAAAAGCAGATAGAAGGGAAGGGAAAGAAAAGGAGGGGGAAAAAAAAAAAAAAAGAGAGCCACGCAGGGGTAATACATGGCAGAAGATGCGAGCCTCATCAAGGTTAGGAGGTTAAGAGTATTATGATTATTCAAATGAATGGCTTGAAGCTGAACGCATCATTCATACCAGGGTGTTGAAGAGCTGACAGTTTGTGTATCCAGCGTGCCTCCTTTTGTAGGAGGAGCCTGTCATAGTCTCCTCCTCTAACACCAGGGGGAATATGTTCTAGAGCAAAAAAATGTAAGCAGTTGGCGTCAAAATTATGTTGTAGGCCTACATGTCGGCTGATAGGGGTCTCCATTCTTTTTTTCTGTATAAGGGAAACATGATCCCTAATTCGACAGAAGAAGGGCCTCTTAGTTTTCCCGATGTAAAACATCTTACATTCGCATAGCATAATGTACACTATACCAATTGATTGACACGTTACTGCAAATTTTGGTTTGAACAACTCCCCGTTGGGCAACAAAAGGCTACGAGTAGCTAAAATATATCTGCAGTAGGAACAACAGTGGCAGGGTCTGCTGCCTTTGTCAGCATCTTTGATTTTAACAACGCGATTTTCATAGTGGCTCTGTACCAATGAGTCCCTCAGAGATCGACTTCGTCTGAAGGTGATCTCCGGGTATGAGTTGAGATGTTTAGCCACTTTTTCGTCTCCCATTAACAAATACCAATATTTGTTGAGAATGTCACGTATTTGTCTATGTTGACTAGAGTAAGTAGTGATGAGCCTGACGCCGGGATTAGCTTTTTTAGGTCTAATGTTATGTAAGAGAGAAACTCTATTTTGATTTTTAGCTCTAAAATATGCTTTTTTGAGGCACTTTTTGCTATATCCCCGGTTCAGGAAGCGTGAACGTAAACATTTAGCTTCCTTTTCAAAGTCAGACTCATCACTACAGTTGCGTTTAGCTCGCAAGTATTGCCCATAGGGCACACTTGTAATCAAAGGGGTTGGATGAGAACTGCTGGCATGCAGTAAAGAATTACTTGCTGAGGGTTTCCGGTATAGGGTTGTTCTGATACTGCCGTCAGATTTAGCTGTGATTTGGGTATCCAAAAAAGTCAGACTAGATTGACTAAATTCCACCGTGAATCTAAGATTGTACCTGTTAGTTTTTAGGCTTTCCAAAAAAGACAGAAGAAAATCTTTAGGGCCTATCCATATGAAAAAAATGTCGTCAATAAACCTCCTCCATAAGGGGATTAATTCCATATATTGTTGCATGTCATCGCGGGAGAATAATTCCCGTTCCCACCCCCCCAGATACAGGTTGGCATAAGAGGGGGCGCATTTGGTCCCCATAGCCACCCCCTGTATCTGGAGGTAGTGGGATCCCCCAAACAAAAAGATGTTGTTGGAGAGGATGAACATCAACAAATTCAGGATGAATTCATTATATTGAGACGATGTCTCATGATTTTGAAAGAGAAAATCTTTGACGATCTCTACCCCCTGCTGGTGGGGGATAGAGTTGTATAAGGCCTCCACGTCGAGGGCTACCAGCCACGCGCCCGCGGGGAGGAAAATCCCATCGAGGGCGCGTAGCAGGTCATTGGTGTCCTGAAGATAGGACACCAAACCCTCGACGTGGGGCCTGAGAAAGTCATCAATTAATTGGCTAGCTGTTTCGGTGAGACTGCCGTTACCAGAGACAATCGGGCGGCCTGGGGGTTTAGTCTGACTTTTATGAATTTTAGGAAGAGCGTATAGTGTGGGTGTACGTGGAGATGTAACGTTCAAAAACTCCCAGGTAGATTTATTGATAAGACCACTACGGTAGGCCGAACCTATTAGATATTGGTAACGATTAATGGTTAAAGTAACATGAGTAGGTGATACCTTGCGGTACCACTCACGATTCTGAATAATAGCTAGTACCATGGACTCATATTGTCCCCTGTCCATCACCACTAGGTTGCCGCCCTTATCGGCAGGCTTAATTATAATACTCTGATTTAGTTGTAAAGATTTTAAAGCCTTGGTTTGGGAAGAAGTCAAATTGGCTTCGGAGATGTTTCTCCATTTAGTTTCCATAATTTCTTTGGTGACTTGGTTAGTGAATGCCCATACATTCGGATTGCCTTGAAGGGCAGGAAATTTGGAGGATTTGGGTTTATAATTACGAGGTATGGCATTGGACAGGGGACGAGGGTGGGCCAATGGAGGTGGGGGAGGAGGCGGGGGGTCACCAGCCGTCTCGAGGGCGAGAGCCTCGAGCAGGTCTGTTTCATTGATCCCTCCCTCCTCCCACAGCTCCATTAGGTCCTCCATGGCCTTAATGTCATTGATGGACATATCCCTCCAAAGAGGATTATCCAGAGACGAACTCTGGATTGATGGAGGTGGTCTATCATAAAGGATTTTAAACATAAGTTTTCTCGAAAATAGATTGAGATCTTTAATTAATTCAAAAGGATCTACCCTCTGCGTAGGGCAAAAGGTAAGCTAATCCCGGCGTCAGGCTCATCACTACTTACTCTAGTCAACATAGACAAATACGTGACATTCTCAACAAATATTGGTATTTGTTAATGGGAGACGAAAAAGTGGCTAAACATCTCAACTCATACCCGGAGATCACCTTCAGACGAAGTCGATCTCTGAGGGACTCATTGGTACAGAGCCACTATGAAAATCGCGTTGTTAAAATCAAAGATGCTGACAAAGGCAGCAGACCCTGCCACTGTTGTTCCTACTGCAGATATATTTTAGCTACTCGTAGCCTTTTGTTGCCCAACGGGGAGTTGTTCAAACCAAAATTTGCAGTAACGTGTCAATCAATTGGTATAGTGTACATTATGCTATGCGAATGTAAGATGTTTTACATCGGGAAAACTAAGAGGCCCTTCTTCTGTCGAATTAGGGATCATGTTTCCCTTATACAGAAAAAAAGAATGGAGACCCCTATCAGCCGACATGTAGGCCTACAACATAATTTTGACGCCAACTGCTTACATTTTTTTGCTCTAGAACATATTCCCCCTGGTGTTAGAGGAGGAGACTATGACAGACTCCTCCTACAAAAGGAGGCACGCTGGATACACAAACTGTCAGCTCTTCAACACCCTGGTATGAATGATGCGTTCAGCTTCAAGCCATTCATTTGAATAATCATAATACTCTTAACCTCCTAACCTTGATGAGGCTCGCATCTTCTGCCATGTATTACCCCTGCGTGGCTCTCTTTTTTTTTTTTTCCCCCTCCTTTTCTTTCCCTTCCCTTCTATCTGCTTTTGGTCATTTATTATACCCAGTATTTTCATGCTGTGCTATGGCACCATTTATATGTTTGAGCCATAGAATTTACTCAATAATAGTTATAATATGACCATAATATCTTTATCTTTATGTATGTTAGACATTTTTTGTCATTGAATTTCCACTGTTTTAACTGTATCATATCTCACAGGCTGTAGCTGCAAACTTCTTTTATGAAGTTTCCCAGGCTTTATATACTCAATATATTTTTTGTTTATTATCTTAAATTGTTTGCCGGAAATATTCTCATATTGGGACTATCTTTGTCAGTTTGGACCACACGGACGCCCCGGGCACCCACCACTGGGATGTTGAACCAATCGTCCCTGTGGCTGGTGGCCCTTTAATTTGAGCCGGATCACGTCTGGTATGGGTTTTGATACCGATTTATTGGTATTAACATGAGCCTTTATTAAAACGTATAGGGAACACATATAATTATTTTTCCATCATTTTGGAAAATTAAAGCAGGCATTATGCCCCAATTTATACTCTATTCGGTTGTTACTTTTCTTTTTCCCTTAACTAAAATGGCGCCTCCTGCACCCTCATGTCCCACGGGCTCCTGAACCGCGCAGACATGCGCAGTAACCCCTACACACGTTAATGACGTCAGAGCTGACGTCACTGCGCTTCCCCACGTCCCGACGTGACCGGCCCCATTGAGCGTCCGCATCACGGCGGCGAGAACGGACGCCGCCGTGATGGGGGTATATAAAGGCGGTTAATACACCGCCCACAGCTCCGTCACCGGTGCGATCCTACAGAGGCAGCGGGATGCTCTCCTCAGCTTGTATGCCGGACCACTACCTGTGAAGTAAGTTTTCCCTGTGTGACACTGTCTTCAGCTGACATGTAGTTACACTTTGAATCCTCCATTGACCCTTCATTGTCTTCTCTCCTCTATACTTAGAAAATATTTCTGCTGGCGATCGCTTATCCCTGCAGTTATTAGTGGAATTCTTTCACCTATTTTATTCATTTATGATGCCTATTTCCATCTATATGACATCATTTGCCGATATACTTTTATGTATCAGGTAATATATCTCAAATTGGTTCTACCTTCAGGATACATATCCCTCTGAAATTATAGAAATTATACCATTAAATAGCCTGATTATGTTCCCCCCCCCCCCCCTCCACCTCCCCGATCCCCTCCCCCCCCCCCCTTGGTCCATTTTTCGTTTAACTTTGAATGTATTTTCCCTTTTTTCAAAGGGCCGCTTTGTAGACTTTGTATTCCCCTGTGGTCACAGTATGGCACTTGATACCTCTCATATATGAGAACTTTCCGGTTTGAAACTAGCAGCAGTATTATCGATCCATTGAAATAGTCTATGCCAGATTAATGTGCTACAGCCTGGTAAGATGTATAAATTTTGATTGTTCATTTATACTTGATTAAAATGTTCAATATTGAAACCTATATGCCTATATCTAAATTCTCTGTATCTACCTCCATTCTGATAATGGAATTTGTGCATATTCGAGAAAAAATTCTATTGGATGCTCTTTATTTCATGTTTAAATGTATGTATTGATTTCTGTTTATTTTCCTATCATTTAGAGTCCGTCACAATCATTGCCTTTAAACTCCTGAAGAAGCTCACATTCAGAGCGAAACATGTAGAGAACGGCAGATTGTTTTGGCATCTTTTGAATAGTTGCTTTTTGTTGCACGGTTCAATTGTGATATAACCGAGAAATTCCTTTGGGTGACACTGTTTATGTCTTAGTGTTCTTATCTACATGTCTTACTCCTGAAGTATGACATGAATATTTTAATGTGATTCAATATTAATAAATATTAATTTTATTCTATATAATTGTATAAAAATTTTTTTGAATATACTGTCTATTAAATAGCACCTTAAAAGTCCCTGGGGAAGATCCCCCCCCTCCCCATTTTTCTTTAGGCCTAACAGCCTTTAGTTTCTGCTCACCATTTAAATATGGGATGTGGTGCTTACAGTTGACTATCTCTGTCCTCCATCATATTTTGCTAATGAGAGTGGTAAAATAGGTCTGCTTGGCAGAGAGGAGGCTGGAATTGTATTTTTGGAGGGCAGATTTATATTGGTTGAGATCTCTCTGAGACTTGATCTTACGCCACAGGCGCTCAAGAGCACGACTACATTTTTTCAGACTTCTAATATCATCTGTTTGCCAAGGTTGAAGGGGTCGGGGCTTGATTCTGTGTGTAGTGGGCCAGTGAGGCTAGAAGTGAAGTGTTGTAGACAGAAGTGGCTAGGTTGGTGCAGGATAGGGGTGAGATTTTGTCGTAGAAGTTGTCGATAGCAGAGTAGAGAAGAGAAGGGTTGAGATGACGTAGGTTTCTGCGGGTAACTTTAAGGAGGTTGGAGGGAGAGGAGGTGAAGGAAAGGAAGAGAGTGAAACTAATAAGGTGGTAATCAGAGAGAGGCAATGGATAGTTAGAGAGGTTGCATGGAGTGCAAAGGTGAGAGAAAGCGAGGTCAAGGATATTGCCTTTGGAGTGAGTAGGAGCATATATCCACTGCTTCAGGTCAAAGGAGGAGGTTAGGCTGGGAAGTTTGGAAGGGGAAGGAGTGTTAGTATTAATAGGGATGTTGAAGTCCCCGAGAATGATTGTGGGGATTTCAGAGGCAAGAAAGTTGGATAGCCAGGCATAGCCCTAGAGCTTGTTTGTAGCGCTCCAATTGGATTGGAATGCGTTAGAATTTGCAGGAACAGTCTGTGCATTGGATATTCTAATAATAATTAACAAGGGTGTGCTTTTGATTCTACCATAGGATTACAGCAATCTGCATACAGTGGTTAAACAAGAACTGCAGCCACAACATTTTTTTGGACAATGTGGGGATAAAGAAGGTTGCATGGAGTTGTTAGCTTCATATACACTTTATGTCCAGACAGTGCACGCAAAAGGCTCATACACATGGGCACTTTCCTCTTTACAGTGTAAACATGCTGGTATATCTGGTATATTTTGGTGCCCAGGATCCCCTGGGGCTGTGTACAGGTGCCTATAGACATGAATACGTGTAGGTGGCTGTACGCAGGCTACGCTGTAAGTATGAAGGGACAGTATCATTAGTTTTACAGACTAACAAAAACATGTTATATTCTCTAATTGGGGAACTGCCACATTTTCAAGTGTTTTTTTTCTTGATGACAAGTTCCCTTAAATAAACCTGTCATGAAAATAGCATGTAGGCTGTCATTGCTAACCACCTTTTGATAATGCTAGTTGCCTGAGTGTCATTTTGACCCTCTGGTTTTAGTGCTTATGATCACTAGCTTGGAAAAGATATGTAGATCAGGAAAGGTAGTGAAAAGTTAGAAGCGTTGACCTGCATACTTGTTCTGGGTTATTGGGTCAGGGTATTGCAGCAAGAAGGTTAACATGACAAGCAGGCAAATAAAATCTTCAGAAGTTTAGCAATGTAACCTCCTTGCTTCCCTCATGACAGGTTTTGTTTAAATATGGACCATAGCTTATGTTGCTTAGATGCTTAGTTGTCATGTTGACTTCAATGCTTTGGGAGACAGTGAGCTGGAACCAGTGAGCGTCCCGATGTCACTTTATAATATTCAGTGACTTGAAAAATATGGACGTTTAAGACAACCAGATAAAAAGCATTTCAGAAGGAGGTCTGCATTGGCAGCCTACAGAAGCATTTATAGGATTGCACATTAAATGATAGTAGTGGTATATAAAGAATAAGCTGGTAAGAATAGATCTTAGCTGAATGTCAACCCATGCAGAAAAATCCACATTGCAGTCCGATATGAGCTTCTCTCCTCTTGGGTGATCAGCCAGGTCGGAGTTTTGTTGCGGTGCAGTGTTTGTGAACTGGAAATGTATTCATCTTTGGGGCAGAAATACCCAGCATGTTGCATTTTAGTGGCATTTTATAGTTCTGCAAGTTTTTGCTTAAGCTGCAGGTTATTTTAATGAATACATAATTAATGTATTCATTTAATCTTTTTAATAAGTACAGCTGCTCACTGATGGGGAAAAAAGTTGAATCTTTAGAAGAGGAAAACAAACAAAGCACAAATGAAAACATTAATTTATTGTGCCCTGAATCCCAAATTTTACAAAGTTGAAGTTCATTGTGGCCCACTTGCAGGATATTGTTACAACCCAGTATTCTTAATCTGATGTTAAATAATATCTTGTTTATTTCTGTTTGTCTTTATTGCCTAAATCCAACATTCCCCTTTTTGTGTAAGGATTGAAAGCATGACATCAGGCAGAAGTTTAAAATAGAACTTTACCAATATATACATAGCTGAAACACATGAAGCATAATACCAAAAAATTGAATATTAAACGGGATATAGTAAAGTCCCAATGTATGGCTATGAATCTGATACAAGAGAGTCCCAAACATAGGCTAAATATGAATGTTGGACTGATGTAGAAATCTTCTCTTGTATATCATGAGTTGTACGATCATGGGAAGTGAATAGATGGAATACGCTTACCAGCAGGAGTGGTGTGAGCCTTACTCTTTCCTACACTTGATTTTATTGTTTTACTCGTGATCACGTTTTTATATCGTTTGTTGATTATTGGTTATATCCAATAAAATACGTCATTTGATCTGCACTATTGGCGTCCTATCTATCTTTTTGGGAACCATCCATGCTCTGGAGACTTGTTTGTGGCGGAGAATTCCCTCTCGGGCTTCTGAACGGACAGTCGTGACGTGGACCATAGAGGGCCTGTTTGAGAGCCTGTTTGATTCGGTGTCACCGGCATCCGAATCCACTCCTGCTGGTATGGGTTAGCGCAGTGTTATTTATATTTTCTTTAAAATAGAACTTTATTTAAAACACATTAGGACCTGGATAGAGAGAAGAAGTTAAAGGCTAAGTTCTCCATTTGCTTAGAATTGACTTTGCAGTTAAGGTGTCTCAGTAGGGAAAACAAAAATGTGAATGCTGCCTTTAATGTGGAATATCTTGTCGGGGGCTAAATCACTTGGAAATCTATAAAATGAGTTTGAACATAGGTTAAAAAAAAAAAAAGGCTCACACATCTATGTAATCCAAATCTCATGCGTAAACAGAAGAGGACCCGGAGGAGAGGAGAAAATAGCCCAAGATTCATTACCAGGGTATGCAAGAGATAATGGAAGAATGTAAAAATAAAATTGACACACTACTTGATGTTTGAGGGGCTTGTCTCTCTTTGTAATGAGTATTCAGAAGCTATAGCATTGGTAAGAATGAATCAATTCATTAAAAGAAACTAAGTCAACGGCAAACGTTTGCATAATACAGCATGCGTTTAGCAGTTTATATGGCTCAATGATCTTTTTTTCTGTCCTGTAGTTCACAACACTGGAACAGTTGTTACTCATCTTGACAGCCTTATTTGACATAACTAGAGCTGGCTCTCCACTTTCACACCATAGCAGATGCTCAAAATGTCATTGTCAGTTTGTATATGTAACCAACATTGTGTCTTCACCTATATTTCTGCTAACTTGTGTGCTAAAGATAGAATCAAATCATAAACGGTTGCTTTTTAATTGGGTAACATTTGTAATGATTTTTTGTAAGCCTTAATTAGTTCTCTAATTAAAGCTATTTTTTTCATCACATGAACACCTTAAATGGGTTTATATTTAG
This sequence comes from Aquarana catesbeiana, assembly GCF_042186555.1. Lineage (NCBI taxonomy): Eukaryota > Metazoa > Chordata > Amphibia > Anura > Ranidae > Aquarana > Aquarana catesbeiana. The sequence goes on along the minus strand of NC_133325.1, from coordinate 135,563,980 downwards.
CTCTTTTGTACAGAAGGTTTTGCATGTTTCAGGCTATTTTGAAGCAGGATGCAGTGAGGCTTAGCTACTAATGAGGGTGAAGTGTGATTTCAGCTTAATCTGTTGTTTTAATTACTTATTTGATTTATTATTTCACCCTGTGTCAGCGGGGAGTTTATACACTTCAAAAATATTTCACAGGACTGCTATGTAGCCAGATCTTTTTGATAGGAACACTGCAGAAATCTTTGATTTTAAACAACAGAGTGAAGGGGGTCCAGCTAGTGTCACGTACCTGATCGGAGGTCGAAGTGCTGAGAGGACTTCCTTTGTGGTGAAGTGCAGAGCGCCCTTGAAGGTAGTAACAGGGAGTGCTTTGCTCAGAGAAGCAGGGGTTGCCAGCTGCGACAGGCTGGGGTGATGAAGAGATGCCTGCTGGATGGCAGCTGACGTGCAGGATGTACTGCTGGGTAGTAGTCCCGCAGGAGATAGGGTGAGACTTGGCAGCAGGGAGAGTCAGGAGCCAGGCTCGAAGTCTTGCATGCAAAGTCAGCCAGGAGTAAGCAGCAAGCAGGGTCAGGAGTCAGTCGGGGTCATTCACTGGTAATCAGGCAGTAGCAGTGTCAGAAGAGCAAGCCAGAGGTCAAGTACGGATCAGCAGCAATCCAATAATAACAAGAACAGGAGCACGCAGGGGAGCTGAAGATCATCCAGCAACTGAGCAAATTGCTCAAACTGCTGGCTTTAAATAGTCCACTGAGCATCAAAATCCGTCACGCATTGCATGTGCTTTGGCGCATGCACATGCGCACTGACACATGGATTCTCGCGGGTGGTCGTGCGCGCATGCGCATTCTTGAATTTCTATGTGCTAAGCTCCAATTTTGCTGGACATTTGCAGGTGTGCCAGTCCTTCTAAGAACCGTTCTCTGACAGCTAGTTTAACCACTTCCCGCCCAAGGACATCATATGACGTCCTGGACTTTCAGTGGGAATATCTGAATGATGCCTGCAGCTACAGGCATAAGATGGTCACCGGTCATCTCTATGACAAGATGGTCACCGGTCATCTCTATGACCGTCGAAGGCCCGGGTGCGACGTTATGACGGTCACGTCCGGGCTGCGGATGTAAACAAAGCCGCTACCGTGGCTGGTAAGTATGGGATCGTGGATTTTTTTTTCCGATCTCATGCTTTCAAGCCTGGAGGAGAGATGTGGGGGTCTTATTGACCCTGCATCTCTCCATAAAGATGACCTGTCACAAATGATTCCTATTACAAGGCATGTTTACATTCCATGTAATAGGAATAAAGGTGATCCAAAAAAAATGTTGTAAAAGAAAGTAAAAATAAAAAAAAAATAAAGTAAGTAGCTCACGTTTAAAAGCGAACGCACACGTTAGTCCCGCCCACCTTTGTGAACACAGTTCAAACCACACATGTGAGGTATCGCCTCGTGCGTTAGAGCGCGAGCAACAATTCTAGCACTAGACCTCCTCTGTAACTCTAAATATGTAATCTGTAAAAATTTTTAAAGCGTCGCCTATGGAGATTTTTAAGTACTGAAGTTTGGCGTCATTCCATGAGTGTGCGCAATTTTAAAGCGTGACATGTTGGGTATCTATTTACTCAGCATAACATCATCTTTCACATTTTATAAAAAAATTGGGCTAACTTTACTGTTTTAATATTTTTTAAATCGTGAAACTGTTTTTAAAAAAAAAAAAAAAAAACATGTTTGAAAATTGTTGCGCAAATACTGTGCAAGATAAAAAGTTGCAATGACCGCCATTTTATTCCCTAGGGAGTCTGTTAAAAAAAATATATAATATTTGGGGTTCTGAGTAATTTTCTAGCAAAAAAAATTATGATTTTTACATGTAGGAGAGGAGTGCCAGATACGGTCCGGTATGGAAGTGGTTAAAGGGAGCCTGTCCGATTTAAGGAATATAGGAACTGTCACCATCGACTTGCCTGTAACCACTTCGCACAAAACTACGTAACCGTACGCCAGTACTTTGACACTAAATACAGGCCTGCCATAACCCCGGTGTTTTTGGGAACGCCGTGACTTTCTCTTTAAGACAAAAGTGGTCTCTGCGGCAAATTTGCTGCAAGATCACTTTTATCTGCGGCGGGAGAGGTGCCCACCCCCGTCCCACTGCACTTCGGTCGTTTCCGCCGCTTACTGGACCCGCCGGTAGCAGTAAAGATGTTTGCGTCCTCTCCTGTGGATGCCTGGCTGCCGACTGAGGGGAAAATGGACCCTGCTCGGCTCCATGGCTTGGGAGAGCGGAAGCAACATCAAATGTCACTTCCATCCATAGTTCTTAAACGAGAATTTTTTATTTTTTCAAGTGGCTTTTTTTTTTTTTTTTAAGTTGCATTTTAGTGTAAATATGAGATCTGAGGTCTTTTTGACGCCAGGAGCGAGGGACGAGTCCTTAAAGCGGAACTTCCCAAATAGCGCCACTTTAAAGAAATCTCAAAAGTTTCCCTTGTAAGCAGAAAATGTGAGATCATAGCATAAACCGAGGGATCCTGCGAACAATTTATTCATAGCAAAGGATACAGGCGATAAAAAAAAAAAGTCTACACACCCATGTTAAAAAGTCAGGTTTCTGTAATGTAAAAAAATGAGAGAAATTATCTCAGACCTTTTTCGACCTTTTAATGTGACCTATAAACTGTACAACTCAATTGAAAAACAAACTGAAGTCTTTTATGGGGGGGGGGGGTAAAAAAAATTAAATAAAATGTGGTTACATAAGTGTGCACATCCTCTTATAACTGGGGATGTAGCTGTGTTCAAAATTAGGCAATCAAAATCATGTTAAATAGGAGTCCGTACACAGCTGTCATCATTTAAAAGTGCCTCTGAGTATCCCCAAATAAAATTCAGCTGTTCTAGTAGGTCTTTCCTGATATTTTCTTAGTCGCATCCTACAGCAAAAGCCATGGTCCGCAGAGAGCTTCCAAAGCATCAGGGCGAACCCAGCTAAATTTTGCAAAAACACATGTGTAGTCTCCCAAAAGCATGTGGGAAATGTGTTATGGTCTGAAACCAAGTTTGAACTTTTTGGCCATAATTCCAAAAGATATGTTTGTTGCAAAAACAACACTGCACATCACCAAAAGAACACCATACCCACAGTGAATCATGGTGGTGGCACCATCATGCTTTGGGGCTGTTTTTCTTCAGCTGGAACAGGGGCCTTAGTCAAGGTAGAGGGAATTATGAACAGTTCAAAATACAGAACCAGTCAATATTGGCATAAAACCTTCAGGCTTCTTGCTAGAAATCAAAGCATCCATCCAAATCAACAAAGGAGTGGCTTCACCAGAAGAAGATTAAAGTTTTGAAATGGCCCAGCCGGAGCCCAGACCTGAATCCAATTGAAAATCTGTGGGGTGATCTGAAGAGGACTGGCACAGGGGATGCCCTCACAATCTGACAGATTTGGAGTGTTTTTGCAAAGAAGAGTGGGCAAATATTGCCAAGTCAAGATGTGCCATGCTGATAAACTCCTATCCAAAAAGTGCTGTAAAAATCAAGGTGCTTCAACAAAGTATTAGTTTAAGGGTGTGCACACTTATGCAACCATATTATTTTATTTTTTTTTATTTTTACTTCCCTCCACCTAAAAGATTTCAGTTTGTTGTTCAACTGATTTGTATGGTTTATAGGTCACATTAAAGGTGGAAAGAAGTTCTGAAATTATTTATCTTTGTCTCATTTTTTTACATCATAGAAACCTAACATTTTAACAGGGGTGTGTGTAGACTTTTTATATCAACTGTTGGTACAACTGTGATTTGGTTGGTAATATGATCATGAGCCCCATGGAGTTTTTAGGAACCAAGTCTAAAAAGGGAGTGCCACAGGAGCCCCTGTTCTTATTACTATCTCAGCTATTTTTTTTTACGCATTAGGTTTAAAGGTACGTCACTTCTGTACACTGGAGGCAGTAGCTGCACACTATTTGCTTCTTTGTATAAATGGCAATTGCCTTAAAAAAGCTGCCAGTAAATTAAATCTACACGAGTCATGTGCCATTCTCTGACTGCTGTGATGTTACATGGTCCCCAAGCGTCAGCAAGTTACATGTTAAGATGCTTAGCAACCATCTGTAGCAAATTGTGTATTTTCCCCCACTCTTACTGAAGCTTATGAAAGAGCTATGGATTGTTTTATGAAAGGTCTGATGAAATATGGATTCCTAATTAACAAAAAATAATATACCTGTTACATTCGTTTTCTCATGTTTTATAATTGATGACTTATAGTGTCAACTGCTGTGATATAAATAAGCGAATGGCTTCTTTTATTGCATGCTGTTAAGGATAATGGCTTTCTCCAGTTTATAGTGGTAAATTACATACTTTAATTGCATGGTGAAGCTATACGTAGGTAATAATTTTTTGTAAGAATTATAGGTGATTAGGGTTTTAATTTGTATCTTAAAGTGGTTGTTAACCCACTTATATCAGTTTACATAATCCTGCTGGTCCCCTAATGACAGCTGCTCCTGTCTCTGTGTTTTATTAAAAAAATGCCTCCTTTACCTGATTTCTGAGCGGTTCCTTGCAATCACTTCACCGGCCGTCTCTCTCCTTTGCCCAGCTGACAGATTCAGTGGCGGGGCTGAGTGTCAGCCGGGACACGAGCAGGAGAGGAGAGAGAGCTGGCCGATCATGTGAGGGGAGCTGCTCTGAAACCCAGTTAAGGAGGCATTTTTTTGATAAAACAGACAGGAGCAGCTGGCATTAGGGAACCAGCAGGATTATATACATTTTTAACCATTATGAGAGCATGAGGAGTGGAGGGGTGGGCGCCGACACAGGGGCAGACAGAGAGGGAGGGGGGAGGAGGACACAGGAGCAGAGAGGAGAGGGCGGATGACGGAGGCACGTAATCTGACCACAGTGTCAGGGCTCAGCAGCCATGATGAACTGTGGTCAGTTTACAAAGGGGAGGGCAGAAACTGACAAGATCAGCCAGGTGTTACGGGGGGCAAATGACACAGCACAAGCACTGTGCTGTATAAAATGCTTTAAATGAGCAGGATCCATTTTTGGGGGGGGGGGGAGGGGGGTTAACAAACGCTTTAAAGCAAATGTGCTTTGCCCGTGCATGTCAAAGCAACAAGTTTACGTTAATTCCACTCTCACCAGCAGTACATACCTTTCCTTCGATCCGCCTTCACTCTGTTCTGGTAGGAAAAGCTCTGTGTAAGCTTACATTTGCCACGGTGGGTACATCAACTTCCAGATAGTTTAGCAGTATGTGGCCTATTTAAAGCTGGTCCAGCTGAGAAGGCGTATTTGAGAGCGTAAAATGCTTCCACGGCTTTTGGAGACCAATTTTTTGGGTTCAGTGCCTTTACAGGTCAGGGCAATGATAGATGCCACCAGACAGAATTAACCTGAAGTTAAACCTGAACCTTAAACTGGAGTGAAGTCTAGGAATCGCTGAGTGGCTGAAACCTTGTTGAGATCCATTTAGAGCCTGTCCTCTGACAATGTACCTGAGTAATTGCACTTCCTGTATCTTGAAAAGGCACTTTTCTGCCTTGGCATAGAGCTTGTTTTCCTGCAGGCATTGTAAGACAGTCGTCATGTGCCAACATTTTTTTGCAGGCTGGAAGAACAGAGAAAGAATATAGTCAAGATGCACCACCACACATTGAGGAGGTATTGAAAAATTTAATTCACAAGGTGTCAGACCAGATTGTAGGCTCAGCTCAGGTCGAGTTTGGTCCCCTGCGTAGGGCCCAGATCTTCGCCAAATAATTTGGTGATGAGGGATAGTGGACCAGTTTTTGATAGTGATGGTATTCATTCTCCAATAGTTTATGAAAGCTCTTCCATTTTTCAATGTTTCTTCACAACAAAGAAAAAGCTGACTTCAACCGGCAAAATTAATTTATGGATAAAGCCTTTTTCAGTTTTCAGGAATATATTCAGACATGGTCAATTTCTCAGGAATTGAGAGTGGGTAAGGTCTTCCATGTAGAAGGGTAGATCAAGATTGGTACTGTCAAGAGCCGCGAAGAGGCAAGGTGTCGGCAGTGTGCGTAGAGAAGACATCTGAAAAGTTGGCATGGGCAGCAGCATCCCGTAGAATAGTCAGAGCATGGCAAATTAGTACTACTTTCATGACTGAATATAAGGGGAAGGCATTAGGAATGGCAAGGAAGCCTCCAAGCAAGAACTTGGAATGGACCAATTTATGGTTGGCAAAAGCCACTGCAGCCAGGGAGCCTAGGAAGGCGGGGGTGGTGACCTGCAGTAAAACCAAGGAGGAGGGATTTTTTCCTATGAAGCACTCCAATGAATATCTCAGCACTTTTTGCTGGCATATGGGGCCACAGGAAAGTACATAGCCAATAGTGGCCAACACAAAAAGCAGTGTGGAGATGGGTTCCAAAACCAGCCCTAGGGTTATGGGTACCACAATAAAATTTGCCGTCCCCCAGGAACATGGATAGAATGACCATGGCATACTTGGTATGTAGATGGATGGGGGTTCTAAGCAGACTCGTCTGGTGACTGGTCATGTAAACAGATTCTGTGCAATATTTGCTGCTTCATAGGGGTAGGTTCTAAACAGGATTTACCAGTCAGCAGGGTGAGTTCTCAGCAGCATTTTACAATCCTTCCACTTAAAGGTTGGGTTCTGAGCAGAATCATCCGGTCACAGGGTAGAGTTCTAACCAGAATCTACCAACCACAGGGGTGGGTTCTTGGTGTTATCTTCCAGTCTTTCCGGTTACAAGGGTGGCTTCTGAGCATAATATGCTAACCACAGGGGTGGGTTCTCAGCATTGTCTTCCAGTCCTTCCAGTTAAAGGGATGGCTTCTGAGCAGAATCTGCCAACCACAAGGGTGTGATCTGAGTATACTCCTCCAGTCACAGGAGTTGGTTCTGTGCAGAACCTGCCACTTCATAGAGGGGAGGTACTGAACAGAATATTTTAGTCGAAAGGGTAGGCTCTAAACAGAATTTCTCATTCGTTCATTGACAGACACAGCACTTCTTTATTCAGAACCATAGGGTTATATCGCCCCCTTCAGGAGTAGGACACTAGGCAGAAAAAAGACTTGGCTACGCACATGGGCAGTGATATACACCCCCCTCTCTGCTATAGGCCTTCAGTTTTTCTTTTTGCCTAGTCAGGAATAAGGACCTAGTTCCCTGCTGGGATCTCTAGTCCTGGCAAATTTTATTTTTTGTTTTCCTGGATTTTTTCCTGAGAGATCTGCAATGAACTGCCGGACTGGGCGATGGCCTGGACACTTGATCCAGTGGTCTCCCCAGTCTGGCCAGTGAGCGCGTGCAGACCACAGCTAAGCGCTAGGTTGGCCGTGACATAGCCCCGCTGGACAGGGGCTGGCCCTGCGAGTTAAACGTCTCGCCAAGTTGCATACGACCGTGTCTTGGTTCGAGTCGCAGCATCCCTCATGGCCATCAGCCCCCCCACTTCAGATGGCAAGGATGTTCTGTCTGGAGCTGTGCCCGCCTGGTCCTGGTATGGTGAGTAAATGTCCCCCCTCTCCCCTTGGTGGGTTTGCGGTGGACGCGGGTGCGTCCCCGGGTTGGTTCGCCCTACGGGTTTCCTTTCGCCCTTGCACCCTCTCTTCCTGGGGTGGATGGTCCCTGGAGGTCCTCTGGTAGCCCCTCTTTTCCCCTCCCTCTATAATGGAGTAGTGAGGTGCCATGATGGATCCTGGGGGATGGGGTTGAGTACTGGTGGGCAGGGGGTGCGCGCCGCCAGGTGCAGTGCTTACTGGGGGGGCACTGGGGGTCTGGTGCCCGGATCCTCTTTCTCTTTTTCAGGGGCTTTCCTGGGGTCTGTGTCAGCCTCGTGTAGTGCAGCCATTTTGCCGTAGCCGGTGTCTTTTCTCCCTACTGCCTGCTGATGACTTATGGCTGGCAGCCATGTTTGTGTAGCTCGGCGGCCATGATTTGGTGGTTTTTGTGCTCAGGCAGAGGTTACCATTACTGTGTAGCCCAGACGGCGTTTTTAGCAGGCGGAAGCTCCTCCTTTTAACCCGTTGGTGACTCCTGTGTTATCCTCTTCCTTTAGACGCCACGTGTGTGCGGGTCTACACCTGAGGCAGCAAGCGCTACGCTGGTGGGGTGGCGAGCCTGGTGGGGTTCCTTCCTCTCTCTGCTGTGGGGTGTTCCACTACCAGCGTGGGTTGGTGTCCCTTTACAGTGGTCGTTCTTGATGTGGGGGGTCTCTTCTTTTCCTATGGAGTCTCAGGAGCATGTTTCCCCACCTGACCCCCTATCAAAGGCTGCAGGGCCCTCTGGGTCCCAGCCACCCGTTGACGCACTGACGACAGGCCTGGAGTCCTTTGTGTTCCAGGTGGAGGTGGCTCTTGGGCGGCAGACTAGCAAGAAGCATTCCCTGCCTTCCCCAGCTTCATCTGTCTCGTCAGATCCTGAATCTGATTTGGCTGCCGTGGACGCGGCCCACCCTGCGGGGTCTGCGGCCACGCTCCTAGATTTTTTGGACAGTGAGGATGATTCCTCTGATCCGGTGGCTGTGCACGAGAAGGCGCTGGTGGATGCACTGATTACATCTGTGTGGGAAACTTTAAAAATGGAGGATGCGGCTGCGTTGGAGGTGCTGGTCCCTTCTGGCACTCACAACCGTCTCGCGCGGCAAAAGTGTTCCCTCCTTTTTTTACAAGTTTGTCTATAAGGAATGGGAATATCCAAAACATCCCTTTGCAGTCCCAAAGTGCTTCGCTGTGCATTATCCTTTTGAGGAGGGTCTTCTAAAGAAGTGGACAACTCCACCTGTGGTGGATCCTCCGGTCTCTCGATTGAACAAAGCCACTATGATTCCGGTTGAAGACTCTCTGGCTTTTAAGGATCCGGCTGACAGGAAGGCAGAGTCTTTGAGCCGCACTATGTTCACTATTGCAGGTTCGGCAGTCCTGGCCATTGCCCTGGTGTCTCAAACACTGACAGAATGGTCGAAGCTGTTGCGCCGTGACCTGGAGGGTGATCAGTTTCCTCCTGCCTTCACTGAATTGGCAGACTAGCTGGTCCAGGGGCTGCAGTTTGTGATGCCTCTTTGGACGCATCTCCCTTACTTTTTAAGCTGTCTATTTCAGCTGCAGTGCTTCGGCGGGTATTGTGGCTGAAGTGTTGGACTGCGGACCAGGCCTCTAAAAAAAAAAAAAAAAAAAAGCCCTAGCTGATCTGCCTTTTCAAGGCGATCGCTTGTTTCGGGCCACTCTGGATGATATCATTAAGAGTGTCATGGGGGAAGAGTACTTTTCTTCGACAGTCAAAAAAGGGGAGGGAGCCACGTCGCAAGCATGGTCCTTCCTTCTCGGCACACAGAGTTTTTTCATCCCTCAGGGTCCACTGATAAAGGCTCAAAGTCATTCAAGCCCCCCTCGGGAGGTTCCAAGCGACCCTGGTCGGGCAAACCGAGAGCGGGGTTCTCCAGACCCCCAGATAAGGCTCCTTCGGCATGAAGGGGCACCCTCACCCGCAGTCCGGGTGGGGGGGGAAGTCTTCGCTGGTTTCTGGGCCCGTGGACCTCTCTGATTAAACATGTGGGTCCACAAAGTGATTCTGTCTGGTTATGAGATCGAGTTCTAGTCTTGTCCCCAAGCAGATTTTTTCTGTCCAATCTGCGTCTGTCTCCGGACCGTTTGTTAGTGCTCTGGGGCGCGGTGCAAGGGCTGTTGTTTCAAGGGGTGATTGTCCTGGTTCCGGTGTAGGAACGTTATCAGGGTTTTTATTCAAACCTGTTTATGATCCTCAAAAAAGAGGGTACGGTACGTCCAATTATGGACCTCAAGGCCCTAAACTGCTTTGTGCGGGTGCGGAAGTTCAGAATGGAGTCCATTCACTCCGTGGTGACATCTCTTCATCAGGGGGACTTTTCTTGCCTCCATCGACATCAAGGATGCCTACCTGCACATTCCGATATGTGCACAACACCAGCGGTTCCTCTGCTTTGCTGTGAGAGAGGAGCATTATCAGTTTGCGGCTTTACCCTTTGTCTCTCCTCCACTCCTCGGGTCTTTACCAAGGTGTTGGCCCCGGTTCTGGCGATTCTGTGCCAGCGGGGAATTGCTGTTCTGGTTTACCTGGACGACCTGCTGCGAGCAGAGTCCCCAGCGACCCTGAGGGGCAATGTGGAGATCGCTATTCAGACTCTGGCAGATTTTGGGTGGCTGATAAATTACCAAAAGTCTGCGCTGATTCTAGTTCAGAAATTGGTTTATCTGGGTCTGACTCTGGATTCTGCTCTGGCCAGAGTGTTCCTTCCTCAGGACAAACTCCAGAAGTTACAGGCGGCAACCAGCTAACTGCTGTCCAGCAGGTGGGTCTCCCTGCAAACTAGCATGTGGGTGCTAGGCCTGTTGGTGTCTACATTCACGGCGATCCCGTTTGCTCAGTTCCATACGAGACCCCTGCACAAGGAGATCTTGTTAAAATGGGTCAAATGTCCAGGGTCTCTTGACAGTCAGAAATCCTTACTCCCTCTGTACTGGACGGTGGTCACCACCGATGCCCCAGTCTGCCTGGGTGGGTTGGAGTCCTGGGCCTGAGCTCTGCTCAGGGTTGCTGGACACTGGAGGAATTCAGGCTACCTATCAACATCTTGGAACTTCAGGCGATCAGACTCTGGATCATTGGACGGATCGACTTCAGGGACCCCCCCGATACGAATCCAGTCAGACAACGCCACGGCGGTGGCCTATATCAACCACCAGGGAGGAACGAGGAGTGTATTAGCAGGCCTGGATGTAGCCGGCATTCTCCGTTGGGCAGAGCTTTTTGTCCCGACCATCTCCGTCGTCCACATTCCGGGGGTGGACAACTGGCAGGCGGATGATCTCAGTCTACAAATGCTGGACCTAGGGGAGTGGTCCCTTCATCAGGAGATATTTCTACAGATATGTCTGTATTGGGGTTCTCCAGAGGTAGATCTGATGGCATCCTGGGTCAACAGGAAGGTGCAGAGGTTTGTGGCCAGGTCTCGGGACCCTCTGGCGGACGCCTCAGACGCTCTGGTGGCTCCGTGGGGCCAGTATCGTCTGATCTATGCCTTTCCTCCTCTCAAGCTTCTGCCTCAGCTGTTACACAGGATCGAAGCTGAAGGAATTCTGGTCATTCTCTGGGCTCGTCGGTCCTGGTACGCCGACCTGGTGCATCTGACAGCTGCCTCTCAGGGAGGATCTGCTATCCCAAGGGCCAATCTTCCACCCTGCTTTACCGTTGCTGGCTTAAATGGCCTAGCTGTTGAAAGCCAGGTGTTGAAGGATAGAGGCTTACCTGCGTTGGTGATTCCGACACTACTCAAAGCTAGGAAGTCTACTTCCAGGAAGGTATATCATCAGACGTGGAAAGCGTCAGAGGGGTTTCATCCACGTTACTTTTCGGTGGCTCGGATTTAGACTTTTCTTCAGAGGGGCATTGAAAAGAATTTGGCCTTGAGTACTATCAAGGGCCAGGTGTCGGCTTTTCCGGTTTTCTTTCAACGCCCCCCACTGGTGCGATCTCCCTTGCCACCGTGGGACTTGAATCTGGTGCCTACAGAAGCCTCTGAAAATATTTGAGAAATTCCCCTGCTCACACTCACAGAAGGTGGCCTTCTTGGTGGCTATCATTTCTGCTTGAGGGTGTCAGAATTGACGGCGCTCTCCTGTCGCACGCCCTACCTGGTGATTTATAAGGACAAGGTGGTTCTTCGTCCTTGTCCTTTGTTCCTTCCAAAAGTTGTCTCTGATTTCCATTTTAATGAAGACATTGTGTTGCCTTCCCTGTGTCCAAGGCCGCAACATTCGAGGTGCGTACAAGTGACGATCAATTCTCCTTTGAGATGAATCCCAAATAAATTGTGTGAACATGTGAATTATATAAATCACCAATATATAAAATAAAATGACACATAAGTAAATCATCAAAAGTGCAATCTTGATGTGCAACGGTGAAAGGAATACATATGTAAGTCCATATAAAACAACAAGATGAATCACCCGGGTGTTTGTTGAAATTCAATTGAGATCCTGCTAACTGAGGTCAAGGTGCTTAGATCCACCACCACATATAGAGTGACTGGCTGCTTACCAGAAACTCATGACCCCCTGTTACAGAGGGTCTGCGTAAGCTTTTTTTCACGTATATGGTTTTATCATTCTGCTCAGAGCCTGACGTCCCGTCGATCCATCCATCCCCATCAAGGCCCCTGACGTCCCATCCCAGTGCCAATTTTGTTTTTTTCGGTGGTGGTCCGGAGCAATCAGTTTTAACAGCTTACTCAGACCCTCTGTAATGGGGGTCATGAGTTTCTGGTAAGCGGCCAGTCACTCTATATGTGGTGGTGGATCTAAGCACCTTGACCTCAGTTAGCAGGATCTCAATTGAATTTCAACAAACACCCGGGTGATTCATCTTGTTGTTTTATATGGACTTACATATGTATTCCTTTCACCGTTGCACATCAAGTTTGCCCTTTTGATGATTTACTTATGTGTCATTTTATTTTATATATTGGTGATTTATATAATTCACATGTTCACACACTTTATTTGGGATTCATCTCAAAGGAGAATTGATCGTCACTTGTACGCACACCAGTTTCTTATTAGCGCAATTCCACAATTTTAAGACGATTTTATTTTGTGTTTGTGTTACATATAGGAATCTGCAGCTTTTTCAATTTCTCAATTTTCTTATTGTTTACACAATTTCACTTATGCGCAGTTAAGCCCCCTTTTTCTTTCGCAACATTCGAGGGACTTTGCCTTACACACCTTGGATGTGGTTCGGGCGACCAGGGTGTATTTGGCTGCCACTGAGTCCTTTCGGAGGTCAGACTCCCTGTTTGTGATCGTGGACGGGCCAAAGAAGGAGCTGTCTGCTTCCTCGGTGACCATTTCTAGCTGGATCAGACAGGCTGGGACTCAGGCCTATTCTGTCAGGGGTCCGGTTCCTCCCTTCCTGGTGAAAACGCACTCTATGCGGGCTCTGAGTGCCTCCTCGGCCTTCCGTCATCAGGCATCAGTGACGCAAGTGTGCAAGGCGACCACCTGGTCGTCGGTGCACACTTTCACAAAATTTTACAAAGTGGATGTGCTGGCATCTGCGGATGCCTCTTTTGGCCGCAAGGTTCTGCAGGCCAAAAGAGGGTTTTTCCCTCATGAAGGGGTTTTCTTGCTCTTCAGATTGTGCTCCAGTTGTTCTTGTTGAACTCCAGGTTGTCTGGTTGGCCTGTTTTTTTTGTTGGCTGCCCCACCCCTCATGTTTGGCACAGCTTTGGGACATCCCTATGGTTCTGAATAAGGAAGCAATGTGTCTGTCAATGAACGAATGAGAAAATAGGATTTTTGATTTACCGTAAAATCAGTTTCTCTGAGTTCATTGACAGACACAGCACCCACCCCTCTATGTAGTTTTTAATGCTTCTGACGCTGCTTGTGACAAAAGTAAAGGCCTATAGCAGTAGTAGAGAGTGGTGTATATCACCTAGGACTGCCCATGGGCGTAGCCAAGTCCTTTTTCTGCCTAGTGTCCTACTCCTGAAGGGGGCGATATAACCCTATGGTTTTGAATAAGGAAGCGCTGTGTCGGTCAATGAAAGCCTGTAGTTTCTTTGCTGATGTTGCTTCATAGCCTGCACAGTAGTTTCTGGCTTTTTAGAAGATTTTGATTTCAGACAGTATCTGTTTCAGTGACACCAGCACCTCAGTATTATGTGCGTTCTGCCAGAATTTGAGATTGTTGCTTTTTTTGTAATCTACCATTGCAAAATCAGGAAATTGGAAGGAAAAATACCATCTTTACACTTTTTGGGAAGCGTCATAAACAAGAAAATGGCGTAGTATAAAAATTACGGTTTCCAAAATTGTCAGCCTGCTAGGTTTACAGTTCTCATCATTACTTTCCAGTTGTGGATATTAAACAGAATGTACGCATATTTACTTGTTAGTGCATAACATGAAAAGCTAATCTGATCTGTGTTCATTGAAGCACATCACTTTATTGGTTTCTCTAGGAAAGATTACATTTACTGAAAATTAAACACTGCCTGGCCGTACATTCAATCACTTTTCCCCTTTATGTTTAAAGATGAACCCTGATCTAATGGAAAAGTAGGACAGTGTTTTAAAATGAATAGGTGTTTATTTCCTAGTCAGAACAATAGATATGCAGCCCAAAAAAATGCATGTGGCCACACCTTTTATGACAGCACGTGGACAGAAAGAACAGATTGCACACAGCTGATAGGAGGAAGCCTTCCTGCATTTTGGGTGCTGACCAATTTTGCCTCTTACAGCCGCATTACTGAGTCTTTGACTTGAAAAGGGTTCTGTACTGTCCCAGGGATAAAGTAAAAATCTACAGTTTCATTATGTTTTCTTTACGATGATCACTGTTAAAAATCTTTAATATATTTATTCAAGTAAGTATAAAATGTAATCAGTTCAATCACTTATGTAGAAGTTGCCAACCAGGATACAAGTGTTACACGTTTATTTGTAAAATAATTTGTAATTTAATCTGTGCTATGGTTTTCATTCTGGTTTTAACCCATTTTAATTGGATTACTCATAGCTTTTTTTTGTTTTTTCTTTTTTCTTTTTTTAAACCCTTAAGGCCCCTTTCACACTGGGGCAGGGGCGGCGTTGGCGGTAAAGCACCGCTTTTGTTACCCCCCCCCCCCCCCCCCCCCGCTAGCGGCCGAGAAAGGGTTCAAAACCACTGCCGGCGGTATAGCCGCGCTGTCCCATTGATTTCAATAGGCAGGAGCGGGGAAGGAGCGGTGAATGCACCTGTCTTCCTGTGCGTTTTTGATGCATTTTGCTGCGTTCCATACAACATAAATGCAGAATGTTCTACTTTTGTTGACTGCACCGATGTGAACTAGGGTCATTGGAATCCATGTTCAACACTGTCCGTGAGTTTTTGATGTAGCATAAAAACTCACTGGGCTGCATCTGCCATGAACCAGCCTTGAAGGAGGAAGAAAATTTAAAGTAGACGTTCCGCCTAAAACTAACAAACTCTTAAGTTTACATGGCAGCCACATTCTAAGACTTATCTATCAAACCTTGTAAAGCAAAAATCACTCTCGATACCTTTTCTGAAGCAGAGCTGGTCCAGTCTCCAGCTGAGGATGATGCATGGAAGAGACAGCCGACAACAGCTGGGAAGTCACGTTACCCATAGAGTTACTATGTGGCTTCTGTTGTCGGCTGCTTCTTCTGCGTGGGACCGGATCGGCTACAGAAAAGGTATGTATAGCGATTTTTGCTTTACGGGGTTAGAATGTGGTTGCCAGTAGATTTAGAGTTAGTTTTATGCTACTTTAGCATAAAATTTTGTCTGTGAACATAACCTTTCTGTTTGCATTACATTTTACTACCTCTTTTTAAAAATGTTAATGTTAAAGTTCTGTCCTTTTTGGTTTCCACTATTGTACCTTGTAGCCAATGAGAAGGGAATTAAATCCTTTCTTACATTTCAAATTTTTTTCTAGCCTTGTGCGCTGACCAGTAAAAATCAGCTAGAAAAACGATGAAGAATGAAGACCGTGTGAACCCCTAACAATGAACTTGTTATGGTCTAAGAGCAAAAAATACCTCTTAATTTTTCCATAAATCTTGTGAACTGGTAACTATGTGTACTTTCTGCCACTAGTTAGCATTGTTCCCAGCTATCTATGTGGACTACAAAACACCCCCCCATGTTTTAAAGAAAGGGAGATGTTCTGTATTTCTTTCTGAGTGATGATGCTGCTTCTCTATAGATACAGTACAGTGAGAGAGTGTTCTCACAAGAATTGTGTTACTGGCAGGATCACCAGTTGAATATACAGGAAAAATGCCTAAAAATAGTAAAGCTAATGTAGACATCACATCTAAGAAATAGTAAGCTAAAATATATTAACATTTTTGTTCTTGGGCTTGAATATGTTTTAAGCAATGAACAATTGGAATGTGCTGCCTAAAGCACCAAAACCGGTGCATGCAGCATTTTCAGCAACAAAGGTTTGTAGGTTGCCATGTGTTGTGTTGTGATGCTGTACAAGGGTGTTGACGAGGTGCATTGGGGTGCCATTCATAACTCTCTTAATGCATTTTTGTGGACCGTGTAACGTAGTGCTATAGTGAGATTCGGTCCCTAGACTGATGAAGCCATCCCTCTTATCTTATCAGCATGTTTTTTCAGCATATCTGCAAGCAGCATACCAACTGGCCCCTAGTCCTTCCCTTACTTATCCCCACTTGTCCTTCCCTTACTTATCCCCAGTCTGATTGCTATTCTGCAGGGGATTCCAAGAGGTTGGAATCAAGTTAGATAAAGATACTGCGCCCAGGGCAGGTTATCAGGGTAATGGGAAGATCGTGTAGCCTTACATGACCCTAACAGGATACCTTCTGTTTTCTCTAACGGAATGTACTCTATGTTACCAAAAGTATTGAGACACTTGCCTTTACACGCACATGAACTCTAATTGCATCCCAGTCTTGGTCCGTATGGTTGAATATTGAGTTGGCCCACCCTTTGCAGCTTCAACTCTTCTGGGAAGGCTGTCCACAAAGTTTAGGATTGTGTCTATGGGAATGTTTGACCAATCTTCCAGAAGCGCATTTGTGAGGTCAGGCACTGATGTGGACGAGAAGACCTGGCTTGCCATCTCCGCTCGAATTCATCCAAATAGGTGTTCTATCGGGTTGAGGTCAGGGTTCTGCAGGCCAGTCATTTCCTCCAGCCCAAACTCGCTCATCCATGTGTTTATGGACCTTGCTTTGTGCATTGGTCCAAATCATTTGGTGGAGGGGAGTTAGCATACCAAGACATTTCGGACAATTTCATGCTCCCAACTTTGTGGAAACAGTTTGGGGATGAACCCTTCCTGTTCCAACATGACTGCACACCAGTGCACAAAGCAAGGTCCATAAAGACATGGATGAGCGAGTTTGGGATGGAGGAACTTGACTGGCCTGCAGATTCCTGACCTCAACCCGATAGAGCACCTTTGCGATAAATTAGAGCGGAGCCTGTGAGCCAGGCCTTCTTGTCCACTTCTGGAAGGATGGTTAAACATTCCCATAGTTACACTTCTAAACCTTGTGGACAGCCTTCCTCTTAGAAGAGTGGAAGCTATTATAGCTGCAAAGGGTGGGCCAACTTAATACTGAACCCTACGGACTAAGACTGGGATGCCATTAAAGTTAATGTGCGTGTACTTTTGGTAATATAGTGTATGTGGACTCCCATGTCTTATAGCTTGTCACAGCTGGGGTGGGAACATTGATACCTGTTTCACTCCACCCAAGATGAAAATGATCCCGTAGTTGGAGTCGCTGTTTATTCATGATTCAGAATGCTGTGCCTACCATGCATCAAGCATAGCCCCCTGTAGCATCACTATCATACAAGTATGGTTTACCAGGGGGAAAGCCCCAGTGAGGGGGTATATAGGTTTACGCAGCTTACAGTAAAGTATTGCAGACTCTCATCACACACTATACAATTATGTGAGCACACCAATACCGAATAGATTTGAATTTGTGAAGCTCAGGAATTGCTACAAAAAATGTAGCGACAGTTTCCCTTCTCATACTTACTGCAAATTGAAGAAATAAATCATTGGATATCTCATTATATTTCTCCTTGCATACTGCGGCAGAATTTAAATTGCCTTTTGTTGCTGCTCCACCAAACGATACTTCCTTATCATCCCAAGCGCACATGGCTGGAGAACAGGAGAGGGTGAGAGGGAGCTCGCACAACACTTCTCTTCCACTCTCACATCTGCTCTGCCTTTGTACTCTAATAGTTTTATAACTTATAAGGAAGGGCTGTGACCTTCACAAATGCACAGAGATAGCAGTTGTGTTGTACTTAATCATTGTTCACTTTAAAGTATATTTAATTATGTATAATTAAAGTGACAGGAGCTGAAAGATAGTTTTTTTTTTTTTTTTTCCTAGCAAAATATTTGTTTTTTCCTATCATCTGTGAACAGCTTGGGTGATATGTTGCAGTCTAATTTGTCTTGCTACATGGGAGGGAGCAACATTTATATGACTTAGGCTGGCCATACACTAGTAGAATTTCATTTGCAAATTTCAATTTTCTTCGATTTTCTAAACATTAGTGGGGTCAAATTGACATTCCTTTTCGACCACAGTGAAAAGGAAAATTTGAAGAAGCAGAATGGAAAAATGTTTCTCGAAAGAGCTTATTTCTAACGGTGAACCGTATGTGGTTTTCGTTTATTCAGTCTAAAAATGAATGATAAAAGCCCTGTGCTTATTCCGGCTACTCTGGTTTCCCCCCACACTCCAAAGATATGGGATTTGTCAATTAGATCCGGTCTAAAATTGACCCTCATATATGTCTATGTATGCCTGTTAGGTAGGGACCTTAGGTTGTAAGTTCCTTGAGGGCAGAGACTGATGTGAAGGTATATTATGTATAGCCCTGCTTAAATTGTCAGCACTATATAAATACCTGTAATAAACAAGATCATTGCAATTTGCTGTTTGGCTTTGACACAGAGGGGCTGCAGTTAATGGGTTCCATAGCAGTGCAGGTCAGAACAGCTAGAACAGAACAGAGAAGCTGATTGAAGAAGGATCTGGAGGATCAGTGCTGTAGGGTGCAAGCAATCGGAAAACATTTAACTAGGAAAGAAAAAAAAACAATCATGGGTGAAAGAAGATGGTTTTGGGTCACACCTTAGATGTGGTTCTTGTACTTTCCTGTTACATTTACTCTTGGTGTTAAAATCCTTCAACAGTAAAACAAATTTCTCTTTATGCCACTCAAGAGGCTCAATTTACAAAGCTTTAACTGTGGGATGAGGATCTATATTTCAGCCATGTAGCTGTAATTTTCATATCTTATAGGGCTCACCTGTCTTTTTTTTTTTCTTTTAATAAACATCCTTAGCCTGATGTGAATTATGTGTGGCAATTACTTTATTTTTTCTTGTCCTAACCTCAATAAACTGGCACTAACTATAGCTATAATATATTATTTTTTCCAGGAAAGACGACTGAAGGAAAAGGCTGCCCGAAGAGCGTCAAGCAGGAAAGATAAAGAGGTAGGGTTGCTTACCATTGTATTATGGACAGAGGAGCTTAGTCACTTGGGAAATAATTTGTGCTACTGGAGCTTTGTCAATTACATAAAGTCACTGTGTGTGATGATCAGATCCTGTATAATAAAATGAAGGGACACAAAATGATACATGACTGAGTCGCTTGTGGGTGGAATTCACCTTTGTCAGACATTGTCCATTATTATCCTCACATGCCTCCTTTCATGTAAGGGCAAAGGGTGTTCCTCCTGCCCAGCAAACTCCTTGGTGTCAGTGCTGTAGGGCATTCAAGTCACTAGGCACGTTCATTCCTGCTTTGGACATTTGCCTTAGATTGGTGGGGAAGTTGCACAGCTCAGGCTCCAGATTATACATTCCTGGTTAGGCCGGCCATACATGGAGCAAATTTCTTTCCTGCAACCACGGGTTGCAGGAAAGAAATTCACTTGATTTACCCATCAACACAGAGCTTGTCGATGTGTGAATCCCTCCTGCCGGGCCATTGTCTTCTCCCGGCAGGGGAAGCCATCCCTGCTGGAAGAAGACTGTGATTATCGCTAGTGACTATAGCAGCTGCTAGTGATAATCTCAAGAGAATCCTGTAGACTGGTTGAACCTAAGTTGATCGATCAACTTGGTTCATTCAGCCTGCCCATTAACGGTTTGAATCTGTCGGTTCCTGCTGAACCGACCATGATTAGAACCTAGTATGGTTAAGGTGTTATCTGGATTCTCAAGTGGATTACTGATAACTGAACTCAATAGAGGGACCTTTCTCCATTTAGTACAGTTGCAGTGTTTGTTGGATAACATTAGAAGTTTTAACTGCAATCTAAAGTGTAACTATAAGCAATTTTTTTTTCTAGTTTTGAATAATGTCTGCAGTCTCCCCCCCGTTGGGGAGATTCACCATCTCTATATATCTTGTTTACTATTGTCATCAAAAGTGAAAGTAAATTCCAAGAGGACACAGGTTCTGGTGACCTGGGGGGCCCCAAGGGATTTCCTTAATTTGCAGGGATTTCTTCTCACTTCCTGTTTTAGCTATGGGACAAGAAGTGATGACTTCCTGTCACATACACAGATGGCAAAAATTAAAAAAACTGACAGGGGTTATAACCCTCCCTTACTCTATCCAAAATGAAAAAAAGTTCAACTTTGTTCAATCTTTTATTAGAGTATTAAAAAGCATATAACCAAAAATAAAACACTGCAAGTTTAAGGCCCTTTTCACATGATCGGCCTGCTCGGATTCGCCTGTCCATTTTTCAGGGGGATCCGAGCGGGCCACCCATTAACTTCTATAGGCAGGCGGATGTCAGCGGATTTGTGTCCACTGACACTCGCCTTCCATCCAATTCAACAAGATCCGCTCAAAACAGATGTTTGGCGATACGTTCGCCACCAGTCCAGCGGATCACATGGGATCGAATGAAAACAGATAGGCTGTCCGTTTTCATCCAATCTCTCCATAGAGAACAGCGGGGCTCTGACAGGTTCATCTGAGCGGAGATGGACCTGTCATGTGAAAGGGGCCTAATATAAGAATTCGGATACACAAGTACCAAGCACAATATGAGGCTCGCAAAAATGAACAAATATCAGAAGGCAGAACAACTGCAGGTATAAATTCCATGTGGTAATGGAAAGAAGGACATGAAGAAGAATATATTTTTGTGAAATTATGCCCTCATCACTATCATTATTATTTATTATTATACACGATTTCTATAGTGCCAACAGTTTACACAGTGCTTTACAATGTAGAGTGGGGACAGCACAAATACAGTACAGTTCAATACAGAAGGGACAGGAGGGCCCTGCTCATAGAGCTTACATTCTAAAGAGGGGGTGGTGGTACAAAAGGTAATAGCTGCAGGGGATGATTTGATGGAGGGTGGCTCGGGTACAGTTCTTACGTGGGTGTGGGATAGGCTTCCTTGAATAAATTAGTTTTCAGGGATCTCCTAAAGGTGGACAGGTTAGGGGCTGATCGGATATACCGGGGCAGGGAGTTCCAGAGGATGGGAGAGGCTTTGGAGAAGTCCTGAAGGTGAGCATGGGAGGAGGTAACAAGGGAGCTAGAGAGCAGGAGGTCCTGGGAGGAGCGGAGGGGACGATTTGGGCGATATCTGCAGATGGGGTTGGTGATGTAGCTGGGGGCGATGCTGTGCATGCATAAATGTATATAAGCAAAAAAAACCCTTTAAATGGGACTATTGCAGGCTTGAAGTTATACACATGTAAAATTCATAACAAGCTTAATTATACATATTAAAATTGTATAAAGATAAAAAATAAGAAACTCATGCAGCTACATGACATTGGTACACAATTATAGGAAAACCACAGAATTCTGTTACCAATAGCAGTTTGAAGACCAAAGTATCCAATGTATTTCAAAATATAATTGTTTTGTTTTTCTTCTTCAGGTGTAAGTGGTTATTAAATATACATATCTACAACAGAGAGATATAGTTGGATATCAGATTAATACATATGACACGCAGTAATCACAGTACACATTAAATACCAACCCTTGTGGGTATAGTTCATCGCATGAAGAGGCGCATCATTTAAAATTGCAAAGTAAGCTTTGCTGCTGCATGATACCAAAAGTCGGCCCCACAAGTCCCCCTTACTGGGGACTGTGGGGATATCCCACCACAGGTCCACAGATGACCTTCATTTGGAAAGACCACTTATATATTATGGTGGAACTGTCCAGATAGGCCCAAAATGTGGTTATTGAGGCCCAAAATTGGGGCTGGTTGAGAAAGGGTTAACTTTAATCAGCCTTCAAAAAGCAAATCATAGTTATCTCCAATTAAAGATATCTAATACCATAAATCATGCCTTAAGAATCAAAAGGTCTGATTGATTTCTAGTGTAAACAATGAAACCAGACCGTGACCTATTACAACGTTCATACTATTAATGAGGAAAAGAAAGAAGAAAAAAATGTGGGGGTTAAAGAAAAGAGAGAGTGGGGTGTGCAGCTATGCGCTCTTACGGGATTTGATAATATCACTATAGGCCAGCCCAGCTTATATTCAGGCTACAAAGGAGTCAAAGGCAAATGAATAACTGAATTGGGACCATACTGTCCACATGAGCCTATATGATTCCAGCTCGTCGTTGTCTCTATCAAAAGTGTTCTATGTGGTCAATTTTGTCTAATTCACATGCCCATTCAGTCAGAGAAGGGGATATAGTTCTACTTTAAACATTGTCTTTACATTGTGCAGCCAGGCATTTTTTATATAACTGACAAAATCCCCCTATTTCTCTCCTTGCAACCATGGCAACAGAACTTGGTTTGTGCATGTAATTTCCAAGAACTCACTAAATCATATAATTGGCACTCCCAGCAGACGCAGAGTTTAATTACTCACAATTAATATGGTACTGCTGCATAGACCCCTTTCTCTAGCCTGTGATAACACTCCTCCGGGACCCCTTCCTTACACACACTGCGCACATCTAGTTTGGAGTCTTACACCAGTTCCCTGTAGTTAAAATTAGTTTTACTTCACTTTTAACATTTAAATCAATGGGGTTAGTTCTGCTTTAAGGTGAGATTAGAGATCGCAAGTTGTATGTCTCTTCTGTGATACACTTGGATTGGACCAAACTGTAAATTTCTTCTGATAGTTCTTCTGGGGATACAGTATTTTCTTTTTCATACATCATGGGACACAGAGTTAGGCTAATATTCATTACCTACTGGGTTATACTTCATCTCCAGGTGAATGGACGCTGGTAGACCAAAGGTGAAGAAAAGCACCAGGTGTCCCTCGTTTAAAACCTCAGGAACTGCTTCCTCAAGTGTCTCAGCACCAAGGCATTTCCGCCGCCAACAGGGCACTAGAGCCAGGGGCAAGCTGCAAGGCCAGGGGCAGAAAAAGCCCTGGGTCCAAAACTCTTCTAAACCCAGCACCAAGCCCTCCTTTTGAGGGGACGCTCCAACTCTATCGGGTGGGGGGAAGGCTGCTGCACTTTGTGGACATTTGGAGAACAATAGTTCAGGACGAGTGGGTCACCTCAACTATATCCCGCGGTTACAAGCTGGAATTGCGGGGGGTTCCACCTCAGAGGTTTCTAAGATCCAGTGTTCCCTCTGATCCTCCAAAAAGAGACTTATTGCTTCAGGCACTGCATCATTTAGTGCATCAAGGAGTGATTGTAGAGGTTCCTGTATCTGAAAGGGGCACAGGGTTTTACTTGAACCTGTTTATGGTTCAAAAACCAATCGGGGACACAAGGCCCATTTTGGACCTAAGATCCCTGAACCAGTATCTACTGATCCAGTTCTTTCAGAAGGAGTCTGTCCGCTCAGTAGTAGCCTCACTCCAGATGGGAAACTTTCTAGGCTCCATCAATATAAAAGACGTATATTTACACGTACCTATCTTTCAGCCTCATCAGAGGTTCCTGTGGTTTGCAGTAGAGGAAAGTCATTTTCAGTTTGTGGCTCTACCCTTCAGGCTTGCTACAGCTCCCTGGGTGTTCACAAAGGTCCTAGCACCAGTACTGGGTCTTTTAAGGGCCAAAGGGATCTTGGTGCTAGGTTATCTGGATGACCTCCTGCTCGGAGATCACTCACTACAGGCTCTAGAACAGAGCATAACATGCACAGTGCGGTATTTGGAAAGCTTAGGCTGGATCATAAATACCAAAAAGTCAACCTTGAGACCAGCTCAAAGTCTAAAGTATTTAGGTCTGATCCTAGATAAGATCCAATCAAGGGTATTTTTGCTACCCGTAAGGATCTGTGCCCTGAAGGATCAGGTGCTTCAGATAAGGGGGAACCAGACAACCCTTCATTCAGCTCTGTATGAGTCTTCTAGGGAGGATGGTGTCCTCCTTTGAGGCAGTGTCCTATGCCCAGTTCCATTTCAGGCCTTTACAACAAGACATCTTGTTGGCTTGGAACAGAAGGGGACAAGCCCTGGATTATCCAATGTTCTTATCTCCTTGGGCACGCTTAAGCCTAAACTGGTGGTTGCAGGATCAGAACCTGCGAAAGGGACAATCCTTCCTCCCGTTAACTTGAAGAGCACTGACTATAGACGCCAGTCTCTCAGGCAGGGGAGCGACCCTAGATGGGCTCACAGCTCAGGGGAAATGGTCAAGGACAAAACAGATCCTGCCCATCAACGTCCTGGAATTAGGGGCAATACATCTTGCCCTACGGTCCTGGACGGTGGAGCTTCAGGACTGCCCTTTCAGGGTTCAGTCCGACAGTGCCACTGCAGTGGCCTATATAAAATACCAAGGTGGATACAAGGAGTTGTTCAGCTCTGAAGGAGGTGAACCACATACTAGCCTGGGCAGAGGAACGTGCTGATTCTATCGGCAGTCCGTATCCCAGGAGTAGATAAATGGAAGGCAGATTATCTCAGCCGCCAGCAGATCTGCCCGGGGGAATGGAACACCCAGGGGGTGTTCCAGGAAATTTGCCAGCATTGGGGATGGCCAGAGGTCGATTTATTGGCATCTGGTTCCCGTTGATTGTGAGACTGAAAATAGAAGGGCCATGGACGCTTCCACATCGCCCCGATCTACTGTCTCAAGGTCCTATATTCCACCCCAATTTACAGTCTCTAAATTTGACGGCATGGCTATTGAAGCCAGGGTGTTAAAGGACTGTGGCATCTCGGGACCAGTGGAGTCTACCCTAGTGAATGCTAGAAAGGTTGTCACTGGGAAGGATCTATCATAAGGTCTAGAAGACTTATATTGCTTGGTGTGAAGCCAAAAAATGGCATCCTCGGAAATACGCGATTGGGGGAATTCTCTTTTTTTCTACAGTCAGCTGTGGAAATCACATCGGCTTTGTGTACAATCAGAGGTCAGATTTCAGTCCTGTCAGTATTCTTCCAAAGGCCTTTAGCCTCCCATTCGCTGGTTTGCGCTTTTATGCAGGGGACAACTTGTTGCTTCCCCCCATTTGGTCACCTATGTGTCCTTGGGACTTGAAGTTGGCGCTGCCTGTGTTACAGACACAACCATTTGAACCTATCAAGGAAATTCCATTAGACTTGCTGTCACGCAAGCTAGCCTTCCTGATGGCCATCACCTCAGCTAGAAGGGTGTCATTGTTGGCGGCCCTTTTGTGCAGGGAACAATACTTGATCCTTCACCACGACAGGGTCGTGTTACGGCCTGTTCCATCCTTTTTGCCAAAAGTGGTGTCAGCCTTTCTTTTAAATCAGGCCATTTTTTTGACGCCTTTTTTCTCTCAGCCTCGTTCGGCGGAAGAGAGACGACTGCATTCTTTGGACATTGTCCGGGCAGTCAAGGTTTATTTGTCTAGATGTGCAGAGATCCGAGGATCAGACTCCTTTTGTTTTATCAAAAGGACCCAAGAAGGGGCAGGCAGCTTCCAAAGCTTCCATTGCCAATTGGGTCCGTCAATTGGTCATTCAGGCCAATGGTCTGAAACATAAAGCTCCTCCCTTTAAGGTGAGAGCTCATTCTACCAGGGGTGTAGGAACCTCCTGGGCCTTTTGCCATCAGGTATCTGTGGCTCAGATTTGTAAGGCTGCTACCTGGTCTTTAGTGCATACGTTGACAAAATTTTATCAGGTGGATGTTCAGGCAGCCGAGGATTCGGCTTTCGGTGGCAGTGTACTGTGGGCTGCAGTATAAAGTCCGATGGCTATTGTTTGGCAGGGTGTCTCCCTCCCCTCAAGGCTATTAATCTGGGATGTCCCAGTAGTTAATGAATATTAGCCTGTGTCCCATGATGTATGAAAAAGAAAATAGGATTTTTTTGTCATACTTACCTGTAAAATCCTTTTCTTACATCATGGGACACAGAGGTGTCCCTCCCCTCTTTTTTTAAGATTCAGTGCTTGCTACAGAACTGAAGTACTTCCTGTATGGGAGGGGTTATATAGGGGATCACTTCCTGTCTAAAGACTTTTGGTCTACAGATGTCCATTTACCTGGAGATGAAGTATAACCCGGTAGGTAATGAATATTAGCCCATGATGTACTCAAAGAAAATTATTTTACAGCTAAGTATGATGACAAAATCCTATTTTTGCAATACTGGGGCTGGGGATGAGAATACTGGGGGTGCTGTATTTCTTATTACAGTATTGGGGCTGGTGATGATAATACTGGGGGTGCAGTATTATTGCAATGCTGGGGCTGGTGATGAGAATACTGGGAGCGCAGTATTTCTTATTACAATACTGGGGCTTGTGATGATACTACTGGGGGGTGCAGTATTTCTTATTACAGTATTAGGGCTGATGATACTGATATTTTTTCTTATTGCAGTAATGTAGCTGATGCTACTTGATACTACAATATTTCTTATTACTAGAGGTGTACCACATGGAAATTTTGGCTGGCCATTTTTTTTTAATTTTGATATTATGAATGTAAATGAATATAAATTTGTCAGACATTATTGGCACCTTTTAGCAGAAGAAAAGCTCAAGAAAAATGCATTCTTTAAATGCTATGTATGTCTTCACACTGGTCCGTTGCTCTTCCATTGTGGTGGTAAAAATCCTGCTTCCTGCATTTTTGGTCAGTTAAAAAAAAAAAACTCACCTCCCACGTTGAAATTCATTGAATACACAGCAAGAACGCATCAATAGCGCACCCGTGTTAAGTTTTTGCTGCGGTTTTTGAGTCATAAGATCTATGAAAAACACACCATCTGCACAGTAAAATCGTATGTGTTTTCGGCGCCATTATCAGCACCCTTTTCTGTGTCCGTAAAATGCTGAAAACACCATTTTCGGTACCAAAATTTCGGTGCATCTCTACTTATTACAGTAATGGAGCTGATGATGAGTATACTAGGGTTACGATATTTCTTAATACAGTTCTAGGGGCTGATGTGTTTGTAGCACAAGAAAAACCTTTACCCTCATTTCAGCCATATTAATTAGCACACTGGAATAGTCTGTTTCAGTGTATTTTGAACATAAAAAGAATAGGATCTGCAATATAATGCTAACATTCTTGCAGATGTATAAAGCCGACTTAAATGTGATTATATTTTCCTCTGCCTTAACAGAATAAGTTTTTCACTTCAAGTGGTTTCTAAATGCTATGTGCAAATCTTTCCAGTGAACGATTTTAGGATTGGGATATTAGCAGCAATGCTCATTTCCATGGTCTTGTTTCTGCACATCTTTCTATTATTTAATCTAGCGATTACACAGTCCTCTCTGTCAGCCCATTCTCACTGCCCAAAGTGCTATGAACAATAGGGGCATAATTATCTATACAGTTCTGTAGAAATGGAAAATAATTAGCCTATCATGAGAAATAGAGAGACTTGTTCATCTAACTATTAAAGAGTACTTTGTCTTGTTACGATGATTTTGAATGTGAAGTTTTATTGGAGATTTGCAATGCAGTCACAGAGGGTTTGTCTCATAGCGTTCAGAGAAGAGAACAAGATTTGATTGCTCCTAACTATCATACAACAAGAGTACATTTGACAGCTGAGAATGAGCGTAGCAACTAAGAATACTCATGACTTCTTGCATGTAATTGGGCCTTCTTGTGATCTTAAAGCTGATCTCTAGACAGAAAACTCACTGGTTCAAGTCTCGCAGTTTACCCCTCTCAATTTCCAGGCAGTCGAAGCCAGACAAGCCGGGTTGGGATGAGTGTGGCCATTGTAAAGGAGCAGGTCTCGGATTTGGGGCAGTCTGATTGGTGGACACGCCGTCAGGTGACATAAAAGGGGAAACCATGGCCTCCTTGGCCAGAAAGGCGCAATCACGATAGCTGGTACACCTTCCTCCATGATCCTTAGTAATGACTTGAACAGCAGGGCAATAGGCGGGACAGGTAAACTTGTTTGAAGTGCCATTTCTGAGAGAGTGCATCCTGGGCTAGCGCCTGTGGATAGAAGAGGCTGGAAAAGAGTTGAGGCACCTGACGTTTGAACGGTGTCGCCATCAAATCTATGTCCGGAACCCCCTCACTAGGCGAAGATCTCCGCTGGGTATCTTGGGTTCAGCATCCACTCCGTGTGGCTCGAGAACTTCCGGCTCTGCTGATCTGCCAGGGTGTTCTGAGGACCCGGTAGATACGATGCAGACAGGTTCAGTAAATGGACTTCGGCAAATGAGAAAATCTCCGCTGCCACAGGGAGAAGCTGTAGACTCCATGTGCCCCCTTGTTTCACAATATACGAAACTGCCGTTGTGTTGTCCATCAACATCTTGACCCTTTTGCCTTTAACTATATGCAAAAATGTTACGAGCGACTCCCTGGCTGCCTTCAGCTCCAGGAGATTCGTGGAGCATGGTGAGCGATGGTTCCACTTCCCCTGGGCCTTCAGGCCTCGACAGTGAGCCCCCCAACCCCGAAGACTGGCGTCTGAAGTAATCATGATCAAGTCTCCAGGATTGATGGGCCTTCCCAAAGAGAGGTTGGCTTGGAAATGAAGCGAGGAACTTGGAACTTCTGGTTCTGAGAATCGTGATGCCACTGGTTTAGGAGACAGAACTGAAACCTCCTCGTATGCCACTGTGCCCAAGCCACCGCTGGAATACATTCTGTTAAGAGGCCCAAACAGCTCATGGCCCGACGTACGGTGATTACAGGTGAAGATATCACCACTCCTCCTTACACACCCGATTGACCTTGTCTTCCGGAAGGAAAATCTTGTATTGTACTGTATCAAAGATCATACCCAAGATCATACCCAGGTATGTGATGTTTTGAGTTGGGATGAGGTGGCTTTTTGGGGAGATCATCCAACCGAATTCCATCAAGGCTTGCAAGACTTGATCCCGGTGCTTTACGAGAAGATCTCTGGACTGTGCCAACACCAGGACATCGTCCAGATAGTGGAATACGCAAACACCCCTTTTGCGAGGAAAGGCAATCCCCATCACCAAGACTTTTACTTTTGAAAAGGTTCTCGGGGAACTGAGGCCAAAGGGTAGGTATTTGAACTGAAAATGGCTGCCACTGAAGTGAAGCCTGAGATACCGCTGGTGAGCCGTGGCCACTTGGATGTGAAAAGGGGAGTGTCTCCATAGATCTCAAACGCCTATTGTTTCTTTGTACCATCGCAGATACTGACATGCGGAAAGTTTCTTGTTTGAGAAAGGCATTTAGGTATTTGAGGTCCAGGATGGGGCACCACTTGCCGGAAGACTTCCGTACTAGAAATATAGAGGAATAGACGCCCCTGCCTTCTTCTGATCTCGGAACCGGAACTATGGCCCGCAGACTCAACAACTCTGAAACGTAGGATTCTAGTGACATTCGCTTCTCTGAATATGCCGGAATCTTCGTCAAGAAAAAAAAAACTTCCTGGAGGCGGACTTTCGAAGTGAAGGCGAAACCCCTCGTGAACCACTTGCAGGACCCATGCATCTGATATCCTTTCCGCCTAGATGTTGCCAAAGTGGGCCAGCCTTGACCCCACTGGCAACATCTGGGCGGCAACCGGTCAGAAAGACTTGGTAGTCATCTTGGGAGACTGAGAGGCCTTGGACTTTGATCGATCCGTAAATGAGTTGCGTGGGCGCCATGAGGAATGGTTAAATTCTTTACCCGGGTGGTACGATCTTGCATCTCTGAACTGCTCCTGAGATCTCCTGTTTGTGCGAAAGGACTGCATACGATGCATTTGGTCCTGGGAGAGGAGGCCAGATTTTCCCCACAGTCACCCGACATATCGCATCCTCCAGAGTTTTCCCAAAGTGTCTTCCTTATAAAAATGGGATAGAACATAGGCCTTGTTTAGAGGCAGAGTCTGCAGACCAGTGCTTCAACCATAAGGCCCGTCTGGCCGTGACAGAATGTGCCATAATTCGTGAAATGAACCTCACTAGTTCTATAGCCGCTTCCACCATGAATTCCACAGCCAACCTGTGGCCCCGGAGGCTAGCAGAAACTGCCTCCTGTTCGCTCTGAGATCCAAGAGCCAATTCCACGTTTGAAGACCTTACTCTAACGGCCCTTAGGGCAACAGCTGGCCTGCAGGCTGCCCCTGCTGTAGAGAACACCCTCTTTAGGTCTGAATCAGCCCTCCTGTCCATGGAGTCCTTGAGCGATACGGTTTCCTCCAGAGGCAGAGTAATATGCCTTGGAAAGTATTACAAAGATGCGTCCACTTTTGGAGGTGTATTCCAGGGTTCTAGATCAGATGGCTGGAATGGGTAAAGTTTATTTACTCTATTCTAAAACACTGGCTTCCTATCAGAGTTAGCCTATTCATGTTCTTTTAGCTCCTTTATCTTCTCCATAAGAGGAAACTTAGGAAGATCCTTCTTTAAGTTAGAATAATACTTCTTTTGGTCCTGAGCATCTGAGGTAACCTCCTCCCATTCGATAGTCTGCTTAACTGTCATAATGAAAGCAGGAATTAAGAAAAAATCAAACGAAAATGAATCCATTTCACCTTGTGCCCCTTGAGAGTCTGCATCAGACCCGCTGGACACTAGCCCTGGTTCTGATGAATCGTCTTCCTGCACCGCCTGGTGCGTAGATTCACACAACCGTTTAGATGGCTTAGATACGCCATCACATGTCCAGCAGACACTGGCCACTGGACCCTTAGGATCCACCACTCTTCTACCCATAGACGAGGCCGTATGGCAATGTCTAGAAGATGGGCCGGGTGAAATAAAAGGGGATTCCTGATGAACATGGTGTCACTTGAACTTTGCTTTCGAATGAGAAGGACATGGAGATGATGAATGATGATTGCTGGATGAGGATATCAGCCTTTTGTGATTCTTGTATGAAGAGCCTCTCCCCCTGCAATAAGGATGGACCACTCAACATACAATGAGGAAGAAAGGACTACCCAGGAATCCGTAAGCGGCCCCTACCTTTCCGTAGTCTTCAGTGCCTCATCCACAGGAGCTGGCGAAGTCTCCCTGGGCTTAGAAGGAAAAAGGAGGAGTAGAAGATTAAAATCCCTGCTAAACAGCAAGAAATAAGGAAAACCAACCTGCACGCTCACCAGAAATACAGTTAGCAGGGCACAGGAAGGCAGTAAATCTAGTAATGTAGATCCCTTCTCCAGCAGTAAAAAGACAGGTGCTGACTGTAGGAAGATAGCAGAGGTTAGCAGAGGCCATGCAATCCAATACTCCGGCACAGATACGGCTGACATTCTTACCCAGCTCACAAAACGTTTCAGCCAGGGGAGCAGCAGCAGAATAAATGCTGTTCCGGCGCTTTAAAAAGGCGCCCCCACCCCCCCAGCTTGGCCAATGAGCATCCAGCATTCTCTAGCCAATCAGGATCCCAGGCTCGCGACCAATCTGAGACAGCGCTCTGAGGTCATCAGTCCGCACCGCGCCCGTGGAGTGCAGGAAAGCCAAGGAGTTAAGAGGGGGGAGGAGCCCCGAGCGCTGGCCAACAGCCTGTTCCACCCATAGAAGCCAATGGCTTCACTGGCCTGCTGATCAGCGTGAAACGCATGCTGTCTGCATGAGGAAAGAAGCATTGAGAGAAGAGAGAGAGCGCCCAGGATGGTGGCCCTAACTTCACTTGAGGCTCCTTTTATTTTATGCGGCTGCTCTTTACCCCGGCACCAGGAGTGCTCCTATCCCAGGGGGATTTACCCCCAACAAGAGGACCTTCCACCACGGGACCCTCGGAGGGAACAGAGAATTATCAGGAAAGTCAGGAGCGAGGACAAAAAAAAGAACACGGTCACCAGGTACAGCCTGCCATTTATACAAATATTCAGGAAGGTCCTATTGGAGGTCAAGGGGGCGGAGTTGACCCGCAGTGATGGAATGACGCAGAGCCAGGAAATGCATATCCTTAGCAGGTAAAACACTAATTTGTTATATATGTGCATCCAGCAGTGGTCATCACAGGTAATCACCAACTGTGTGAACGAATAACTTTGGCCGCTGACTAGGGCTGCTACCTCATCCTTTTAAAACCAAACACATATTAATTACACAGGTTCTGTGGCTGATTAAGGTGGTAATTAAACCCACTTAATGCCTTCTCTGCATTAAAGTGATACTAAAGTCTTATTTTTGTTTGTTGTTATTTTTAAACGAATCAAAAAATAACGAACAAAAGTCCTGGATGGCTTAACTCCAATGTAAAAATGCAAGGTTGAGAGGTCATCATGAACATTCAGACTTTATAAAGAATGCAACAGGAAATGTAAGGGTGCAATTAGGGAGGCTAAGATAGAACATGAAAAACACATAGCGGAGGCAAGCAAAAAAAATCCTTATGACACATCACAGGAAGCACCTCCATGGTTAACAGAGGACAGAATTAAAATTAGATTTGGGAAACCTAAACATTCATAAATCACCGGGACCAGATGGCTTGCATCTGAGGGTACTTAGGGAACTCAGTCAAGTAATTGCCAGACCATTGTTCCTAATTTTCACTGACAGTCTACTGACTGGAATGGTACCAGGTGATTGGAGAAAAGCCAGTGTAGCACCAATATTTAAAAAGGGCCCAAAATACATCCCTGGGAATTACAGACCCGTTAGCCTAACATCAATAGTATGTAAGCTCTTGGAGGGAATGATAAGGGACTATATACAAGATTTTAGTAACGAGAACGGTATCATTAGCAGTAATCATGATTCATGAAGAATCATTCTTGCCAAACCAATCCATCCTTCTAACCTTGTCTGAGGAGGTGAGTTGCCATCTAGATAATGGAAGGCACGTAGACGTGGTGTATCTGGATTTCGCAAAAGCATTTGATGCAGTTCCCCATAAACGTTTACTGTACAAAATAAGGTCCATTGGCATGGACCATAGGGTGAGTACATGGATTGAAAACTGGCTACAAGGGTGAGTTCAGAGGGTGGTGATAAATGGGGAGTACTCGGAATGGTCAGGGGTGGGTAGTGGGGTCCCCCAAGATTCTGTGCTGGGACCAATCCTATTTATTTTGTTCATAAACAACCTGGAGAATGGGGTAAACAGTTCAGTCACTGTATTTGCGGACGATACTAAGCTAAGCAGGGCAATCACTTATCTGCAGGATGTGGAAACCTTGCAAGAAGATCTGAACAAATTAATGGAGTGGGCAACTACATTGCAAATGAGACTTAATGTAGAAAAAAGTAAAATAATGCCTTTGGATGGCAAAAATATGAATGCAATCTTTATACACGGGGGGAGAACCTCTGGGGGAATCTAGGATGGAAAATGACCTGGGGGTCCTAATAGAGGGATAGACTCAGCAATGGCATGCAATGCCAAGCTGCTGCTAACAAAGCAAACAGAATATTAGCATTAGGGTTGTCCCGATACCACTTTTTTAGGACCGAGTACAAGTACCGATACTTTTTTTTCAAGTACTCGCCGATACCGATTACCGATACTTTTTTTTTAATGTCACGTGACAGGTTTTTTTTTGCTATTTTTTGGGGGGGGGGGGGGGGGGGGGGTGAACGTTGTATGTGTGTGTGTGTTTTTTTTTACAATTTTTATTTTTTACAATAATATTTTTTTATTCTTTATTGTTTGTTTTTTTTTTTTATCAGCCCTTTTGGGGGGCTTTGGTGAGATATCAGGGGTCTTAACAGACCTCTGATATCTCCCCCTTGAGACAGAGAAAGAGACAGAGGATAGAGATTCCCCAGTCCCTTTCTCTGCAGCGTCAGCTGCACTGAGAATGAATGGAGAGAAGACAGCGGCTCCTCTCCATTCATAAACTGACACATCGTAATCACAGGAGATTACAATGTTTCAGTTATGTGAATGGACAGAGTCAGCTGACTCTATCCATACACAAAGGAAGGAGGGGGAGGACAGAGGAACTGAGGGGGAGAACGGAGGGGACAGATAAGGAGAGAGGAATGCAGGGGACAGATAAGGAGAGAGGAACGGAGGGGGAGAACGGAGGGGGACAGATAAGGAGAGAGGAATGCAGGGGACAGCGGAGAGGAACGGAGGGGGCACGGAGGAGGATGCAGTGACAGTCAGCTGTGACCGATCACCGCTGTATGTCACTAAAGTTGGTGAAAGCCGCTGGGGGAGAATCTTGTAACTCCCCCACGCGCCGATCACAGCTGTCTTCTAGGTATCGGGGGAAGCATCGGGAGCATTTGCCCGAGTACAAGTACTTGGGCAAATGCTCGGTATCGGTGCCGATACCGATACTAGTATCGGTATCGGGACAACCCTAATTAGCATGCATTAAAAAGGGGATCAACTCCAGAGATAAAACGATAATTCTCCCACTCTACAAGACTCTGATCCGGCCGTACCTAGAGTATGCTGTCCAGTTCTGGGCACCAGTCCTCAGGAAGGATGTACTGGAAATGGAGCGAGTACAAGGAAGGGCAACTAAGCTGATAAAGGGTCTGGCGGATGTTAGTTATGAGGAAAGGTTGCGAGCACTGAACTTATTCTCTCTGGAGAAGAGACGCTTGAGAGTGGATATTTCAATTTATAAATACCGTACTGGTGACCCCACAATTCGGGATAAAACTTTTTTGCGGAAGGGAGTTTAATAAGACACGTGGCCACTCATTAAGATTAGAAAAGAGGTTTAACCTTAAACTACGTAGAGGGTTCTTTCTTTACTGTAAGAGCGGCAAGGATGTGGAATTCCCTTCCACAGGCGGTGGTCTCAGTGGAGAGCATCGATAGTTTCAAAAGACTATTAGATAAGCACCTGAACGATCACAACATACAGGGATATACAATGTAATACTGACATATAATCACACTCATAGGTTTGACTTGATGGACTGTGTCTTTTTTTCAACCTCACCTACTATGTAACTATGTTATACCTACCTGCTCTGTGCAGGGGTTTTGCACAGAGCAGCCCAGATCCTCCTCTTCTCGGGTCCCTCTCTGGCGCACCTGGCCCCTCCCTCCTGCTCCCACAGCAAGCAGCTTGCTATGGGTGCACCCAAGCCGAGCCGCTTGCTCTGTGTGGCCATTCAGACATGGAGTCGTGCCTCGGCCCTGCCCCCCCTCTCACCTCATTGGGACACTGACTTTGACAGCAGCAGGAGCCAATTGGGGGCGGGCCAAGCCACGACTGTCTGAATGGTCACACAGGGCAGCGACTGGGCTTGAGTGCGCAATAGCAAGCTGCTTGCTGTGAGGGCAGGAGGGTGGGGCCAGGAGCGCCAGCGAGGGACCCGAGAGGAGGAGGATCTGGTCTGCTCTGTGCAAAACTACTGCATAGAGCAGGCAAATATAACATGTTTGTTATTTTTAAAATCGAAGAAAACTTTAGTATCACTTTAATACAGATAAGGCATTAAGTGAGTTTAATTACCATCTTAATCAGCCACAGAACCTGCGTAATAAATGTGTGTTCAGTTTTATAGGGATGAGGTGGCAACCCTACCGCCATTGAAGTGTGCAGGCAAGGTGGCCGTAGCTAGCTGCTCACCTCTGTAAAACACCAGCAACAGGAATCGATAGATTCCCACCGCTGCCATTTGCATTGTGGCAAAACACCCGTGTGAATTTAGCCATATACTGAAAAGAGATCTTTCATCAAGTTCACTAAGGAAATGTTTGCCAAGTGATGGATTACATCTGTTCCAAGTGAGCAATAGATGGGCAATTAGTGGTAGGAGACCTAGAACACATAATAACACAGACGTTTCAGTATGACTGCGCACTAAGACCCCTTTCACACTGGGGCGTTTTTCAGGTGCTTTAGCATTAAAAAAAAGTGCCTGTAAAGCACCTGAAAGAAGCCTCATCTGCAATCCCAATGTGAAAACCCGAGTGATTTCACACTGGGGCGCTGCGCTGGCAGGGCATCAAAAAAAAGTCCTGCAAGCAGCTTCTTTGTAGCGCTTTCATGTTTTTGCTTCCGGTCTGGGTGCGCTGATGGCCCGAGCCCTTTCACACTGCCAGCACCCAAAAAACACCTGAAAAACACCCCAGTGTATAAGGGGTCTTAAGCGTCGCTTTACCAGCATTTTTCGGGCGCTGGCAGTGTGAAAGGGCTCGGGCTTTCACATTGGGATTGCAAATGAGGCTTCTTTCAGGCGTTTTTTTTAACGCTAAAGCGCCCGAAAAACGCCCCAGTGTGAAAGGGGTCTAATGATTTCATTGCTCCTGTTTTTCTTCAGAGTAATTGTAGAACACAGCCAATCCCTGATAAGATGGAAAATAGATTCAGCAAGACCTCCAGTTATTTAGTTGAACTGACAGTATTGCCAGTTAAATCAACACATTTTATTCATGCTGTTTGATTAAATAAAAATATCCAAGTGATGTTAAAGACAGTTATTTATGCTATCCAGTCATGAGACTCGTTAACGCGCCGTGTTGACAGCAACAAATAAAAAAACATTAAGAATTAAGAAGTGTATTAAAAGAAAGCTTGTCATATAACAAGAAAATTGCCTATTACCTTGTCTAGGTGAAGTGAGCCACTAATTGTCAAAGCAATGGTTACCAGGCTTTAGTACTGGGACATTGCACGTAGTCTTCTATGAAGGACTATTCATAAATGTATGAAGATTTGATCTTAAAGTATAGCTAAAGGCAAAACTTTTCTTTTAGTTTTGGATAGAGGGGAGAAGGATTAGAACACTTATCAGTTTTTATTGCTGTCTGTGCCCCTGTTAAGAAGATTCCCCCTTCTCTATTTGTCCTTTTACCATTATCATTGAAAGGTAAATTAAAAGAAAATCCAAAATGTTGGGTTATCCCCAGAAAAGTAATAGAGGGGAAATCTTCCATTAGACACACTAGGTCTGGTGACTTGGGGGTCCCCAAGGCATTCTTTTAATTTGGAGGGATTCCCTCTAACTTCCTGTTTTAGCTATAAGACAGGAAGTGAAGGGAAATCTCTGCAATGGGATACAGATGGTGAAAAAATCTGACACTAGTTATAACCATCCCTTACTCTATCCAAAATGAAAAAAAAAAGTTTTGCCTATAGTTCTACTTAATGAGCCTCATCAGTATAACCAGAGAGCAGCCGTGCTAGAGAAAAGCCATGCTGCTACAGGGTGAGCATGTCTATAGATAAGGATGGACACTTGTGCTACCCTTAAGGCTTAAATGTAAAAGTTTTTTCAGTTAGTTCACACCATAGCACATGCAAGGCATATGTATATTTACTTTACAGTAAATTGCCAGTCATTCTTAATGCTACCCCAACATACATACGAAACGGTAAAATCAGATGCACAAGCACTTATAGATATAGATACAGATATGAATGCTGTGCATTGCCGTTTTCTGCATTATCAAACATACTGCAGGTGCAATTTATTTTTGTGCATTAAGATTCATTAAGAGCCAGTTTAAAATGAATAGGCTGCTTAAAGCAAACATGTTGCCACTTTAAAGCTTACCCTAGCCTAACCTTCATTCTTGTACAGCTGTGCAGGCTCCTCTACTGCAATTGTTTACTCTGAATTCACTGTACACTGTGAGCTTCTCACAATGTGCATTACAAGCTGCAGCAAGTCACTTGGAGTCTGTCTCATTTTCCTGCCTGAGGACATCAAGTATTACAGTGCCTCGAAAAAGTATTCATACCCCTTGACATTTTCCACATTTTGTCATGTTAAAACCAAAAATGTAAATGTATTTTATTGGGTTTTTATGTGATAGACCAACACAAAGTGGCACTTAATTGTGAAGTGGAAGGAAAATGATATAGTTTTCAATTTTTTTTACAAATAAATATGTGAAAAGTGTGGCATGCATTTGTATTCAGCCCCCTTTACTCTGATACCCCTAACTAAAATCTAGTGGAACCAGTTGCCCTCAGAAGTCACCTAATTAGTAAATAGAGTCCACCTGTGTGTAATGTAATCTCAGTATAAATACAGCTGTTCTGTGAAGCCCTCAGAGGTTTTTTAGATAATCTTAGTAAACAAACCGCATCATGAAGGCCAAGGAACACACCAGACAGGTCAGGGATAAAGTTGCGGAGAAGTTTAAAGAAGGGTTAGGTTATAAAAAATATATCCCAAGCTTTGGACATCTCACAGAACACTGTTCAATCCATCATCCAAAAATGGAAAGCCTATGTCACAACTGCAAACCTACGAAGACATGGCCATCTATCTAAACCGACAAGCTGAGCAAGGAGAGCATTTATCAGAGAAGCAGCCAAGGGGCCCATGGTAACTCTGGAGGAGCTGCAGAGTTCCACAGCTCAGGTGGGAGAATCTGTCTACAGGACAACAATTTGTCGTGCACTTCACAAATCTTCCCTTTATGGAATAGTGGCAAGAAGAAAGCCATTGGTGAAAAAAAGCCATAAAAAGTCCTGTTTGCAGAAGCCATGTGGGGGACACAGCAAACGTGGAAGAAGGTGCTCTGGTCAGATGAGACCAAAATGTATCTTTCTTTCTCGAACATCACGGGACACAGAGCCACAGTAATTACTGATGGGTTATATAGGTATCACTGGTGATTGGACACTGACACACCCTATCAGGAAGTTCAACCCCCTATATAATCCCTCCCCCTTGCAGGGATACCTCAGTTTTTACGCCAGTGTCTTAGGTGATGGACGTGTAAAGATGTCCTGTGCTGAGCTCCAAAGGGAATATCCTAAGATCCTATACTGGGGCAAGCCAGGCGAACCGGATCCATTCAAAGTGTCTTTTCATGGCCGAATTGAATGGTACCCGGGCCTCGTGTCCGAAGAAACAAGGTTTTACCCGTAATGCTTCTCTTTTTAGAGAGCTGGACCCCGCAGATCAGAAAATGGCTTTAAACTTCCTAATTTCTGGCGAGGTGCTTTACGGTCCCAGAACTGTTGGATCCCCCTACTGATGGGGGCCCCAGTCTCTGACGATTTTTTCAAACGGAGCCCACCGTGAGAGGTGAAGATTGGGTCTGCGTAAACAGCACCCTGCGGCTGGATAAGGTAAGAGGAGATTCCACAGAATTTTTGAGTTCTAGTGGCTTTTCTCCTTTAAGGTAAATGCATGCTATGCCTATTGTGACCACCGGGGGCTGCCAAGAGCACAAACCTACACATGCTGACTGACTGTCTCAGGTGTTCAGTGCTGATTATGTCCCAGCATCTCAAAGCAGGCTGCAAGCAGGTAAGGTGGAAAGGGGGATTTCTCATGTTTGAATGTTCCCCCCAGGCTAGAGAGGGGCCACAGGGGTCTAGAAAGTGGTTATACCACCCGGGCTCTGCGGCCTAATGGCCACCATCTCTGAAGATAGCCGTTCAGGGAGATCTTGTTACCAGTCTCCCTCCTTCCCCCCCCCCCATCCCCAGCCTTTTATCCAGAAGCATGACAGGAGAGTCAAAAAGCGCTCGTTTTTTTCAAAACTCGAGGGGGGGGGCGGTAGAGGAGGGGGCGGGATGTCAGCACAGAGTGTTTAGACTCCCACTCAGGCCAGCTGCAGGCTATTAAAGGCACTCTGTACAGGTGCACTCAGCCTTCTGAGAGACACAGAGCTGACGGTCGCATGTAAGGTGGGACACAGGCATTCTCCTAGGCAGCATTTACTGAAGTAACACCAGACTGAGCATTGGGTAGCAAGGCTCTTAGCCAGACTACATCGCTCAGCGGGCAGTGTTCATTTGTATACCTCACACCTTGTTGCTTTGCACTATGGGTAGAAGAGGTTCAAGCACCCAGGAACCAGAGACACTAGGGGATCTCGTTCAGGTTCTGAGGGCCCCCTGTCGGCAGCATCCTCCCCCCCTAAAGATGGGCCAGGGACGGCTAGCCAGGGAGAGCCATCGGGGTCAGGGGCTACACCTGCTTCTGGCACTTCAGCCCCTGTATATATTACACAAGAGGTTTTTTCCTCAACCATTAATGGTCTAGAGGAAAGATTAATGGCCGTGATTACGTCTTCACTCAGTGGAAGAAAACGCACTAGGCTTTCCTCTGTTCCCCAAGACCCTCAGACAGAGGAGCTCTGGGATAAAGGAGATGAATCCCTTTCAGAGGATCGGGATGGGATGGATGATTCCTCTTCGGAGGATTCAGGTGGAGAGGGACCCTCTGCGACTTCCCAAGAGGAGAAAGTCTTAGTGCAGATCCTCACTGGATTGGTCTGCTCCACATTTAAGTTGCCCATACCTGAAACTGCTAAAGAATCCTCTTCTGCTTTGGGGTCACTGAAACCTTTCCAAGCAGCACATGCTTTTCCTGTTCATACTTTACTTGAAAAGCTTATTTATTCTGAGTGGGATCACCCAGACAAACGTTTTTTTCCGCCGAGAAAGTTTTCAACACTTTATCCGATGGAAGAAAAGTTTATTAAAATGTGGGGAATACTGGCTATTGATGCCGCCATTTCCTCCGTAAATAATAGCCTGACTTGTCCTGTAGACAATGCTCAGATGCTCAGGGATCCTGTAGATAAAAGGATGGAATCCCTATTGAAGGATGTTTTCTCCCCTAGCAGGATCAGTGGCCCAACCTGCAGTAGCAGCGATTGGAGTCTGTCAATACTTAAGAGACCATGTTAAGCAGGTCATCAAAGTATTACCTGAACAGCAGGCCCAGGGGTTTGCTAACCTTCCAGCGACCTTATGCTTTGTGGTTGACGCCATTAGAGATTCTATCGTGCAAACCTCCCGTCTTTCACTGGGGTTGGTGCATATACGTAGAATCCTATGGTTGAAAAATTGGTCAGCCGAAGCACCATGTAAGAAGCTACTGGCTGGGTTTCCATTTCGTGGTGCAAGGTTGTTTGGAGAGGACTTGGATAACTATATCAAGAGAATCTCTTGTGGGAAAAGCACTCTCTTACCTGTCAAGAAGAAGAGTAAGCGTCCCTCTTTCAAACTGACTCTTTCCCCAGCGCCGGGGGCTTCAGCCTCCAGGCAGTCTCGACGGCCGCCTCCATCGGGGTCCAGAGACAAGAGTCAACCCCAGGGACAAAAGAAGTCCTGGGAAAAGAAGCCTACTAGGCAAAACACTAAGACCTCTGCATGAGGGGGCGCCCCCGCTCACTCGAGTGGGGGGAAGACTGCGACAGTTCTCAGAGCTCTGGCACGAGGACTTCCAGGACAGATGGGTAGTCTCCACGGTAACCTTAGGGTACAAGCTGGAGTTTCAGGAATTCCCTTCTCCTCGGTTCCTCAGATCAAATGTTCCCAGAGACCCAGAGAAGAAGCAGTCGCTCCTTCTAGCGTTAGAGCGACTTTTGTCGCAGGAGGTCATTATGATAGTTCCCGCAAAGGACCAGGGATTGGGCTTCTATTCCAACCTTTTTACGGTCCAAAAGCCAAATGGGGATGTCAGGCCCATTTTG
Organism: Aquarana catesbeiana; assembly: GCF_042186555.1. NCBI lineage: Eukaryota > Metazoa > Chordata > Amphibia > Anura > Ranidae > Aquarana > Aquarana catesbeiana. The sequence continues at coordinate 135,522,722 of NC_133325.1, read as the reverse complement.
GACTTAAGGGATCTGAACCGATTCCTAAGGATTCAATCCTTCCGCATGGAATCAATTCGAACAGTAGTTCCCACCCTGCAGGGAGGAGAATTTCTGGCATCAATAGACATCAGAGATGCATATCTGCATGTGCCCATTTTTCCTGCTCATCAGAAGTTTCTGCGCTTCGAGGTAGGAGGGCGCCATTTCCAGTTTGTGGCTCTGCCTTTTGGGATAGCCACTGCACCTCGAGTGTTCACAAAGATCTTGGCTCCTCCTCTGGCCAGATTAAGGGCTCAGGGTATAGCTGTCATAGCATACCTAGACGACCTGCTCTTGATAGACCGGTCGGTAGCCTCTTTGAAACTTGAGGACCACGGTCAGGTATCTAGAACACCTGGGTTGGATCCTCAACTTAGAAAAGTCTTTCCTAAAACCAGTAAGAAGACTGGAGTATTTAGGTCTGATTATAGATACAAGCCAGGAGAAAATATTTCTACCCCAGGCAAAGATCACTGCTTTGAGAGAGCTGATTCTGACAGTAAGGACCAAGAAGGGTCCCTCAGTCCGCCTTTGTATGAGGCTACTAGGGAAGATGGTGTCTTCATTCGAAGCAGTTCCCTATGCTCAGTTTCACTCAAGAATGCTGCAACACAGTATTCTGTCGACCTGGAACAAGAAGGTTCAGGCATTAGACTTTCCGATGCACCTGTCGCATGCGGTGCGTCAGAGCCTCAATTTGTGGCTCATACCCGAAAACCTGCAGAAGGGGAAATCCTTTCTACTGGTTACCTGGACGGTGGTAACAACAGATGCCAGTCTGTCAGGTTGGGGAGCAGTTCTGGAACAGGCTGCGGTCCAAGGGGTATGGTCCAAGACAGAGAGGACCTTACCCATCAACATTCTGGAGATCCGGGCGATACATCTAGCTCTAAAAGCCTGGACTATCAGGCTACAGGGTTGTCCGGTCAGGATCCAGTCCGACAATGCCACAGCAGTGGCTTATGTCAATCATCAGGGAGGCACCCGGAGCCGAGCTGCTCAAAAAGAGGGGAACCAGATCTTAGTCTGGGCAGAGATGCATGTGCCATGCATATCGGCAGTTTTCATCCCGGGAATAGAGAATTGGCAGGCGGACTATCTAAGTCGCCAGCAGTTACTTCCAGGGGAATGGTCTCTGCATCCCGATGTCTTTTGGGCCATATGCCAAAGATGGGGGGTTCCAGATGTAGATCTCTTTGCATCCCGATTCAACAAAAAGATAGACAGATTTGTGGCAAGGACAAAAGATCCTCTTGCATGCGGGACGGATGCGTTGGTGATTCCGTGGCATCGGTTCTCACTGATTTACGCATTCCCGCCTATTCTGCTACTACCACGACTCCTTCGCAGGATCAGGCAGGAAAGGAAGTCGGTACTTCTGGTGGCCCCCGCTTGGCCCAGAAGGACTTGGTATGCAGAAATAGTAAGGATGACGGTGGGTTCCCCGTGGACCCTACCGGTACGCCCAGACCTGTTATCTCAGGGTCCAGTGTTCCATCCTGCCTTACAAACGCTAAATTTGACGGTTTGGCTATTGAGACCCACGTTCTGAAGAGTCGTGGGCTCTCAGGTCCTGTCATATCTACCTTGATTAATGCAAGGAAGCCAGCTTCCAGGATGATTTATCATAGAGTCTGGAAGGCTTATATAACCTGGTGTGAATCCAGAGGTTGGCATCCCAGGAAATATGTCATAGGTAGAATCCTTGATTTTCTACAGATGGGATTAGAGATGAAGCTGGCCTTGAGTACCATCAAGGGCCAGGTTTCTGCTTTATCAGTATTATTTCAGCGGCCACTTGCTTCGCATTCTTTGGTCCGAAACTTTATGCAGGGGGTGATGCGTCTTAATCCTCCGGTTAAAGCGCCCCTAAACCCCTGGGACTTGAATTTGGTCCTGGCTGTGTTACAGAAACAGCCTTTTGAACCAATAAGTCAGATTCCTTTGGTCTTGTTGACAAGGAAATTAATTTTTCTGGTGGCCATCTCTTCTGCTAGAAGAGTATCAGAATTAGCAGCTCTTTCCTGTAAGGAGCCTTATTTGATTATACACAAGGATAGAGTGGTACTACGCCCTCATCCTAGTTTTTTACCGAAGGTGGTTTCTGATTTTTCATTTAAACCAAGACATTGTTCTACCTTCCTTTTTTCCAGATCCCTGTTCTCCGGAAGAGAGATCTCTACATTCGTTGGATGTAGTAAGAGCAGTTAAGGCCTATCTAGGGGCAACTACTCAGATCCGCAAGACGGATGTTTTGTTTGTGCTGCCAGAGGGTCCCAATAGAGGACAGGCAGCGTCAAAAGCTACCATTTCTAAATGGATTCGACAGTTGATCATTCAAGCTTACGGTTTGAAACAGAAGATTCCTCCGTTTCAGATCAGGGCACATTCCACAAGGGCTATTGGTGCTTCTTGGGCAGTGCATCACCGGGCCTCTATGGCTCAAATCTGCAAGGCCGCAACCTGGTCTTCAGTTCATACATTCACCAGATTCTATCAGGTGGATGTGAGAAGGCATGAGGATATCGCCTTTGGGCGTAGTGTGCTGCAGGCAGCGGTACAGGGTCCTCAGGTCTGATTGCACCCTACTTGGTCGTGGTCCCCACCCCTCAGATAGCATTGCTCTTAGACATCCCATCAGTAATTACTGTGGCTCTGTGTCCCGTGATGTTCGAGAAAGAAAATAGGATTTTTTAAAACAGCTTACCTGTAAAATCCTTTTCTTTCGAAGGACATCACGGGACACAGAGGTCCCGCCCCTCTTCTAATACACTATATTGCTTGGCTACAAAACTGAGGTATCCCTGCAAGGGGGAGGGATTATATAGGGGGTTGAACTTCCTGATAGGGTGTGCCAGTGTCCAATCACCAGTGATACCTATATAACCCATCAGTAATTACTGTGGCTCTGTGTCCCGTGATGTCCTTCGAAAGAAAAGGATTTTACAGGTAAGCTGTTTTAAAAAATCCTATTTTTTGGCCTAAATGCAAAATGCTATATTTGGTAGAAAACACTGCACATCGCCCTGAACACACCATCCCCACCGTGAAACATTGTGGAGGCAGCATCATGTTGTGGGGATGCTTTTCTTCAGCAGGGACAGAGAAGCTATCAGAGTTGATGGGAAGGTGAATGGAGCCAAAAACAGGGCAATCTTAGAAGAAAACCTGTAAAGCCGCATACACATGAGCGGAATGTCCGACAGAAAAAGTCAGACGGAAGCTTTTCATCGTCTATTCTGATCGTGTGTGTGTCTCATGTGACTTTTTTTTTTCGAAAATTCTGACGGACCTAGAAATAGAACATGTTCTAAATATTTCTGACAGAACCAATTCCTATCGGGAAAACCGCTCGTCTGTATGCTGTTCCGACAGACCAAAAACGACGCTTGCTCTGAAGCAAGTACGAGACGGAAGCTATTGGCTACTGGCTATTGAACTTCCATTTTCTAGTCCCGTTGTACGTGCTGTACGTCACCGCGCTCTGGACAGTCGGACTTTGGTTGGACTTTGGGTTGACCATGTGTAGGCAAGACCGCTTGAATGGAATTCCTTCGGAGAAACCTTTGGAGTTTATTCCGACTGCAAAACCGGTCGTGTGTACGCGGCATTAGAGTTTGCAAAAGACTTGAGACTGTGACAGAGGTTCACCTTCCAGCAGGACAACAACCCTCAACATACAGCCAGAGCTACAATGGAATGGTTTAGATCAAACATATTCATGTGTTAGAATGGCCCGGTCAAAGCCCGGACCTAAATCCAATTGAGAATCTGTGGCAAGACTTGAAAATTGCTGTTCAGAGACACTCTCCAATCTGACAGAGCTTGAGCTATTTTGCCCCCCCCCCACCCCCACCCATCAAGGCATTTTGATAATTTTTTTAGCTCATGGCTTGCCTTTGGGCTCAGGAATGTTGGGAGGAGTACTGAGGCAGTGTGTAGTAATGTTTTCAAGAAGCTATGTACAACACCCTCCCACCACCGAAGACCTCCCTACATTGCATAGAGACTCAGTAATGTCACTGGGTCTAAAATAAGATATGCAATGACAACCGGTTTTATTAGCATGTTGATGGTGAAGGGGAAGAACCAGAGAAGGCAGAATATACGAAAATTAAGCTTCAATAAGTGGAACAAAACTCTCTAAATCAACATTAAAGTGAAAATAAAAAAATACCTTTATTTCTATGGATAATATTAGAAACGTTAATATTGTGCATTATTGGGATTGCTAAATTCCTGATTAGAAACAACAGTCTAATCCAAGCATTCAGCAATTCTCCTGCGCTTTACAGACAACGGTGTGCTCACAGGCGCTTCCTGAAAGTCAGTGTCTGTGTTAGCAGCACAACCCCACCCGCCCCGTCCACATCCTGCCATGCTCCGCCCCTGTCTTGCTCCACCCTGCCCAGCCCCTCAATGATCGCTCCTATCGGCAGCAGAGTAACAGACATGGTCATTTCCAAGAGTGATGCTCCTGTGGTCAGTTTGAAAGAGTAAAGCAGGGAGTTTAGCAAGGATCACCAGGTATTTCACACAATGGAAGCAATGCAAAGAAAACAGGATACTTTTTTACACAAGTACATGGTACAACATACATCAGGAAATATGAAATGTTGGGGTAACATACTATTTAAGTTCCACTTTAAGGAAGGTAAAAGATTTAATGCCTGTAAAAAAAAAAAAAGACATTTTTTACCCGTCCCACTGCCAATATATTTGTGGCTTTGAAGAGATACCGCTACTTCTGCATTTGAGCATTCCCATTTTTGTTTTGGTCCCATCCACAGGGACTACTTTGTCACTACAGGTTCCTGTTAAGACACTTTACAACATTGTGCATCAAGGTATGAATATCTGTGCCCATTTATGATATGGCAGTTCTGGAAGATCTGGGGCTATTGGCAAATCAAACCTATAGTTAATACAAGGCATACTTGTAATGATATTGACAGCTCTTATTCCTTACAGAGACTTCAGTCTCATCCAAATGCAGCATGTTTGTAGTGATAACAGCATGACACCTGGGTTGAATGTAGTAGAGTGTTACAATTGGTGGCAGTGCGTCCATAAGGGCCCCTCTCTCCTGCCACCCCCTCTATCACCAATAGGTTGATTCATGTATTGCATGAATCTATCTATGGCGACCGTTGCCACCCCCTATTCGGGCGCTGGGTGCCTGAATTACAGCGGCGGGGTATTTTTTTTTTTGAAGCACCTGATTAGAGCCATAGGCTCTAATAGGCGTCAAAAAAAGTAAACAGGGAGTGTCATGCTTGGCGCTCGCAGTTCACTCAGCTGTGTTTGGAAAGCTTATGAATATTCACTTTCCTAACACTGAACCGCCTCTCCGCCAATCAGGTGCTCGGGTCTGTTACTGAAACAGCTGAAACGACAGGCGCTGTGATTGGACGCCTATCAGGCATCCAATCATAGCAGAGGATGGGAAAGCTAGGACGGGAGAAGACATCGAGGAGCATGGAGGACACCGCTCGCCTCCGTCACCCGCTGCCCCACCGAGACAGGATAAGTGCCGGGCGGGCGGGAGCATTTGATATGGCACAGTGGGAGCATTTGATGGCACAGTGGGAGCGTTTGATGGGCACAGTGGCTGCGTTTGATGGGCACAGTGGCTGCGTTTGATGGGCACAGTGGCTGCGTTTGATGGCACATTGGCGGCAGTTGATGGCACATTGGCGGCAGTTGATGGCCTCATTGGCGGCAGTTGATGGCCTCATTGGCGGCAGTTGATGGCCTCATTGGCGGCAGTTGATGGCCTCATTGGCGGCAGTTGATGGCCTCATTGGCGGCAGTTGATGGCACATTGGCGGCAATTGATGGGCACAGTGGCTGCGTTTGATGAGCACATGGGCCGCCACTGTGCCATCAATTGCCGCCTCTGTGCCCATCAATTGCTGCCACTGTGCCCATCAAACGCAGCCACTGTGCCCATCAATTGCCTCCACTGTGATTGGCATGGTGGCGGCGTTTCATGGGCACAGTGGCGGCATTTCATGGGCACAGTGGCTGCTTTGATTGTGGCAGTATTTGATGGCACAGTGAGGCTGCAATTGATGGGTCTTTTTTCCGAATTTTTCAGTTTGTTTGCGCCCCCCCAAAAAATTTTGAGCACCAGCCGCCACTGGTTACCATACATACTGTGTGTCCTGGTAGGATCACTCCTTTAGAGTATGACGGCAGTCCAGTAAAGAATTGCAGTTTAAAGTAGTATCAAACTCAAAAGCAAACATGCTTTATATTGAAGCTTACCAATTCTTAGATCTGATGACTGTATTAGGCCAGTCATACTCGGTGCAAATTTCTTTGCAAGATTCCCCCATCAACACAGACAGTGCTGACAGGGCAATTCATGGCACAGTGGGAGCATTTGATATGGCACAGTGGGAGCATTTGAAATGGCACAGTGGCTGCGTTTGATGGGCACAGTGGCTGCGTTTGATGGGCACAGTAGCTGCGTTTGGCACAGTGGCGGCAATTGATGGCACAGTGGCAGCAATTGATGGCACAGTGGCAGCAATTGATGGCACAGTGGCGGCAATTGATGGCACAGTGGCGGCAATTGATGGCACAGTGGCAGCAATTGATGGGCACAGTGGCTGCGTTTGCTGGGCACAGTGGCTGCGTTTGCTGGGCACAGTGGCTGCGTTTGCTGGGCACAGTGGCTGCGTTTGCTGGGCACAGTGGCGGCGACTGGCACAGTGCATTGGTGGCAATTGATGGCACAGTGGCTGCGTTTGATGGGCACAGTGGCTGCGTTTGATGGGCACAGTGGCTGCGTTTGATGGCACAGTGGCGGCAATTGATGGCACAGTGGCAGCTTTTGATGGCACAGTGAGGCTGCAGTTGATGGGTCTTTTTTCCAAATTTTTCAGTTTGTTTGCGCCCCCCCCAAAAATTTTGAGCACCAGCCGCCACTGGTTACCATACATACCGTGTGTCCTGGTAGGATCACTCCTTTAGAGTACGATGGCAGTCCAGTAAAGAATTGCAGTTTAAAGCAGTATCAAATTCAAAAGCAATCATGCTTTATATTAAAGCTTACCAATTCTTAGATGTGATGACTGTTTTAGGCCAGCCATACACGATGCAAATTTCTTTGCAAGATTCCCCCATCAACACAGACAGTGCTGACAGGGGAATCGGCAATTGTCTTCTCCAATTTAAACTAAAAAAATTGTGCTAGTCTCAAAAAATGATTGTAAACTCAATCCTTAATGTGACATGATACACTTTGTGCATAAAAAATTTCCTAATACTTTTAAGTGATGAAATTCACAATTCAGAAAATGTACAGAAAATGAATCTTTGTGGTAGATATGTAAAAATCCAAAAGCTGATTAGACAGGGATTCCACCACCAAACAGTCATGTAGCACCTGTTAAATTTTCTTCTCCCGGCACGGGGGCTGGCGGGGGAAGCCGGTGATTGTCGCTCCAGAAGGCTCGTTGTACCCAAGTTGATCGATCAGTTTGGTACATTCAGCCTGCCCATTAACAGTTTGAATCTACACTGAACCGGCTGAGATTCAGACTGTGTATGGCTGGCCTTAGTTTCCTTTTCTAGGTTTTCTTCCTTCTATTTTCATCTGGTGATCAGGCCAGTAAGTCTGTTGTTTTTCAAAACAAAAGCTCTCTTGCAGTTACAGGGATCAGACGGATCATTTTATACTGGCAGGGGTGCTTAAAATGCTTTTATTTATGTGAAAATTTTATACTGTAAGGAAAAATAATTTCCTTTCCTTGTTTGTTCTAACTGATTATAACATATTACTTGGATTTCAGCTTTAATTTGTTAGTGTATTTAAATCTGCTAGTCCATCTAACACTCCCCTTCCCCCAGACTGACACTGCTGTCCAAATGTACCCTTGTGCTCCTTCATCCAGAGTGTGGACACTCTAATACAGAAGGTGTGTTACTAGCCGGATCACAAAGTGAAAACAGAGGAAAAAAAAAACCTAAAAAAGAAAATTAATACAATCACTACTCTAAAGATTGGTAAGGTACAATTTATTACATTTTTGGTTTTGGCTTAAATACTGCCTAAAAGTGAATCATCAGAAGCAAAGCCCTCTTCCTATCTTTCTAGAGATGCAGCAACAGGCCTTTCCTCCCTGGCTGGGCGATTGTCCTCCCTGTTACTGTGAATTCTGCTCTGTCACGATGATAGGAGCTGTAAAAGTCTCTATTTCAGTGCGAAATGCTCGCTACCTGCGGAGACCACTATTTGATGTTAAGGACTTTGCTGAATACTGCATGACTTCAGCAAATGAGATGTGAGGAATAGTTTCATGGCTATTTATATTATTAAAGTGGGCCTACCAGCTATTTTCTGTCGGAAAGTAATTTAATTTAGTCTTCTATTTTCTATTTCAGCTGTATCATTTTTGTTTGAAGTTCATCTCTAAAGATATGTTTAAAGCTTAGATGGTTTCCTTGCTTCGCTGTCAATGTTAACAGGATCTGATGATATGAACAGTTGTATGTACCTTTTGCCCTGTACACAGACATCAAACTGGGCAATCCACCTGCATCCACTTTGGAGCAGCTCTTCTCGTTCCCTCCCCCCAAGCACTGACAAAGCGGCTGGTGCAGGAAATTTTATCCTAACATTTTTATTGATTTTATGCATTTGTATGCATTAGCAGAATACATAAACTAAGTTGCATATAAAGTAAATGAAATGCATATAAAAGCATGCAACATAAAGGTTTTTTGTTATTGAAATGGAGACCTTCAGGCAAATGTGAGCATAATTAGAGGAATGAATAAAGAAAACAAGTGAAATAAAAAAGAGAGCAGAACGATTGAAATAAATAAGTGGGTTGACCAATAACCAAATACAGTTCTTATAAAAAGTATTCAAGTATAAGCTGTTCCTTAAACCCTATCATTTTTTTAGGGGGGCTATGCGTAGAGTGGTGGATTTTAGAACCCCTGTCTGTGTCACAGCTTAGGATAGCACCTGTCTATTTGTTTTGGTGGACATTATCAGAAAGTTATGGGAAATCCCAAAATATTGAGTTGTCACTGGAACAGAAGCAGAAGGGAAATTTCCTGATGGGGACACTTGTCTCAGTGATATATGTTACTAGTGTTACTAAACCCAGGACCCTGCATTCACTATATCCGGTCTCCCACAGTACACAGAACATGGAAATGCAATTTATTTTCCTAAATATAAACTGCTAAATACCTTTTCTCATCAGCAGTATATAGCAGTCTTGTGACTTCTATCAGTGTCTGGGTAAAGCTTGTAGGAGGAGTTTTCATTCTCCTCTGACTGTCCTTTGAGGCTGCAGGACCCCTGACACTCTGTCTGGACAGTGCTGATTGGCTCTGTGCTGATCACATACACCCTCCTAAGAGGAAAAAAAAAACTCTAGCAATACACACCAAACTGAGAATGTGCAGAGTGACTCCAAAGGCTCTGTACTGTCAGGAGATGGATTGTGGACAGTAAAAAAAGGGGACGATCAGAGAAGACAGGATCAAACAGCCTTTTTACACAATACAGAGGATTAACCCCTTAGGTTTTACAGTGAGTATAACAAGCATGTTTTACTGCATATACAGACTGATTTTACTGTTGTGGGTTTAGTAACACTTTTATTTAATTGTATATTTATTAAGGTTTTTTAAAAGAATTACAGGAAAAGAAAAACAAAAAGCAGGCTTTGAGAATCGTAGTCAACAAAATTGAAATAAGTCACTTACATAAGATAAGAAATCAGACATGTGATAAAACATAAAACTTAAAGTAGATTCATGGGGGGGCCAAGAGAGCAGGCGTAACAAGCATAAAAATGTCACACAAACAAAAAATTATAACTCTCCGGATCAACTATCAGTAAGGTTCCAAGAGTACTCAAACTGAGAAGCTAAAGTACCCTGAGGAAGCCTAACTAAAGGAGGGGGAGGGGAAACACCATGCAAAATAGGTATATAGGGTTAGAAAATTTGACAAGACAAAATTGGTGAAGTAACATGGAGGGAAGCTGGTCATATCGCTATCTGTGTCCATCAATGTCACCCATAAGTACCCTTCAGTGCAGCCTATCAATACCCTTCAGTGCTGTCTATCCGTGCCCATCAGTGCCCATTAAAGAAGGAGAAGACTTCCTTATTTACTAAATTTTATTACAGAAACAAAGAAAAAACCTATCTTTTTTTTAAATTTTCGGTATTTTGTTATTTAGCAAAAAAAAAAACGCAGAGGTGATCAAATACCACCAAAAGAAAGCTCCTTTTGTGGGAACAAAATGATAAAAATTCTGTTTGTGTACAGTGTAGCATGACCGCGCAATTGTCATTTAAAAAGTGATAGCGCTGAAAGCTGAAAATTTGCTTGGGCAGAAAGGGTGGAAAGTGCCTGGTATTGAAGTGGTTAAGATAAAAAATAACTTCTGCCTTTAGAACTACTTTAACCCTTTTCTGCTGTTTTTGTAGCAAAAAAAAAAAAGTTTGGGCTTTAGATAAGCTAAAATGAATTTGCAGAAATCAGTTTTCACTTTAATATGAAAGAATCTTTTTCTGTTGGTGAGTGTCAATGAAATAAAATGAAATCAACTGTCAGGCATTGTCCATGATCGCAGCATACATTTTTATTTTATGACATCCACATTGTCGTAACAATACAAACAAGTTATTATTATTATTATACAGGATTTATATAGTGCCAGTAGTTTGCTCAGCTCTTTACAATGTTAGGGCAGTCAGTACTATTGCAATACAATTCAATACAGGAGGAATCAGAGGGCCCTGCTCATTAGATATCTTTAACAATCCAATATTAGCTTACATTCATGTTGTGAATGTTGCCTGTCTGCTGGCCATCTTTCCACAACTCCCTGGTTTTCTTGCATGCTTTGCAGCTTCTTTGCTCTTTACTTTAAATTTCTAAGGACTACATATCCCATAGTACTTTGCTGTCTGCAAGCTGTGATTCCTGTAGTGGCTCCGCCTTGTGAAACTCCTCCTCTCAGTATCTCTGTAGTTCAGAAGACAGGCTCTGTGAAATGTAGGACACAGCAGTGCATAGTCACAGGACATAGCGAATACATGTTCTAGAATTCAAAGAAGTAAATGTTTGGGGATCTTAAGTAAGTTTACAAACTTTAGGATTATTATTATTATTCAGCATTTGAATAGCGCCGACAGTTTGTGCAGCGCTTTACAAAATAAAGGTAGACCTTACAGTTACAATACAATTCAACACAAGAGTCTTCAAAGGGCTCTGCTCTTTAGAGCTTACAACCTAAGAGGGAGATTGTTCAGATCAATAGGAGTAGGCTAGAAATAATTGAGATGCAGTGTGGATATTAATATATCATTTTATATGTTTATCCTTTGGCTTCATGACTTTGACACAGATCCTGGTAATTTTGTCAGCTAATATAGTTGCTGCTGCCAGACTGTGTACACAGCCAGCGGTTGTTCACGTAGTGAAGCTAAAAGCTCAGCAGGTCTTTTAAAGTAGGTCAGCGTTTGCAGGGTAGAAATTTCTTTTATGACAAGTTCTCTTTAGGTTGCAGAAAGGCATAGAAGAATCTCATAATTTAAATAAAAAAACATACAATGAGGCTGTTGTAATATGTTGGCCGATTTATGTAGGATATTATATATATATATATATATATATATATAATATATATATATATATATATATATACACACATACAGTACAGTACCTAGGTATGTGAGGCATGGCCTGTTAAACTACTTACACATTTCAAATGGTGGGGGGGGGGTTACTGACCAAACAATATTTACTCCACATATCAAAGGGGACAGATAATGACTCTGTGCTATGTCGATGTTAATATGCAAGAATGCAAATTAGGGCAGTTTATGACTGCAGCTGTTTACGGCTAGGGGTCATTATCTGTCAATCTGAAAGACAGAAGCAGATCAAAGGCCTAATGGAAACGGCCAATCGGTGTATAAGCTGGCAATCGTTCTTTTTTCATTCACCATGAAGGTGACAGAAGGAACTGGGTTCTCTGAAGGCTACTGTTCATTTTCATATTTTCTCTGTTGGATTTTGTCATCTGTTGCAAGAATTTTATGGACTTTGTTCTGTCTGAAGCTTCAATAAATGCATCTCTCTGGAAGAATCAGGTTTCTGCTGGAAATTACTCATATCATACTAATAACAGCAAATTTGTTATCTACCTACTAAACTATATCGCCACAGAGGCTACCTGGTATAAAAACTGTATAACAGCACATAGCTGAGAGGAAGGCATCTAGAGCTGGGGAGCCAGTACTCTAAGTAGACAGGCTTGGAACGGTCTTCCTTCCCTCGCTACTGCTGACTGTAAAAAAAAAAAAAAAAATGACAATGTACAATTGGAGGGGGGGCATCAACATAGAACCATTACCTTGTCCTTAGAGCAAAAATATAGCCAAAACTTTTTTTTTCTGGTTTGGAATAGAGTAGGCTATTTTTTACTATACCTCGAGGGAAATGTCCTTTCACGTCCGACACAACATGAAGTTAGAAGAAATACCTGGGGACATTTTTTCCCAGAACAGATGTCCCCAGTGGAAGATTTCCCCTTAACATGATTGTAAATCAATTTTAGTCACCTTTAAGCGATCACATTCCCTCTGTTCTCAGCTGCATAAGAGCTAGGGGGAGGAGAAGCAGCATTGAGCTTCCCAGTGAATTGCTGTGCAACATGGACATGTCAGGACAAGTCTGATCATTGGAGGAGAGCACACTGAGTTCCCAGCATAGCTAAAGCAGTGTTTTTCAACCTTTTTTCAGTCAAGGCACCCAATCCACACAATCTTGAGGCACCTCTTTCTAAATTAAAAAAAATGAAACTAATAATTTTGCATAATGCATCAACATCCACATGCGTAGGACACCCGACATTATCTGTGATTTATTATTCCAAAGCAAATACACCTTTGCTCACTGGTACTGATTAGTTTTCCAATGTTTCTCTCCCTTGCTCAGCTAATGTGACCCTGGTGAGGAAGGAGAGGTGCAGGGGAGGGGCAAATAAATTTGCTGTGCAGGTGCCTGACATCATGCTTATCAGCCGATGACCTCATTAGCTGTTAAGACACCTAACCTGTGGCTTTGCGTAAATACTAGTAGGGCTTGATCCACCCACTGACTTGTATACAGTATGGGCAATTTCTAGGTATTTTGCCAAGACACCACAGGGTGCCTGGGCACCCTGGTTGAGAAAGGCGGAGCTGGAGAACTGACCACGGTGTGCTCCTGCTTATAGTGTGGTCAGTTTTTAATAGGAAAGCAAGAGGACTGGCAGGAACACCAGGGATTTCACACAAAGGAAGCAATACAAAGGGAACAGGACACTTTCTCACACAAGTACATGGTACAGCAGGCACATATTCGGAATATGATGTGTTGGAGTAACAAATGCTTCTCTTGTTCTGGAGATACCTCCAACATTCTGAATTTTTCCCCCACTTTTTTTCAATGAAAGTAGTCACCATTACAAATGTTATTTTACTTACCCAGACCTTTTCTTTTTATCTTGCCCATCTGATTATAAACACCTTCACCTCAATCCTGCCATTATACATGACCAGTACATTAACCCATTCACTTCCTCCTCCCTCTTCGTATGACCTATACATAAATGTATGTAGTGCAACCATTCTTAAGCTCCGTGTTTAACCTCCCTCATTACTAGCATCTTCTTCATTTCCAGAAAATTGTGACAAAAATGATGATCACCTTGGGGTGTCTGCTTTAAAAAAAAAGGATCTTTTTGAGGGCTTTCCTACTATTCTGGCATTTTTTATTTTAAGAGTAAGGGAAACAGTGTTTTTTGGGGTTTTTATTTTAAGATGTTTGGTCTTTTTTCCTTTTTATAGTAAAAGAAAAACCCAGTGGTTATTAAATGCCCCCAAAAGAAAGCTCTATCTGTCTCAAAAAAATAACAATCTAAAAGTCATTCGGTTACAGTGTTGCATGACAGTAATTGTAGGTTAAACTGTCAGTGCTGAAAAATGGGCTGGTAATGAAGGGGTATTACAGGCTGGTATTTAAGTAGTTATGGAATAAATACACCTTTGGAAAAAATACGTTGTTTGGTCCTCATACCATCAGCAGGCCTAAAATCACCATTTCTATGCAGCACATGCCTTATGTGTTGAGTGGACGCATGTGCAAAACAAAATATGTTGGGGGTAGGTCTATTATAAGGTTACAGCAGTGTCTGATGCCACAGTATTTGGTGGAAAGCATCCTCCTTCGTCTCTGTAAATGTGCACACTCTTTTATCCCTGCAGACCAGTTGTCAGGTAGCGCCAAAAGCATGCACATGCAAAAGAGTGCTGGGGGTTTATTTATTTTTCATAATTCTGTATGCAGAGACCCCCTTGTCTTCAGGTTTCTTTATTGGGAAATGTGTACTGGCAGAACTGTTAATACAGTGGAACCTTGGATTACGAGCATAATCCATTCCAGGAGAAGTCAATGGAAACTAAGATAATTCATTCCACATTGACTTCTATTGTATGCAGTACTGCATGTGGCCAGAGGTGGGGGGGCACCGGAGAGACCCGGAAACCGTTTGGAGCCACTCGGATGCACTCGGAGAGCTTTGAAGACGCTTGGAAACACTCAGGAACCGAGTGTTTCCAAGTGGCTCCGAGTGTCACCGGCGCCCCCGCACCGCTGGCCAAATACAGTACTGCACACTGAAAAGGCTTGAATACTTCTCGTTTTGTGAGACAACACTCGCAAAACGAGTCAGGATTTTTTAAAAATAATAGTTCGTATTGCGAAACGCTTGTTATCTGCGTTGCTCGCAATCCGAGGTATTACTGTACTGGTAAAGCTCTCTGAGGATGTCAGGAACAAAATGGAAGTTGTAAACTTGCTTGATTAGCATGGCTGCATTCACTGCTTTAAAGGTGCCATTTTTCTTTAAATGCCAGGGTTGCAGAAATAGAATAGAAATGATTGAGGAGAAAGTGAAGCTCAGCCAGACACTGTAGTAATAAGCAAGACAAAATGTGAATTCTCTAAATCAGTTTATATTTACAGTGAGCATGATTCATTATAATGGACTCCTTGCTAGCAATTAGTGTTATCAGTTATTACCTCTCTTACAGATGGATCAGAGATTTCATAGCAGAACAGATGTTACAGTGCATTAAAATATCCTTCAAAGCCTGCAATAATTGTTTCTGCACAGATGTCAGACCTGTGTCTGATCAGGTACTCGCAACCTGCCATAGGATCTGAGGTTCCCGGCCAGATACCACTACGTGACTTTCTTTGAGATGCCAGTCACATCTTTTTTTGTGATTTGGGTGAGCAGCTTTGCTGATGAATACCAATTCCAGTAATACCATTTAAAGGTACACATCAGTCAAACATAAACATCTCACATTACACTGACTCAGTGTACACAGCCTGCCTGCTAATTGGCTGTGTTTTTATACTGGTATTCATCTTCTGCATATTGCTGTGCTGCAAGCCAATTCTTTTGCCATATTATTGTCTTTTTAGTAGCTTTGAATGTGAGCTTGGAAAAATGTAGGCATGTGTGTTCAGCAGCACCCTGTCCCTAAGCCTGTTACTATTTAACAAATGTCATGAGACCAAACACTGCAGTCCTTCATGTTTCATTTGTCCATTTATAAAACCCCTGTACCAACGACCGAACTTCTACTGTACTTCGCAGTTGTTCAGTGCGCAGTCCTATGTGGTAATGTCTCACTTGCACGCTGTTGGTGACATATGGTGTATTTGTCACAGTGTACATAACCCTTCCTTGCAGTGGGTCCGTGAGAGCCCCTTGTGGGAACAGTTTCTCTTACTTGCGGTTTTACATATCAGAATAGGGTGTTCCAGCCACTTACAGCTTTTCAATCTTCCTGCTCTGTGATTAGTTTGTACAATACGCTTGCAGAATCTGTCTCCCTTATTTTTTGGGTAGAAGTCTGGGTGACCTAGTCAAACACTGCAGTTTACCTTTCCCGACTTAGCCGCACTGGGTCATCTACCCTTTTGCTCTGCCATTTTTGATGTCTGTGAAACATCCTTCACTGTTGTACAATGGCCCGTGGTGCCCTTGACTAAGGACTAATTTTTTCCCTCTTGCTCCACAGATTGGTCATGATCCCACTCTGTTGGTGCAGTCTCACTATATATAATTCTCCTTTTTGCTTCCTATAACTAATTCCCATAACGTGAGCTGCGATCAATCTGTCACTCCCTCTTCTTTGTTCCTTCAAGCCTGCTTGTGTTCAGCCAATGCAGTAGTGTGCAGGCGGGGCGGGGGAGATTTTGCCTAAGGACATTTGCCCTTGGCTTCTATGGCCTCATTCTATAACCTTCAGAGTCTTCAAACAGTGAGATCTCTTCTCACTGCTCTGATGCAGTGTGTCTCCCCTTGGTTCATGGCCAAGGTGATATTTACCCCATACTGAATCAATGCCAGGGCAGTGGCTTATATCAACCATCCGGGGTGGGAATTCTTATGCCTGGTACTTACAGTGCAGTAGATTTGCTTTTGTCCTGCCCTTCCCACCATGCATGGCCTTGACATGGTGGATTGGCAGGTGCCCTTTCTCTGTTTTTTGTTCTCAAGAATGCTAATTATTCTGAGGTGTTGGGACTGGGTTCAGGATGCCAGAACTGGACCTACTAGCCTCCGTATTCGGCCACAAACTTGGCTGAAATTTCTCCAGCTCCAGGGTTACAGAACCAACTTGTAAACAAGGAACATTTTCCAGGCTGTTATCTTGGTCTGAATCAGTTGGCCTTAAGGACCATCTTGGGTCTAATTGCGGCATTAGCAGCTTGCTCCGTCACCTTTTGTGGGGACCTTCATATAGGATGTTGCTTACTTTCTCTTTCTGCTATTTCCTAGTGACTCCTTGGGATCTCATTCTGGGGTTTCTGTTGGTTCCTTTGGGCTGCCCCTTGACAGCTATCAGGGATTTTTCCCTGTATTTCCCTAGTTGGTTTGTCTTCACTGATCAGGAACATTTTTATTGTCCTTCATTATGGACAAAGTTGTTTTGAGGCCATTGCCTCTTTTCTTCCTAAGGTGGTGTTTCTTTCACCTTAACCAGGACTTTTCTCTACTTTTTTCTCTGTCCTGCTCCCTACCGCCTCTGGAGATTTCCCCAGTTTACTGGACGTGCTCTTCATTTTTCACTCTTAGCTGCCATTTCTTCTTGTCAATCTGACTCTTGATATCCGTTTTAGTTTTACTCTCTGTGCCTGTTGTGATCTTATTATCTCAATGTCATCTGGGCCTTTTGGCATTTGCCATGTTGCCCACCCCTCAGTTGGATTGCTTTTGGATGCTCCAGGGTAAATGAATACGATGTCCTGTAATGTACAAGTATATGAAAATAGAATTTTTGACTTGAAGTACAGCATAAGACTCAGGTCTCCCCCTCTGTTATTTATGTTCTACCTATTGCTTTCTTCAAAATTGAAGTTAGCTGAGAGTGGGAGGGGTTTTACGGGGAATGTCCCGGCAGCTTTCCTTTTTTTGCCATTGTCCAATCACCTGAAGGTGGCAGCATATAACTCAGGGATAATGAATGCTGTGTCCTATACTGTACTCCATAAAAAGGATTTTACTGCTCTGTCAAAATTCCTATTTTTGTTGTGCTAGCTTTTCCTATATTTTGGCAAAATTAGAATGTCATGGCAAAATGCACGTTTACTGTACATTATAATTCTTTTTAAAAACTCTATCCTGCCTGCTGAACTATATAGCTCCACCCATATCTCACCCTTATGTGTTCTCAACCTGTAGGCATTAGTTTCCCAGCACAGTGCTGCTGCCTTCACTGCCAAGAAACCTACACACACACACAGTGGGTAGGCAAAGGGCACTTGGGAGATTAAATTATAGGGGGCATACCTTATGTTAGGAATTAAGCTCCTAGTAACAGCCCCTGCACAAATTTTACAAGCTTGGTGATGATCTAGGGAGCAAAAAGCCATTTCTTACTGCTTTAACAGGGTGAAGAAAAAAAGCTTTTTAAAGGAGTAAAGTTGGGTTTTGGGTTGCAATTTTATATTGTCTGAACATACCCTTTAAGTGTACTTGCTAAGTGGTACACAGTGCAGGTAAAAAACATAGATACGAACAAGCTCTTAGGCTGGCCATTAACGTGCACATATCTCTTGAGGATGTTGGAGCACCCAGTGGTGACTGCCTTGCATGCGCAATACTTTTCTGCCCTTCACAGGCAAAGTCACTGTCTGAAGCTCATGGACTGCTTTATAATGATGGGGTGTACAGCTCTTTTTTGAAAAATGAAACAATTGCTGAATATTGTGATATATCGTTTTATGCATATATAGGCATTTATTCATGCAGAATGCTATTGAAAGATCCTTGTTATTGAGAAGGGGCAGGAATCAGTGTTTACAAGGGATGCTTAAAACTGGGAACCTTGCCTTACTTATATCAAGCTATTTTTTAAAAGCCTTTATAGGGCCGCACTAAATTAGATTTCGCATTAGATTTGATCTGTAAGAGCAGCATAATTTGCCTTTTATACAGCATGAGGAACTACCTAATCCATTAAAATCATATTGAAGAAGTTTGCTCGCTTTGTACAGTTGTCAATAAATTTTGTTGGCCTGAAAGACCTTATCTGAAATAAAATCTTGTGTGTCCAGTCTAAAGCTGGCCATACACAGATTTCTTTTGTTCAGCCTGTGGGCTAAACTAAATAAATCGAATCGATTTATCCATCGATGCTTAACTTGTGCATGGACAAATCTCCCTGCTGGGTTATCACATTCTGACAGCTACCAGTGGCGGCGGTCAGAGTACCCAAACTGAGGCTGGATCTGATTAGATGCATTTGCTGTTTGGCTGAAAATTTTCCAGCAGGTTCCTTTGACAAAAGCTGGTCGCATGACCAACTTTTGTTGAACAAAGCAGAACTGAAATTGGCTAGGTATGGACAGCTTTATTTTTGCCAGCCTCTGGGTCTCAATCGCTGGCCACTGTCATTGGCCAGACCAAAATGTTACTCCCACACATTGCTGAATTTGTGCAGTAAGCTGTAGCTCATTGTACAGGAGTGAACAAGCAGGTAAGCATGTAAAGCATGTCTCTTCTGCATTAAAATTCTTGCCTGTCCTCCCATTTTCATTTTGAAATCTAAATTTACACTTTAAGGTAAAAACCTTCAGTGTGCTACTGCCCAGTCCCCCCTACCCCCAGACTCCCCCTTATACTTATTTGAGCCCAATCTCGATCCAGCTATGGGCCCAAGAGCAGTGGCACTCTCTCACTCAGGGCTTAGGATCATTGTCATATTGAAAGGTGAACCTTCAGCCCAGTCTGAGGTCCTGAGTGCTGTGTAACAGTGATATCTCCTTTCAGCCTCCCCCCCAACCCTGACCAGTCTCCCAGTTCCTGCTGCTAAAAAAAGAAAAAACCCCACAGCATGGTGCTGCCACCACCATGCTTCACTGTTTGGATGGTATTGGGCAGGTGACCAGGTGCCTGGTTTCCTCGAGACATAAGTAGTAGTCATAGAATGGTAACTTCCACCTGGATGCTTCTGGCATCAGTTTGTTTCTTGACCATATTTCCCTTTAAAGTGGATCTGCACTCGAAAAGTGAAGACTTGCTATTCTATAGGGAACATCAAGAAATGTTAACGCTGCCTGAGCAGTACCCAGAAAAAATTACCTTCGTTTTAAATACTACTTTAACGTAGCGGTTAATTTTCTGTCATCTGACTGTGCCTAGGCACTACTGTTCTTTAGCCTCATAGCTGTATAACTGCATCTATGTATGGCTACCTTTGATTGCTAATCTCATGCGATTTGAAGTGAGATTTGGTGATGTCACTACTTTGCTGCTTTTTAGGAAAAAAACTTTACCTGAGGACATGCAGTGCAAGGACCTTTCCGCTTTTGCTTCTTGATCATTACCCCACCAGTCATCCAGATCACTGGTGATCAGAGGGGCAGCTTTGACACATGACAAGAAGCAAAGCCTTGCCTCTATCAAGAGTAAGCACTATACAGAAGGCCCAATGTAGGACATGGTGTCAGTGCTTGGTGGGAAAAGATAACCTGTCTGGGCCTACAGGTAATATTGCTGACTAGTCCTTTTCTCTCTGCATACCTTTTTGGGCATAGCTTCCACAGTACAGGTTTTCCTTAAGTTGGTCCGGAGCTAAAATTTCCTGCCAATGTCCATTATGCTGACTATTAGTGCTAATAGATGCTGGTACATTTTACTAGTGCTTTATCATCAAATCCTGTCAGCATTTGTCTTGTATGCTCCACACAGCAACAAGACAGATATGCTTAGAACTTTTAGCTAGGAAAATAACATGAATCATGCAGCTATAGATCTGTGTACAAGCATTGTGATCCTTGTCACCGCCCCCCCCCCCCCTTTTTTTTTTTCCTTTCCATGGGCCACCCACCATGGGGATGGAATTGTTCTATTCTACCTGCACAATATAATTTTGTCCTTGTAACATGTTCCCTTAGGCATGAGCCCTCCCCCTTTCATTAAAATATGTTGCCGGTGTGCAAACTCCATTACCATCCCACCCTACTCCCTAATTTGTTATTCTTTTGAATGTACTTTAGTCTTGTTATGTTACTGAACTCTTTGTACCTTGTGTGATGAACAAAACAGGCTTTAACTCCCTGTTGTATTTAGCAAAACCTTAATAAAAATGCCGAAATTGAATCATGCAGCCAAAATCAATCTCCTTCCTAAAAGCAACAGCCAAAAAAAAATGAAAAAATGCTCCCCTTTCAGCTGCAGGCTCTATGGCAACAATCTTACTATGCTCACGAGTGCAAGGAACAGATGTGGACACCAATGACGTCCCCCCACCTACGGGGATGTCGAACATTTTCAATAGTAACCAAGGTAACTTCCAAATGCCACTTTTAAAAAGCTCAAATTGGACTCGGCAGGATTATAATTGTCCCCATTTTTGTGTCTGTGCCTTAAAAGTGGTGACTAATTCCTCATTACGAAAAGAGCCCTATGAAGTATGCCTTCTAAGCTCACTTTTATTGCACTCCCCTCTGGTGATTGAACGAGTGGACCAGCATCGTCTGGGGAGCTGGTGCAGAAGTGTGTGCTTTCCTGCATCACTGTCATTAGTCAGGGGACTTTTAAGAGGGTCAAATTAACTGCTGACTGCTGAAACTTACATGGTTTCAAAATGTCAAGCATTAGTGCTTCATTATGTTCCTCTCATTTCTGTCTTTTGTTTTATGTGGTTAATAGTATGTCCTTATCTGGCCTTTAGTTTACCAGTGTACTTATCACTGTTATTACGACACTTAGACGTAAATCAACAACTGATGAATTCAGCTGGCCTTGCACTTGAGACCTGACCGACCCAGCTCCTGCTCTGAGGCAGCTTAGGTCGGGCATACACGGAACAAATGACTTTCCTGCAACCATGGGTTGCAGGAAAGCAATTTGCTCGATTCCCCCATCAACACATATAGTGTTGATGGGGAAATCCCTCCTGCCAAGTCATCGTCTTCTCCCGGCAGGAGAAGACAGTGATTTTTGCTAGCAGCTAACTCAGCCGCTAGCAATAATCGCAGGTAAAACCCAGCATGCTGGTTGTACCCAAGTTGATAGATCAACCTGGTACATTCAGCCTGCCCATACACTGTTCAGCAGGAACCTGCCAAGATTCGAACCATGTATGGGCAGGCGGAATGTACCAAGTTGATCGATCAACTTGTGTACAACCAGCATGCTGGGTTTTACCTACGATTATTGCTAGTATCTGCTATAGCCGCTAGCAACAATCATGGTCTTCTCCACCTGTGGTTGTAGGAAAGAAATTTGCTCCATGTATGGCCGGCCTTAGTCTAAGGTGGTACAGCTACAGTAAATGGCAATGCACCACCTCTGCAGTGCAACGCAACACACATGCTGTGCATTGGAAAGGAACTGGAAGTTATAGGGAAAATTTAGAAATGTTACTAATTATAAATTAGTAGTATGCTGAAAAATGTACTTTTTTGCCTTGAACATCTCAAGTGGAACAACAGTGCTCTTCCTGGTATGTGAGTTTGCCTAGGCACTCCTGTGCCTACAGCCTCATAGCTGCATATCTGCAGTGTGCAATCCCAGACACTGCTTACTCTGCCTGCTAATCCCAGGTGATTTGAAGTGATATTTGGTAATGTCACTACTCTGCTGCTCATTGCTTTACCTATCTGGAAACTCTAGTTTGATGAAGCAAAACCCTTCCTTCCAAGAACAAAAAAAATCCTGGCGTTTACCTACAGCAAAATGACTTGAGCCCAAATTGGTGCAGTGTGTAATGCCGCGTACACACGACCGGACTTTACGGCATACTTTGCCCGGCGGACTTTTCGACTGACTTTACGACGGACTTTCCGAATAAACGGACTTGCCTACACATGATCAACCAAAGTCTGACGGATTTGTACGTGATGACATACGGCCGGACTAAAACAAGGAAGTTCATAGCCAGTAGCCAATAGCTGCCCTAGCGTCGGTTTTTGTCCATCGGACTAGCATACAGACGAGCGGACTTTTCGACCGGACTCAAGTCCGTCGGATAGATTTGAAACATGTTTCAAATCTAAGTCCGTCAAACTTTTGAGAAAACAAAGTTTGCTGGAGCCCACACACGATCGAATT
Organism: Aquarana catesbeiana; assembly: GCF_042186555.1. Lineage (NCBI taxonomy): Eukaryota > Metazoa > Chordata > Amphibia > Anura > Ranidae > Aquarana > Aquarana catesbeiana. Next base: position 135,500,031 of record NC_133325.1, on the reverse strand, counting down.
GTCCGACAAAATCCGGTACGCCGGACCAAGTCTGCCGCAAAGTCCGATCATGTGTACGCGGCATAAGAATAACCAGTGAATGGAGTAATAGATGACAGGTAATGTATAGTAGGCTCTATAGTGCCGTCACGTAGTGCAGATGCCCTCCCTCCTTGGACACAGCTGCCCTTGCAAAGTCCAATTCAATCTGAATATGCTTGTCTGAAATCATGTTGAAGGTTTTACATAATTAGTGAAAATTATTAATTGCTGTTGAATATAAACCAAGTTTTAATTTAGGCTCATTGGCACTCCACACAGGCATATTTCTTTCACCACCATTGTTCATATGGAAGGTTTATTTTGCTCTCCTATCTTCTAACAGTGATCATTTTGCAAATTCTGGATGGACTGAGACTACACATGGATTTTTGCCTGTTTGCTGAAAATGTTCTCCAGAATTAATTTATGGACAGTTTAGAGGTACATTTGGCTCTGATAAAACAAAATATCACCAACCGCCAATTCCACTGTTATTTCAGCTGCAGGCATTCTGAACCAAGTATGAGAATTGCCATGTAACCCGAAGCTTGGGATACCAGAAAATATGTCCAAGTGTCAGGGATTTTGACAGCCAGTCTGACTTTGTATTGTGAGCAGTGGGTTTGAGTGGCCTCTGAGGATTTTATATTTTTACTTACAAAATCATTTTTACTGGTGTTCCTGGTTAATATTTGTCCAAGCTGTATATTAGCTGCATCTAATCATAATAGACCACGTAAATAAGCCGTAGGCAGCGGTTTTACACATCGGTTGTTAGAACCTACAGGTCACACTCCTTGTTTCTCTCTCTCTCTCTCTGATAGAGAATGCTGTTAATGTTACATGCCTCCCTCCTGTGAGCACATCTAACCATGCTTAAAATTTAGCAGTTTGGTCAGCTGGCAGTGTATCATCTTTCATTCCAGTGAATTACGGGTGGCAATTACTTTTCCGGTATGATCCATTCAATAAATAAGATTCCTGCCGTATCTTTGGCTATGACAGTCGATTTTCTAGCTGATGGATGAATTCCCGCAGGGCTCTTCTAGCTGTCACATAGCGAGCGTGCATATTGACCACCGCTGTTCATGTGGCTGTCATACCGAAAGTATAACTGTCAAATCTTTTAAGTGTGCGCATATTGAGAGATCGCATCTTACTTGTCTCCCTTCTTAATACCTTTCTATTGTATCAAGTCATGAAAAGCAGCAAGAAAAATAGAGCTGGGTTTCAAAGTATACTTGGTGAAGGTAGTAAACAGACACCAGCATTTATTTGCAGGCACCTCTAGTTATCACATGCCTAGGGTGCTTTGTCCCACCCACACTTCAAACATCTTGTAAAACAACCCATTCAGTTTAAAATAGAAATGAAAGGCAAAACACGTTTGTATTGGTATAAAAAAACATAAATAACCTTTTTCCCCTCTTTATAAGTGATCACATTCCCTCTGTCCTCATCTGTATGAGAGCTGGGGGGGGGGGGAGAGAGAAACAGTGTGCTGCTGTTTTTTCCCAGTGACTGGCTGTGCAGCGGGGGGCGTGTCAGGACAATTTTGATAATTGAAGGAGAGCATACAGAGTTCCCAGCATAGCTATAAAACTGACCACGCTGTGCGCTCCTGCTTAATGTGGTCAGTTTTTTTTTTTTAGGAAAGCAAGGGGACTACCAGAGATTTCACATAAAGGAAGCAATACAAAGAGAACAGGATACTTTCTCATACAAGTACATGGTACCAGCAGGCACAGATCAGGAATATGAAGTGTTGGGGTAACAAGTGCGTTATGCTTTAATGTGATTATTCCATTGTTAAAACCCTGATTTTGAAGGAACAATTGTCCTCATCAGCAAACTGTGACCGTGGGTAAAGTTCTCACAGATTCTGTGTAGACATAAGTAGAACAGAGAATGCACTATGTATCAACAGCTTCATCAGATATCCAAAAAGAGTGATTTAATGTGATATATAGATATAGAAGGGTATACGTACTCCTCTAGGCGTAGCTGATCTCTGGGAGTCCAGAGTGAATGGAGACATACCTGATATGGTAGTTTGGGCTGTACTGTTACACCATGGCAAAAAAAACTCTGTTTTGAGCCCATATGACTATTGCTGAATAAGCCCTGACATGGTGCTTCTAGAAAGTGGGAAGAAATCTTGATCTTTATCCACAATAATGTAATCCAAATAAAAGATCTACAATGTACTAAAGACGATTCAACCCCTTTTCAAGTGGACATGCATGCCTTTGTCAGGAACACAACATTGATTTCTCTGTTTTGAGAGAAAGAGGAAAAGGTTCACTCCAACTTCAGCCTTCTTTATTGCCTGGGAGACTTGCTGGGAGATCCCTCTCACCCTGGGGTGCTCATGACAGGCTGTGCCTTGATTTCCCAAGAATAGTACATTTTTGAAGGCTTATTAAAAAAAGAGTTATTGGTCTGTGACCCTGGTGTGAATCTGATATTTGTTTTCTGACCCTCAGAACAGAGCAGTCAATAGTGGAGGTGGGAGCATTGATTTGTAAGGGATAAAGCAGGATCTCTACTAGCTTCACGTAATATGTTCTCAGCCCCTCACTGTCTTCTACTGCAGGTCCCCAGTCTCCGTTCAAACCTGTAGCATATCCTCAGTCTAACCATCTGTTCTGGGATGTCAGCAGCTTTATAGTCCGCTCCAGCATTATATACAGTTGTGCTCATAAGTTTACATACCCTGGCAGAATTTATTATTTCTTGGCCATTTTTCAGAGAATATGAATGATAACACAAACTTTTCTTTCACTCATGGTTAGTGCTTGGCTGAAGCCATTTATTATCAATCAACTGTGTTTACTCTTTTTAAATCATAATGACAACAGAAACTACCCAAATGACCCTCAAAGTTTACATACCCTGGTGATTTTGGACTGATAACATGCATACAATTTGACACAAAGGGGTTTGAATGGCTATCAGAGGTAACCATCCTCACCTGTGATCTGTTTGTTTGTAATTAGTGTGTGTGTGTGTGTATAAAAGGTCGCAGAGTTTCTGGACTCCTGACAGACCCTTGCATCTTTCATCCAGTGCGGCACTGACGTTTCTGGATTCTGAGTCATGGGGAAAGCAAAAGAATTGTCAAATGATCTGCTGGAAAAGGTAGTATAAAACAGGAAAGGGATATAAAACGATATCCAAGGAATAGAGAATGCCAGTCAGCAGTGTTCAAACACTAATCAAGAAGTGGAAAATGAGGGGTTCTGTTGAAACCAAACCACAGTCAGGTAGACCAACTAAAATTTCAGCCACAACTGCCAGGAAAAGTGTTTGGGGTGCAAAGAAAAACCCACAAATAACTTCAGGTGAAATACATGACTCTCTGAAAACATGTGGTGTGGCTGTTTCAATATCCACAATAAGGAGGCACTGGAAGATGGGCTGCATGGTTGAGTCGCCAGAAGAAAGCCATTGCTACGCAAATTCCACAAAGTATCCCGCTTACAATACGCCAAACACCACAGTGACAAGCCTCAAACCTTCTGGCACAAAGTCATTTAAAGTGATTAGATCAAAATTGAGTTTTTTGGCCACAACCATGAATGCTTAATTTGTAGAGGAGTCATCAAGGCCTATGATGAAAGGTACACCATTCCTTCTGTGAAACACGGAGGTGGATCGCTGATGTTTTGGGGATGTGTGAGCTACAAAGGCACAGGAAATTTGGTCAAAGTGGATGGCAAGATGAATGCAGTATGTTATCAAAAAATACTGGAGGAATGTTTGTATTCATCAGCCAGGAAACTGCGCATGGGAAGTACTTGGAAATTGCAACATGACAATGATCCAAAACACAAGGCCAAGTCCGACCTGTCATTAGCTACAGCAGAATAAAGTGAAGGTTCTGTAGTGGTCGTCTCAGTCACCTGACCTCAATATCATTCAGCCATTCTGGGGAGATCTCAAATGTGCAGTTCACGCAAGACAGCCCAGGAATTTACAGGAACTGGAGGCTTTTTGCTAAGAGGAATGGGCAGCTTTACCATCTGAGAAGATAAAGAGCCTCATCCACAAATACCACAAAAGACTTCAATCTGTCATTGATGTTAAAGGGGGCAATACACGGTATTAAGAACTGTGGTACTTAAACTTTTGACCAGGGTCATTTGGGTAGTTTCTGGTGTCATTATGATTTAAAAAGAGTAAAGTCAGTTGATAATAAATGGCTTCAGCCAAACACTAACCATGAGTGAAAGAAAAGTTTTCGTGTTATTCATATCTCTGAAAAATGGCCAAGAAATCATAAATTCTGCCAGGGTATGTAAACTTATGAGCACAACTGTATACTGAACATTAAGTGCAGCCCTTTGGTGATGTCAGGGGCCACAGTTGAGGGCCATTATAACCTGGAAGTTCACAACCACTGGCCTGTGGACTGTCTTTTTCACTTGTTTATCCTTCTATGGCTCATTCTTTCCAAGGGAGATGCTGACACTGTTTGCTCCTGGAACAATTTCATAGCATGCATTAGCAATCGATGGTTCTCTCTGCCAGTTCTATGAAATGCTGCACATACTTGACATTTATGAGTCGGGTACTTGTGGAGCTTCGGCACCAGCGATTATATGCTGTCTTGAGGCTTACGTAACAGCCTCCCATGTCACAGCTTGTAATTAGGAGCCTGGTCTATAAAAGACTGGCCTTTCTTTTCATCTCTGCTGATAGAAGATTGCTTGGTGTCTCGTTAGTAACTATTATAGTGTTACTGTCTTCATTTTCCACAGACTAACATTAGTAAATATACTACAGTACTGAAATGTGTTTAGCCACATCTTGAAATTCATTTGGTTTGAGCATGCAGTGTTACGTTCTGACTTAATTACAATTACTGAGACTGCAGTTGTTTAAGCTCCTGTTACATAACATGCTCCATTCTACGTATGTGCTAGTGACAATCCTCTTTACATATGCGGGCATCTTACTGTCAAGGAGCAGGGAGATCAGAGTGGATTGGTTCAGTTTTGTAAACATTACAATTATGGTAAATACATTAGCCACATAAGTAATGCACGGTGCAATTTTTGAATGAGAACTGTAAATTTATGGATGATGGGATTCATTGCCTTATTAAAGTGGAATGCTGGCCAAATTCCTTTTGGCTGCACTTGATACATGCAAAGTTTTTTTTCTTTTGCTTGTGACCCCAGTGGGAGGGACTACCTCTACAACATAGGCCTAATCGTTAGCCAACTTCCTTATCCTTACCTTTTAATAATGGTGCCGACAATAAATTATGAAATGTGTGTAATATATTCATATATCAAACTTCTACAATTCTGGTAAAGATTTTCACGTGATTTTGAAGTGTGTCTGTAGGAACGTGACCATTTAGCCATTCAGCATTTGTGTTGGTTGAGGTCAAGGCTTTGTGCAGGCCACTTGAGTTACTCCACAGCAGTACGGTACTGAGCAGTCAGAACCTCTGTCAAGTTTCTTTAGTTTTTTTTGTGTCCTAACTGGGTGGAATCTTACTCCCTGTGTAGCCATTAGGACAAGCATTGAACTGAAATCTCTTCAACAGACACAACAGAGTGCAATTGAATTGGAAACGTCACAGAGGTTTTGGCTTTTCCCTGCTTTGAGTAAAAACTGATACAATATGGCTTGAATCTGCCTTTAATTAGGCTAGGTGAGCATCCCATATGGCAAATAGCTGTTTACAGGTTGTCTGTAGCTATGGTAGCATAAGCTCCTCAACAGTGTACATATGGAAAATCTGAGGGTGAAATTTTGTTTGTTATAAGCTAAAACAGTTTTGTCAAATTTTTTATTTGACTGCTGCCTAGAATATTATCAAAAGCTCAATTTTTAAGACACATCGACTTGATAACATTAGCCTGCCTACAATAATATCGTTTTAGGCTTCCAAAAGATTTGTGGATATCTTCTCAGGGCGGAAAATGTTTGCTCATTGTTCAAGCATTTGTAAATCCTGCCACAATCTTTTCACTTGGTGATTTTCTAGTTTTTTTGTCCTTCTTCATAAAACTATGAAGGATCTTACCCTGCTCATGAAGGTGTTTTCCATGCAGTTAGGAAACCTCATGCATCGATCAACCTCTCCAACAGCTGGTGATGATCACTGTTGCCCCCTAGTAAGTCAAAAATGGCCCAGTTGCTCTAGCATTTAGTGAAACTGGAATCATCAGATCGGTATTAATGGTCTGTATATGGTATGCTATACTTCAGTGGTTTGGCATCCCAGTGTAGAGTGCTGTCTATGACCATTCCCTTCCAAGTTATATGTTCATGTATGAATCATATTTACATGTAATGAGACCCTGATTGGCCATTTTACTCCATTGGTCATTCGACGATTCTGGTCTCTAATCATCAATATGAAGGTATGTTGCCACCTACGGGCAATAGACACAGTGTTTGTGGATTGCCACAAATTTGTGGGGTTTTTTTTAATTGGCCTGTTAACATAGTTAAAGTGTATGTCCAGCCAAAATTTTATTTTTTTATTTTTAAAGTTTTGGATAGCAAAGAGAAGGACATAACCCCATCAGGTTTTTACCACCATCTGGGTCACCAATGGATCGTTTCCCCTCCTTGCAGAACTGGTAACCTGAAAGTGAATGAAAATTTCCAGCAGCAAAACAGGAATAAAAATGCATTCCTCTCATAGAAGATACCTTTTAAAATCCAGAACAATGTGTTGTCTTTAATGTATAGATAGAAAAAGGCCGGCAACTCGGTATTGCAAAAAATTCCATATAATGTTTATTACGCATCTATCAAGATAAAAGGGAGTATCCAAGTCAGAAAGAGTTGCTGTGTTTCAGCTCCTTTACGGGGCCTTGGTTATGACTCCTTTTTTTTGTTTGTTTTGCTTAGTGTCCAGACTTTCTTTAGCAGTATATTCACATGTTAAGGAGGATCTTCAGTCAAAAAAAAATATAAGTCAACAGCTACAGATACTGTAGCTGATTTTAATAAACGGGAAATTGCCTATCCAGTGATCCAGCACTGACCTTAACCCAGCCTGCTCTTCACTGGTTTTCGGGTCCCTGGCACCACCAACTTGGATGTGGGAAGCCAGCTCACCCCTGTGATTGGTCCACAGCCTTCTGGGACCAGTGATGTGTCTGAGCAATTTGTGCGCAAAGGATGAAGAGGTGGGAGGGTCAAGTATGCAAAGCTTCCATCCGGACAGTCTAGGTGATCTGAGTGGGATCAGGTACCTACCAGCAAAAAAATATATATAAATCTTCTGGGAATTCCTTTTTCAGGTGAAGTTCTGCTTTAAGGACTAGACTCCTGTTTTCTCAAATGAACTGAGAAAAAAATGTTTTGCAGTAAGTACAGTAATCCTATTTTTTCCATGGACTGTCTAGTTTTGTGGTTGAGCAAGCAAGTCTGCACCAAATAGAGGAATAAGGCAGAAGGAGGATGGTGGTGGTTTAAACGGTGGTAAATGGCTTGATTGGGTTGTACCTCTTGCTCATATTTTTGACTACTGATGTTTTGTTGTTCGTCCTTTAACTGCACTCTGATTTTCACGGACGTTCCATTATGTTACAATATACAGAAAGGTTATATTGTTTCATGTGTTGTGGCATCTTGCCAGGGTGTGCATTTTAATGATGATTATGTCATGATGTTCTCTCCCACAAATAATCTTACCCAACCAAATCTTAGAAGATGATCTAATTGTGTCATCCTACTGATGATACCTGTGTAGATAATTGAGTTATGGGAACCAGATTTCCCACTTTACTAAAAAGTAAAAAATATTGTTTATTGCTTTGTGTCCCCAGTACAGATTTCCATTTGCTTCATGTTTTTTCCTGGGACAAAAAGACTAGCCTTCAGAAGCAGCGGTGCCTTAGATGCTCTCACACTGCAGTTATACATCTATAAGGCTTAATGCACAAGTGCCTAGGCACATGAAGTAAGTGCACTGATACATTAAAATGCACCCGAGCTGGAATAAAACCATTTATCCACAAAAGGTAATTGGGTATACAGAGCTCAGTCCCATTTGGCTTAATGAGACATATCATGAAGTGGCCAAACTACAACATGGTGTAAAGTGGAAAGCGTATGGTGTACAATTTCTCAGCCAAATTTTCCCTAATGGAGTACTGCTATCCTTTAATGCTTTGCAGGAGAAATTTAACTTGCCTTCATCTATGTATTTTTACCATGTACAGCTCGGACATGCAGTTGTGACTCAGGGTTGATCCTCTGGTGGACGCAATCCCCAACTCCCTTGTTTATTCTAATTAAGGATGCGGAGTCCTCCAAAGGATTCATATCACAATGTTATGCTATGTTGCGTTGAGTCTTTCCTTACTAAATACCCCCTAAGTGTGTTGGCAAAATTGGAGGGGGATGTGGGTCAACTCGCAGGAGAACAGTGGGAGGAAGCTCTCCAGTCTGTGACGTCCTGCTTGTTAAATGTGACACAGAGACTAACTCAGCTATATATTCTGTTGCGGGTATATTATACCCCTCATAGGTTGCATGTCATCGATCTGAGACCAATACCTAAATGCTCTAGATGTAAACATGTATTGGTGTGGAGTGGTTGATACCTTGAACAGGGTATTCCAAGTATCTCTTCCTCTTGACCCAAAACAGTGCTTGCTCAGTCTGTTGGACACATTTTAATGGGAAAACCACACTAGAGAGGCCATAGTCAGAGTTCTATTCCAAGCTTGTAAGTTGATAATGGTACATTGGAGGTCAGATGACCCTTCTACAGATGGGGAATGGATAAATGTTTGTAATGCATTACGGATGAAAAAAGTTATATATCAACACAGAGGATGCCCTTGTGTTGATCATCCTCATTTCCAGTTGTGGTGATCCCAATTTGAGTACATTGTATTTGTAAACTCCATTTACCAATTTTAACGTGTATTATAACATTTTTACATAGTTTGTTTTTAATAAAAAATCTGTTAACCTATTAATTATGTTGAGATACTTTCTATCCATTTAGAAATTACCTATTGCCGTTAAAGTTCCCCCAGCATGAAGGTTTTTCATGGATCGATCTATCTATCTATCTATCTATCTATCTATCTATCTATCTATCTATCTATCTATCTATCTATCTATCTATCTATCTATCTATCTATCTATCTATCTATCTATCTATCTATCTATCAACACAGAGGTTGCCCGCATAAGTTTGAAAATCTATGGGCTCCATGGTTAGAAGCCCCTGGGCTGGCCCCGGCGGACCTGATCATGGACAGGCTACTGAGGCTTAATGTTGGGTGGTTCCGCTTATGACGAAATTGGAGTGTTTTGTTGTTGATTTAAATGATGCATACCATGTAAAAAATGTCTCCGCTGGCAGTGATTGTTATATGTACAAAAAGTAAAGTGAACTGTTTGGCTTTGGTATTTTATGCTTTTCTCAATACATTTTTTTCTGGATAAAAAAAAAAAAAAAAATCGAGCTCAAAACGTTAAGATTTGCTATCCTATAGGGAACATCTAGAAATGTTAATTGTGCATATGCAGTACCCTGAAAATTTTACCTTTTACCCATTTGTGTGGAATTCCTCCTGAAAATTAGCAGTGCACTCTGGTATGTGATTATGCCTAGGCTCTCTTGTGTCTACACCCATAGCTGTGCATCTCTTGTATGAGAAAAGGAACTGCTGCTTCTGACTGCTGGTTTAACCAGGATCAGAGTAGGATTTGAAGATGTTGCTACTGTGCTGCTGACTGTTATCCTCGGGCATGTGGAGTTGTGAACACGCCCAAGCTCATCCTTAGTCCTGAGCGGCGCTCGAGGATTCGTTGGGGGCCAAAAAAGATATATATATCCAAATTACCAGTGGGGGCCCTATTACAACGGAACACGGGCCAGACTTTGGACATGCCTTCTTTAAGGGAAGACAACATCCTGTTTAGATGGTAGCAGTGGCTGACCACAGTCTAGAGAACATAAAGTTAAAGAATATATTTTTGTAGATCATTGCTATGGGCAACTGTCTTATTTTTTCCATTACTACAACTATAATAAGCTTTGTACAGACCGTACAGTTCCTGTAAAGCTCTTTGTCATTCCGATTGGATATGTCTTCTTATAACCGTATATTTAGAAGGGTTATTTTCATTCTAAAAGCAACTGCGCCAAATCTGTTTTTGAGTTCATCAACTTCCTTTTTAGATTTGTTTGTCTTCAGTCACTTTAATAAGACTTTCCTTTTTTCTGTGATGTCTTATTTCGTATTTGGCAGCTAGATTTGAAGGAACAGATGGGGTGCCTATCTAAAATGTTTAAATAATTGATTTGCCGAAATGCATATCCTGGAAGTAGTTCACAGGTGCCTTGCTACATCGATCTCCCCTACAGAATAGATCTCAGTCACGTGTCTTTGTAATTTCTCTAAAATATGCCACTGCACACCTGCCATTTTCGTTTCATATTGGAGCAGATATATGAACTGTATCCAGTTCTATCTGCAGGTAGTTTGACCCATATGTATTGCCAGCTGTATCAAAAAAAATTAAATGTAGACAAGCTGGTTTTTCAAGTCAACCCGCTAGCTTCCATGAGTAGAAACTAAAAAGGATGAGGCATTCCCCATAATAACTAATCCTGCTGACACATATTGCAAACTGTTAAAGGGTTAGTCCATACACAAATTATCATTTCAGTTACAGGTAGAGTCTGGTGGACAAAGACCTGCTACCTCATGCCTCTTAAGCTCCCTGTCACTGTTCCTGGCCCTTTTTCCTCCCAGCCTCAAGATATGGGTGTGCTCACTTTCTCTAAATTAAAATAAAGGACTAGCAGAGAGAGTGGGTCTCTCTAAATATCTACAGCAGGTGTACAGACCTGGGATCGAGATATATGAAAAAAACGAGAACTTTTATCTCCCAGGAAAATTTGAATTTTGGGCAGTGTAATACAACATTTTGGAAAGCACATTGAACGACTAGAAATTTTCAGGTTTTTATTGATGTCTCTGTTACATTGGATGGAATCCCTTTCTGTATTTGCTCTGGTGACCAAAGTCTTCTGTGCTGAAAGTATAGGGTACTCCAACATTTTAGAATTTTCATAGGAATGGGAGGTGTGAGGGTAAATCTTCCAATGGGGATACCCGCTCCAGTGACAGCTATGCAACAGGATAGATTTCCTCCTACATCCTCTTGTGTCTTGGGGACAAGAAGTGAAGGGAAGTCTCCAGAAACAAATGACTCATATGGGTCATAACCATTTCCTACTCTATCCAAAAACTAAAAAAAATTTTGCTATACATATACTTTGATATTCGATGTTAAAGATGTACTCCGGGCAGAAGGGCAGATAAATATTTTCCTCAATATCCACAAAGGATATTACCTTGTAAATGTAGCAGTGACATCACTGCTGTGCTGTATGTAGCCTGTGCAGAAAGCAGAGCTGTGGGGGTGGTTCAGAAGGCTCCACCCACTGCAGGCTGCCCGAAAATTACAGGGGGTGGTAACAAGACCAGTCAAATGCATAAGGAAAGAGAGCAGCAGTGACTGGTCTTTATTACAGGATGCTCCTGCACAGAGGCTAAATTTCACACCGCATTACCACACAGATCTGGAATAAATACACAAAGCACACCAAGATTCAAGGAAGAATTCATGACAAATGTATTTAGACAATATTTGCTTAACCCATAGTTCAGCTTTAAATGCAATTCACAAAGAAAGCATGCTAAAGCTACATGCTTCCACCCATATCTTGGTCTGCCATGTTCCCTCAAGTAAATATGTTTGGAACACGGGTATGAGCAATACATACAGTGCCTTGAAAAAGAATTCATACCCCTTGACAGTTTCCACCTTTTTGCCATTTTACAACCAAAAATGTAAGTGGATTTTATGTGATCGACCAACACAAAGTGGCACATAATTCTGAAGTGGAAGAAAAATGATAAATGGTTTTCAAAATTTTTCACAAATACATGTCTGAAAAGTGCATTTGTATACAGCCCCCTTTACTCTTATGCTGGCCATACACTATACAGAAAATCGTCCGAACCCATTTTCGAAAAACGAACGTTCGACCGTGACCGCAAACGATCGTGCCATCATATAATGTCCGATAATCTGTTCAGTGGACATGAATAAATAATTTTGTGTTCGTTTTTTTACATATACCTAGTGCAGGCAGTTCAGACGGGAAACACATTAACCTTGCAATTTATCGTACGTTCGGCAGAAATTTTCCAAACATGCCGTTCGTTTTTTTTCCACAAAAACGTCACAAACGATTATCGATTTGTACCCACTAACTTGCCGAAAAACGAACGAAGTGTCCATACGAACGATTTTTCGGCCGATTTTTCGTATAGTGTATGGCCAGCATTATACTCCAACTAAAATCTAGTGGAAACAATTGCCTTCAGAAGTCACCTAATTAGTAAATGGAGTCCACCTGTGTGTAATTTAATCTCTCGGTATAAATACAGCTGTTCTGTGAAGCCCTCAGATGTTTGTTGGAGGACCTTTGTAAACAGTATCATGAAGGCCAAGGAACACACCAGACAGGTCAGGGATAAAGTTGTGAAGAGGTTTAAAGCAGGGTTAGATTATAAAAAAAAGCTTTGAACATCTCACGGAGCACTATTTAATCCATCATCTGAAAATGGAAAGAGTATGGCACAACTGCAAACCTACCGAGACATAGCCATCCACCTAAACTGACAGGCCGGGCAAGGAGAGCATTAATTAGAGAAGCAGCCATGGTAACTGCTGCAGAGATCCACAGCTCAAGTGTGAGAATCTGTCCACAGCACAACTTTTATTTGTGCCTTTATAGAAGGGTGGAAAGAAGAAAGCCATTGTTGAAAGAAAGCCATAAGAATTCCCGTTTGCAGTATGCGAGAAGCCATGTGGGGGACACAGCGAACATGTGTAAGAAGGTGTTCTGTTCAGATGAGACCAAAATTGAACTTTTTGGCCTAAAAGCAAAACACTATGTGTGGCGGAAAACTAACACTGCACATCACCCTAAACACACCATCCACACTGAAACATGGTGGTGACAGCTTCATGTTGTGGGGATTTTTTTCTTCAGCAGGGACAGGGAAGCTGGTTAGAGTTGATGGGAAGATGGATGGAGCCAAATACAGGGCAATCTTCGAAGAAAACCTGTTAGTCTGCAAAAGACTTGAGAGTGGGGCGGAAGTTCACCTTCCAGCAGGACAATGACCCTAAACATACAGCCAAAGCTACAATGGAATGGTTTAGATCAAAGCATATTCATGTGTTAGAATGGTCAAGTCAAAGTCCAGACCTGAATCCAATTGAGAATCTGTGGAAAGACTGGAAAATTGCTGATCACAGATGCTCTCAATTCAATCTGACAGAGCTTGAGCTATTTTGCAAAGAAGAATGGGCAAAAATGTCTCTCTCTAGATGTGCAAAACTGGTAGAGACATCCCCAAAAAAGTTGCAGCTTTAATTGCAGTGAAAGATGGTTCTACAGAGTATTGACTCAGGGGGGCTGAATACAAATGCACGCCACACTTTTCAGATAATTATGTGTAAAACATTTTGAAAACCATTTATCATTTTCCTTCCACTTCACAATTATGTGCCGCTTTGCATTGGTCTATCACATATCCCATATGAATTACATTTACATTTTTTGGTTGTAACATGACAAAATGTGGAGATTTTCAAGGGGTATGAATACTTTTCCAAGGCAGGTGAGTAAACCTATAGAGTAGCATAGTAGAGGCCAGCATAACCGTCTACAGGCAGTCCCTGAATTTGACTTGCATACGCTTTATACTTACAAACGGAAGGAGACAACAGGAAGTGAGAGGAAATCTACCCCTAGGAATGGAAATTCTCTCCTGTAAGAGTTATCATAGAGAAAAGGTGTCTCCATTGAAGCTTTATCACCAATTCTTGTTTCTACAATAGCACAACATTTTTGAAATCCAATTATCACATGGACAGAAAGAAAGGTAAAGCCTTCTGAACAGGGGCATAGACCGCAAAACAAGCATTCTAGGGGTGTTAACACTTCCCTATGCTATGCAAAACTTGAAAATATATTTTTTGGCTGGAGTTGCACTTAAAAATGTACCTGTTCTAACTTACTTACAAGTTCAACTTAGGAACAAACCTACGGAACATATCTTGTTTGTAAACCGGGGACTGCCTGTTGTGGGCCAGGCTAATACGAATGAAAGAGTGTGGCTAATATGTCCCCCCCCCCCGGCCAAAAATCTATGGGTTTTTTTTTGTTTTCTTTTATTCAGAAGAATCTGCCATGGTAATAGGGAAGCAGTCTATGGGCACATAAAAATCAGATAAGCTGTCCCTTTCATCATTGGAACAAGCAAGTACAGATCACAGATTTATGTTTATCATAAAAGTACAGGTACTCTGACAGCTCTGTGAGCATCAAAAAACCTCCCCTGTATTTTCCGCTGGCTGTTGTAGTTATCACTCTCCAGAGTTTTATCCTGTAATTGTCTTTGACTGTTAGCTCCCAATCCGAGAGCTTGGTGCGCCTTGGAAGGCAGCTCTGAGATCTGCTTTATTTTCCTTTGTGTTTGATTGCCGAGCAAAGCTTGTTAAATGCTTACGTTTTTAATGCTGCCGGTGCCAGGGGAACCTCACAGAACACACATTTATTAGCTGCTTTTTCAGTTTTATGGTATTTTTATCTTTTGTTCATAGTTAACTTAATTTGATTATTCACCGCCGGCGGGACTGAATCTGATCCCGTATTCATCTGTTTGGCATCAACTATGGACTGCTAATTTCATGTTGCTAATATTTACTCACTGAAGAAAAAAAAGCCTTTAGAACCAAGCTCAGATAAAATTTTAATTGCGAATACCTCTATGAACACACCATTCTTTTACTAACGCATATGCATAGATATTAATTCAGTCGATCTTCCTACTTAGAGCACTTCCCTCTCCATCAATGTAACCTCTCTTCTCACTGTGCTTCCATCTACTTCTTCAGAGTCTTCAGCCATTTTGATTGGCTAGCTTGGGATGATGTAACTACCATGCATACACCCTGAAGTTAAATGGGAAGTTTATCTTTTAATTTAAATTCACTATGCAGTCAAGGGCCCCCAGTAGGTTAAACACCATGCAGCTTATTAAATTGTTTCTTAGTTTAAATGCCATAGCTGTAGGCTATATGTGGCATCCCCACTGCCTGGTTGAAAAACTACTATTGTGAGCCTCTACTGCTACAGGGGAGGGAAAGTGCACTGTACAGCCGCATGTTCCTAGGGACAGACGCTCATCGTTTCTGCATCCTCACTTCAAGACAGAATGCGGGCTCATGTGCAATGCAAGTTTTTCAACCAGGTTGTGGAGTGCCAAGCATGGCTTATAGGTATGGCATTTAAGCTAAACAACTTTTTTTTTTTTTCGCTGCACATTGTTTTTGAACCTAATGGGGCCCCTTGACTGCATAGTGATTTTTATTTGAATGGTAAACTTACCCTATAATACGTAAGTTATTGCATGCTGAGATGTACACTGTGCTGTTCATGCTGAAGAAATTTGCCACAACTGCAGAGATACCACTGTTTGCACACTAGATTTCTCTACTGCTGCTAGTGGGGAACCAGTCACAAAACTTCAGAGACAAATCTTCAAAACTAGAGCTAGATCCTTGGCAGTCAGGACCATTAACAGCGATGTGTTCTTTGTTCTTGTCTGTGTACACACAAAACATGCTTCTGCTAATGCCAGAGCTGTAAAATGTGTTCCTTTTTTCGGTGGCTGCATATGAGGAAAGTAATTGCTTTCATAGCTAATTGAGTTTTTGAGCCCAAGCCCTGTCTTCTACTGCCAGCACATAATTAGCATCCTCGGTACCTCTCTTATTCACAAGAAGGTACACAGTTATAATTAGACAGGAACATTAGGAGCTTTTCCCTGTCCTATGATTCAGAGGTCTCCGATACAGTGGGAAGTTAGCATTAAAAGCAATTAGTTTTTAGTTGTGTAGAGAACGGACTCATCCACAGTGCAAGAGTCTATAATTAAAGTATTCAAATTACATCTCTGCTGATAAACATTTATCACCTGCCTGCCAGAGATGTGTCCTGAATTCTTGCTTTAAAGAGACCCTGTCCATTTATTTCAACAACACTCTTCCCATACCATATTTGCATTTCTTGTATTTTATGCATATTATTTTCCTGTAAAAGCCTTCCGAAGCCTGTTGCTGGGTGCCACCATCTTGGACGTGATGATAGCAGCCTCTTCGGACACAGAGCTGTCACTCAAGTGTAGTTTTCCGTTTTTGATTCTCTCCCAGTTGCTTCATAAAAAGTTATGTAGAGGCATGAGGGGTGAAGGAGCTGAGGCAGTACAGACATTAAGGCAGGACATAGATTGTGATTTTCCAGTTGCAGGAAAGAAAATGACAGTCAGTGTTGATTAAGGAATCCCTCCCTGTGTTCTTACAGTGGGGGGGGAGCCATCCGTGCTGGGAGAACACAATGATTACTGTTAGCGGCTGTAGCCATTGGGAATAATCACCTGCTGAAGTTCTGATATGCTGGGTGTACCCAAGTCAATCAATGGGTCAACTTGGGTGCAATCAGCCTGCCCATGGATGGATCAAATCTTAGCTGGTCCCTGCTGAATCAGCAGAGATCTGATCCATCTATGGGCAACTTAATTAGGCATTTCCAGACAGGGAGAGCTGCGAAGTGCACGGAAGGAGGGGGCTGCATTTTTGTGACCTCATTGGGTGAGTTTGACAGGCAGTTCCACCTGTCACACTCTGCAGGCTGAGTTAAAATTGACGCAGCATGTGTACAGCCCTGTCCAGCTGTAATGTAAAGCTGTTCATAGAGGGATTGAATCTAAGGCTGGTTCAGCAGGGACCGACCGAGATTCAATCCTTGTATGGGCAGGCTCGTTGTACCCAAGTTGATCGTTCGATCAACTTGGCTATAACCAGCTTGTCGGATTTTTAGCATGCAGTTATTGCCAGCAGCTATAGCAGATAGGAGCAATCACTGTGTTTCCTGGCAGGGACGGCTCCCTGTGACCCTCACCCATGTGAGGGATTCCCCCATCAACACTGGCTGTGGAATCCAGCAATTTGTCTTTTCTGCAACCACAGAAAATTGTATGATTTTTGGTCTGCTTTAGAATTTAGTAGGATGGGGGCTTGGACAGCTGTTTTTACTGCCTCCCCTGTGAAAGAGCCCTAACAGCGAAATGAATAAAGCCCTAAAATGTACATAGGGATGCACAGCCTAGCTGCAATGGTTTTTCTTGCAGGTTTTCAGCTTTGCCACCTTCTTTAAAAATGTCTTACTGCCAATCAGATTTCAGTTTACTTTAGTCAGATCAGCAAAAAAATGCCACCGATTTGTTGTCTACTTTTTTAACACTTTTCATTTCTTTCTTGTACATTCCACTAAATGATTGAATGTACTAGATAGTTTGTGGTGGGTTTAGGTTCTGATCTGGTATTCACCCCCGCGGCAAGGAAATTACTGGCAGTATCATTGTTTGAGATTGGTTTGTTCAGCATTTCCCCTTTTTAAATCAACATCCGGCTTTTTAATTAGACGAAATTTTGTCTCTGAACGCTTAAGTGTCTGTCGTTTTTGTGTCATTACCAGCCTTTGTCGTTTCTATGTGGTGCTGGAGGAAGCACATATTGTGACAGGTATAGAAAATGATGACAGCTCACTCCTAAACATTGTGCTGGTATGAGTCAGAAATTAAAATCCACAGGAACCTGGCTTTATCTTGCTGTGCCGCAACCTGCAGGTTTGCATCCAAAAGAAAGTCGGTACTTTGTGCAGTCTGCGTAGTGTAGTGTCAGGTTGTGGTGGTGATAATGTTGGAACATGTATGATGAACGTATTCTGAATTCAGAGTTCAAGTGTCATTCAGATAAAGTGGAACTATGGTCCAATAATAAACTAATGGGAGGTTGAATATTTTGGTAGAAAACACTTAGAAGTTTTCTTCTGTCCTCTTGCTCCTTGCAATTTTTTATTGTGTGTAGATACACGGTGCAGTGTACACCCCCTGCTCAGCTGGGAATGGAGCCAGGCATGAGCAGGATTTACATCTTCAGTTGCTGTCCAGTAGTGAACTCAGAAGACACCAGACCTAGGAGAAGAACAATAGAAGATGTCAGTGATGGAGGAACTAGGGAGAGTATAAATGTTGCATCACTGGAGGCGACACACTGGTGGGTAAGCGTGCCATAATGTGATAGTAGACTGTACATACTTACCCATTGTAGAAAGAGTCCACCAACCTAATCATCCAGCGCAATCCATTTTAAGTAGTGATAGGATAGCAAACATTTTACACCTAGTAGTATTTAACTACATTACAACTGGACTTGAATGTCACTAACTACTACTAGCTATACCATGGTCTTGACAAAATCTTAGTTTTCAGTCGAACAGGAGAAATATTTCAGTGGGGACGCCGGTTTTAGTGACTGCTAAGAGGAAATTAATTTCTCACTTTGGATCAGTTTGAATTATTTTTCTTCTAAAGAAACATTTTGGACAGTCATAAAAGGAGGAACAATATCTGTATCCAGGCAAAGTTGATGTGTTGACCACAAACTTATAGGAGAAAAGAGCAGAGAGATGAGCTAACCACTGTTCTGCTCCTCATTTCACTGTCCAGTCACAGGCCTAGGACAAGTCCAGGATGACCTGGGCTCAGAGGAAGTGGGTTAAATGATGCTGACCTTCAGACTCAAGACAATTAAAAGTACAGAAGAGATAATCTCTGGATGGAGGCTGATTATTACAGCAAAAGCTGGTTCTGTTTTAAATAAAATTAATAGGTTCTAATGTTACAAACACCTACTCTCTAGGTCAGGGGTCTCAAATTACCTGAGGGCTGCTCAGGGTGGATTTGATTTAAATCAAGTTAATTTAAATAACTAGTAAAAAGCCTTGATTTAAATCAACTCAATTTAAAGGCGGACATGATAGGTGTGTTTTGCTGTCTCCAATGACCTGAATCACCCACAATGCTCATGGTAGCTAAATCTTAGGCTGGGCAAGTCTGGTTTATGGTTTAGCTAGGAAGTAGTACAGTACTTTTTCTTCCAAAAATTATATAAAATAATGTGATTTGGTAATCCTGACATGTGCTGCACTGATCTACGTAAGGTGTGTATTGTAATGGCAGGTCCATTTTAAGAGATTACACTATTTTAGAACTTTTTTCCTGTGATTTTCATGTTTTGTATTGTTCTATTAAAAAAAAAAAAAAAATCGGTATTAATTTTCAGAAAAGTTATTATCTTCTGTTTGTGTTTCTGCATCACAGTACATCTTTTCCATATTGGATTCTTTCTTCATAAAACCAGATTATGGTTGTAGATGTATAAAATAGAGTTTAATTAAACCCCCTTCAGATGTGTTCTGCGTGTTCTAGGAAAAAATAATGTTGTCCTTCTAGTTCTGGCTTCCAGGGACGCTCTTTAATCAGAGTCGTGAAAGTGGCTGTAGATCTGAATAGCAATACCTGGAAGTGTTCAATGCAGTCTGTGTTAGCAGCAGATTCCATTCCGTACTGTCCATTCTCTATATTCAGGTAATAAGAGCTGCCTTCAGATAAAACCTGTTTGTTTCCTGTCATCAGCCATTGTCCGCAGAATTTTTTATGGCAGGGCCAGTGTCACCCCATAGTAAATTTAAAGAGAACCTGTCAGCATAGAAATATGCAAGCTGACCGCTTTGTGTTTAAAGGCTCAAACTTCCAATATTCAAGAATTGCTGATTTCAGTGTTGGGATGGGGGGAGTCCGGCTTTTTGCGTGCATTGCACTATATTTTGCCATTCTGTTTTCTTTTAAAAAATGTAATTCAAGCAAACACATCCAAATCATATATCATGAGGGACACAGCTGCATTCAGGAACCACTGGGTTTATATTGCCACCGACGTGCAGGCTGTGGGCAGGTAACTATTTTACTGTTAAACTGCATCGGAAAAAGTAAGGTCACCAGCCTGATTGTGTTGTCTGGCAGGGGTGCCCAGATCACAAGTCTAGCTGAACGTAATTGCAAAGCCTTTGGTTAATTATTTCACAAATATGTAGTTATCTCAGTGTTTCTCAAACTTTTTTGTCTTGTGGCGCACCAAAAAGATCTAAACATTTTCACCGCACACCTGTAAAGATTTAACAATTTTTGTGGTCAGCAGTAAATATATTATATACAAAAGCAGCAGTCTTCTGTGAACCCTAATATTATATATCACTGATCTAGAATATTGGCGATCACTGAAGACTGCTGCTTTTGTATATATTATATTTTCATGCTGATATAATATTGAGGAATGAGGATCACACAAGACTGCTGCTTATATTTTCTGCTGATATAATCACACACTGGTCCGTCCGTCCCTATCTCTTATCTGGTCTTACCTTCTCCGCTCCACACCATGTGGGACAACCAGGGACTACGGGCTCCTCTGCTCTGTTGTGGGTGGGACCGGAGGAGGGAATGGCATCACATTGAGGTGCGCCATGCTCAAAACTTCATTGGCTGGAAGCGCCTGGCACACTGCTGGAAGCCAGGCTGCACCCTAATCATACCCAAAGCATATTCGCGATCCGGAAAGGTGGGGTCTGGTGGGGGCAAACATCAACCAATCCAATTCGCGCACAGGCCAGACAGCACAGATGACCGTGTCTGTGTGAGGCCAGCACACTTGCTCAGTGAGTGACAGACAATGAGCACTATGCTGGCATAGCCTTGGAGTCTCGCGGTGTGGCGTTGGCGCAGCCACCCTAGGGCCCAGCTAACAACATAAATGATCCCATGGCACACCTGCAATCCCCCCACCACCACCACACAGTTTGAGAAACACTAAGTTATCTGAGTGTCTGAAGTTCAGCTTTCAATGCACCTAATTGTTATGATGACTCCTGGATGTCATTTTTGACTAGTATTGAGACCATTTAAGAATTTCTAGTGTACATTAATCTTTCTACCCTCTTGCTGTGCTCATTCACAGGTGGCTGCACACGGTTAAAGATGGAGGGTTTTTCTTATTCATCCTATATAAAGCACATCTTTTCTCCCAGACACACGACATGAATAGGAGCAAGAGCTTGTTATTTATAATGTCATTGTATTTTAGAGTACAGAGGTGGCTGAAGACAGCGGTATATCTCATTTGTATGCTGTGTTCTCATCGCACACTATAGGTATACACAAAGGCGTCTGTGTAGAGGTCTGCTAATTTGTTTTTTATATTTTTGTGAGTGCAACTTTGGCATGACAATAAGCAATGTTTTGTATATTCATTTTTTTTCCACGCTTCTATTTTTAATTTTTTTTCTTGAGTAGACTTGAAGCTTAGTGTAGTGTAGTTAGCGATAGTGGATTTGGAATTTCTTTAAAGAAAAAGAATGTGATAAAAACATGTTTTGAACGTAACTGATACACGATCTATGTTATTAATGCACCCCTTTCTATTTTAATCTGCAGCCAGTTATGCTTTGAATTTCTGTTTGTTGTAAGCATGGCAGCAGTACTCTATGTACAAAGCTTGCATACCCATTTCTTTACTCATTTAATTGGCTCACCGTTTTTCTCATAAATATACCCACATTTTGAAGCCCAATTACAACTATCCCCTGCAGTAGCTGTTTTATCTTTGTACTTTTAGAAGAATTTGTATATTTAAAGGAATGCTGGGGCTGCAGTCTTTCTTATCATAGCACATACACTCACCGGCCACTTTATTAG
The DNA here is from genome assembly GCF_042186555.1 of Aquarana catesbeiana. Lineage (NCBI taxonomy): Eukaryota > Metazoa > Chordata > Amphibia > Anura > Ranidae > Aquarana > Aquarana catesbeiana. The sequence goes on along the minus strand of NC_133325.1, from coordinate 135,478,270 downwards.
GTACACCTTACTAGTACCGGGTTGGACCCCCTTTTGCCTCAGAACTGCCTTAATTCTTCATGGCATAGATTCAACAAGGTGTTGGAATTATTCCTCAGAGGTTTTGGTCCATATTGACATGATAGCATCACGCAGTTGCTGCAGATTTGTCGGCTGCACATCCATGATGCAAATCTCCCGTTCCACCACATCCCGAAGGTGCTCTATTGGATTGAGATCCAGTGACTGTGGAAGCCATTGGAGTACAGTGACCTCATTGTCATGTTCAAGAAACCAGTGGTGAGATGATTGGAGTACAGTGATCTCATCGTCATGTTCAAGAAACCAGTGGTGAGGTGATTTGAGCTTTGTGTGCTGGAAGAAGCCATCAGAAGATGAGTACACTGTAGTCATAAAGGGATGGACATGGTCAGCAGCGATACTCGGGTAGGCCGTGGTGTTTAACAATGCTCATTTGGTACTAAGGGGCCCAAAGTGTACCAACAAAATACCCCCCCCCACCACCACCATTACACCACCACCACCAGCCTGAACTATTGATACTAGGGTTGTCCCGATACCACTTTTTCAGGACCGAGTACAAGTACCGATACTTTTTTCAAGTACTCGCCGATACCGAATACCGATACTTTTTATTAATGTCACGTGACAGTGTTTTTTTTTGTTTTTTTTTAACAGTGCTTTTTTTGGGGGGGGGGGGGGGGGTGAGCGGTGTGTGTGTGGTTTTTTTTTTTTTTTTTTTTAATTTACAATTTTTATTTTTTACAATAATTTTTTTTTATTCTTTATTGCAATATGTGTTTTTTTGTTTTTTTTTTTTTAATCAGCCCTGTTGGGGGGCTTTGGTGAGATATCAGGGGTCTTAACAGACCTCTGATATCTCCCCCTTGAGACAGAGAAAGAGACCGAGGACAGAGATTCCCCAGTCCTTTTCTCTGCAGCCTCAGCTGCACTGAGAATGAATGGAGAGAAGACAGCGGCTCCTCTCCATTCATAAACTGACACATCGTAATCACAAGAGATTACAATGTTTCAGTTATGTGAATGGACAGAGTCAGCTGTCTCTGTCTATTCACAAAGGAAGGAGGAGGAGGACGGCGGAACGGAGGGGGAGAACGGAGGGGACAGCGGAGGGGGACAGAAAAGGAGAGAGGAATGGAGGGGACAGCGGAGAGACACAGAGGAGGAGAGAGGAACGGAGGGGACAACGGAGAGGCACAGAGGAGGAGAGAGGAACGGAGGGGACAGTCACAGCGGAGAGGCACAGAGGAGGAGAGGGGAACGGAGGGGACAGTCACAGCGGAGGGGGACAGAAAAGGAGAGAGGAACGGAGGGGGACAGCGGAGAGGCACAGAGGAGGAGAGAGGAACGGAGGGGACAGTCACAGCGGAGAGGCACAGAGGAGGAGAGGGGAACGGAGGGGACAGTCACAGCGGAGGGGGACAGAAAAGGAGAGAGGAACGGAGGGGGACAGCGGAGAGGCACAGAGGAAAGGAGGGGGCATGGAGGAGGATGCAGTGACAGTCAGCGGTGAGCGATCACCGCTGTATGTCACTAAAGCAGCTGAAAGCCGCTGGGGGAGAAGCTTGTATCTCCCCCATGCGCCGATCACAGCTGACTTCCAGGTATCGGGGGAAGCATCGGGAGCATTTGCCCGAGTACAAGTACTTGGGCAAATGCTCGGTATCGGTGCCGATACCGATACTAGTATCGGTATCGGGACAACCCTAATTGATACAAGGTAGGATGGATCCATGCTTTCATGCTTACGCCAAATTCTGACCCTACCATCTGAATGTCGCAGTTGAAATCGAGACTCATCAGACCAGGCAAGGTTTTTCCAATTTTGGTGAGCCTGTGCGAATTGTAGCCTCAGTTTCCAGTTCTTAGCTTACACGAGTGGCATTCGGTGTGGTCTTGTACTACTGTAGCCCTTCTGCTTAAAGGTTCGATGTGTTGTGCATTCCTTGGTGGTATTCTGCATACCTTGGTTGTAACGAGTGGTTATTTGCGTTACTATTGCCTTTCTATCATCTCAAACCAGCTTGTCTATTCTCCTCTGACCTCTGACATGAACAGGGCATTCTCTTCCACACAACTGACACTCACTGGATATTTTCTCTTTTTCGGGCTTTTCAACCAAATCCCAGTAGATCAGCAGTTTTTGAAATACTCAGACCAGCACCAACAACCATGTCATGTTCCAAAGTCCCTTAAATCGCCTTTCTTCCATATTCAGATGTTTGGTTTGAACTTCAGCAAGTCGTCTTCAAAAGAAAAGTCCGCCATTCAGTACTTTTGTTTCAATGTGGTGTGGCACAATCCAGTGCATCACACTGCAGCCAAATGGACTAAATGAAATTACACTTTGATATTTCCATAAATCGCTAACAAAAAGAGGTTACAGTGTGATATGCTATTAATAGTAAATATTAATAGAGCATGGCCATCGCTGCCGTCACATTGTACGCCAATGCCCATGCTGAAGCGCATGCTGCTGGTGTGAACATGCCCTAACACTGTTGCTTGCTAACATCATAAGTGCCTTAGCTTTAGTGCTGTTGTTGGCTTATGGGATTCTTTTTTTCAGCTGTATTTAAATTCAAAATATTCAGCACCCCACTGTTACAGGTATTCCTGTAATCATTCGCCTGTATACACAGTTAATTATTTTCTAATATAATTCTCTTGAGTCCAGACTATCTATTGCCCTTTAAACATCTAAATAACTCTCCAAAAGAATTTCTTTAATATCCTGCAGAGATGGAAAATAAGACAAGCTTTTATCATGATACAAGCTAGAAACATTATCATTAAATGCATCTCTTCTCAATCTATAAAATCTTGCTGTCGGTAATTTGCTTGATTTTTCCCTGTCAGTGGAGCAACCCCATGAGGTGAGAAGCCAGACCCAATCGCCCAAATCCTAGGATTTGTGCATTTATTGATATAGTCACAAAGCCTGAAAATAACAAAATGTCATATTGTTGATAAAGTAAATTAAAGGGTTTAATGGACCCTTGCGATTCCCTCTTTGCCTTTGCTTAAAGCCCAGTTCCAGTGTTCTGTGCAGGTTGGAGTTATGATGCGCCCTCCGGGGTCCATGACAGCCCAAGATTACAGGAAGTGGTGTAAATGATGCTCATTGAACCCAGAGGAGGACTGGCACAGCATCTGTGGGGTCTGTGAGGTGGGGGCAGCACTGAAGGTGAAAGCTGCAATTTTTTTAACACATTCTGCGCCATTTATGTTTTACTATTACCAAAAAGATGGAGCTGGGCTATAATTTGTACCTGACGTAGATTAATTAGAGACTAAGGCAGCCTTTCTCAACCTTTTTAACATGGGGGAACCCTTGAAATAACTTTCCGGTCTCTGCAACCCCTACTAATTACAGCTCACAGTACTGGACACTTAGAAGAATGCTCCTTACATTTATGGCTATTAGGAAGAATGTCCCTCGTATAGATAGCTAAAAAGATCATTGGTTTTAGTGGTTACTTATCTGAAGGTCAGAAGTTGGTTATTGCTCCAGGAATCTCTAACAAGCTCAGGAAGAACCTTAGGGTCCCATGGAAACCCGATGGAGAATCACTGGACTAAGGTTACAACAATGTTGCAGTGCAGACACCTTGTATAACACTATTCAGCTTCAAAGTGACCTCTGTGGAGCACCCTTGGATCCTAGACCCAGACGGTACATAGAATAACTTCTGTTAAGCTCAGCATTGTGTTGTCTTCCATGTGAACATCTAAAAATGAATGAATACCATTCCTGTTTAATGTAATGCCCTGCAGTACACTTACCTTTTCTTCACTCAAACCCTCCACCCCCCACACCGATCAGTTGATCAAGGAGCAATTAACTGTTGCAGTGGGGGCACAGCCCAACCACAAAGGGTCAATGTTCAAGTTTCCCAGAGTTTAGCTTTAACTCTTCTCCACCCTATCCCAAACTGAGAAAAATTGTCTGGAGTTAGGCATTAAATGTATTGCTTTTCACTGCCCCATAGTGGCCAATCAATTCTAAATTGTTACAGCAAAACTCTTGGCTCATTTGACATTTGTTTATTATCCTTTGTCTGCTCTAGCAATTACAATGGCTTGATATGCACTTGGTCTTCCAGTTGAGAAATGTGGTGTTCCACCTCAGATGAACTCAATTATTTTAAAGATAGTTGGTTTTAATCTCTTCAGTTCTTTCTGAAGGTAATCTGATTATTTAAGCTTATTAACGGCTTGATTGGTATCATCCGGCATTTTATTTATATCTCTTTTTTCACTAGGGGAATTGGGAAAGATCCTAAGCAAGTGTTAACTGCATTTACTCTCATATTTTAGAGTCCAGTGATAAATGTAGAAGTGCTGTCCACTGATTCATTTATACATCAATCACTAATAATCAGTGATAATTACCAGAAACAAAAAAATCAGATTGTTCAGTTAAAATAATGAAACAAACAAGATCAGCCTATTAAAGAACAGACTTCATTAAGTTCGCTTTGGCTGAGCTAAATCAAATTAACAAAGTGTCTTAGCAACACAGAAGTTCCAAACTAAAGTTGGAGTTATAGCTTCAAGTTCATCAGCTTATTTGGCCACAATTCAGAGCAATTCATTAATCAGAACTGATGTTCGCAAAAGGATTATGCATTGTTAATGAGCGCACAGATGGTGTTATTGCAATGTTTACCTAAAGTCATTTTTGATGCAACGTTCACATTTTCAAATATTTAAAAATGTACATAGCACGTCTGTATATTTTTGTTACTGAGTTAAATATAGACATTAGTAGATTAGCCCTTAGAAGGAAGTTCTGTATTGGGGATTAGCTCAGGGTTGGTCCGAACTTGGGTTCCAATCACACCCGGGAAGGTAGCTGTCACTTTTACATCGTGGGGTGGTGGGGTCCCCTCCCTTACCCCCCGTCGGATGCTGAACTTGTTAATATGCATGTGAAAAAAATTCAAAATTGCCCTGGGCAGCAAGTGGTTGAAATAGAATGCAAAGTCACCTATAAGAACACTAGCTTTACTAAAAGTAAAATTGTCCTCTAACCACTTGATTTACCCCCCTCCTGAGATACTGCACAGCGTTATTTTAACTGACAATTTTGCGGTCATGTGATGCTGTACCCAAACAAATTTTTTGCGCTATAAACAAAAAAGGGCCGGCTATATCAAACTCAAAAAAACATTTTTTACTTTCTACTATCAAACATATCCAGTAAAAATAAATGTAAAAATTCAATGTCTCTATCACTTTAGATTAATATGCATTCTGCTACATATTTTTGGTAAAAAATAAGCATATACTGATTAGTTTGCGCAAAAGTTATAGCATCTACAAACTATGGGATATTTTTATTTATTTTTTACTAGTGATGGCGGCAAACTAAGACTTATGGGGGGACTGCAACAGACATTCTGACACTTTTGACACTTTTTGGGGACCAGTGACACCAATACAGTGATCAGTGTTAAAAAATATGCACTGTCACTGTACTAGTGACACTGGTTGGAAAGGGGTTAACATCAGGGTGATCAAAGGGCCTAACTGTGTGCCCAGCTAGTGTTTGTGGGTGCTATGGGAGGTGCTTTTACTAGGAGAAAGCATGGATCAATGTCCCTGCTTTGTAGGAACACAGAATCCATGCCTTCCCTACTGACAGAACGGAAATCGGCCTTGTTTACATAGGCAGACTGCCGCCTGTGTAACGAATGATCGGCAGGTGCCAGCAGACATCAAGTCCACGGTACCTGCTGATCGGCTCCCACTGTGTATAATCATAGCGGGAGCAAGGCGCCGGCACACATGCGCGCCCCCTACACGGAAGAGCCCGATCAGGTATATTTATATATATGTGATCCAGCGCACAGCTGCTGCCCAGTAGCAGTAAAACTGCTATGGGGTGGACGGCAAGTGTGTTAATCTAAAGCTTTACTGTGTAGTAACAGGACTTGACCCCATGGGTGTTTACTTGTCACATACATCAGTGCCCATCTGTAGTCTATCCTTAGCATGCTTTTTGGTACAATTTCATTTATACAGTCAAATAATAAAAAAAAAAAAAAAGATTTTCATCTGCTGCGGCTTTGTCCTATATTGATGGGCTTTTGTTCATGTTTAGCAGTTTTTTTATTCTTATACAATCCTATAGGATTGCAAAGCCCACTTGAAACAAGTCAAATGGATTTTTTAACAAATTCTAAATGATCTCAGAAGTGCCCCACCTGACATCAAACTGATGCCATCCACACAAACCCAAAACCTGTCAACACAGGCCCTTAAGACCCACAATCAGAAAATCAGATGAAAAGTACGGCTTTTAAAGCGATCGTACGATAATCTGATGGTTAGTACACAGCTTTCTAGAGCCAATCACAACGTTCATTCGACATTATCCAAAGGGACAAAGGTGAAAATCTTTTACGTATGATACCAGATTGTATGGTTTTCGTTTAACCACACGCAAAACGACTTATCAGTATGTTGGTACTTTGACGCTAAACACTGGGGTTATGGCAGCAGCTAGCTGCCCATAACCCTGTTTTTTTTTTCCGGAACGCTGTGCGTTTCTCATTACGATAAAAGTGGTCTCAGTGGCAGATTTGCCGCGACATCACTTTTATCGGTGGCAGGAAAGGTGCCCACCACCCTCCCACCGCGCTCCAGTCGTCTCCGTCAGAGACGATCACGTCCTGTCACCACTGCCTGGAAGCTGAGTGAGGGAAAGATGGCCCCTGCTCGGCTCCAATGCTCCTTAAACGAGAACATTTTTTTAATTTTTTTTTTTTAAATTCCTTTTTTTTTTTTTTTTTTTTTGCGCATTTTAGTGTAAATATGAGATCTGGGGTCTTTATGACCCCAGATCTCATATTTAAGAGGTCCTGTCATGCTTTTTTTTTCTATTACAAGGAATGTATATTTTTTTTAAAAGGACAGTGTCAAAATAAAAAATTAAATCTAAAATAAATAAGCAAAAAAAAAAAATCGATCGTAAGAGCGAGCAAAATAATTCTAGACCGAGACCTCCTCTGTAACTCAAAACTGGTAACCTGTAGAAATTTTTAAACTTCGCATATGGAGATTTTTAAGGGTAAAAGTTTGTCGCCATTCCACTAGCGATCGCAATTCTGAAGTGTGACATGTTTGGTATCAATTTACTCGGCATAACATTATCTTTCACAATATAAAAAAAATTGTGCTAACTTTATTTGTTGTCTTATTTTTTTACTTCAAAAAATTAAATGTATTTTTTCCAAAAAGAGTGCGCTTGTAAGACCACTGCGGAAAATACGGTGTGAGAGAAAGTATTGCAATGACCGCTATATATATATATATATATATATATATATATATATATATATATATATATATATATATATATATATATATATATATATATATATATGAATGTTTGGGGGTTCTAAGTAATCTTCTAGCAAAAAAAAAAAAAAAAAAACTGATTTTAACTTGTAAACACAGAGTCTAAAAAATGGGCTTGGTCCTTTAAGTGGTTAATCAGTGTAGTCTTCGTCCAAAAATACAATGCAATACATGACATCACTTCTGAATTTTTATTCTGTCCTGCGAGAATTTTTGTAACTTTAATAACTTCTTTTTTTTTCTATATGGAGACTAGCATGCAAAGGAAAAAAAAAAAAAAAACCCGTCACGTCATGCGTCCGATAATCTCATTGCGCGTACAAGGCATTAGTCCTGTAAATTATCAGAGATGTGCATATGTCATGCAGGATCCCAGAGGCTTCATTTGCAATATTTCATGCACATTGGTTGATTTGCTAAAACTAGAGAGTGCAAAATCCAGGTTTTTTTTTTGTCAAAGCTTAATTGAACAAGCTGAAGTTAGAAGCTGATTGGTTACCATGCACAGCTGCACCAGATTTTGCGCACTCCAGTTTTAGTAAATCATCCCCACAGAGTAGTTGATGCAGTGATTAGAGTCCTGTTGATCCAACTGGAATCAGAGATTCATGATTTTAGCCTCTCCTTAGTTTCCTGCTTTGTCCTATTCTCTGATACATCGATATATTGTAATAGTGATTTTTACTAGGCCTGTTTTATTATTATTATCCTCTTGCCGCCCATGCTATAGCCGAAAGACCACTACAGCGCAGGCCTAAATTGCCGGGATGGCATCCATGTACGTCCTCCCATGTCTTGTCTGCATGCCCGGCACGCTCTGTAATCAACGAGTCCATGAGACTCCCAATCCTGGCCCTTTACCATCAGCCAATGACAGCTGATCAAGTGATATAAACAGAACCAGTAATCTTTTCAGTGTGGAAGAGAAAAAAAACGATTAACGTCTCGTGTAAACGGGACATTGGTCCCACACACACCAGACCCACCAGTGCCACCTCCTAGTGCATATCAGCACTGCTAAGCAGTTCCACCCATCAGTGCTGCTAATCAATGCCTCATCATCTGTGCCTCATCATCCGTTCCGCCTATCAATGCAGCCTCATCAACGCACATCAATGAAGGAGAAAAATTACCTGTTTGCATGAAAACTGTAAATACCACCAAAAGAAAGCTCTTATTTGTGTGAAAAAAAAATTATAAAAATGTCATATGGGTACAGTGTAGCATGACCGCGCAATTATTATTCAAGGTACCACTGTGCTGAAAGCTGAAAATTGGCCTGAGCAGGAAGGGAGATTTGAGTGTTTGTTAACCCCCCCAAAAAAATAGAGATCCTGTTCCCTTAAGGCAGATTAAACAACACAGTGCTTGTGCTGTGTAATCTGCCCCTCTCTATATTGTAAAAAACCTGGCTGATCCTGCCACTTCCTGTGTCCCCCTCTCTGCGCTGACCACGATAATCAGGGCTGCTGAGCCTTGACCACCCTTGTAAGCGTACATCCCTCTGTCATCCGCAGCTCTCCTCTCTCCCCTGTTCCATGTCTCTGTCTCCGCAGCATGTTAATACCGTTGTAGAGTTATCTTCAGGCCGGTCACGTGACTCGCTTTACATCTCCAATACATGGCTACGGCAGGAGGGGCCGAGTGGCCATGTGCCCTCCCCAGCTGACATCAGAGGGAGATCTCGGCCCCCTTCTGCAGAAGCCACGTATCGGACATGTAAAGTGGCCACAAGTCACATGACCGGCCTGAAGATTGCCCTAAAAAGGTGTTTACAAGCCTCATTTTTATAAAAGACCTTTACAGTGTGCTATGCCTAGCTCTAATAGAGGGGCTGCCAGTGATGTCTCTTTATGGGTTCACAAACACTTTAAGTGCCTAGTAAGCAAGTGGTTAAAGCGGAGTTCCACCCAAAAGTGGAACTTCCGCTCATTTGTCTCCTCTCTCCCCCTCCGGTTGCCACAATTGGCACCTACCGGGGGTGTACACAGGATACCTGTCTTGGACACAAATCCTTATCCCACTTCCACGAGTCCGGGCTGTGGCCTGTGACATCACCGCGGGGGTTCCCTCCTCCTCTCCCTGTCGCGGGGCCAGTAGGAGAGAGGGGTGGGGCCTCGTGCATGCACAGTAGGGTTCCCGGCATGAAGCCGTAAGGCTACACTGCCGGGTACCCTTACCTGCAATGGTGGTGGCAGCACCCGACAGCTGATGGAAATATCAGCTGCGGTGCCGACATCGCGGGACTCCAGGACATGTAAGTGTCCTATTGTTAAAAGCCAGAAGCTGCAGTATGTGTAGCTGCTGGCTTTTAATTCTTTTTTTTTTTTTGGGCAGAACACCGCTTTAATGGCTGAAGCTGTGTCAACCCTTTTAAGCCTCTAATTTGTGTATTATAATATATAATAATATCTATAGATCGTCATTGGCTTTTTAAATCTCTTCAGTAACCCAGATTAATTACAAGAGAGACGGTCATTAAAAATAGTCTGCACAAACAAAACTTTTATTTATACTTGGTGTTTATTATGATCCTGATAGGTTGATGAGAATGTATTTATAAGAGGCCTCCTAATATAAACCACATTACACAACACTGAGCTGAAGGAATAACTGCCCATTATCACTTCCCGGCCTGTGTGCACAATTTAAGCCTACAGCAGTTCCTGCCTGATAAGCTATTATTTAGTTTACTCGCCTGCTCAGTAGCTATGATTTAACCAATGTGTGCTCAATTGGAAATATTTGTTTTTATTTTCTAAATATAAAGATCCCCCAAAAATGTTCCAGCTACGACTTGGTGAGGCTTGATTGCTTTCAGCGTAAGAAGATAGTCATACATCAAGAAACTATTTCTGGTCTCTCTAATTTTCTTAGAACTGCTTTGGGTACAGCAAAGAATTGGGAATTCAATTCAATCTTCGTGGTTTTTTAAGCTGCGGTCACATGCCCTTTAGTGATGAGGTGGTGGCTTCAGCTGCCAGAGAACGCACTGTGCTATTTAATGTACTTTTAACTGGGACTGTAGATGCGCTGATTTGATTTTCAGAAATAATGGTCGTTTTGATATGTACCCAGTGCTCTTTTACTGTTTAAGTGGCTGTCCGAAATAGCTGATGTCTCTTGTAATCAGGAAAATGTTTTCAATGTCCTGTGCTCCATTTTTGCTTTTATCTGACTTTTGAACGTTTCTAGTTCAGAGTTGGTTGTCACTATAAAGGCAAGAAGCGCATGTTTTATATGTGAATAAATTGTGATACCCAAATATAACCTATTACATTATAGGTCACATTTCTTATTCCACGATTAACACGTTTCATTAAGAATGCTTATTGCCAAACTGCAGGCCCTCTTTGCTTATTATGCATCAATTTTTAAAGCTAGTTCTAATCAGATGAGCTGTCCTGACTGATGAGCTCTGCACTTCTACACAGACCAGCCATAACCACCCACCTAATATTAAGTAGTTCCACTTATGCTGCCAAAACAGCCCTGACCTGTCTAGACATGGATGCCACTAGACCACAGAAGGTATGCTGTGGTATCTGGCATCAAGCTGACGTCTAAAACTCGTGTTCCTCAAACCTTTCTTGAACCATTTTTGAAGTGTGGCCGGGTGCATTATCCTGCTGAAAGAGGCCACTGCAATCAGGGAATATTACTGCAATGTGGTCACCCACAATGTTTAGGTAGGTGGTATGTGTCAAAATAACATAAACATGAATGGCAGGATCCAAGTTTTCCCAGAAGAACATTGCCCAAAGCATCACACTGCCTTCACCGGCATTGCCTTCTTCCCATAGTGCGTCCTAGTGCCATCTCTTTCCCAGTTATGTGTTGCACATGCACCCGCCATCCACAAGATGTAAAAGAAAAAGTGATTCATCAGACCAGGCCACCTTCTTCCATTGCCCCGTGGTCCAGTTCTGATGCTCACGTGTCCATTATATGTGCTTTTGGCTGTGGACACAGGTGAACATGGGTACCCTGACCGGTCTGCAGCTACACAGCCCCATAAACAACAAACTGCCATGCCCATTTTTTCTGCTTTCAACACATTAACTTCAGTGACAGCATGTTTACTTTCTGATTGATAAATTCCACCAACTTTAAGATGCCATTGAAATGAGATAATCAGTGTATTCACTTAACATGTCAGTAGCTGATTGGTGTATGTGTGGCCCTCAAAAAATGAAAACAGAGCAGAAGTCCCTATGGATATTATATAGGAGTCTTCTGTTTTGGGGTAATTGGAATGACAAATTAATGTTTATGGGACATAAACAGATACCATTGGCTGAGGCTTGTCCTGATAAGCTAGTTCCATTGCTGTATTCAGTTTGTCTCTCCCTAAAGGTGTAAATATGAACGGTTAGCTGAACTCCAAGCAGATATAAAAGACAAATTAATGCAGCAAAGTTTTTATTAATACATAATCAAATGCATTTTTGTTTTAAATAATTAAAGGCCCATTCACACTAGGAACTGCATGTACGTGAGCGCTGTGTGATTTCTGTGCAATTCACATTTAGTTCTGTGCAATGCAGTTTCAGCCCATTTGTTGTTGAGGGCATGTGGCCTGGTATGGTTCAGGAAGGGAAGGACCACTCACTCATCCCCCCCCCTTCCAGGTCTGCCAGACTGCATGCTCAGATTAAGGTCTAGTATGGATTTGGGGGGCTCACTTTTTTTTTTAATTCATTTTTGACATGGGGTTCCCCTCAAAATTCATACAGACCCTTCTAGGCTGGAATAGATTGGGGGGCCCTCCACGCGTTTTGTTTAATGCCGCCACTTCTTTTGTTTACTTTCTGCTGTTAGTGGGGAACCTTGCTGACAGCAGATAAGTCATGGTTATAAAGAGCGTGGCGGTCGTCCACTCCTTAACAGCCAGCTATTTACTAGTTGTAAAGGATGCGGCTGCTGCCTGCTTTGTAACCGACAGCTATTAACTGGTTGTAAAGGACACCGGCAAGCACCTTGGTTAAAATAACGCTAGCTTTTACTACTAAAATTCCGCATCACTTCATAAAATAACTCGTATTTTAGTAACGTTTTTTCGGAATTGCAAAAAATGTTTGAAAAAAGCGAAGAGGTATTTTACTGCAGATTTTAAAGGGGTAGATACTGCTTAAAGCCTTCGGTCTAACAAATAGAATGCATGTGTATTCTGAGCCTTGGTGTACTTTGCGTATCATTGGCCAAAACCTTTGTCTTTTTTCAGGAGTTTCCTGTAATAAAGACCAGTCACTTCTACTCTCCCCTTGTACAGGGTGCCAGGTCTTGTATCTGCCCCCTGTAGTTTTCTAATTGTATACTGTAGTGGGTGGAGCTGCTCTATGTACAGACTATGTAGCCTAGTGATGATGTCACTGCTGCTTTTACAAGGTAATATCCAGGTTTGCAAAGCCACTTAGTGAACAAAAGTGGATTTATAGTCTTTGTGGATATTGAGAAGTTTATGTAAATGAAAATTTCTTATGCCCAGGGGCAGGAGTTTTTTTTTAGTCATTTTGTTATCTGGCAATGTGCAGTTGCTGGTGTTTATCATCAAATAGAAGCCCTGGAAACATACTTACATTTGCAGAAGAAAACAAGTATAGTTTGCTGTGCTTTGCATCCTAATTCACTAAGGCAAGATACTTACTGTTAGGCTGTATCTGTGTCCAGACCTTATCCCCTATGAGTAGCACATCACTGCCTCTGGGTGACAACTTTTACACAGTTCAGGTCTCTGAATTGTATCTTTTTATTTTATTCCTGGCTATTTAAATAATCCTTTTTTTCGAAACCAGCATCTGCCTAATCCGTCAAGTTTGCATGAACACAGGAAGGCCACATCCACAGGATGTCTCTGCCATCCTCATCTGTTGTGTTTTTCAGGTGTATATAATAGATAAAAATATCTGCCCCTGGCTGTGCCTCGTGTGCTTTGCTGTAGGATAGAATCACGGCGCGCAGACTGATAATTGTCTCTGTCTTCCTTAGTTCTCAGGAAGGAACATTTGGTGAAGTGTCAGATTATAGCACTGGGGTATAAGCAGCAGGCTAGAAAGCACTAAAGCGAACCCGTCAGTGCCATAAAGATACCAAACAGAATGGAGCAGTACGGTGCAGGCACCTCTACATAACCCCTAAGGCATGAAGGCCTCTTGCACATGGACACCTAAAAATTCCTTTTTTTTTTTTTAAGGCATTCAGGCGTTTTTTTTTTTTTGTTTTTTTTTAAACTGATCTAAATTCAGCCCATTGTTTTTAGTAGGCCTGTACACACAGTTGCGTTGCCTTGCCTTGCACTCACTATAGATCATTACACTGGCGATGTCAATGGCAGTTTGTTCCCCCCAGTGTTCGTGTCAGATTTCCTGTGACACTATCGCAGTCCCGTTATAACTGTATGCCGACATTACTATAATAAAAACAAAAATTCCAGTATATATCCGATAGTTGGTAGACGCTATTACTTTCACACAAACCAATCAATATACACTTATTAGGATTTATTTTACAAAAGACATGTAGTAGAGTAAATGTTGGCCAAAATTTATTGAAGGGGTTGCAAAGGCAGAAGGTTTTTATCTTAATGCATTAAGATAAAAAACCTTCTGTGTGCAGCAGCCCCCCTAATACTTACCTGAGCCCCATCTCGATCCAGCAATGTGCGCGAGTGCCTCTGCTGGCCGGGGATCTCCTTCCTGATTGGCTGAGACACAGCAGTGGCGCCATTGGCTCCCGCTGCTGTCAATCAAAGTCAGTTAGCCAATGAGGAGAGAGAGCGGGGGCAGGACCAAACCGCAGTTCCGTGTCCGAATAGACACATAGGGATTCGTGCTCGGGTGCCCCCATAGCAAGCTGCTTGCAGAGGGGGGTGAGCAATTGACAGGAGGGAGGGGCCTGGAGCACTGAAGAGGGACTCGAGAAGAGGAGAATCCAAGCTGCTCTGTGAAAAACCATTACACAGAGCAGGTAAGTATAACATGTTTGTTAATTTAAAGAAAAACCTAGACTTTAGGATCACTTTAAGAGAGATGTTTTATAGCAGAAAGTAAAAAATATTGTTTTTTGTTTTTTTCAAAATTGTTAATCTTTTTTCATTTATAGAATACAAGAATTAAAAAACCCAGAGGTGATCAAATACTACCAAAAGAAAGCTCTATTTTTCAGAAAAAAATGATTAAAATTTTGTTTGGGTACAGTGTTGAATGACCGCGCAGTTGTCAGTTGCACAGTGCCGAATAGCAAAAAATGGCCTGGTCATGAAGGGGTAAAACCTTCAGGAGCTGAAAGGGTTAACCACTTGCTGACCGGCTCACGCACATATACATCAGCAAAGTGGTTAGTTCCCACGAATCGCCGTACCCATACGTCGGCTTCTTTAAGAGCCATAGCAGGCAACGAGCTGCATGGCGGGGGACCCAATGCACGTCGCCAGCCACCCGTGATCGTGGGCACGAGAGCCAGAACGGGGATTTGTGTATGTAAACATACAAATCCTCATTCTGACAGGAGAGAAGAAACAGATCTGCTGTTCGTAGTAATTGCGAACAGCGATATGTCTCCTCCCCCAGTCAGTCTTATCCCCCAACACTCACAAGGGAGCACATTTAACCCTTTGATCATCACTAGTGTTAACCCCTTCCCTGCCAGTGACATTTAGACAGTAATCAGTGCATATTTATAGCTCTGATCGCTGTATAAATGTCACTTGTCCCACAAAAGTGTCCGATCTGTCCGCTGCAATGTCGCAGTCCTGCTAAAAATCTCTGATTACCGCCATTATTAGTAAAAAAATAAATAATAAAAATGCCATTAATCTATCCCCTATTTTGTAGATGCTATAACTTTTGCGCAAACCAATCAATATACGCTTTTTGCGATTATTTATTTATTTTTTTTAACAAAAATATGTAGAAGAGTACATATTGGTCTAAACTGATGAAGATTTTTTTTCTCATTTTTTGGGGGATATTTATTATAGCAAAAAGTAAAAAATATTGTTTTTTTGTTTGTTTTTTTTGTTTTTTAAATTGTCTGCTTTTTTTTGTTTATAGTGCAAAAAATTAAAACTGTGGAGATGATCAAATACCACCAAAAAAATCTTTGTGGGAAAAAAGATGTAAATTTTGTTTGGGTACAACATTGCATGACTGCGCAATTGTCAGTTAAAGCGACACAGTGCTGTATCGCAAAATGGCCTGGTCATAAAGGGGGAAAATCTTCCGGGGCTGAAGTAGTTAAACAAGCTGCTAGCAGGCTTCAGCACTTCTTGAAGCTTTTTGAAAGCGTGAAGCAGTTGTACATTGTTTTAAATAAATGGCTTTATAATAATAGCTATATTTTCACCATACCGCATTGGTGCTGAATGTGCATTTGGCTGTTGGTACATAAAGGAATGAATTGTATTGTCCATTGTCATAAAATGAGGAATGATCCTCTTATTTGTGGGATAGGAGATGAAATTAGACATGTTGAATACCTTCTGTTCCAAGAAGGCTTTACTGTGCTACGCACTCATTCAGTTGGTGGGCTTGTTGATTCCTTTAGTCCAGTGTTTCCTAACTCCAGTCCTCAAGGCACTTCTAAAGGCCCGTACACGCGATACAAAAATCAGATGGGAAAATTCGTACGACGAGCTGCTGCTAACTTTTTGTTAGTACAGTGCTTTCAGCAGCCGATTTCACTTTTTCATCAGACAAAAGCTGGATGTGCAGACTATAAAATGTTTGGCAGATGTGGACTCAATGTCCAATTTTCGTTTCATTAGTTCGGTTTTCATACAAAAAAATCGTAAAAGCAAGAAGACTACGCATGCTCAGAAAGGAAAGAATACATACAAAACTAGTCAACACATTACGTCGCTTCTGACGTTGTATTCTGTCGTCAGAAAATTTTCGTATGGTGAGTAACATCTTAACTTTCAACATGAGACTAGCATGCCACAAGAATTGGACGTTCGGTCGTACGAAAATCTAAGCGTGTGTACGAGGCTTTACAGGTCATGTTTTCAGGATTTTCCTCAGATGAAACAGCTATGGTAATTACTAAGGCAGTGATACTGATCAAATCACCTGTGTAAAATAATGGAGAGCCTGAAAACATGACCTATTGAAGGCTGGAGTTGAGGAACACTGCTTTAGTTGCCTTCCCATTATAACCTAAGCTTTCTCAATAGCTTTATGTAAAATGTGGCTATTCCTGGGGCTACGTTTTCTTCGTGTATATCTGCCCACACCTCAGTGCAGTTTCATATGCACTTTCCTGGCCAGTTGATGTTTCTTAGTACAGCATGTCACCCTCCTGGCTGGGTAAAAGTGCAGAACATGTTTCATTACATTTTTCAAATTTGCAATATACTTGGTGTGGGTTTGAAGTGGAACTGCAGAAAACACTAAATACATGGTTGTAATACATGTACAGCAATTTTTTTTACCTTTTGTTTATCTGCTTAGCCAATCTTCTGATCTCCATAGGTGTGTCACCTGCCTTTACACTGTGACCATAGTTGCCAACATTGTAAAAAAAAAAATGTGGGACACTTTTGTGGCTGTAGGCGGAGCTGTCCAATAATTAGGGGGCGGGGCATTCGTCAGCAGGCGTGGCCTAGCAAAAATAGACAAGTGCGACGTGCGAAAAATGGGCGTGGTTTGCGCGAAATTGTGGGCGTGTCTTAAATGGGCGTGGCTCTAGAGGGTGTGGTTAGAGTCTGAAATGAATGAGGGATGGAGAGGGGGAGAGAGAGGGGAATGACGGGACAGCAGCCCCAGATCCTACACAATAGAAATATGTGTATTCTAGAAAGTTTAACAATCAGCAGATAAAGATACTCCAAACACCTGGTGTTAGCACTTCAATCATCCCGGCACCATGGTTGTTATGGTGTCAGGATGATTGAAGCGCATTATTTCTATCATTATATTGTAATATAAAATGAAATCATTCAACTCACCATAATGCAGAATCAGTGGGATCCCTGAGCGTGTCACCAGCCACGTCGCCTGCCACCAGCCGTCTGTCCTTGCTTCAGATGTCCGAGCAGAGTCCGTCCTTGCATCAGATGTCCCCGGCGGAGCCCCCCCTCACACCAGGAGTCCCCGGCGGAGCCCCCCCTCACACCAGGAGTCCCCGGCGGAGCCCCCCACTCACATCAGGAGTCCCCGGCGGAGCCCCCCCTCACATCAGGAGTCCCCGGCGGAGCCCCCCCTCACATCAGGAGTCCCCGGCGGAGCCCCCCCTCACATCAGGAGTCCCCGGCGGAGCCCCCCCTCACATCAGGTGTCCCCGGCGGAGCCCCCCCTCACATCAGGTGTCCCCGGCGGAGCCCCCCCTCACATCAGGAGTCCCCGGCGGAGCCCCCCCTCACATCAGGAGTCCCCGGCGGAGCCCCCCTCACAATCAGGAGTCCCCGGCGGAGCTCCCCCTCACATCAGGTGTCCCCAGTGCCCCCCCCACTCACATCAGGAGTCCCCAGTGCCCCCCCACTCACATCAGGTGTCCCCAGTGCCCCCCCACTCACATCAGGTGTCCCCAGTGCCCCCCCTCACATCAGGTGTCCCCAGTGCCCCCCTCACATCAGGTGTCCCCAGTGCCCCCCCCTCACATCAGGTGTCCCCAGTGCCCCCCCCACTCACATCAGGAGTCCCCAGTGCCCCCCCCACTCACATCAGGTGTCCCCAGTGCCCCCCCCACTCACATCAGGTGTCCCCAGTGCCCCCCCCACTCACATCAGGTGTCCCCAGTGCCCCCCCCACTCACATCAGGTGTCCCCAGTGCCCCCCCCACTCACATCAGGTGTCCCCAGTGCCCCCCCACTCACATCAGGTGTCCCCAGTGCCCCCCCCACTCACATCAGGTGTCCCCAGTGCCCCCCCCCACTCACATCAGGTGTCCCCAGTGCCCCCCCACCTCACATCAGGTGTCCCCAGTGCCCCCCCCACTCACATCAGGTGTCCCCAGTGCCCCCCCACTCACATCAGGTGTCCCCAGTGCCCCCCCCACTCACATCAGGTGTCCCCAGTGCCCCCCCCACTCACATCAGGTGTCCCACAGCGGTGCGCGCGCTCCCCCCCACCTAGAACCCCCGCCCCTTTCCATATCAGACTGGCAGCGGGGCGGGGGGTAGGCGGGCCGAGGCGGAGCGGGGCGGGCCGAGGCGGGGCAGGGGGTGGGCGGCGACGCAGAAGCTTTGTCTAGCCCCCCCAGCCGTCTTCCTGAACTTCCACAAAATGGCGGTTGGCGGAGACAATGTCTCCGCCGGCCGCCGACCTCTAGCGGCGGCGGCGGTTTCAAAAACGGGAACCGGATTTTTCGGGACATTTCCCGGGACACCACAAATCCGGGAATGAAGTCCAAGTCCCGGGAATGTCCCGGGAAATCCGGGACAGTTGGCAGCTATGACTGTGACTACTCTGTTTCCTGGTTCAGCAATATAGATGACTGTATCCCCCTCCACCTTCAGTCTTCCCATTAGCCAGTCATTATCTTTGTTGTTCACCTAGTGGGAGAGTAATCTAGGCAGCAGTAAGGTGCCCTTTTTGGCTGTGCGGTGCGGTAAAGCCGTATGACTACTCATTCTGCAAAAGTTGACCCACTTGCTTAAAAACATTGGGTCAAGTCCTTTACCCAAAACAATTATGGTTATAAGGATGTGTGACTTTTCTCTGACTTTCTTGATACGTGTGATTGTTCTGTTGCAGTTACTTTGAAAGAAGAAAAAGCATCTTTAGGAGGCGGTGATGGGGAACTTCGCATAGTTAGTACAGCGGCTCCAACCCATACTGACAGTTTTTTTGTTTTTTTCTTTCAACTCAGTGTGTACCAGGCCTAAGACAATCCCCCGAGGATAAAAAAAAAAACACAAACATACACAGCAATGGTAATTACATTTGGGTTGTTCGTGAGATAAGGCAGAAAGAGATGTATGGAATAGGAGGGGGAAAGTCACAGAAGTGAGGGTGGGTCTTAAAACTGTTGGATAACAATTTAGAAAACCAAGGTCTACATTTACTTCTTTATCTTTTGAGTCAAATAAGATTATCATTCTTGGTTCAAAAGTTTTCCTTTCCTGAGTAGTTTTGAAGTTCTCTTTTAGAATTAAAACATTAATCTTCCACAGTGTGATCTGGTTGTGAGAAATGATGCCCCATATATGTGCAGAAATCCACCTCCTCATGTTCCTTAATAGTGTGTCTTGTAAATGCATCCTTGTTTTCAATTTCTGTCCTGTTTCGCCAACATCAGGTCCTTTGAATATTTTGCATTGAATATGAGTCACCCCATTACTGGAGGTATAAAAGGAAGAGGTGCATAAAAAAAGGCCTATACATAGCACCTACTCAGTGCCAGATCAATCCCACAAATCTGTTAGCAGAAATTAGTATAATCCTTGAAATATAACTATCCCAATATTTACAAGGTACTAAGCAGCTGTCTAAAAGAATATACCAAACAATAGTATAAAAATAAGCAGTTCAAACACTAGATTATTAAAATACTAAAACAGTGCTAAAATTAAACGTGATAACACAATATCACAGCATGTTCCCCACACATAAAATTCTATAGGCAGTAGATAGTAAAGCAGACAGTTCAAAAAAAGTTTTGATTGGAGAATGTAAGTGGTCAAAGCGTGCACCTTTCACCAGAAAACGTGAACAAAATCCAATTTGTGCAGCACACTCCCCCAGGGGGTCAAACTCACCAGAATCTCAATATAAGCCAGCGTTATGGTGGAATAAACAACAGCCACTCAGATTCTAAAACCACATCACCATCAAGATCCACCAGTACAGGGGCTCTTGCAACATGCTGCTTGGAGCAAAGGAGACATATTGATGACTTTACACTTTTCTCTTTGTTGTAGAGTTGATGTGGCCCCTCATGTGTGAAACACGGCCATGAGGTCCTGTACCAACCGTAGGGGTCCTCGCACTCGCAACATATCAGTCCTTGGCACTCTTGTTGGTGGCCTGTGTCACCCCTGTGTGGGTATGGTGAGGCCTCTAGCACACGTCTGATGGCATCCTCCCACTGATACCAGTGATGGGACAGTATTCCTCCCACTGACACCAATGATGGGCCACTATGCCCCCCCCACTGACACTAATGATGGGGCACTATTCCCCCCCCCCCACTGACACTAATGATGGGACACTAGTCATCCCACTGATACAAATGATGGGGCACTATACCTCCCCCACTGACACTAATAATGGGACACTATTCCTCCCACTGACACCAATGATGGGACACTATTCCTCCTACTGACACTAATGATGGGGCACTATTCCTTCCCCTAATAGCACTATAGGGACATTGTTTACTTCCACTGACACCATAACATTTTCTACTCCCGCTGGCCACAGTCCGACCCCCTAATGTTTGAAGAGCAGAAAACTGGCACTTTGTTTCAAAGTTTGGAGACCCCTGGTGTATCACATAAAATCCCAATAAGATACATTTACGTTTTTGGTTGTCACATGACAACATGTGGAAAATTTCAAGGGGTATGAATACTTTTTCAAGACACTGTAATTTGGATGTTAGTAGTTTCACTCAGTTTATGGCCTTTATACATTGGTTTGCTTTTAATGCGCACCTATTGACTTATAGAAGGTGCTTTCTTGGTGCGCTTTTTAAATATGCACCAATTGTTTAGCATGCAGGACATTTTAAAAAACCCATAGTACCAGCAACACACTTGTGTGAGGAGTTCTACAGGATTTAAAGGGATACATTTTTCATGCATTTTTCTTCACCGTTTTAAACCACAAAAGCGCATGAAAAACTGATCATTGTAAAAGGGCCCTTAGTAATACGGCTTGGTCTGGTCACTGCTCCCAGCTGTGATTGGACAGTGAAAAAGAAGCAGCATATTGAGCTCCTCTCCTTTCCACCTTGTCTCCCCCTATTATAAGCACTGCAGCACAATTTACTGGCTCCTTCTGCTGCTTTTTCCAGTCTGAGCTCAGCTGTACATGGGAATTACAAGTGGTCAATACCAGGAAAGTTCCCTGTATTTTCACTAGTTTAATTTATTTAAAAATAAAAATACACTCGATGAATATGCTTAAAGAGTAACTCCACTTTTGTTGAGAGAAAAATAATCCCCTTGAGATGTTCAGTGTACGTTGCAATGATTTTAGCAAGGTTTTTGTAGCAGAAGAAGAAATAGAAAGAAATATAAGAAGAAATTGTTGCCCTGAAGAAATAGCTGTTTATTTCACCTTGTCCCTTGCATACTGAATCTAAATGGAAGTTAAATGAGAAAAGCTGAAGGGTTCTGCATCACTTAAGAGGTATGTAACCCTTAGGGAGTACCCCACCAAAATGAAAATTTTGCAGAGGATGCCTAAAATCTGACTTGTAGTGCAGACTTCTGGGAAATTCAGTGAGCCAATCACACAAGCAAGAAATGTCAATTCTGGAGGCACTCTGTACACCAGAACGCCTCTAGGTTGCCATTTTGCATTGCATTTTACATAAAATTACAGCAGCTGCATATTGAAAAGGAAAGGTAATTTTCAATAACAATAAATTACAACATGGCTTGTGTAGCAATACTACCGTATGTACTATGTTGGGTTTTTTTTAATGCTTTTTGTTTTTTTACAAAAGTGGAGTTACCTTTTAGTGAATTGATATAATTTTTTCTTTAAATAACAAACATATCATACCTCCACTGTGCAGTTCGACCCGAACCTCGTCTTCTGTGGTCCCCTGGCAGCGCTCACGGCTCCTCCTGACATCTGGAAACCCCCATAAGAAAGGCGCTCTCCCAGGGGGTTACCGTGCGGGCGCGCTCCCGAGTCCAGCATTTGCGTCCATAGACTCAGAATGCCGGACTCGGCCTCACCTCCCGGTGCCCAACTCATTGGATTTGATTGACGGCAGCTGGAGCCAACGGCTGCGCTGCTATTAATCTATCTAATCAAGAGCCGAGAACCCCCGGCCAGAGAGGTAGAGCGTGTGTCCGACGGGGGAACAAACGGGCTCAGGTGAGTGAAACAGGGGGGCTGCTGAGTGACAGAAATTTTTTCACCATAATGCAGAGGATGCATTAAGGTGAAAAACACGAGGCTTTACAACTCCTTTTAGTCTTAAGCATTTCTTTCATAATCAAAGTTGCCTAAAAGCACGGATAATATTTTAGCGACTTTAATTTACTGTGGTTGTGCAGGTAGTTTGTAGTGAACACCAGGTACAAATCTTTGAAACCAGGAACTGTCCTCGAAAATCCTGGGTCTTTGGAAACTATGTTAGGTAGACATTTGTGAGAACTCTGTTGTATTTTGAAAACTGCACTTGCTAGCAATTATTTTCCTATTTTTATCTGTAAGTGGATGGCATTGCAATTTAAAAAAATACAACCAAGGAAACTTGCCAGGATAGTTTATAGACGAAACAGAATAGGAACAGAAAATCCCAGTGCAGGTTTAGTCTCCCTGGGGATTCTCGGCAAGCTGTATGGAGATCAGCGCAGTGAAGCGCTCAGACACCAGAGCTTGCATTGATATCACTTTCTAAGCTACGAGCTGACAGCTGTGACCCTAGCTAGGGAAAGACAGGCTGAATATGAAGGGTCTGGCTTGTCATTGCTTCTGTATTCATATCTGGCTGCGAAAAGAAGAAAAAAAAAAAAAATCACCTTAAGGCACATCTATCACTTATCAGCACAATCCGAGAGGAAGAGTACAAAACTTATACCACAGTAAAACCTGACAGTTCTGTCTGACTTTGTTATAGTTGTCTCGACAGACCAGCTCTTTCAGAACCCAGCTGTATTAATATTTGTCATAGTTCAGTGCTTCCATGTACTACTGTCATACCCATCCTTATTAGTGGTGGTATTAGCCAGATTGTCAGCTTAGGTGAGACAATAAGATCGTGCTATGGACAGATTGCCATTGGCAATCAGTGGAACGTGCAGGCTAGCATGAATCACTTACTGAGGATAATTATGAGATTTTAATATGTTAATATTAACGTTCATATGTTGGATGCATGTTCTTTTCAAAGGGAAACATCACTCATCTTAGGAGGAGAATGAAAAAAATATAATTAAAGTGAACTTTACTCAAAAAGTGAAGTCCTGCTTGTTTGATCCCTCCCCCCAGCCTGTAACTGAGTTCGCTTTTTTTTGGGGGGGGGGGGGTTGAGGAAGTGACAACCACTTCTGTCCTTGCTTAGGTGTGTATGACATCCCTCACACCCTGCCCCATCCCCTTCCCATCCAGGAGCCTCCTGAACATGTCATATATCCCAAAAGGCTGCAGGACCATCCACAAAGTACTGTGCTAGTGGAGAGCTGGCTGTGGTTCCTCAGGAAGCTTCTGGGGCTTCTGACATTTCTTTATTGGGCAGAAGATATCCATTTGGATGCCAAAACAGCCAATATGAAAGATGCATTGCCTCAGCACAAGTGTGCCAACCTCATATAGAGGAGGTCTGCAGTTGCCTAGATCTCCTAAGTTTGCCAAATTCGGCCATCCTTGCAGGTGGGAAAACTTGAAACTTGTACAGCGAAAAGATGATATATAGAATCGAAGCTCTGTAATTCTTCCAAAGTAGCAAAATTTGCTTCATGAAACCCTTTAAAAAAGGTTAAAGGTAACCTGTTGTGGAAGAAATTCAGAGGCCTGTCCTCCTCCTGAAAATATAATTAACTGTGTAGCAAGTGAAGCCGGAATTGCTTATTTTCAGGTAAGCAATGGCAGCCCTCATGATTCTTATGAATGGTTTCTTACAACAGTATGACATTTGTAAGAAAGAAGGAACTGATAGAACTTTCCATGTTTTAGTTCCATCACTGACTCAGAACATAATGCAGATAAAGACTTCTGACCTTCCTGATTTGTATTCTTGTTTCTATATAATAAAGGTGTCCAGTGTGTCCACGTAACAGTCAGGCAACCAGCATCCCCAGAAGAAGGCCAGTAATTGCAGCCCCCAATTTTTTCTCATAACATGTTTATTTTAAATGAACAGGTACTTAAAAATGAACATACTGTCAGGAGAGGGCCCTACCCTGGGGTGTCTGGAGTGCTTCTTTAACTTCCCAGTACATGTGTGTAAAAATAAAAATAAGGCCAAAAGATTTTGAGTGCCCCTCCCAATTCTTTTTTAGAAGTTTCCAGTGTTGAGACAATTGTGTACTTCCAGCCTTTTGGCAAGTTTAGGGAGGACCTGTTCTAGAATGGCTGTGTCTCTGTGCACAATGCCGACTCCATGAACACAGTTTGATATGGAGGAACTCCAGTGGCCTGCACAAAGCCCTGTCCTCCATTCTAAAGCCCCATACACATGGGCCGAATATCGGGCAAAATCAGCTGGTACAGTAGATACTGGCCGACATTTGGTCTGTGTGTACGGGTCCTAGTTTGACAGAAGCCGATCTCACAGACAGGTTCTGTCTAACAAGCTTGCTGGAAAGCATGCAGCCAATCTGCTTCCTATCAGTGCTCTCAGCCAATGGTTACAAGCGCTGACTGGTGTGTTCTGGTAGTGGTGGTGGGGGGGCAGGGCAGTTCACCTGTTATTCACATGTTGTTCAACCATACGGAATAGAGTGAATCCAGAAAATACCGTATTATGGCCACAAATAGAGCTGATGATCATAAGAAATAAATACTCATTTACTGTGAACGTCCGCTCCGTCTAGTGGCCATAATGCAGGCAGTGTTTTTCTGATTTGTGCTATTATTATACATAAAGAACATCTGACCTGGAGAGAAAATAGCCTAGTAACAGAGACGTAGAGGAGAGAGGGGACACAGGGAAGGAAAGAGAGTGCTGCTCACCCCTAATGATTGAAACAAAAAAGAGAACAGATTCCCCAATTGGGGTTTTTAGGCAGCAAAAAAGAGGGTAGAAGGCCAATATATAAAAAAATGTATCTTTATTGTACAAAAGTAGCTTCAACACACTGGTTAAAAAGAATGAGCTCCAATAAGGGTGTATACCAATACATGACACTCAACACATACACTATATACATATGTTGATAACAGTATAGCATATGCATAGACGTATAACAAAATTGTGGACCTGACGCGTTTCGACCTATATATTCCAGGTCTTCTTCAAAGGTCAATCTGCTGAAATTATACCACAAAAATGCATGTGTCAAAGAATTAAATATGTATATTTGGTAACAGGTACATCACATATCAATACAGCATATTTACCCAATGATGAGTGTCCTAAACCAAGGAGCTTTCTGTTAGAGAGATCCCTTTAAAATCGAAAGATTGCCCGTTCACCTTCCCCCAGAGGTCCCATGGGGGAAGGTGAACGGGCAATCTTTCGATTTTAAAGGGATCTCTCTAACAGAAAGCTCCTTGGTTTAGGACACTCATCATTGGGTAAATATGCTGTATTGATATGTGATGTACCTGTTACCAAATATACATATTTAATTCTTTGACACATGCATTTTTGTGGTATAATTTCAGCAGATTGACCTTTGAAGAAGACCTGGAATATATAGGTCGAAACGCGTCAGGTCCACAATTTTGTTATACGTCTATGCATATGCTATACTGTTATCAACATATGTATATAGTGTATGTGTTGAGTGTCATGTATTGGTATACACCCTTATTGGAGCTCATTCTTTTTAACCAGTGTGTTGAAGCTACTTTTGTACAATAAAGATACATTTTTTTTATATATTGGCCTTCTACCCTCTTTTTTGCTGCCTAAAAACCCCAATTGGGGAATCTGTTCTCTTTTTAGTAACAGAGACGTAGCTTGAAGCTTGTGGGTCCTGATGCAAAAGTTGACCTGGCCCCCCCCACTACCACCCACTGCTTCCACTATGCGCCAAAATACTCCAAGTGGCTAAAGTTATTTCAGAGATTTATGTACATATTGAGAGGGTAATTCAAAATATTTTGTAGAAAACATCCTAGTAATTTCATGATCTCACCCCCAGCCTAATAATGACATGATCCCATCATCATCCTAGTAATGACATGACTTTTCCTCATCCTTGTGATAACATGACCTTGCCCCCATCCTTGTAATGACACAACCTTGCCCCCATCCTATTAATGACCCGACCTCACCCCCTCCATTCTATTAATGATGTGACCTTGCCCCCTGCCCCCCTCCATCCTAATAATGACCTGACCTTGCCCCCCCCTCCTCCTTCCTTGTAATGACATGATCTCGCCCCCATCCTAATAATGACATGATCTCACCATCATCCTAGTAATTACATGACTTTGCCCCCATCCTAGTAATGACATGACGTCGCCCCTCCCCCCCATCCAAGTAATGACATGACCTGAGCTCACCCCCCCATCCTAGTAATGACATAACCTCGATCCCTCCTCCTCCCAATCCTAGTAGTGACATGACCTTGCCCCCTCTATCCTAGTAATTACTAGACCTAGTCCCCCTCCATCCTAGTAATGACGTGACCTTGCCACCTCCCCCCCTCCCCTCCTTCTTTGTAATGACATGATCTCGCCCCATCCTAATAATGACGTGATCTCACCATCATCCTAGTAATGACATGACTTTGCCCCCATCCTAGTAATGACATAACCTCGGCCCCTCCTCCCAATCCTATTAATGACATGACCTCGCCCCCTCCTCCCAATCCTATTAATGACATGACCTCGCCCCCTCTATCCTAGTAATGACTAGACCTAGCCCCCTGCCCCCCTCCATCCTAGTAATGATGTGACTTTGCCCACTCCCCTCCTCCATCCTAGTAATGACATGACCTCACCCCCTCTCTATCATAGTAATGACATGACTTCGCCCCCTCCCCATCCTAGTAATGACATGACCTTGCCCCCTCCTCAACCCAATATGATAATGCTAGGGTGGAGAGGTACAGAGACTCCTCGTTAGGTGAGTCAGCAGAGCAGTTTTTAACCTCAGCTTGGTTACAGATG
This sequence comes from Aquarana catesbeiana, assembly GCF_042186555.1. Classification (NCBI taxonomy): domain Eukaryota; kingdom Metazoa; phylum Chordata; class Amphibia; order Anura; family Ranidae; genus Aquarana; species Aquarana catesbeiana. Next base: position 135,450,977 of record NC_133325.1, on the reverse strand, counting down.
TCCCAGCTCTCAGGTGGCGCGCTCCTCCTACCTCAGCACACTGCCATACTTCTCAAGCTGCTCTCGGTCCTGAGTGGTGCTCTCCTGCCTCATGACAAACAGGCAGGTCACTGTCCCTCTGCTGTTGTCAGCCCACTGCCATGCTTCTCCAGGCTGGTCTTGGTCCTCCACACTCGGGAAATGCGAGCACACATGCCTTCTCCCCAGTTAATAATAGGAGGGGGTGTAGACTTGGGGGAAGGAAAACGGCTGGAAGTTCACTATTTGATTATAGAGCTTGGCTGGGGCCCTTGGATACACAAGGTGGATTGAAGCTGAACTCCAGTTCCGGGATTTTGTGGGGGAAATGTAATATGACAGCAAAGAGCAGAGCCACGGGCCCCCTGGAGCTGGGGGTGGGGTCGCATAAGTCATTCACACAGAAGAATTTACATGCAGTTTTGCAGAATGATGAATACCTCGATTTTTTTTTTTTTAAATAAATGCATCCATAGTATATACCTGTTATGTTATTAGACATGCTGATACTTCAATTATGTAACAGAGAAGACTCCTACTTTAGGATTTTAAATCATTGAGTGAGTCACAGCAGTGTGTCAAGGATGTGTGAAGACCTCTATATTTGACCCTGGTGTACACACACTCTTCATTACCAAACACACAGTATATATAATGCACAAAGCGGGCCAGGCGGAATATTGACAATCGCACTCTCAGCTATTCTCGGACCTGATCCTACATGTTTATTAAACCTTTTTCAGTATGGATGTATTGTTTTCTTCTGAATGACTAAGAGATACAAATTGGTAAAAAGAATACAAATGTACAGGAAGGGCAGGTTGTAAGGCTGAATGGGGCTGTACTGTCACTAGATCAGACCAGCGATTTCTGCCGTCACATGAACCTTACCTAGTGCCTGCAGAACCTGACATAACATGGTGTGTTTCAGGGTCACTGGACGCACTATGGTTCGATGGTTCTCTTACAAGCTCTGTGAATTCCGTAAAATACCGATAATAAATGTTTTATGTTATGACACAGCACTAAATTTAGACGGGTGATCAAACGCTTGTTACACAGCAAGAGGTGAATCAAAAAGACACTGTGAAGACTATTTGCATATTGTCCAAGAGAGCATAATTAACCTTTAGAACATTTTTACCTGCAACAAATTTGTTCATTCCTTTAGTTATATTTAATTAGATCTCTTTTTTTTCCATGGTTCTTCTCTGTGTGCCCTTCTGGTCGGTTTGTTTTTTCTTCCAATTTTACTTGTTAACGGGTTATCTGGTTAAATGCAGAAAAAAATAGCTACATTCAACTCAACCTAACTGTAACTACTGTTTATGCATTGTGCAGCTTGCTGCAACCTCATGTGAGAGATGCTGACTGCAGAGATGGGTGAAGGATAGTGGTATGGATATTTCTACATCATTACATCAGCTGAGACCAATGTAACTATGCATATACAGTACCATACCTGTGGGGTGCCTCTAGAAGCCTGTGACTGGACAGTGAAAGGAGAAGCAGCAGACTGATGAGCGCACTTCTTCGTCACTCTGCTCTCCACTCATGTCCGTATGTTACTTGTTAGAAAATGAGCACTGCAGCACAGATGACTGGCTACTTGTGATGCTCTTTGAGCTTGTGCTTAGCTCTGCTTTACAGGGATTTCAAAAGGCTGATATCGAGTCACATTTGAACACTTTTGTATTTAAAGTAGAACTATAGGCAAAACTTTTTATTATATTTTGTAAATAATAAGGGAAGGTTATAATTCCTGTCATATTTTTTTTTTCGCCATCTGTGCCCCATTGCAGAGATTTCCCTTTGCTTCCTGTCCCGTAGCCAAACAGGAAGTGAGCGGAAATCTATATCAAATTGAGGGAATTCCTTGGTGACCCCTAGATCATGAAAACTAGCTTCCCCATTGGAAGATTTCCCCTCTATTACTTTTCTGGGGACAACCCAAAATTTGTGATTTTCTTTTACTTTCAATGATAAAGGTAAACAGAAGAAATAGAGAGGGTGAATCTCCTCAACGCGGGCACAGACAGGAATATGCATTTAGTTATACTTTTTTTTTGCTGCATAGTTATTTTGGTCCAGCTTGGACCAATGTAAATATTTATGTACCGTGCCTAGACAATGCTTGTGAAATCTGGAAATCACTGTAGTAGGCACTGATACCGATATCAGTATCAGTGCCAATACTAAGCATTTGCACCAGTACATGTATACCTCAAACCAATACCTTTGTGGTGCGATTTGAGTACATACAAAATGAATGGGGTCAAATTGCACTGCAATGATTCGCATGTAATTTGAACAGGAATGTGATGCTATTCCTGCCAGAATCGCATGCAGTTTCACCCACCGCTCCTGTGTGAACCCAGGCTTGTCATAGTAACTTGAGCACAAGTATCGATACTTCTACTCACCAATAAAAAAAATGGTATTGGTGAAACCCTAGTAGGCACTGCTAGTACAGTGATTGGTGCTAGCTTCTAGGTCCCATGCTGATGGGCTGCCCTACTGCATAGTGCACAAAGGGGGTTGCTCACTCGTCTTTGTTGCCATTCACAGAATGCCTTGCATTTTTCTCAGTGAATGCAAGGCGTTCACTAATTGGATGAGGTGGAGAGAGAGGGGAGGTGATGTCATGGTCAATCAGAGAACACTTTGCATTCATTGAGAAGTGGTTGGAGGCTAGGGGAATTCTGTAGGAGACTGTCAAAACTGGAAACATGTTAAAATCAACTGCTAGAGATCAATGATATTAAAGTCAGTGCTCCCTACAGTCTCATTAAAAAATGTACTGGCTTCATCTTTGATCGTCTTCTCAGTGAGATCCATTATAAAATGCTGGAAGAAAAAAAAAATACATAACACAGAATAAAATAGGACATCAGAGAAAAAGCAAGATGAGAAAATAAACCAAATCATTTAGCTAGCAAAAACCAGGTTAAATATTTTGTTTTTTTCCTAGGCAAGGAAAATACTAATTGCTGCCTGGTGGGGCCTAAGGGGGGCTGCACAGCAAGTACCAAAGGGCCTCAGGTTGGGCACCAGAGGTCTACAGGAATGGGCTTGGATAGGTAGGAATGGGAAAATAGCATGGAGGAAAAGAGTAAAGAACAGAAGGAGAAAGGAAAGAAAGAGTAAAACTTTAAAAGTTTGTGTCTGAGATATCAGTCGCACAACAGGATTACATTACACTAGTGACGTATATTTGATTGTGTACTGTATACCTGTAGATGTGGCAAAAGGGAAAGTTTAAGAGACTGTGTTTCAGTTCTGAAAAGTGTATAGATGGGGTCTTCAGGGTTTTGGGGATAGTCCATTTTGCCGCAGTTTTGTTATGGGTAAGTAATTTAAATCAACTCTTCTAGCCTGATAAAGCTGTGTATGGGTTCTTTTGAAGGGTGTGCACTAGGACTGTGCAAATGGCCTGGTACACTTGGTCCTAGAAATGATTTAACTTTGGGCATGCCCACTATATATGTTTGAATGTGCCTGGGGTAAATACCTTGTCTCTATGTATAATTTGTAATTATTATTATTATTATACAGGGTTTATATAACTGTTTACGCAGCTCTTTACAATATCAATTATATATGTGTATGTGATTTTCTCATAACATATGCAGGGTCTGCTTCGCACCTTGCAGTGATACACCATGCTTATGCATTACCTCTCCTTTTCACAATGCTTATGTCTGAGTCAGTCGACTTACTGAAAAACAAAAAACACTCCTTGTGTGGCTGGTGTCTCAGCAGTTATATAGAAAGAGTGATATATAATGGAGAGCTTCCTTTTATTGGCTGCTATACTAACCTTTGCACTTAATGTAATAGAAAAAATATAAAAGTCCTATAAAAAATTATTTTAAGATAAATGCCGAAATCACAATTTAAAATGTGCATAGTGAAAATATACAGTACTTTCTTTTTAATGCAGTCAGTGTGCAAAAGGATGGCAGTGCAAGGCCCTCTTTAACCGAGCATAGAATAGATAGATTATACATCTATACACCAAGCAGAGCTGTAGTAATAAGTGGCATTATGTGTTTCAGGAAGAGGAGGATGAAACAGTTGCTTATCTTGACCATGACAGCGACAATGAAGTAGATCTGAGTGCACTTCCTGACCCTGACAAGTACCGCGATGTAGAAGAAGATGAGCAACCCACGGAAGAAAGTAGCAGGTACGTCTTTGGCATGTTTTATTTTATTTAGTAGCGCAACATGCTATTTCAGAACATGGAAGATTGCATTGCAGTACTTCCTTCCTGGAACCACATTGATAATGTGATTAATATTGTATGAGTATTCGTTTCTTATTTTTCTTAGAAAGGAGGGAAATATTTTTTATAATATATAGTGATTTTTTTTTTTTTGTAAGATTTGTGAAAAATCCGAAATAGTCTTCTATAGGAGCTGGTCTTCACTAAATAGTAGATTTCTTCACAAAAGACAAGAAAGCAAATTTTCAGTTCACAAAATAGAAACAACCACTGATACTTCCAGGATAAGCAGCCTTGATCCAGAAAGTTATCCGGTTGTCTTTCGGGATCAAAGAGGATTTTTTTTTCCTGTCAGAGCAAATCGGACTTGGATTGGGTTTTTTGTTCCCTCTGGTTATTATATGTTTAGATTTAAATTTTTGTTTTATTCCATGCAGGTGTGTTTTCAACTCAACTGTGTAATTGCGTTAGCTTTATTTGGAGAAAAACAACACTTAAAAAAAAAACTGCATCTTACAAATCTGCCCATGCATTGAAAACTTTTGTTTATAATGTATCAAACTTAACTTTGGTGTTTTTTTTTTTTGTTTTGTTTTTTTACAATTTTTTCTTGGTATCGCCTACTCTCAGTGAACAGTAGTTGCATCACCTTTACTCTTGACAATTGCTGCTAAATATCGTAACAGTGAGTTTGTAATATTTGAAAGTCAATCACATGGACACCAGTATATTCTATATCTACATAACCAATAAATAGAAAAATAAACCACAGAAGTGGTACGTTAATAAAATAAAACCGCTCCAAGCATGCTTAAGTGATATCTACCTTAGCAACAAATATCCATTTAGAGCAACACATTGTTTTATGGCTATATCTACATAATGTCCATCGGTAGATGCTCCCTTATCTAAATATTAGTCAATTCCAAAGGCACCACTTCAAGTATATCAATTTAGTGGAACTGTTGGAACCAGGGGTTATTAGACCATATTATGTTTTTTTGTCATCAACGGGCATTCTGATACTCCTTAGCTCTCACCATAGGCTTTCAGTGGTTTAAAGGGGGGAGAAGCTATGGTCTTCAACTGTTATCATCCCTACAGAAAAGAGTGATACTTTCATTTTTAAATTTGTATCAAGTTAATTTTTGCCCTGCCTGCTCGTTTCTTGCCACATGGCCTGAGCCACACTGCATTTCACATGTTCATCCAACAAGATCCACCTCACAAATCAGAAATTTTGATGCTATCCTTGCTCTAACATTAACATGTTATGTTAGTATAGTTTTTGTCAAAAGAAGTTGTTTGTATTTGAAACCAGTTACTGTTTTAATCCCCAATGTCCAGTCATGTGAACAATGCACAATTTTCTATAGGACTAAGGTCTTGAGACTGACTAGGCCAATGCATGACCTTAATGTGCTTCTTCTTGAGCCACTTCTTTGTGGCCTTGGCGGTATGTTTTAGGTCATTGTCATGCTGGAAGACCCATCCACGACTCATCTTCAGTGTGCTGGCTGAGGGGAAAAGGTTCTCATCCAAAATTTTACAATACATGGCCCCATCTATTGGCCCCGCGATGTGGCAAAGTCAGCCTGTATCTTTAGCAGAGAAACAGCCCCAAAGCATCATGTTTCCATCAATGTGCTTGACTGTAGGGATGGTGTTCTTAGGGTCATAGTCAGCATTTTTCTTCCTCCAAACACGGCGAGTCGAGATAAGAGCTTAATTTTGGACTCATCTGACCACAGCACTTACTCCCAATCCGTCTCTGAATCATTTAGATGTTTATTGGCATGACTGTACACGTGCCTTCTTGAGGAGGGGGACTCGTCATGTTTTGAAGAAGAAAAATGCTGACTATGACCCTAAGAACACCATTCCTGCGGTCAAGCATGGAGGTGGAAACATGCTTTGGGGCGGTTGCTCTGCTAAAAGTACAGGCCGACTTTGCCACATTGAGAGGCCAATGGATAGGGCCAGGTAATGTAAAATCTTGGATGAGAACCTTCTTCCCTCAGGCAGAACACTGAAGATGGGTCTTTCAGCATGACAATGACCAAAACATACTGCCAAGGCAACAAAGGAGTGGCTCAAGAAGAAGCACATTAAGATCATGGAGTGGCCTAGCCAGTCTCCAAACCTAAACCGTATAGAAAATGTAGGGAGAGAGCTGAAACTTTGAGTTGCCAAGAGACAGCCAAGAAACCTTAAGGATTTACAGAAGATCTGTAAAAGTGGACCAAAATCCCCCCTGAGATATGTGCAAACCTGGTAACCAACTACAAGTAACGTCTTACCTCTGTGTTTGCCAACAAGGGTTTCTCCTCCAAGTACTAAGTCATGTTTTGCTTCGGGATCAAATACTTATTTTATTCACTGAACTGCAACTCAATTTATAACATTTGTATCATGTGTTTTTTCTGGATTTTTGGTTGATATTCTGTCTCTCTCATTTAAAATACACCTATGATAATAATTATAGATCCTTCATTTCTTCATAAGTGGGCAAACGTACAAAATCTTCAGGGGATCAAATAATACTTTTTCAAGGCACTGTAAATATATACAGTGGGAAAAATTATTCATACCCCTTGAAATTTTCCGCATTTTGTCATGTTACAATCAAAAATGTAATTGTATTTTATGTGATAGACCCACACAAAGTGGCACATAATTGTGAAGTAGAAGGGAAATGGGAAATGGTTTTCTACATTTTTTACAAATAAATATGTGAAAAGTGTGGTGTGCATTTGTATTCAGCCCCCTTTACTCTGATACAACTAAATAAAATCTAGTGGAATCAATTGCCTTCAGAAGTCGCCTATTTAGTAAATAGAGTCCACCTGTGTGTGATTTAACCTCAGTATAAATACAGCTGTTCTGTGAAGCCCTCAGGGGTTTGTTAGAGAACCTTAGTGAACAAATAGCATCACGAAGGCCAAGGAAAACACTAGACAGGTCAGGGATAAGGTTCTGGAGAAGTTTAAAGCAGGGTTAGGTTATAAAAAAATAGCCCAAGCTTTGAACAACTCATGGAGCACTGTTCAATCCATCATTCGCAAATGGAAAGAGTATGGCACAAATGCAAACCTACCAAGACATGGCTATCCACTTAAACTGACAGGCTGGGCAAGGAGAGCATTATTCAGAGAAGCATCCTAGAGGCCCATGGTAACTCTGGAGGAGCTGCAAAGATCCACAGCTTAGGTTGGAGAATCTGTCCACAGGACAGCTATTAGTCTGCACTCCACAAATCTGGCCTTTATGGAAGAGTAGCAAGAAGAAAGCCATTGTTGAAGGAAAGCCATAAGAAGTCCCGTTTGCAAGAAGCCATTTGGAGAACACAGCAAACATGTGGAAGAAGGTGCTCTGGTCAGATGAGACCAAAATGTAACATTTTACCTAAAAGCAAAACGCTATGTGTGGCGGAAAACTAGCACTGCACATCACCCTGAACACACCATCCCCAACGTGATGTGCACCATCCCCACCGTGATGGGAAGCTGGTCAGAGTTGATGGGAAAATGGATGGAGCTAAATACAGGGCAATCTTAGACGAAAAACTGTTAGAGTCTGCAAAAGACTTAAAGCAGGATTCCGGCCAGCTAAAAAAAATTTTAAAGTCAGCAGCTACAAACACTGTAGCTGCTGACTTTAAATAAGTAGACTTACCTGTCCTGGGTGCCCGCGATGTCGGCCGCCCGAAACTGACTCATCTCTCGGGTCCCGGCACCGCCATCCTAGGTAAGGGAAACAGGCAGTGGAGCCTTGCGGCTTCACTGCCAGTTTCCTACTGCGCTCGCGCGAGCGGCGCGGCGATCTGTGAATGGCCCCGTGGTGTTCTGGGAACACACACAGTTCCCAGAAGACAACGGGGCAGCTCACCGAGGAGAAGAACACACCGCTGAATAGGAAGAGGCAGATTAGGAAGACTGCCTAGCAACAAGTGTTTAGTGTTTTTCCAAATGTTTTTTTTTTTTTTTTGTTTTTTTTTTTATAGAATTTTTGGTGGAATATTTTTTTCCAGGGTGGCCCTCCACTTTAAGGCTGGGGCGGAGGTTCACCTTCCAGCAGGACAGCATCCCTAAACATACACCCAGAGCTACAACGGAATGGTTTATAGAAAAGCATCATGTGTTAGAATGGCCCAGTCAAAGTCCAGACCTAAATCCAAATGAGAATCTGTGGCAAGACATGAAAATTGCTGTTCAGACGCTCTCCATCCAATCTGACAGAGCTTGAGCTATTTTGCAAAGATAAAATCGGCAAAAATGTCACTCTCTAGATGTGCAAAGCTGGTAGAGACATCCCCAAAAAGAAAGACAAAAACAGAACATACCATAGCTCAACTCACCAACCAGTCTGCCAACTGACCAAATTAACCTGTCCAACAGTCTGCGTTAAAAACAGGGGTTTAGTTAGCACGCATTTGCAAACGCATGCATAAGCTGCAAGGCCTCTTCACGGTACCCTGTGTATGCTTGCAGTCCTAAAACTAATGAATTTATAAGTGTCTCCACAATGGAAGCACATGCATTAAATGGATAGGCGGGGGCGCAGGTGGGCCTGGAGGAAGCCCAATCCCCCTTAAAGGAGCAGGAGCACACTAGACACCCAGCAAGAGACTTGCAGCTGTAATTGCAGCAAAAGGTGGTTCTACAAAGTATTGACTCGGGGGGCTGAATATAAATGCACACCACACTTTTACAGTGTTGCATGACTCAGTAATTGTCACTAAAAGTATGATAGTTCTGAAAACGAAAAAATTGTCTGGAGAGAAAGGAGGTTAAACATGTCTTCAAGTACAATACAGCCTGGTCATCATCTTGACCCCCCCCCCAAGCAGATACCAACGATTCCTGTTAGCACATGTTGATTGGCTTCTATTGCTGCCCTACACTCTCCCAGTCTGAATGCTGCTTTAAAGGTGATTAAAGGAGCTTGATGCCAAGGTAAATTTGGATACTTACACTAGCTATATTTACAAATGCATTTCATGATTTTTTAATGAATACATAACTGCATTAAAATTGTTTTATTTCAGCCTGGGGTTCTGCTGTAACTTGGCCGTATACAGTAGATAGTACTTAATGAGCTCTTTAAGCAAAAGCAGTTATTTATAGGAATACTGCAAAATCAGTACACCTCTGTAAAATGTTTGAATTCTACAGCACCAAAAAATATAGATCTAAAAATAAAGTGTTTCTGCTTCTCATCAGAGATTGCTGGTAACATTTCCATACATTAAACAGAAAGCGGATGGGGTGATTCTACTCCCAAGAGGCACTGATGGTGTTTTGCCCATTACTGTAACACCACAGAGCACTGCTCAGCCTGTCAGCAATCAGGTTAAATGTTCAATTTGTTGTCTAGGCCACCTGTTTAATACTTTGCTGCAGACTGTCTAGCAGGTAGCGGCCTTCCCTTGCCATTGGATTATAGCAGGGGTTTTATTAACTGTCTTTCTTGTCTAATCTGTGAAAGTAATTTACTACCAATTTCCTTTTGTTTCCACTTTGATCTGAATCCTCACACATCTTGAATTACAAATGTCCTCTTACCAAAAAAGAAAAGTACATAGTTTAGACTTGTTACATCACATTTTCTAATTGACCCTGATATCAGCAACTTGTTATATGCTGTTGTAGTGTAAGATCCTGACATTGCAAATGAATTTGTGCCCAGGCTATAATCATTGAATTATTATTTGCAAGCAAACAAGCAGTAAACGTCTCTGTTCAGATTTGTTGTGTTAAGGTAAAGTGTTGTAAAACCTGCATTTCACTCTGCATTATCATAATTCATACAACTAGGTTTGCGTTTTGGCGTCATTAATTTTTTTAATGGCAATACTAATGCACTTACCCAACACATAAAAATGTATGTACATTTTGGTGTACCACAATGCACGAACGTAAACCATCTGTGCGATGTGCACCATACTGAACAAAATGCTGCTAATGCCTCAGCTAGAAAGATTCAGAATCACTTCTTCAAAGTGAACCTGTGGTCAGGCCTAATTGGTCAATAATCATTTAATATACAGTAATTGTGACAAGCAGTAAATCAGGTTTTAAATCAAGCCCACACTAACCTCTGTAGTAGGGTCAGTGGAGCAATTCATCCTCAAAGCTCACAGCAAATGTTATTCTCTGAGCAGCTCAGCCTTCCCCTTACCTTCACACAAGTCATTCTACAGCTTTCCAGGCTGGGTACGAGGAGACACAAAAATTTGCCCTAAAGTGATACTAAACATACTGTATGTGGATGATGGCCTTGTAATTATTTTAATATATAAATAAGAAAAAAAAATGTAAGTACCCTTTTTCTTAATCGATATACATCTGTCACATGACCCAGCTTTTTCCCAGCCTGTCTGCAGGGAAACAGTGGCAAAAGGAGCTTCTATTCCTCTGCTGGTGGTCACATGTTCAAATGAAAAAACAGCTTTTAGGATACAGAATAAAAATAAACCATTAAACTATTTTAAATTATCATGCAAAATACATATTTGAAATCAAATATTTAATATTTTTGGGATTTCTGCCACTCACAGGCGGTGCCACGCCCCTCCAGCCTATGTGTTAGCTATGTGTGCAATGTAATATCCCACACCCATTGTGTTTAGCTGGTTGGTGGGCATGGAGGAGGAGGAGGAGGGAGGGAGTGGACTGTCATTTACCACTGTGTATATGTCCACATGTATGACTCTATAGTCACATGGGCTGCACAGGTGTGGTAGGGTAGAAATACACAGAAAACTGAGCATGTGCAGAGCTGCCAACACTGCTCTGCAAAAACGCCAACTGCAGTGGGGACATAGACAAAAGTGGGAGACAGTGAGCAGCAGGTTCAATCAGTTTTTTGAAGAATATAAAAAATGAATTATAGTTTATATAGTCACCATAGTGACTGAGTATGAACAGCATGTAATACAGCATTTACTGATAGTTTTTTTTTTTAATGATGTGAGTTTAATGACACTTTAAAGACTAGAAGTGTTTGTTGCTGGGTGCGCCTTTGGATATTTTGGGGAGAGTGGTCAGGGATTGGAAAGAGGTTCAGAAAACACACTACAAGTGCATTTCTCTTGTTTCATGGCAAATGTCATGATGGCGATCCACTCATTAATTGTACTCATATACACTCAAACACAATACACTGTCACACAATACAAACAATTGCAACAAGAATTGAGATAAAAAAAAACACACCCATTCACACTTTGCCTTTATGATGCATTGCGTTAATGTAAGGCAAGCCTATTCAAATGAATGGCCTGCCAATGCATCAAAACAAGCAAAAAAGACTCATGTTTGCAGCACATCACAATATACAGTGGAGGTGCATTCGGGTTCCATTGAAAAATATTAGCACTGCAACTTGTTAACGCAGGCAATGTGCATCACCGCATTGCAGATGTGTTAATGGGTCTTTGACATTGTGGGATGCCTGGTCACATATAGAAATATGATAAACACTCACGTCAGAAATTTGAATAGCTGATGTTGTGAAGTTGTAGCGGCTGTTTCAAATCTGATGATTGGCCATTGATGGCGATTCACAAAAACCTTGTTCCCGTGAACAAACAGCGCTTGCTAATATTGTGCAACAAGAATTCCTTAAATTTTGTGAAAACCCAAAAACTCAAAGCTTCTAATGAGAAAACGCGTCAAGCTAGGACACATGGTGCATGTAGAGCTCTAGGTGGAACGCACGCCAACACACCTAAGCGGTTTTATAGATTTTATGTGCTGGTGCGGTTGCCTGCACAGGAGGGGCTTTTGCAAAGTCCATTTCTGTATGCTGAACCTGCCTGAAAGTTTTTAATAAAGAATCAAGACGTTTTTACGCTATGTGGAGCCCGTTTTCTGTTTCTGACTGCAGCGGGACTCAGCTTTAGAATTACGGAATGCGGTAAGGAGGGATCAATTGGAGGCGGTCGGTGGAATTCATGGTCACGGAGACCGATTAAGCCTATTTGACTCCCCTTGTTATATGACACTTGAGAGTCAACTACGGTCGGTGAGTGGGGATCTTCACTTAACTTCCACATGGTGTTTGGGAACACATTGAACAACAAGTCTCTCACTGTGGGATTTACACGGCAGGAGTCTATACTGGAAATGGAAAAAAAAAATTTTCTTCATATTTATTGTCATGGGACTTCTGAACACTATTTTACATGTTTTTGTGGTTTCACAAAATTTATTTAACCACTTCCAGACCGCCACACGCCGATATACGTCCTTATTTTGAAGGGGGATATCGTTGTTATGGCAGCAGCTAGCTGCCATGACCCCGGTATCCTCTTGTTCGGCCGACGGTCCGCTTTCCGATAAGAGTGGACTCTACGGCGGATTTGCCGCAAGATTACTTTTATCGCCCCCCCCTCCCGGCGCGCTCCGGTGCCCTGCACCGCTTACCGGAGTGGCGGAGGCAATCGGATCTTCACCCTTGCTGGGCATGGAGACAAGGGAGGGAAAGATGGCCCCCACCCGTCTCCATAACCATGCAGGGCGGAGGCAACGTCAAAACGTCAGTTCCGCCCATAGCTCTTAAAGGGCCTTTTATTTTTTTTAATGAAATTTAAAAAAAAATTTTTTTTTTTAATTGCATTTAAGTGTAAATATGAAATCTAAGGTCTTTTTGACTCCAGATCTCATATTTAGGAGGTCCTGTCATGCTTTTTTTTCTATTACAAGGGATGTTTACATTCCTTGTAATAGGAATAAGTGACACAATTTTTTTTTTTTTTTAAAACAGTGTAAAAATAAAAGGTAAAATAAATAAGAAAAAATAAATACAATTTTTTAAACACGCTCCGTCCCGCCGAGCTCGTGTGCAGAAGCGAACGCATACGTAAGTAGCACCCGCATATGAAAACGGCGTTCAAACCACACATGTGAGGTATCGCCGTGATCGGTAGAGCGAGAGCAATAATTTTAGCCCTAGACCTCTACTGTAACTTAAAACATGCAACCTGTAGAATTTTTTAAACGTCGCCTATGGAGATTTTTAAGGGTAAAAGTTTGTGGCTATTCCACGAGTGGGCACAATTTTGAAGCGTGACATGTTCGGTGTCAATTTACTTGGCGTAACATTATCTTTCACAATATAAAAAAAAAAAAAATTGGGCTAACTTTACTGTTGTCTTATTTTTTAATTCAAAAAAGTGTATTTTTTCCAAAAAAAAAGAAAGTGCGATTGTAAGACCGTTGCACCAATACGGTGTGACAAAGTATTGCAACGACTGCCATTTTATTCTCTAGGATGTTAGAAAAAAAATATATAATGTTTGGGGGTTCTAAGTAATTTTCTAGAAAAAAAACCTCTTTTGTAACTTGTAAAGCTAACTTGCAAGCGCTGTTTGTTAACAAGAACAAGTTTTTTTTGGGAATCGCTATCAATCACATATGAAATTGGCATAGATCATGAAGCAGAATCACAGGTAGCAATAATGTTAACTGTTTCCCACCCAGGCCTTTGTAAAAGGATGCCCGAGTGGGAGCCCTATTGTTCTCGATGTTCTCCCTAGAACACACCTTGCATGAGCCTGACAGGCCAAGTTCTTGTGCAATCTGCACAGGTGGCAAGTCAGTGTGCCAGCCCACTGCTGGTACCATGTGATCACTTTGCCCAATCACAGCAGATCACATGACAATTGTAAACAAAGAATGGCTTTGATTCATGCCGTTCATTTTGTACTATTGTGTTGCTTGCTGAGACTGGTCACAGAGATCACATTGTACAGACAGGACCAATCACAGCTTATTTGTACCTTGAGATTAGCTTTGGCTAATCAAAATACACTCTGAATGAATCTTTCATTCAGTAAAGATGCTTGCCTATAACCGTGAAATTCACTGCTATAAGCAATCATAGGGTTTAAAAAAATAATCATTGTCGTCTCCCTAGAGTAGTACAGTGTTACTATGGTAACACTATATTGCTCTTTCACAGTATGTAAAAAAAATGAAAAAAAAGAAATGCAAAAGAGAAAAAAATATTTTAAAACATTATAGTTATTCTTTTTTTACACACTGTCACCAGTGTTCTTGCTCACCACCACACCAGGTATATGATGATGCTGTACTGCACTGGTGATAGTATGTAAAATCTAAAAAAAAAAATGTTCTTCTATTTTCCAAAAATTGTGACAAAAAAATTACAACTTCAAAAAACATGCCATGCCTTTTACTAATCACCTTGCTCTATCTGCTTCCAAAAAGGGGTGATTTGGGGGATATCTGTACTGTCCTGGCATTTTCGGGCCTCAATTTTCTGATCAATTTTCAGCTATATACCATAGTTTGTTGACTCTAAACTTTCCTACAGAGAAAATTACATACACTGATTTTGGTTATTTTCACCAAAGAAATACATTTTGGACTAAATTTATGAAGAAAGATTGCTTATTTGCAAAATTTTATAACAGAAACAAAGAAAAACAAAACTTTTTTTCAAAATGTTTGGCCTTTTTTTAGTTTATTTAGCTGAAAATAAAAAACCCCAGTAGTGATTAAAGCGGTATTCCAGCTGCAAAAAAAAAAAGACGTTTTTTTTTTTTTTCAAGTCAGCAGCTACAAACACTGTAGCTGCTGACTTTTAATAAGGACACTTACCTTTTTAGGGAGCCTTCAGTGTCGGCCCCACGAGGCCAATCCGTTCATCGGATTGGGTGCAGGTGCCTCCATTCTAACTAAGGGAAACCGGCAGTGGAGCCTTGCGGCTTCACTGCCCGTTTCCTACTGCGCAAACGGATGCTTTGTGGATGAGCAGCTTGTCTTGTGGGACACACACAGGTCCCAGAAGACAGAGGGGGGGCTCGCCGCACAAAAACGTCCTACGCCACAACCCGGATGGATCACGGCGTACTTCATAAAAGGTGGGAAGGAAAAAAAATACATTTTAATATCCAAAAACGAGGGGTGGTCTTTTGTTTACGATCACCTGTCAAAAGTGGGTGGAACTCCGCTTTAAATACCACCAAAAGAAAGCTCTATTTGTATGAAAAAAATGTCATATGGTTTACAGTGTTACATGACCGCGCAATTGTCACACAGTGTGACAGCGCTGAAAGCTGAAAATTTCCCAGGGCAGGAAGGGGGTAAAAGTATTCTATTATGCTTTGTGCAGCCAGTTAGCACATTGGTATTAGAGGGAGGTGGCCAAGACACGAAGTTTGGCTGGCATGTAGTCTGAATGGTGGATACTAGAGAACCAACATACTGCTCTCCCGTTTCTAGGAACAGAGGTACAAGTTTTGGCTTCCAATAACTGTTCATTTTCAGACAGAATTATCATTTTGGGTAGCTTATCATAATCATTAAAGCCTTGGTTTGTCTCTCTAGAGCACATGTGGAGTCAGCACCTCTCATTCCATGTCATTTTTAGAATTGTTATAGATATTAATAGAACTGTTGTGGTAAAAAGCTGTTACTGCTGATGAAATGAAGCGGAAATTCCATCTCTGTCTAATAATTCATGAAATGTATTTTTCTCTTAGAGAGCACCGTGACATTACCATTTCAAGAGCAAACAGGCAAAGGGGGCTGTGTGAAGAGGATGACAAATGTTAATTTAATAATAAAAGGAATCTGTCATCCAAGCACTGACCTGTCATGAAATGTCTAGTTAAAGTGGACCTGTGTGCCACACCCTTCAAAACATTTTGTTCCTTATAAAATATTCTGTAAAAAGCAGGCCAAATTGATCACAAGGCAGTTGAGAAAGCAGATGCCATTCAAGTGCCAAAAGATCTTTATGTGGATCTTTTCTGTGATTGGATCTGCCTGGTGCATATTGTGTGTGTGTGTGTGTGTGTATATGTAGGGCCATAGCTTAACCCCTTCATGCCTAAGCCTGTATCTGGCACGTGTTGCTTACAAGTTAAAATCAGTATTTTTTTTAATTATTCAGAACCCCCAAACATTATATATATTTTTTTAGCAGAGACCCTAGAGAATAAAATGGCGATTGTTGCAATATTTTATGTCACAGTGTATTTTCACAGCTAAGTACAACAATGTGTACATATAAAGTGCAAAGTGAAACACAAAAAAGTAATCCAATCTCGCATAACAATTGTGTGGAAAGGATCAGATAACACTTAATATGGTGAAAAATCCAACCTCACGTGACAAAGTATATAAATGAATCGTGAATAATTTCACATGATAATAGAAGTGTCCAATCAATCAATATTGAGCATCTAACATAGACTAAACCACCAAAAAATAAATAGAAAATAATAGTAATATAATTCACAAGTGTGCGATTCACAGATGCGATAGAACAATGCGACTTCCCAAAATTTAACAAAGTGCAGTATGCGTGATCAAACAAAATAGCTGAAGAACCATATATTCACAGGTAAGCAATTCACAACTGCAACTTCCAAGCAAAAAAATATGAATGAAATAATTGCAAAGTGTAGTGTGCATATATTCAAAAATTAATGTATTCACAGGTATGCGATTCACAAATGTATGTATGTATGACGTATTAATTAATTTTTTCACGTTGGGACTGAGGTAGCGCTACATATTCTTTATTTTTATCATTTGTTGAGTAAGGTTATGTGAGTATACTATTTATGTTGGCGGCTCCTTGTCTATTTTATTCTTTATTGTGGTTTTTGCGCATTAGTTATTATCTTTTATGTATTTTCACAGCTGCCTTTCAATTGCAATATTTTTGGAAGAAATACACTTTCATGAATAAAAAAACAAAATCATAAAGTTGGCCCAGTTTTTTTGTATAATGTGAAAGATGATGTTATATCGAGTAAAAGGATAAACAACATGTCATGTTTTAACATTGCGCGCGCTCTTGGAATGGCGACAAACTACAGTGCTTAAAAATCACTATAAGCGACGCTTTAGAAATTTCTACAGGTTACCTGTTTAGAGTAGCAGAGGTCTAGAATTATTGCGCTCGCTCTAACGATTGCGGCGATACCTCACATGTGTGGTTTGAACACTCTTTAAATTTGTGGGCACATCTTAAGTATGAGTTTGTTTCTATGTGCGAACACGGAGGGAAGGGCCCTTTAATTTTAATTTTATTTTTACACGGTCTCTTTAAATTTTTTACTTTTGATCACTTTTATTGCTGTCACAAAGATTGTAAACATCTCTTGTGCCAGTAATAGGCAGTTGCAAGTACTCTTTATGGAGGGAACTGGGGTCTATAAAACCCCAAATCCCTCCTTTGCACCTAAAAGCATTCAAAACGCCAAGCTTGGCTGTTTTGAATGTTGTAATTTTTTAAAATCTGGCGCCTTTAAGTCTTCAGTAAACCAGAAGCGATGTCATGACATCGCTTCTGGGTTAGTAGATCCAAGACCCGATCAAAGCCGATTCCAGCATTGTTCGGGTCTCTGGCCAGCCGGCAAATGTGCCAGCTTGTCGCTCGGGACTCCCGGTGGGATGGCAGAGCCCAGCCAAGCCACGGGTGGGGAGGGGGTGTGGTCCCCTCCCGTTGCTTGTAATAACAGCTGCATGGCTGTTTAGCCACATCGGCTGTCATTACAAGAAAGCTGACTGTTGGCTATAAAAAATGGTACCAGGGTAATGCATGCAGCTGCACGCATCACCTCGGTACAAACCCTTAAAGCAGAAGGCTGCATAGTTGCATTACGTCTACATTAAGGGGTTAACAACTGCAGTGCTGGTTTGACTTACAAACTATAGGAATCATTGCAAATTCTTCAACACAGCTGTTCCTCATTTCCCCACAGGTCAGTCAGAGATTTATCTTTTAGGGCTTGATCACACAAGCCCCTTGGTACAACAATGCATTTTAACCACTTCAATACTGGGCACTTATACCCCCTACCTGCCCAGACCAATTTTTAGCTTTCAGTGCTGTCACACTTTGAATGACAATTACTCAGTCATGCTACACTGTACCCAAACAACATATTTATCTTTTTTTTCACACAAATAGAACTTTCTTTTGGTAGTATTTATTCACCAAATGTTTTTTATTTTTTGCGAAAGTGAAAAAAGAGCTAAATTTAAGAAAAAAAAAATTTTTAGTTTCTATTTCTATTTTTTCAAATAAGTAATTTTTATTCAAAAATTTGGGCCAAAATTTATACTGCCACATATCTTTGGTAAAAAAAATAACCCAAATGAGTGTATATTATTTGGTCTACAAGCTATGGTACCAATCAGTGAAATTTGATCACACCTGATGTCCTGACCACCTATCTCATTTCTTGAGGCCCTGTAATGTCAAAACAGTACAAATACCCTCCAAATGACCCCTTTTTGGAAAGTAGACAGTCCAATGTATGTATTTAGTAAGAGGCATGGTGAGTTTTTTTAAGTTGTGATTTTCTCCCACATTTCTTGGCAAAATTAAGACATTTTTTTTTTGTTTACATAAAATTGTCATATTAACAAGTTTTTTCTCACACACGGCATAGGCATACTTGTAAGGACACCCCAAAATACATTCTTCTACTCATCCTGAGTATGGCGATACCACATGTATGAGACTTTTACACAGCCTGGCCACATACAGAGGCCCAACATGCAGGGAGCACCATCAGGCGTTCTGTGAGCATAAATTACACATATAGTTTCCTGACTACCTATCATACCTTTGAAGGCCCTGGAGCACCAGGACAATGGAAACGCCCACAAAATTACCCCATTTTGGAAAGCAAACACTCCAACATATATTCTATGAGGCATAATGAGTCTTTTAAGCATGTCATTTTTTTACACAAGTTTTTGGAAAATCTGTAAAGAAAATTAAAACGTGTTTTTTTTACACAAGGTTGTCAATTTATAAGATATTCTCAAACGCATAGCATGTACATAGCAAAAATTACCCCCCAAAATACATTCTGCTGCTACTCCTGAGTATGGCGATACCTCATGTGTGAGACTTTTTTACCAAACCTGGCCACATACAGGCTCAACATCCAAGTAGCACCTTCAGGCGTTCTAGCAGCATAAATTACACATATGATTTCCTGACTATCACATCTGTGAAGGCCCTGGAGCACCAGGACAATGTAAAATGCCCACAAAATGACCCCTCCAGACAGGTACTCGTGTACTCTGATGGGCTGAAGACAGGTGCTCGGGTACTCTGATGGGCTGAAGACAGGTGCTCGGGTACTCTGATGGGATGCAGATAGGTGCTCGGGTACTCTGATGGGATGCAGATAGGTGCTCGGGTACTCTGATGGGATGCAGATAGGTGCTCGGGTACTCTGATGGGATGCAGATAGGTGCTCGGGTACTCTGATGGGATGCAGATAGGTGCTCCGGTACTCTGATGGGATGCAGATAGGTACTTGGGTACTCTGATGGGATGCAGATAGGTACTTGGGTACTCTGATGGGATGCAGATAGGTACTTGGGTACTCTGATGGGATGCAGATAGGTACTTGGGTACTCTGATGGGATGCAGATAGGTACTTGGGTACTCTGATGGGATGCAGATAGGTACTCGGGGTACTCTGATGGGATGCAGATTGGTACTCGGGTACTCTGATGACCCCTTTGAGTATAATATTCATATTCCTTATTAACTCACTAAGTAGTCAAGTTGCAGGATTAGCTTGAGAGGCAGGCAACTTACATCTTTAACAAATGAGCATATATGTGTCACCGGCGCAAACAAATTAATATATGGAAAATATAATAGAAAATAATAATTAATAAATATATTATAAAATTGAGTTGCTGCAATCAAAAAGAACACCACTAGGTGAAATAATAGAAAAAAATATTTGTTTTGAGTGCGCTACTCTACTTTGGATTCACCACTCTATTCAATTTCATACCTGCACAAACATCCAAAACCTTATATCACATAAAATAGTGCCTTAATTATCCACCCTACTGAGTATATCCTGAATATATCTCAACATAAATAAATACAAAAATTGATATATGACATTTGTATCCAAACTATAATGTCCAAATTCATGTGTAAAGTGCAGTGTGCAATAGTTGCAGTGGTTTCTGTAAAACCTTCCTTGGAATTTACAACGTGTATTATCCGTGACTCTTCGTGACACTTTCGTGACAAGACCACCACCACATGGATTAGCCACTCACCAGATGGTAATTAACAATGCGCCTTTGGTTCATTTAGTAGGGATAACCACTCCACCTGCACCATTTCTTTGCTGACCTCAATGCAGCCTCTGGAAGCTGCTGGGAGATTTTCGTCACGTCAATACGTCACTTCCGGGCTGGGCGAGAGCGAGGTTTGAAGCGCAAGCCGGGTGTAAACGAGGCTTGCACCGCACACTGGCACGGGAATCATACGACGCCATCTCTACACCCATTATTAGCTGCTGGAATAGCTTGGTGCCGGCTCACGGGCGCCTGGAAATGTGAGTGTACTATCTTTTTTTAACTTAGTTTAAATAAACAGCTTTTACATACTGCGCAATGATCACTGTCTATTTCTCATGAGGAGGACATGGTCCATATATAGCGCATTGGGGTCAGCAAAGAAACGGTGCAGGTGGAGTGGTTATCCCTACTAAATGAACCAAAGGCACATTCTTAATTGGCATCTGGTGAGTGGCTAATCCATGTGGTGGTGGTCTTGTCACGAAAGTGTCACAGATAATACACGTTGTAAATTCCAAGGAAGGTTTTACAGAAACCTCTGCAACTATTGCACACTGCACTTTGCACATGAATTTGGACATTATAGTTTGGATACAAATGTCATATATCAATTTTTGTATTTATTTATGTTGAGATATATTCAGGATATACTCAGTAGGGTGGATAATTAAGGCACTATTTTATGTGGTATAAGGTTTTGGATGTTTGTGCAGGTATGAATTTGAATAGAGTGGTGCACTCAACACAAATATTTTTTTAACTTACATCTTTAGAAGGAGGTTGGGATAGACAACTGCTTTTAAAGTGGTTGTAAACTCCTGGGAAAAAAAACAACCTGCAATACAAAGGCATAATGAGCTAGTATGCATCGCATACTAGCTCATTATAAAATACTTACCTTAGATAGAAGCTGTTGCAGCAGTCCCCGTACACCGCTGTGACCGGTGACATGTCTCCCGGAGTTTTTTTTTTTTTCCGGGTTCGCGGGCTCCGGTGCTGTGATTGGCCCGAGCCGCAAAGACGTCACTCCCCTGTATTCGGGCGGGAGCCGTCGGTCACGGCACAGGCCCGTTAGAAACGGCACGTTTGCCGTGTTTCTTCAGTGCACATGCGCTGATGATGTGTATGGTAAATATCTCTTAAACCGTGCAGGTTTAGGAGATATTTACAGTACCTACAGGTAAGCCTCCTTATAGGCTTACCTGTAGGTACAAGTTGTGTAACAGGGTTTACAACCATTTTAATGTAATGGATAGCTGCAATACCCTTCTCTATGATTACCCTTTATCAGTGGCCTCTCCAGCTTTCATGCGGGGAAGAGCCTTTTACTTCTGGAAGGCTTCACACTGGCGTTTTTCCCATGTGGATCAAGTAAATCACAGCTGCATTTTTAATGTAGAGTATTAGAACTTTTTCTCCCTAAAATACATGTTTGGCATAAAGAGAGTATCCAGTATTTGTGGACAGACAATAAATAATTTCCTTTTATCCCAGAGGCTGACATTGTGTAATTGACTTGTGATTTGTGCGCATACTACAGTCTCCTCTATCTGCGAGAAATCAAATGAATTTGCCTATACTCATTATACCAGCTAAAAGAAAAGCTTCAGAAAATACCTTATTGCAGTGAAGCGCATGAAGTTTAATTCACCTGTGATGTGCAACATATGGAAAGTTATGTTATTTTGTGTTTAGATAAAAGTTACATAAAGTTTTATAGAAGATTTTCCTCTACTAGAACTGTACAGAAGTGCTATGTAGAAGAAGGAAAGATATATAGCTATACTGTCTAGAAAAATATGTGAAATTAGCCTATCCAGCAGCAAAAAGGACTTCTGGTTCATTGCTTTTTATTTATTTATTTTTTATCATTTATTTTTTGAACCTGACGTTGCCTAAAACTTGATGTGCAGTGGCTGCTGGTACCTGTATTGGTCTTCAGCTCAATCCCTATATCCCTGTTGGATCCCTTGGTATCATTGGCCCAGGCTGTATTTGGGGCATTGACTTCTGTCAATGTTATGATTAAGTCCTACCCCCCTCCTGGCACTAAGCTCCACCTCTGTCAAGGAAAATACAGAGTAGGGGCGCTGGCATTTGACCGTTGAAAGACCACGGTTTGATGCCCAAAGTGTACAGTGCATCTGGAAAGTAATCACAGCCCTTCACTTTTTCCACATTGTGTTTTATTACAGCCTTATTCCAAAATGGATTAAATGCATTATTTTCCTCAAAATTCTACAAACAATGCCCCATAATGACAACGTGAAAAAAGTGTGTTTGAAATCTTTGCAAATGTATTAAAAATAAAAAATGAAATAAATCACATGTACATAAGTATTCACAGCCTTTGCTCAATACTTTGTTAAAACACCTTTGGCACCAATTACAGCTTCAAGTCTTTTTGAGTATGATTCTACTAGCTTGCATACCTATTTTTGGGCAGTTTCTCCCATTCTTCTTTGCAGGACCCCTCAAGCTCCATCAGGTTGGATGGGAAGCATCAGTGCACAGCCATTTTCAGGTCTCTCCAGAGATGTTCAGTTGGGTACAAGTCTGGGCTCTGGCTAGGCCATTCAAGGACATTCACAGAGTTGTCCCGTAGCCACTCCTTTGTTATCTTGGCTGTGTGCTTAGGGTCCTTGTCTTGTTGGAATATGAACCTTCGCCCCAGTCTGAGGTCCAGAGCTCCACAAAGTAACGCTGGAGCTATGTCAGCGTGACCATCGGGTTTTTAGTTGCCTCCCTGACTAAAGCTCTTCTCCCTGATCGCTCAGTTTGTCCGGGAGGCCCGCTCTAGGAAGAGTCCTGGTGGTTCCAAACTTCTTCCATTTACGAATGGTGGAGGCTGCTGTGCTCATTGGGACCTTCAATGCTGCAGACATTTTTCTGTACCCTTCCCAAGATCTGTGCCTTGATGCAATCCAGTTTTGGAGGTCTACAGATAATTCCTTGGACTTCATGGCTTGGTTTGTGCTTTGACATGCACTGTTAACTGTGGGACCTTATATAGACAGGTGTGTGCCTTTCCAAATCATGTCCAATTAACTGAATTTACCACAGGTGGACTCCAATCAAGTTGTAGAAACATCTCAAGAATGATCAGTAGAAACAGGATGCACCTGAGCTCAATTTTGAGTGCCAAGGCAAAGGATGTGAATACTTATGTACATGTTGTTTGTTTTTTTTTTTATTATTCTTATTTTTAATAAATTTGCAAATATTTCAAACAAACCTTATTCACCTTGTCATTATAGGGTATTGTTTGTAGAATTTTAAGGAAAATAATTAATTTAATTCATTTTGGAATAAGGCTGTAACATAAAATGGGGAAAAAGGGGCTCCATTAAAGAGGTTCCATCTCTATTACTGTCACAATGACAATGGTCTCACCAGACAGGAAGCAAGGTAAAATCTATAACCAGCATACAGAAAGCAAGGCTTCCCTTATATTACTGAAATTTGTAATTTTATATCTGCCCGTGTTGCTGTCAGAGACTTTTTGGTAAGAGCCATTGTCAGAGTGGCAGTATGTGAGGATAAATCCTGAACAACAGTAGAAATCTGACAGAGCATCTAGCCCTTCCCTACTCCATTAGAAATTTTAAAAAATGTTTGTTTGATGGTCATACACCTAAATCTCCACTTGAGCAGAAATGTAATCACCATGATCGTCCTGTGACCATGATCAAATGAGCTCTACAAGGATGGATTTGGAGATCAAACCAGAAACATGCAGGATTCATAAGATGCTTTCTCTTCAGCATTGTTACCTTTAGAAATGTTTTAGGCTAGGTCAGATTCATTCAAGGTGGCTTTTATGCCTTTTTTGGTGCTTTAAACTAGACTCAAAGTCCATGGAGGGTCCTACACCATAATTTTCTGAAGAGAGATATACATACCTGATCCTCCAATCCTCCCTGCACAAGACCAGTCCATGCAGCTCCTGCGCTCTAGTGGACTTGAGCGGTTGACTGTTCCACACCTCATCAAGCCCAGAGCTGGCTCCACAGACCTGCTGTGAACTTGGGCATGTCAGAAACTGTCCACCGCTGGATCGTGGAGCTGTGCTGTTTGCAGATGGAGCGGAGGATCGGGTGAGTATAAGACTTTCTCCTCTCCCCTGAACAAAACAAACACTCTTTTTCTTGCTTTTTTTTGTTTTTGCAGAGTTGGGCTTTAAGTATGCTAAATTTTTCAAAGTCCCACTTGCTGCATTTTGTATGCATTTTTCAGCATATCTTTCACAGGGATGCATGATATTGGATATAAAAAAAAAATCACTTTAAAGTGATACTTAACACGCACTTTAGGTTGTCCCTTCTATTTCTGTATATGGATAATGGCACTGTAAGTATTTTAATAGAAAACCTTTTTCCTAATCGATATACAGCTGTCGCATGACCCAGATCTTTCTCAGCCTGTCACAATAAGGGTATATTGAGTGGTTTGCGCAAAAGTTATAGCGTCTACAAAATAGGGGATAGATTTATGGCATTTTTATTATTACTATTTTTCTTTAACTAGTAATGGCGACGATCTACATTTTTTTCGGGACTAAGACATTGGGGCGGACAAATCGTATGCTTTTGACACTTTTTTGGGACCATTGGCATTTATACAGCGATCAGTGCTGTAAATAGCCACTGATTTCCGTATAAATGTCACTGGACAGGAAGGGAGTTAACACTAGGGGGTTATCAAGGGGTTGACGATGTTCCCTATGTGTGTTCTAACTGTGGGGGGAATGTGGCCGACTAGAGGAGGAGAGAGATCATTGTTCCTACTTGGTAGGAACACACGATTTTCCCCCTCTCCCCTGACAGAATCGGGATTTGTGTGTTTACACATACAGATCCCGGTTCTTGCTTTGTCACAAGCGATTGCGAGTGCTCGGCTGTCATCGCACCCACCAGGAACGCGCATCGGCTCTGGGGACACGCTGTGTTCACACGTGCGCCTGCTACAGCGTCTTAAAGAGCCAACGTACAGCTACGATGGCTCATGCAGCAGTGCTTACCTGCCACAGTATAACTGCGCCGGCTGGTCGGGAAGGGGTTAATATCAATTTACTGTTTTAAATATATACTTGAAATCAAATATTTTTTCGATTTATGCCAGTCACAGGCTGTGTCACGCTCCTCCAGTCTGTGTCTTAGAATAGGAGGGAGGTGAAGCCTCCATTAATGGCCCTCCTACCCCCATTGTGTTTAGCTGGTTAGTGGGCATGAAGGAGAGTGGGAGTGGGCTGTCATTTACCACTATGTCTACGCCCACATATGTGACTCTATAGTCACATGGGCTGCTCGCATAGAAACTCACTGAAAACTGAGGAGCACGTGCAGAGTTGCCACAACAGCTGCAAAATCCCAAACTGAATTGGGGACAAGAACTGAACAAAAGGTGGAATTAGAGAACAGCAGGATCAGCCAAGTTTTTTGCAGAATACAGAAAACAAATCTCATATTGAGCGAGTATGAACAGCATGTAATACAGCATTTATTGATAGTTTTTTATGATGTGGATTTAGTGATACTTTAATTGCAATGCAATGAATGGAGCCATATGCAAAATACTTGTGGAAAGGGAAAATATGTGTACATAAAACAGACTGCAACACATGATAAACAAACACCTTTTCATTCACAGCTGACTGTGGGTTTTGGTTTGTGGGCCAAAACACCTGAAAGAAGCCCATGGGGACATAGGAAAAACATACAACCCCATGTAGATAGCCTCATTAAAACCACAATGGTCGTATTTAAACCAGGATCCAAATACTACACGCTTAAAGCTCTTCTGTGGTTGACTATTTTGCCAACAATTGTAAATGTGTGTTATTAATGTGTGGCATGGGAGGGTGTTGTCTTGTTGCAAAATAGAATGTGGAAGGGCCTATTTTGTGATTAGCAATTTGCTTGCATTCATGGCGTACTCCAGTTGCATCTTTACTATGCAAAGCTTCAATCGGATGCTCCATGAAACTACACAAAACAACTTTCACTGACGATCGGCAGCATGAGATTTTGACAGTCTTGATTTGTGATGCACCTCAAGTCGATACATCGATTGGTTAGTTTCTATTCAAAGCTGAGATGCTTGAAAAACGGGGAGGGGGGGGGGTCTTTTTTTTTTTTCTTGGTTCAAAATATTAACTCAACGCAGCTTAAAACTCAGCTTGGAGAAAAGTTCAACCTAGAAATCAGTGTTAATTTTAGTCTTAGGACTAAAATGGCATTTTAGTCTTCTGCAATTGTTTTAGTTTTAGTCGTATTTAGTCGACTAAATCTCCAGTACATTTCAGCAATTGCAATTTAGTTTTAGTCATAGTCTTTTGACTAAAATGGCTTTTAGTTTTAGTCGTATTTTAGTCAACTAAAATAGTATTTAGTCGACTAAAATGTTTTAGTCATTTTAGTCGACTAAATTAACACTGCTAGAAAAACACTCCTTAGGCCCCTTTTACACTACCGGGACTTCAAAGTCATGCGATTTTGCCATGATTTTTGCCGCAATTTCAGGGAATGCCTGTGTAACTCTCATCAATGTCGGACCAAAGTAGTGCAGGGACTACTTTGAAATCGACACAACTTGAAGTCGTACTAATATGAATGGTATTCTTTGGAAATCATAGGGAGCGACTTGTTATGCGACTTTGCAGTCCCAAATCGTAGGACAAGTCGGCATTAATGATATGCTGCCAGAGGATTCACAGATTAAGTACAAATCCGGTATTTTACATCCTTGGCTGCTTTTTATTTTTTATACAGTTCTATCTCTGCACTATTGCTGCCAACATGTTAAGATAATTCTAAAGGGCAACACACAGTTGAATATGTGTATTTTGGCTCATCTCACAAAAAGTGATCTTGGAGGAAAATGAAATACAAACTACGAATACTAAGATATTTTCTTAAATTGACAAAACTTCAGCCCTATAAATTTAAACAATAAAGAACTGTTTAACAAATACTCAGTTTCAATAGATATAACTCAGTTTAGTAAAAGTTGAATAAAACAGACCTGATCTTGGACCTGCCCCAGCCTGCGACCCGACAAATTATGTTGGGCTCAATATTAACCGAAATATTAGATAATATATGGTGTATATATAATAGTAAAAGAAAACAAATCTATTAAAATGAATTAATATTGTATGAATGAAATGTAAGTTCCTGTAAGGCTCGGTTTATAAGAGTAAAGCCTCGTACACACGATCCAATTGTTGGCAGGGGATTGTGTGATGAGACTGTTGGCCTAAAATCCGACCGTTAGTACGCTCCTTCAGACAATTGTTGTCCAACTTTCCGCCAACAAATGTTGGGTGACAGGCTAGTAAATTTTCGGCGGACAATGGTCTGTTGTCATATTTTTGTATCGTCTGTACACAAGTCCGTCACACAAAAGTCCAAAGTACAAACACGCATGCTTGGAATCAATGCTCACCAAACACTACATTAGCAGAAAGTGCCCAAAGGGTGGCGCTCAAGAGCTGAAATTCCACATAGTACGTCACTACGTTCATGTTTGTTGGCCGACAATTGTGTGCCGTTAGTATGCAAGACGAGATCCAAGCACACACCATTTTGACAAAGGTCTGACGCTCTATTGGCCAACAATCGGATCGTGTGTACGAGGCTTTAGGCTGGGTTCACACATGTCCGGCTGCTGCGGTTTGCAGTCCAGAGTCCGGTGCAGTTTTGTTCACTGGTTCAGGTGCAAATTCTTACTTGAATTCGCACCTAAACTGGACCCAAAATCGCACAGGACCCTTTTTGAGAAACCGACCATGGCCGTCCTCGACATATGCAAACCATCTCCATTGAAATCTGGCCTGATTCACATGTTATGTGAATCAGATGCGGTTAAAAATGCATCCGATTCGCATATATCTGAGCCGAGCTTAAAGGGGGCATTGAGTGGACATTTTTCGAACAAATACTGTACTCTTCATGTCTGGAGGAAAAGAGGTTTACCCTCCAAATACAGAAAGGCTTCTTCACAGTAAGAGCAGTGAAAATATTAAATAGACATCCTCAAGAGCTGTTTTTGGCCAGCTCGGTAGATTGTGTTAAAGAGGGCCTGGATGCTTTAATAAATGCACAAAATATAACTGGATACTAATATTTTTAGGTAAAGTTGCCTTTTTGGAGATCGGGAAGGAATTTTTTCCCCACTGGAGCAAATTGGATCATGCATTTTTTTTTTTTTTTGCCTCTCTCTGGATCAGCTCTGGGTATAGGATTGTGTATGGAGGGGTGTGTGTTTGTGTTTTGTTTTTTTTTTCTCTGTGGGTTGAGCTGGATGGACTTGTGTGTTTTTTTTCATCCATACTAACTATGTAACTACTTATGAAACCATGGCTGGTGGTTTGTCCTGCTGCTGATGGAGCATCAGGGCAAATACAATGAGTTTAAAGGGAACCTGCTTAGATGGCAATAAGGGAGCTGCAGTTGAACAAAAATATGAAAGTGCCCATTGTCTAATGTTTTAAAAAATATAAGCTCTAGAACTGTCATCTTTGTTTCAGCTTCCCTACGTAGTGACGCCTTGAAATACTTGGCGTATACAAGCACTTACAAATTGACTGCTTTCTTGGGAATTATGTAACTAGACTGTGCTTAAAATCTTTATTTCAGTTTTTTTCTGGTTTTCTTCCTGTATATCTCTCTGTTCCAGTTGTGATTATCGCCAGTGCGATTCCTGTAGCCCAGCAGCAGTTATAAATGCGCTTTGCAGAGTATCTTCCAAGCACTATAAAACCAAAGGTCATTTATAAGCTCTTGTGGAAAGCATATTAGTGACAAAGTGTGGGGAGAGGGAGCACTTTATCTCCAGTGTTTTATTTTTTCCCCCGCTTAAAATCAGATTTATTGTTCTTGGCCAGAAGCTTTAACATCAGCACACTCTGCTTGTAATATAAGAGAGGAGAGCGGGAATAGACACCTCCCTATGCTTTAATGAAAAATTGTGTTTCTGCTGTGTCCAAATAATGCGTCTTGAAATGAAACCTGGCAAAAAAATTATTAAAATTCAAAAGAGGTTTATGTAATGCTTGGTTAATAATGTGACATGCCATTGTAGCCTGTATCAACTACTTATACATTAGTAATATCTGGTAGTATACAGTTTCACATAATTAAGTAAAAATGTCTTTATGGGCTAGCAGTGTACATGTTTATATTATATAAAATGTTTTTGATATCTGATGAAAAAATTCTGAAAGAATAACTCAAGTCAAAAAAGCCCAATGTGACAATGTTATTGGTTGAACTAGATGGACTTGTGTCTTTTTTCAACCAGACTAACTACGTAACTGGTTCCCATGTGCCTACTTGGACTGAACATTCTCCTCTGACTCCCCAGTGGCATATCTGCCAGGTTGGGTGTGTATACATGCAGCCTCCTCCCAATAAAAATGACCTTCCACATGGGTAACAACTCAGCCTGAATGCAACCTTTCAAAACCTCTGCTTGTTTATACCCTTATTCATAAATTGGATGCTTGTTGCCTGTTCTTTTCCAGGTCTTATTAGTTGGGCAAACTCCAGAAGTATGACCTGGGAGTGCCGCACAACACAAATCAAACATCTTTTTGAGGATCCTTCTTGGAGAACTGCACCTTGTTGTAATCAGGCATTGCCCATTCAGGACACAGTATCATGTTTGTTTTAATGTCCCATATACTGCTAGCAGATACTTGCTTTGCTTTCGCTCCCGAAGTTCTCTATTCAGTGCCAGGAGATGAAGAAAATACCGGTCCTGTCCAGGTGTGGAATTTCATGTAGTTCACTCTGGATCAGCTCTGTCACATGGGGAGACCCTAGCTCTATGCCAGCAATGACTAGCTTCCACAGGTCTTTTCTTTGCTCCCAGTAAGTGAACATAGTGTTAAGGAGTGAAAGGAAGGGAAATATTTCCTGCTGGTAAGGTCTTCTTAAAATGAACTCCCCAGGCCCTACATAAGCAAAGAGCAGGTTCACTTCAAGAAAACTGATGCTGACAACAGGAGACACAGAGCATTGCACCAATCCATTACATCAAATACAGGTATACCATCTGTTTTCAAATGGTAATTTCCCTGCAAGAGAACAGATATTTTACTCCTCTCCCTGACAGTTTTGCTTTGAATCTTTTAAAGTTCTTTGCAGTAAAAGCAAAGAAGCATATAAACCTCTGTAATGTATTAATATGCTTTACCACAATGATAAAAAATTCTGTACATACAATTTTAAGAAAAACAATTCAATACTTTCAACACATGCACAAATACACCTATCCTTCCAAAAGAATGAGCAGGAATAATGGTCTGTGTACAATAAGAATACGCTAAAAACGTACTTGGTTTAGGTCATAGCAGCTTCACAATCTCCATAGGCAACCAGGACCCCAGGCTGTACTCTACTAGCAATGAATGAAATTGAGCGATCGTATCATCCTCAGGTGTGCTTTCTTCTGGCACACACCTTCCTTATTATTATGTCATTATGGAGTCCTGTCAGCTTATGCTGCTAAACTTTTATTTGGAAAGTTTGGGTAGACAATCCTACATGGGCGTATCTTTTCTTTCTACTTAGTTTGTATTGGCGAACATTTCCCAACTCAACCTCCTAGATGGCACTGTTTTATCATACGTGCCATAGATCATATGTCAAAAGTTTAAGCTATTATTGACCTTGGATTCAGACATGTTGACCTCGGTTACAGAATTCCTGTTACACAATGGAAGCATCTTTCATGCCACTACTTTAACATTTATACATTACATTTATTCAGGAGCACAAAAAGCTCCATTGCTGCTCTGCCTTGTTGCATTATCTGCTCCAGCCACTTTGTAGTGAGTGAGAATTGTCTTTCACAATAGAACATATTCTGGTCTCTCTCCTTTTTTAGATGTTTACTTTAAAACATTGGGAAACCTAGGATTTGCCCAGATTCTTTCATTTCTGATCTGTCCAATGTCAACTGTAAATTTTGGGACACTTGTATTAATCTGCAGTGCAGCAGCAGAATCAATACTGTACTGTTTATAAGAGAGACTATATTGATATTAAGGGATGTTGTTCAGAATTTCTAAGAAACAAAACCTGTGCATGAGCAGTATTTATGCAGTGCTTCAGAAAACAGTTGCTATCATATGGATAGTCAGAATCTATAGTTTTCTTGTTCTTGCCAGCTTTTTCCTCTAGTTGGTAATCTGTCCTCTGTAGATTACTTTGCCACTCTACTTCTTTCACCAGAATGGCTCACTTGCATGTGCATTATGACCAGTGTGTGCTCCCTGGCACATGGGGCAAACTGAGGGCATTGAACTAAATGACTCAACATGCATGATCACTTTGTTTACTCAGCAGCATCTGAATGTCTTAAGGATTTAATACTGTATCACCAAACAACTTTGGGACTAAAAATACCAGTTTATTGCTTGGCAACATGGTTAGCTGTTGGCATAGGAATTTCAACAGAAAACTAGTAGAAGTGTAAAATAATCTGCAATCTTAACACTTTTCCTTAAGTCTTTCGTATTTGGTAAGATGCTTTGTAAGACTTTTTCATGGCCATAAGGATACAGAAGGTGCTTCTTAAAGTAAATCTAAAGTAAAGAATTAAAAAAAAAAAATAGCTAACATGTTATACTTATCTGCTCTGTGCAATGGTTTTGCGCAGAGCAGCCTCAATCCTCTTCTTTTTTTTTTTCTCCCCCGCCAGCGGTCCTGACTCCTTCCACCCTGTTGAGTGCCCCCAGAGCTGTGCTCTGTGTTTCCATCCACACACAGAAGACTGCTCACCCTTCCCCCTCTCTCTTCTCATTGGCTCACTGGCTGTGAATGCCACCCGCAGCTGTGTGAGCCAATGAGGAGGGAGAGCCGCTGCTCTAATGCTCATCGCTGGATCAAGATAGGGCTCAGATAAGTATAAGAGGCTATGGGGGGGCTGCACACAGAAAGTTTTTTAATCTTCGTGCATAGAATGCATTAAGGTAAAAAAACAACTTGAGGCATTAGAACCACTTTAATAAGGACATTGAGGCTGATGAGATGGCAAAAATGAAGGCAGACTCTTCAATCTTTTTATTTAATACTAGAAATTGTATTTCATTGGACCTGAGAACTTGCTGCAGGTTTAGCGTTTTGCCTCAGACCTGGTCACTAGTTTCTTAGGTCTTAAAGCAGAACCTGACTCTCTCAATCAACATGAACTATTTTTAATCCTTAGGTTGATACCCTCAGTAAATAATATATACACTCCCTGGCCACATTATTGGTACACCTTGCTAGTACCTGGTTGGACCCCCTTTTGCCTTCACAGCTGCCTTAATCCTTCGTGGCATGTTTTCAACAAGGTGTTGAAAACATTCCTCAGAGGCTTCGCTCTATATTGACATGATAGCATCATGCAGTTGCTGTTCCACCACATCCCAAAGGTGCTCCATTGGATTGAGATCTGGTGACAGTGGAGGCCATTGGAGTGCAGTGACCTCATTGTGATTTGAGCTTTGTGACATGGTGCATTATCCTGCTGAAAGTAGCCAGAAGATGGGTACACTGTAGTCATAAAGGGATGGGCATGGTCAGCAACAATACTAGTGTAGGCTGTGGCATTTAAACAATGCTCAGTTGGTACTAAGGGGCCCAAAGTGGGCCAAGAAAATATCCCCACACCGTTCCAAAACAACCACCTGCCTGAACTGTTGATACGAGGCAGGATAAATCCATGCTTTCATGTTGTTTACACCAAATTCTTACGCTACCATCTGAATGTCGCAACTGAAATAGAGACTCATCAGACCAGGCAACATTTTTCCAATCTTCTATTGTCCAATTTTGGTGGGCCTGTGCAAATTGTAGCCTCAGTTTCCTGTTCTTAGCTGAAAGGAGGGGCACCCGTCATGGTCTTCTGCTTCTGTAGTCCATCTGCTTCAAAGTTTGATGTGTTGTGCATTCAGATATGGTATTTTGCATACCTTGGTTGTAGAACTGCACGATTAATAGTTAAAAAATTACAATCTAGATTCAACCCCACTCACGATCCTAATCGGCTATTTCCGCGATTCTATGTAAACCGTGCAGGGCCGAGCTGTCAAAAAAAAAAGCAGGCAATTGTTTATCAACATTCCTCAGCACTGAGAGATAGAGAAGAGATAAAATGTATCTTTTGGTTCTTTTAGATCAAAGGGGTGAACTTCGGCCTATAAGACTAATTTTTTGCTAGAAAATTACTTAGAACCATAAAACATTATATATGTTTTGTAGCAGAGACCCTAGAGAATGAAATGGCATTTGTTGCAATAGTTTATGTCACGCTGTATTTGCGCAGCAGTCTTTCAAACGTAATTTTTTTGGGGGGAAAAAAAACGAAACTGTAAAGTTAGCCCAAATTTTTTTTTAATGTGAAAGATGATGTTACGCCGCGAGAATGGTGAGAGAATCGTGATCTATCTTCTAAGCAAAACAATTGTGGTTATCATTTTATACAGAATTGCGCAGCTCTACTTGGTTGTAACGAATGGTTATTTTAGTTACTTTTGCCATTCTATCATCTCAAACCAGTCTGCCCATTCTCCTCTGACATCAACAAGGCATTTTTCTCCACACAGCTGCTGCTCACTGGATATTTTCTCTTTTTCGGACCATTCTCTGTATAGAGATGGCTGTCTGTGTGAAAATCCCGGTAGATCAGCAGTTTTTGAAATACTCAGACCAGCCCGTCTGACACCAACAACCATGCCATGTTCAAAGTTACTTAAATCCCCTTTCTTCCCCATTCTGATGCTCCGTTTAAGTAACTTAAGCAAAGTGGTTTTCATCACGCTTAGATGCCTAAATGCATTGCTTCCATGTGATAGGCTGATTAGCAATTTG
Source organism: Aquarana catesbeiana (assembly GCF_042186555.1). NCBI lineage: Eukaryota > Metazoa > Chordata > Amphibia > Anura > Ranidae > Aquarana > Aquarana catesbeiana. The sequence continues at coordinate 135,416,754 of NC_133325.1, read as the reverse complement.
TGGTACCAAGCAATTGAACAGGTGTACCTAATGTTTTTAGAGATCCCTGAGGGAAGTCGTGTCTCCTGGTGATAAAACGTGCAGGAGTGGAGCCTTGGATCATGTCAGTACATAGACACGCCCATACAAGAAGTGCAAGCCGGAATACCAGCAGTTTTGTATATGCTCTAATTGGGGGTGCCTTTGAGAGCACCATATAATGTGAGTGCAATTTTAGCATGTTTGTAAGGTAAAGCACTATGGAGTTTTTGTTTCTTCTTTAACACTATATGCTGGAGGATAGGATTGAGGATGATATTTCTTGCTGATGATATCAATTAAAGAGACTATACCTGTGCATAAGGTGCTGGAGGAGAAAGGCTCCCATTTAAAGGGGACACAAGTGCTTTATGACCTTTCATTTTTTTGGGGGCCAAGTTGAGCGTACACCTGGTGTTGGTTATTCATGGAAAGGTGGAAAAAATTAACTGGATGTCCTATAAGAGCTCATATTCACGTGTGTGGTAAAAAAACAAATACACAAGAGACTCTGTAGTTAACCCCTTTACCACAGGAAGGCTTTACCCCCTTTATGACCAGGCCGTTTTTTGCTATTCAACACTGTGCTATTTTACCTGGAAATTGCTTGGTCATGCAACATTATACACAAATTAAATGTATCCTTTTTTTCACACAAATAGAGCTTTCTTTTGGTGGCATTTGATCACCACGGGATCCTTTTATTTTTTGCTATATAAACAAAAAAAGACTGAACATTTACACACCCCCCCCATATTTTCTACTTTCTGTTATAAAACATATCCAATAAAATCAGATTTCATCATAGATTTAGGGCAAAAATGTTTCTGCTACATGTCTCTGGTACCAGGAGCCGCAAACTGTGTCCAGTGGACACAGTGGTCCTGGGAGCAGTGCACCCATCGGCCAACAGCTTTCTGTTATAAAACATATCCAATAAAATCATATTTCGTCATAAATTTAGGGCAAAAATGTTTCTGCTACATGTCTCTGGTACCAGGAGCCTCAAACTGTGTCCAGTGGACACAGTGGTCCTGGGAGCAGTGCACCCATCAGCCAGCAGCTTACAGGTACACGATTGTGCCACCCACCTGCAGTATAAATACTGTGGGCGGGGCGGCAAGTGGTAATGCACAATTATTTATTCATTTGTGATTTATACTTGAGTTGTGATAGCACTACACTTGTTTTAAGTTATATGCACTTTGCCAAAAATACAACAGGACGACATCGGAGCAGTGTGAAGCCACCCTTAAGCTCTGCTTTAAGCTGGCCACACACACTGGTTTTTGTTCAAAAATGTTTGTTTAAAGAGCCTTTGTTCAGTTTTTTAATCGTTAGTGGGGTCCAAATACCGTTTGTGACCAGTTTGATGAGAAAATTCAAAGAAGGGTGGAATTTTTTTTCTCAAACAAATTGATTTCAGTGTATGGAATGTGGTTTTCATTTGGGAAAATAAATTCATTCCAAAATCAAATGTTAAAAGTAAACAAAAGTATTTTTGAACGGCATTCATCAGGTCATCGAATGTACTGAGAATTTTCCTACAAATATTCAAGATTCTGCTAGCGTATGGCCAGACTTAGCCCTTGGGTCTTGTCACAAACTCCTAGTCAGATCCCAGGTTGCTTTCTCCTAGTACAGTCTCATAATTTAGATAGGTGTACATTTAAAGTATTACAATTTCTCATGAATAAGAGAGAATTATGTGTTATATTTTATTGGGGCTAAAAGTATGTGGGGCACACCCAGGGCTATCCTAAGAATTTGTATTTGGACCAGTTTGAACTAGTTGCCTTGGTATGATTTTGTAGTCAGGTTTTATAATATTATTGCAAAACTGTATTTTGATCTAATTTTTGACATAAAAGTATGTCTTTTGACCCAGATTTTCACCTTTTTTCTGTGTATTTAATGTTTTGGCCATTTTTTGCACCCAGACAATGGCCAGAGAATAGACTTTAACAACACAATATATTTTCATTAGTGTTTTGACAGTAAGTAAGGAAGAAGCTGCACTGAGCTTTATGGAAGGCACTGCAGTAATTAATCTTCATTAGGATCGTTGCCTTGGCCTTGTAAATTAAAATTTATTATCTGAAAATAAGATTGTGGCACAGTATGTTTGATTATCAAAATGGCAAAATTTTGAAGTGGACTCCTTCTAGATTCTCAAATCTGTTTGGCAGATGTTTTTATACAAGCAGCTAATTATTCACTCTCAATAACCTGGAAGATGGTACTCAAATCTGTGTTAACCTCCTAATGTTCACAAGCCCTGTTGGTCATGGTTTGCCTATAGCTTGTTTAGGTCTGTTTAACCCCTTTAGGCATGTGTTCCAGTTGTGCTTTCTCAGCATTAGAACTATCAGCCGTTGGTTTCCACAGAATTAATCTGAAACCAAACAGTATGATCACTTATTATGAAATCACCATGATTATCTGAACATCGCAATCACAAGGATCATTTTTTTCCAAGAAAATTTAATGGGAGTTATCATGCTGAGTGTCTCTCACCTCTGCACCAGCCACAGAAAAGGTAAAGGAACTCATTGTTAAAAGCACTAATAACTTCTTATACCTACATGCAGTTGTTAATAGAACTACTTTTCACTTGATGGTAAAGCATTTCATTAAAGAAAAAAAAACTGTATCCGCAAAGTAAAATAACGCAAGACTGTGGCCCAGTATGTATGGTTAGCAAAAGAAATGTAAAGATAGAATGCTGAAGTTGGACTTCATGAAGATGGTACTGAGTTTCGGTAATAATGGCAGCATAAAATGGCACTGGAGCTGCATAGTCATCATAAATAAGTGACACCTTTCCCATTCCTTTGCTTCCATGCGTGGTACACGCCATTCAGTCAGCTGGTCTAGTAAAATATGCTGGTATTATTGAGCATGCGCTGAAGCAACTTTGGACAAACTCAAAATGGCACCAACATGCATATGTGTAATAATGCTTTTGGGATGTTGGTTTATTAGAGAGTGGTGCCATTGCCCACTAGAGCTACTGCCCATGTGTAATATACTTTTTTCTTATAGACTGTCAAAGCTCTGCTGTCCCAAAAGCCCTTACTGTATGTGATGGCCAATTTGGAATTAGACCAAAGTTGACACGTTGCATGTGCACAATAATGTCACCATCTTTTAATAGATCAACCAAGCTCGCAGAGTTTGATCTCCATGTTGTGTTGACTTAGCACAAAAAGCCGCTACAATGCCTCCCTTGTGTTCTATGGTTTGCCATGGCGTGCTGAACTTTTTGCTGGGTCTTCCACTGTGGTCGATTTCCTTCTATCACACTGACAAATTGGCCTTCAGGCTGCAGAGCACCAAGGGAACATACTGTCCACTTAGCCCTTCCATAGACAGCGCAAATTTCTTCCCTGCAACACAAATTGACAGGGGAATCCCTCCCACTGAGCCCCATTGGGTTCTCCCAGTAGGGGGTTGGGAAGAACACAGTAATTATTGCTAGTATCTATAAAGCTGGCCATAGACTGTTCAAATCTTGGCCAGTGCAACAAGAACCGTCGGAGAGTTGAGCCATGTATAGGCAGACTGAATGTATCCAAGTTGATCAATCAATCAACTTGGGTACAGCCAGCCTGCTGGATTTTATTTGCAATATTATAGCCGCTAGCAATATTGACTGTGTTTTCCCAGTGGGGATATCTTCCCCCGCTGGGAGAACACAATGGCTGGGCCGGAAGGATTCCCCTGTCAACACTCCGTCTATGGCTGGCCTAACAGCCACTAGCGATAATCGTATGTAAAATCCAGCAAGTTGATCGATCAACTGTGGAGGTACATTCAGCCTGGCCGTACAAAGGTTCCATCATGCTTTTACAATGGCACATGTATGTTCTTGGGCTAATGGCTCCTGAAGTATTATGGGCATCACTAATTGTCATGCCATTACTTTTATTCTCTCCTGCAAAGTTTTGTGTAGAAAGCAATATAAAAGCTTTGGGATGAAGAATTGCTCACTGGATTCTTTTTTCCTTTACCCAGGAGCATCAGAGTTATAATAACTGAAAAGTCTACAGTTCACAGGAAAACTTAAAGAATCAAAAGTGAGCTTAGGAAGAAGCTGGAGGCGAATGTTTTGATAATAAAGAAAGACTAGTAAAGAAAGACACAGAGAACAAAGTAGTTTTGGAAGATTATGAGGTCAGATAAGGAAACTGGTCACACTGTATGCTAGGCTACCACATGTAAAAACAAAATAATAGAAATATACAAATTCCGGTACATTGGAACACCCAGGTCACTCATTTCATGCTTATCGGCACATCTATCCTTTGTTGAAGCACCTCTGTTTAAAGAGTACCTGTAAAAAGCTGCATTTCTGCATAGAACAGCAGCAGCATCTAGTGCCTGTGCAGAATTCCAATACTTTTCAATTTGTTATGTAAAAACATTACATTTTTTACCCAATGAGAAATAAACGTTTCTCATAAGAAGCGTATGGAAGGCTCCCATTTCTGGACTCGTTCTGAATATGCAAGTTACATAGTTGGTGAGGTTGAATAAAGACACTGGTCTATCCAATTTAACCTGAAAGTGTGTGAATGTGTGTGCATGCATGACTTCTGTTTTCCATATCCCTGTACATTGTAACATATCTAAAAAAAAATAATTGAACTTGCCTATGTTCCCCACTTGCACCACACCAGCTGTGGAAGGGAGTTCCATGTTCTGACAGTAAAGAATCCTTTATGCAGTTTAGGATTGAATAGCTTTTCCTCCAGCTTCAGTGTGTGGCTATGTGTTTTTTCTTGTTTTTTTTTTTTTTGTAACCGAAGGTTTTAAAAGTTTACTCCCAATGTATGTACTCACCATTTGTATATCGTTGTCATACCCCCTCCTAAACACCTCTTCTCTAGGGAGAGTAAGTTTAATGTTTGTAATGTAAGTGTGCTGGCTATGTCTGGCTTCAGTACTTTGAGTCACAGACACACAAGTCTGCTGTAAACAGATGTCATAAAAATGCCAGTATTCCTTCTATATATACTTGTTCTGGGTCAGTTACACAGAAAGAATTGAAGTCAAAGTATGGATATGACAGCCAGGTATCTGGCATTCTCAAAAGGTGAATTCAATGGCATCTTCCATACTTTTTATCATGACAGATTAACTTTAAGTGATTCTCAACCTTTGCACTACAGGTCTGCTTTACTCATCAGCTTATGAAATGTTATATGGTCTAAAATGTAACTGAAAGTGGTTGTAAACACCCAGTATATACCCAGTGAGGTGACTAACCTCAGGTGATACACAGAGGTGAAACAAATCCTCATACATAACTCAAACCTGTTTATCTTCAGTCTTCTTGTATCTATATCCATTCAAAGTCCAGAATTATTAAAGCATGTCTGAGCTGTCAGAAAAAAAAGGGGTGGAGATCTGAAATGACTGCACTGCAGAGCTCAGTGAGGAGAGCTCTGAGAGCTGATTGAAGGGAAGATTCACACCCCCTCCACACAGCACACTGGAACAGAGCTGAGGCTGTCAATCTGCTGAAGATCCTTCCCGTCGCCATTTTTCTCTTGGTGTCAGGAAAACTTGTCTGAAGCAACTTGTACAGATGGTAGAGAAACGAGGCAGCAGACAGAAATGATACTTTGTGCTCTAGTTAGGGATGCATACGCATTATAGATGGATAGGCTTTCTCGATGTTTCGTGTCTGAGGTTCATAACCAACTTTAAAGCCCAACTCCGGTTTCATTTTCCCCTCCTCCCCATTAAAGCACCACCATCTGCGCCCCCCCCCCCCCCAAAAAAAAAAAAAACTAAAAAACCTCTGTATACATTTTTTTTTTTTTTTTTCAGACACCTACGGTCTGGTGACATCACAGGTTCTCTTCACTCACCTCTTTCATGTCATGTGTCATGTAATGAATTGATGTTGCTCTCTGCAGCATTGTGCTGTGAGTCCAGAAGGAGCTGGGTGTCATTGAGTATTAAAGAAGACCGTTCCAGGATTGCTGAGTGGGTTAATCTGTGAGGGACTGTCCCCGAGAGAAGTATTGCAGCCAGAGTTCCTTTTATTTATTTTTAGCAGATTCTTTGGGCTGCCACAAAACTGGAATTTTAAGGTGCGTCTCTAACCCAAACTTTTTTCTTTAAGGTAACAGAGGGTTAGGGTATAGGATAGTTTCACGTTGGTGACACACACAATACTGAATAAAGGATGACAAATAGCCGCAGAATTGTTAGTCTCCATATTGCTGTTCTGACAGGATCCCTTTTAAGTCCATTCTTTGTAACTTCACTCTATCAGGTTAACAGAACTTAATTTCATTGGCTACAAATGTTGAAAATTTAACAGCACAGAATAGGCAAAGAAGACATCTGGAGCAAGAAAATAAACCAAGATTTTGAACACTTCATAATTTAAAAATCCAGCGTGCTGAATTTAGAGTCTAAACCAGGTTAACAATACAGCAGCCTTTTCCAGCATAACACATAATTACTGGAAAAACCTGATGCTCCTAACAACCTGCTGAATTAGGGTGCACCAAAATATTGGATGTGCTATTCATGTGGCTCAGCTGTTCATTTTCTAATTAGAAAAGGCAGGGGTGGGGAGGGGCAGGGGACTTAAAGCCCAGCTCCAACATGCATTTTTTATTTTTTTTAATCATTAATTAAAAATGTGTGTCTAGGCCTGTACTACTGCATCTGCACCATCCTCAATCATCATCTGACTTCAGCTAGCTAGATAAGCCTTTTACAGCAGAGGTTATAGGGGTTCTGTGAGCTGTGAGCAACTTCTGCCTCTCAGATGACTAACCACTGACACCAGTGATCTTTTAGCTGTCTGAAAGGCTACATTAACACCATTGCTTTAGGCCGATTCGAGTTGCAGTGGCAGTTCCCAGCAGTTTGTTGCAGCCACCGGCCCCGTTCACTAAAATGACAGGACGCAGATGGCAGCAGCTATTCGAGGCTCTCTGCACAGCCAGTGATTCCCTGCGATGGACACATAAAGAGGTACCATACAGTAAAATAACTGTGCTTCATGACATAGACAGCAATAAAATAGTAGTGGTATAAGTTTCTATGGTAGAAATTAAGTAGAACCAGTAGAAAGATCTCATACCCCTCTACAACATGGCATGTAATGAAAGGAAGAAAAGAATTCCTAACTGAGAAGAAAAATCACAAAAGAACAGAAGGCGGTATGCTAAAAAAAAAAAAAATTAACACGAATATAAAGGTATGCCCATATATACTGCATGCAATGCATCTATGATCCTGCAGCCAAGGGCCTCACTGATGCCAGAAGGTACTCAATTCTAGATAGGCTTTGGCAAATAGATATTTGTAGAAGGCTTTAGTATTGATTATTTGAATAACTGTATTTAAACTGTATAAATGTATTTTTCCATAATCTCATTAGTGTGAGTCTGGCCGCAATAAAGGTGTGCGTTACAAAAATGTGAAATTGCTTTAGCCAGTATTCAATCCCAACTCCCAATAAGGCTGCTTTGGGGTCTGGAGCTCAGGGAATATGGGTGACAGAGAAAATTTGTGTCAAGATCTCAATCCAAAAGTTGGGCAGTACCACCAGGCATTCGGTAGATTTCCTCTATGACCACATTGTCTCCAGCAGAGTAGAGAATGATTTTTAAAGATTGCTGCTCTGTGAGGAATGTAGTACCATTTATGAAGTTGTTTTTGGGCTGCTTCCCAGTGGGATATAAATTTTGAGACCGTAGGTTTTCTGTTTATGGAGTTTCATTGCCCAATGGGTATTCAGTTCTTGTTCCCAGAATTCCTTTGTGGGCAGTTTTCTTTGTTGTAGAGACCTCTGTTGGGTTGCATATTAGACTGAAATGTGGTAGCTTAGGGCTGATGGGTTGTCGCAGGATTTGAGAGAATCCTGAACTGGAGCGTCATCTTTCCATTGTATTGCATGTTTAATTCTGAGGTATTAGTAGAATTCTTTGTAGCTTAAGTGATAAGTATGACAGAAGTTGTGGAAGATCCTCAATTGGGAGCCTATAAAGAGATCTCTGACATAGTAGATGCCTGCTGCGGTCCAGGAGATGAGATCCAAGTTTGGAGATGTAAGTTGCGGTGAGAGGAGAAGTATCACATTGAGCAGATTGGTATACCCTTTGAGGCTTGTATATTAGAGTTTCTGACATGACAGGAGGCTGTCAGTGTCCAAAACGGATTTATGTTGGCATAGTAACAGCATTTTAGAATCATTTCTCAACACATGAGATTCAATTTGTTTCCAAAAGGCATCAGATGAAGAAGTTAACCAATATTTGGCTTGTGCCACAATAGCAGCTTTGTAATATTTAGAAACCTAAGGTGCCCCCATGCCAGTAAACTGATTAGGAGCAATAAAGGATAGAGTTTTGGGTCTCTTAAAAAAAAGGGTTGAGGATGGATTGTACTGCACGAGACGTGATGGCAAGTTTTCCATCTTATTTTTTTTTTTATTCTGTTTTGGCACTGCTTTGGGACATGTAAGTGATGATTTAAAGAAATGGCTGTGCTCCAAAGAATGGGAGAAAATAGAATTTTTTTTTCGTACTCTCCATAAAATCATTCTCTCTGCTTTCATTAGAGGAAGCTGCACCCCCCCGGCTTGCATGTGAGTAAAAAGTTGTAAATATTTTGCAATTTCATGCTATTTAACTGCGTTGTTTCAGGGTGTTTGTGTTTGGGGGGGATTGGCTACCACCCTCCTGGGCTGCTTTTTTGGTTTCTATATTTTTTTTTCTATTTTGTGTCTAGCATCCTAATCCTATAGGTGTCACTATACCTAATGTGTAACAGAAACAATTTTTTGGAGAGTACAAAAATCCTATTTCAAGTTTCCAACAATATACTAGTATGCTGTGTATAAAAATCTACACAAAGTCAAAGAAGTAGCTCATTTACCCGCCTTGCCACCAGCACAGACTGCACTCTATTGTCGTCAGCATTCAGTATAATTGTTTTTTCCAAATATGATTTGCACTCCATCAAATTCAGTAGGAAAGAAGAATCATCCAATAGCGAGTATGTGGAACAATACCATTACATTAAATGCTTTGGATCAAGAGGAGGAGCCATGTTACTAGCCTGGTAAATGCAGCAAAGGACACTACATTTCTGTAAAGTTCCTTCCCTGTCTGCTCTGTTTAGACCAGTACATCCATATAGATCTTTTGTCAGGAAGAGTCTGAAAGCAAACCACAGAGGTATGTTAGCTAGGAATTTTCATCTGTGCATCTCCTGGTCTTCCCAATGTCTCACCAACCAGCCATCCTCATGTTCAGTGAGAGCACCCCTATTAGTCACCTAAGGAGCTGTGGGTGGTTTGGTCCAAAAGATAAGGGCTTTAGGATTTTTGGAATAAAGTGAAACCAGGGTCAGAGGGTCATAACAGAAAAGTCTCTTCTGCTGATAGAGGTAATGGTAAACAACCTGTGGTGCTTGCTTTTTGAAAGGTCCTTTTACTTTAGAAAATGTGGCATAGCTGACAGATTCTCTTTAGGACAATGTTTTTGTAGTTAGACTTTTTATAAGCCTAGCCTATATTTAGTAGGCTATTATCTGATCCAGCATCCATCCAGTGTAAATATCCTCTAATAAGTTCTTCACACTCTGTTCTCAATATAAAATTTTACTGCCATCCATAATGCTATATTTGCTTGGACCCCTTTCTGTTACAGACTTTCTTTAATAATCAGTGTGTTGGAATGCCTGTGAATTTCTTACATTGCTGTGTATCTCAGAGGCATTATCACTGGAGCTTTTTTTTCATGTCCTCAATAAAAAACAAGATGACGGTTCCCCTATAAGCGGTGTCATGAGGGGAGATTAGGAGTGAGTCATAGTCTATATATAACATCTGTAGCTGTAAGTTCACCCAAGTGTCTGAGCTCTGATTGCCGATCATTATATCTGTTACCAATGACCACCATGTTACAAGATAATGTAAAATAATTTCCACTTCCCCCTCTAACAGCAAAACTGCACAAAGTGGTGCAGATAAGTCACAGTAATTGTCAGCTTCTGTATTAGTGCTGATTGTTGTATGATGATGAGTATTCTGGGAATTGGGCCTCCGCCGATTCCTCACTTGTTTATATATGAGCGTGCATGTAGTCACTTAATATAAAATAGATCGTTATTTGTTAGAGGGCAGCTCAGATTAACTGACGTTTGCCAACTGCAGCAAGTTCCTCACGCTGTTCAAATTTGATTATCCAGAAAAGTAAGTGTGTTCGATAAACTGCTCTCTTTTCAAATTAAGTGAATCCTATGAGCCGTGTGTTTCGCAGACCTGTTGTCCTTATTCAAGTCATGTTTTCCAGTGCTCTTCACTCAGTCACTGGTAAAATAATTAGGATTTCTTCTCAGATGATAAAAATAATGTATCTGTGCTTCACTGAGCGAATTTAGAAAACATGCTTTGTTAGGGCTATGTCATACTATTGATTATGTCGCGGGAGACAACTTGACAATGTAAAAATCGCTATGGCAGCTTGCCTTCTCCAGTGATGTTGCTTCTTCATTCAACCATTGGGATGTTGTTCCATCAGTGATTCCTTGCTAGCGTTTGAGATTCTGATGCATTTCAACTGGTAGGGGGAATGCTGTGAGCAGTTGAATTTATTTAAACCAAAAAAACAGGTAATATATAGCAGTTTATCTATCAATCCTTAGATGTGCTGGCTGTATCCATTTTCTTCTTCTTTTTTCTTTTTTTTCCCTTTATTTTTACATGGTGATGTTGCCAGTAATACATAGGGTGACAACACTCTCTCTGTACTGCAGTTATGGGGGAGAGCTGTGTTGCCACCCTAGGCTCACTCCTGATTTTGACTACAAACATCTTCCCTGGGAAGACAGATAACATTGGCTTGAGATTTCAGTTCGGTGTATAGATGGTTACAAGGATACTTTGGGGTCTGTCAGGCCCAGCAGAATATTTTGTGTTTGCAAAAGATATTATTTTCCTGCAAAAAGAAAAACAAATGCAGCCACCACATCCAGGGACTGGTAAGCAGCAATATCACGTTTTTTTCTTGGGCTTATTTATTTTTTAAGGAAGAATGAGGCCCCAGGGAAGGTGGCAGCTTGACCCCCTCTACCTCTTTGATTAACATGGCTAAGTATTGCAATAGGCACAGAGCTGCCCAATCTGCATTGCCTTTAGTAGCATGACCTCTCCCATCAAACATTATTTGCCTTCATTTACATCTTCCCTTGTAGATTGACAGCAGTGTCCATTTTTAAACATTTGTGCTATCTCCCTGGTTTACAGCATGAAGTTTGTAGCTTGCGCCCTTGGACATCAGTCGGGTTCTAGGCTCCTGCCTAAGTTGCCTTGTAAATGATTTGGCCCTCTGTGTGAGGTACATTGAGTAAAGTGAAGGTCTATTAAAGATATTATACAAATGGAAACAGAATTGCCACTGGGACATGGCCCTTACTAATACTGGAGGGAATGTTTTGGGAATCTGGGGGGATTTATCTAGGCAACAAATGTCTTTCTCCAATTTGTGATAAGTGATGCAAGGTTCATTCCTCCACCAGGACTTCCCAGCTAGGAGCCTAGTGGATTGTACCCCTCTACCCCATACAGCAGTGAACGTGGCTGTTCCCTCTTATTTATAATCTTTAAGAGCATATGGAAAATAATCAGGTTCATGATACTAAGCACCTTGACTGTTTAGGCAATTTCATACTTGTTCTAGGCCCAGAAGTCTGCTCAACATCAGGGTATTGAGCTTCCCCTCTCCTCTGATTGATTCCCCTCAATCATGGAAATTGGGTTTTTATTAGAGACCAGAAGGCTGAAAATCTTGCAAGCAAGGTTCATGGCAGAGGAAAGGATTAACGTATGACATGTGCACCCCAGTGTTACAGTTAGAAGAGGGTCAAAATTGGGTACCAGTGAAATTCAGGAGCTGATATGTGAGTGGTGATCCTCTTATGCTTCCTCAAAGAGCAAGAAATGATGGGGTTGTCCCTTGTTCTGGCAGAAATGATAAACCCTTTTAAAAATGTTGCATGTAAAATGCCAGCACAGTCTTCACAGATTTCAGCCTACATGATCATCAGTGATTCTCAAATCATTGAAAAAAGCCTAAACATCCTGACAGATGAGTCACAGCCAACATTTGGAACAATTTGGCATATAATCCCCATGGAGTTACAAAGTATCCTAATGTGTAGTAGCTTGTAACCTAATCGAGAATAATATTTTTTTCTTTTAATTGCTTGTAATTAAAAGGAAATTACAATTAAAAAAGTATGGGAATTTAGTGCTTCATTTTTAATAATATCAGAGCCTTGTAGAAGAAAAGTTTTAGTGCCCAAAAAGTAGCAGTGTTTGCTTTTATTGAATAATATTGCATTTCCTAATTTTAAAGCATCTGTTGCCCATAGCAACAACGCAGATATTGGACTTTATTTCAGCTGAAAGGAAATATGGGATTGGCTGCTGCGGGCACCTCTTTTTTTATTTTGACAGTTTTTATACACATTCAATGCCTGTAATGCCCGGTTTACATATGAAAATGGCAACACTGAGGTTGGGTTTTTTTATTTTTTTATTTTAGAGGCAAGAACTAAAACAGGAGCTCATCATTTCAGAAATTTTATTATTTTTCTTATTGACATAATGCCCTGTTTTTTTCCAATAGCAATCAAAGGAAATTCTGTAGACAACGTTTGTTCTTGCAGGTGTTTTGAAGTTGATGTTTATTCTTTAGCCTGTGAACCATATTTTATCATAATAAGCCCTTTTTACATGTTACCGTTATTTCATCACGTCATTAATCATAACCCATCCAGGCATAATTCATATTTAATGTGTCAGTAATTCTAAACACTGAAAATTAACATCAGCTAAAAGCTCTAATTATGCTAAATTTTGTTTGAATAGCTTGTGTTTATATCTTTAGGTTACAGTCACTTTGATTAGATGATGTTTGTCTTAAGTATTTTCTCTGTCAAGGGTGAACAAGTCTTTAAAAAGTTTTGGCTTATATTTGTACTTCAGTGTGCTCATTGGTCACCAGTTCTGAGGGGTTGGCTACCACTGCAATCTTTAATCTAAATTTACTAGTTACCTGGCTGTCATGATGATCTAGTGAGTTAATTGCGTAGTCACAAAGCAGATCTAAAATTTCGACTTTACACGTTGAATGATTGTTTTAAGTTATTGAACGAGGTATAAAAAAGTCAGAAATATTCAAGCAGCAAGCATATTGATGAGTAGGTAATGCTGCCTTTGTATGCATCTTAGAACAGGTTTATTATAAGCTTAGAGAACTATCCCACCTATTTCAGATCTTTGAGTTTAACAGCTACAAAACTATCTTTCTATATATCTTGGAGACTCAAATGGTGACTAGAATTCCTCATTCTCCCCAACTGCAGCAGCCATCACACCAACCCTTTTCTCCATGGATTTCCTGTAATATAGAGCATTTTGAAATCAATCTTCCAGTGTGATGGCTTCACTATTCAGAATTGCCAGAAAAAAAAGTTGGTTGAAGAGATAAGACGCCAGCGAGTGAGTCAACTCACCCAAAACTGGGATTCCAAAATTTGTGCAAAGTTAGCCTTTGAATCTAGTATTCTAGTAATATTGTTTTGTTCTAACTAGGCTATATGATTAATAATTTCTTTCTTCTCCTTTTCATAAGTGACGGTGAAGAAGTTCCACCAAGAAAGAGACCTTTCAGCAGCATATCAAAAGAAAAGGAAGAAAAAACAGTAGCGGCCAAAAAGGCAAAAGCCACACAAAGATCTGAGGAGCCATTCGAGCCACTAAACACGGGACTGTCACTGGCAGAAGATGAGGAGCTGGTCTTACATCTCCTAAACAGCAGCAGCTAATTATTTACCCAACTGTGTTTTTCTTGGCCATCTTCCGTCTTAGATCAACAGCTCTTTACAAAATCAATTTGGCTTCAAGGCAGTTCAGTACTCGGGGACAATGATAAATGAGAACTGAAGAATGACCTCCAAATAGCCAGCCTGCAGCATAAATACAGCAAATGTAATTCCTTAAAGAACCATTCTACCTACGTTACAGTTTGGGTTGTGTAAAAGTGAATTTAGAGAAATAAGTGCAAGTATATTATAGGCTTGCAGTATATTCATAGTCTAATAAAAAGTTTCAGGAAAATATGGTAACTGGCTTTAAATTCCAAAATATTATAGAGCTAAAAACTGGGACTTTCCTGTTAAGCTGTCATCCAGTTGGCATATTTATTTTAAGCATACTAGAGTAGCCTTTGGTAGACTTCTTTTTAAAGTTAGCCTGTCACACACTTAGGCAGTTCAAAGTGAACACATGAAGATACCTTCAGTGGAAACCACGTCAAGCCATTCAGTACAACCAAACATACAAGAAGCTGTAATATGCACATTTTGATGTTTTCTGTAGAAGTTGTACCTGGTTCTGCCCTTCCAAACTTAAAAGCTTCTCTATTGGTCCTTTCACGTGGTTGGCGGATTTAGTGATCAATTGGGAGGGGGAGGAGCAAAACACAACATTTACAGGAAAGATGGAGATTAGCTTATAATGTTAGTTGCTTATATATTTAGGTATGCTGATCATTCTGACATACGATTTTCACTGATTTAACTGCTGCTTATACATTTTTTTCATCCTGTTCATATTTTGACAGGTTTGCTTTAAACTAAAATGACTGAAAAGAATCGCATGATAGTCTGCCATTAGTTTTTCAATAAATAAATACAAGGCCAAGTATTGGAAACCTAATTACACCCATATAAGCTTTTTAGGTGGATGCTGCAGAGTTGACTCACACACCAGCCTTTTACATTTAGATGGGAAGAACTTTTTCCCCAAGTTCTCAGCTCCACTTCAACTGCTAACATTACTGGCAGGGGATTGTGAAGTTTTGGCCATCACTAAATAGTGTAGTGTAAGCCTCTAATTAGAAATTAGTTGTTTTAAAGGCTAGACATTTTATACCTTAATTCCCTGCTTTACAGTATAAAATGTCCCAGGGGTAGTATCACCCCCTCCTCGCCTCCCTATATACTCGGCCCCATTGGCCCTTGCTGCTGTCAATCAAATTCTGTTAGAATGGTGCAAGGGGTGGGGTTGAGCTGCGCTGTGTCTCTCAATGGACGCACATAGCTCAGGAGGGAGTTAACAGCGGCTTCCTACGGTGGCACATAGGGAAGAGAAGGAATCAAGAGTGCCAGCGGAGGACCTCAGAAGAGGAGGTTCCAGACTGATCTGTGCCATACCATTGCACCATATAAGCTTTACAACCCCTTTAAAAACTTATAGTAATGCCAGCAGTCCTCCAAAGAATGGATTCCTGCAAATTTCCAGGGGTGACCAAACAATGGGTCAGGGAGAAACTACTGATTAGGTGAAACACGCATCACCTTCAGCTTGATGTACCTTGACTAAATGAACAGCTTTGTACTTCTAAATATGGCCGACATGTTTATGAATTTCAGCGTCTGAATTCAGCTGAATATAGACTTGCAGTTTGTAACTTGGGAGCTCAGCTACTTTTACCTGCAGATTTATGATGGAAGAAGATCCACAACTGTTATTCTGACTTATACATGCAATCCTGTTTAAAGGCAGGCATTTCAAAATAAAGGGTGGATTTGTGTTTTGTTAAAATTATTTGCTTTGTTTGCTTGTGTCTGAAAGGTGACATAAATAAAATAAGAGGGAGTTTTCCAAAGAGTCAAAAAAGGGCTTTTTTCTCACTTGTACTGCAGGGAAATGGCTAATGCACTGTTGAAATACATATGGGAAGTTGCACTACCTCCTAAAGTGTTTGTCTCCAAAATATTTATGCCTTACACAGGCGGCACTCCTAGTGCCAGTGCATCAGTGGTCATGGTTGTGCTCGGGGCACTAGTTGGACAGCTGCTAGCTAGAAAGGTCTAGATACAATTCCAACATCCAATTGCCTGCTCTGTAGCATTGCTCTGGCATCTAATAGTGCATATTCTACAATTTTTGGTGCAGTGCCTGGCATCCTGTATTGCAGATTTATTAATGGCAAGCAGCACATTTCTGCTGACCATCTGCCTACTGGTCTGTACGGGACATGGTGTTGGATGAAGTGTCTGCACACCTGCAAATTTCACTAATGACCTTAGGTAGACTGCTTCTACTAACTGCCTGCTATTCTATGCCACACTGACCAGGTTCTTGATGCAATGCCTGGTATCTAGTGCTGCAATTTTCACTAAATACTGGCAGTAGGCTGCTCGTGCAACCAGATTACTACCTTGACCGATAATTGCTTGTCAATAAAGAAGTTCTTGGCACTCCTTTTGCAGAGGATTTTATAAAAGAAAAATATGGTCTACACTTTCTGTAGTAGACACACTTGTGTCTCGCATTCAGAAAGCCTTGATCATTCCCATAGGGGTAGCTCCTTCTAAGTTGGAAGCAATTTCTTGATCCATCTTTTCCTGTTTGTAGGCTCTGCCCTTCTTAACAAGCTAGCCTCTGCACTCATTTATCAAACTTTGGCAATTGGTCAGATCTCTAAGCCATAACCTGGCAGGCCTTGTTTTGACACTCAGCTTATTGATTGTGTTGACCAGATAACTGTTACATTGAATGTTATGTTCAACTTAGTGTTGGATGCTAGCCAAGTTGTGTCCTCTGTTGAGACCTGCAGGGCACTCTGGTTTAAAGGGTTAGTTCACCTTTTCAGAAAAAAATGAAATGCTGAACTAATACTAATGCCCTACACTAGAGGGATATGCAATTGGCGGACCAGCTGTTGCAGAACTACAAGTCCCATGAGGCATAGCAACACTCTGACAGCCACAAGCATAACACCCAGAGGCAGAGGCATGATGGGACTTGTAGTTTTGCAACAGCTGGAGGTCCGCTAAGTGCATATCCCTGCCCTACACCCTCCTCCCACCCACCCCGTTCTCCTTCCCCAAGTCCTCACTGTTCTTAACCTTCATGGGCGATGAGCAGTACTTGCCAATGCAGCTGGTTTTGCAGTTTAGCGATTTGAAATCCCTGTTTTTTCCCCCCTTCTTTCTGCAGGGCTTTCAGGATGGATCAGAGCTATTCTTTGTGCCAGTGCTGACCAATCATAATCACTTTGGTCCATGCTGGAGCCCCCGCAGAAATAAAGGGAAAGAAGTGTCAATTTTAAGTGGGCATTGACAGTTTATTACCCATGGAGGTAAGTACAGCGTGGACTGGGGAGTGTGTACGGTGTTCCCCCTTTGTAGGGCGTTCACCCTTTCATTCTTTTCTGAAAAAATGAACTTACACTTAAATACTGGTCAATGAAGCAACAGTATAAAAGCTTTTGTTAAACCCTACCCTTCAGTTCAGATTTTTTCAGGTTTTCACTGGACAAAATCTGTATAGTTGTGATAGGGGATGACTGCTCACTTACCCCAGATATGCAAAGCTAAGGATCAGTGATGCAAGTCAATACCCTCCTATCCTGCATTAACAAGTCAGATTCCAGTTCCTGGACCCTTTGTTCTTCTACCCCCATGAACTCAGGGGGTTCTAGGCATCCATGTTAATGCAAGGGATCTACGCTTGTGGAAAAATCAGTGACCACATTAAAGTCCACCCTCACCAGTTCTTTCTGAGGTGGGGGTATGCCTTCTTGTGAGAAGATTTAGGAAGCTTGAGTCATTGCTGGGATTAGTACCCAAAAGCTACTTAATAGTGTCACCTTTGTCCTCATTGTTTCTTTACTTTGGCATGTCAAATGGACCTCTTTTCATCCATTTGGGAATTGCTTTCCTGGGGGTGATTGTTTCCTTTCCCCCAACAGAAGGAGGCTTTGTCCTCTTGTAGACTTTAAAGCTTTCAGTGCCTTCACATATAATCTATTGGTTAGTTATTGCCTCTTTTCATTGCTGAAATTTCTTGGCATCCTTCCAGATTATTAGCCATTTCTTTGCTTTGGGCCTTGCCTCAGCTCCAAGATTGTTCACAAATGTCCTTGCGCCATTTTGGGTCTTCTTCGTCTTAGAAGTATTCTATCCAGATACTTGGATGATTTACTGCTGTGCAAACAGACCTCTCAGTCCTAGGACTCCAAAATGTCATCACCGAGGTAAGTATAGTAACAAGTCCTATTTGCAATCTCGGAACACCCAATAAGAGGACAGTATGCGACCGGTCTAAACCACGTGGCATGTTTACCAATGCCAGGAGCCTGACGGACAAGATGGGAGAACTTAGAGATACTGTTATACGAGGAGGATTTAGATTTTGTGGGAATTTCAGAGGCTTGGTTCAACAGCTGTCATGATTGGCTGGCAACCATTCAAGGGTATTCCCTTTATCGCAGAGATAGAGAGGGTAAAAAAAGGGGGAGGGGTATGCCTGAATATCAATAATAATGTACAAGTGAATGTGAGAGATGACATCACTAAGGGAGCTAGGAAGGAGGTGGAATCCTTATGGTTAGAGCTCCAAAGGGATGAAATATAGGGGAAAATAATACTAGGAGTAAGCTATAGGCCCCCAAACCTGAGGAAGGAGGGGGAGACGGACCTCCTATCACAATTTGGATTAGCAGCAAGGATGGAAAGTGTCATCATAATGGGGGATTTTAATTATCCAGACATAGACTGAGCGGAAGAAACCGCGCATTCGTCTAAGGCTCGCCAGTTCCTGAATGTCTTTTCATGGGTCTGATGGTAGACTCACCAACTAGAAACAAAGTGTTACTAGACCTACTAATTACCAACAATACAGACCTGATCACAGATTTGGAAATAAGTGGCAATTTAGGAAACAGTTATCACATGTCAATACGCTGAATTTCAAAAGGGCCAACTTCCCTAAACCGTGAACCTTGCTAGAAGATATAAATTGGAATAAAATCTTAGGAACAAAGAACACGAAGGAGAGATGGGTTTGCTTTTAGAGCATATTATTCCCTTTGGGAAATAAATTTAAAAGAGCGACCAAAAGTCCTGAATGGCTTAACTTCAATGTAAAAATGCATATAAAAGGCCTTCAAAAAATACAAGGCTGAGGGATCATCATCAGCATTCAGACTTTACAAAGAATCCAACAAGAAATGTAAGGGTGCAGTTAGGGCGGCTAAGATAGAACACGAAAGACACAAAGCGGAGGAGAGCAAAAAAACTCCCTAGAAATTCTTTAAGTATATAAACAGTAAAAAAAGGGAGGACATACCATATTGGTCCCATAAAGAATGAGGAAGGAAATCTGGTTACAAAGGATGTGGAGATGGCGAAGGTGTTGAATTTATTCTTCTCCTCAGTCTTCACAAGGGAATCAGGGGGGCTTCAGTAACCAAAACTGCAGTGTTTATCCTCACGACACATCACAGGAAGCACCCTCATGGCTAACAGAGAACAGATTTAGAAATAGACTTGGAAAACAACATTAACCACTTCAGCCCCGGAAGATTTTACCCCCTTCCTGACCAGAGCACTTTTTACAATTTGGCACTGCGTCGTTTTAACTGACAATTGTGCGGTCCTTCGACGCTGTACCCAAACGAAGTTTGCGTCCTTTTTTTCCCACAATTAGAGCGTTCTTTTGGTGGTATTTGATCACCTCTGCGATTTTTATTTTTTGCACTTTAAACAAAAAAAGAGTGACAATTTTGAAAAAAAAAGACAATATTTTTTACTTTTTGCTATACAGTGCCTTACAAAAAGTATTCACCCGCTTGGCTTTTTACCTATTTTACAGCCTATTTTACAGCCTTTAGTTCAATGTTTTTTTTAATCTGAATTATATGTGATGGATCAGAACACAATAGTCTAATTTGGTGAAGTAAAATTAGAAAAATATATTCATATTTTTCAGAAATAAAAAAAATTAGGGATGCACCGAATGGTTTTTTTGGTGCCGATACCGAAAATTAAAAGTACACTAGGCCGAAAACCGATACTGAAACAGCACCGATATCAAAAGTGACTGTTTTTGAAAATATTTATATACAAGAGATGGTCAGAGACTGGGGACAAGGTACAGGGGATCATCAGAGACTGGGGACATGGTACAGGAGATTGTCAGAGACTAGGGACACGGTACAGGAGATTGTCAGAGACTGGGAACATGGTACAGGAGATGGTCAGAGACTGCGGACATGGTAGAGGAGATGGTCAGAAACAGCGGATACTGTACAGGAGATGGTCAGAGACTGGGGACATGGTAGAGTTGATGGTCAGACTGCGGACACGGTAGAGGAGATGGTCAGAGACTGCGGACACGGAAGAGGAGGTGGTCAGAGACTGCGGACACGGTAGAGGAGATGGTCAGAGACTGAGGACACGGTAGAGGAGATGGTCAGAGACTGCGGACACGGTAGAGGAGATGGTCAGAGACTGCGGACACGGTAGAGGAGATGGTCAGAGACTGCGGACACGGTAGAGGAGGTGGTCAGAGACTGCGGACACGGTAGAGGAGGTGGTCAGAGACTGCGGGCATGGTAGAGGAGATGGTCAGAGACTGAGGACACGGTAGAGGAGATGGTCAGAGACTGCGGACACGGTAGAGGAGATGGTCAGAGACTGCGGACACGGTAGAGGAGATGGTCAGAGACTGCGGACACGGTAGAGGAGATGGTCAGAGACTGCGGACACGGTAGAGGAGATGGTCAGAGACTGCGGACACAGTAGAGGAGATGGTCAGAGACTGCGGACACGGTAGAGGAGATGGTCAGAGACTGCGGACACGGTAGAGGAGAGGGTCAGAGACTGCGGACACGGTAGAGGAGAGGGTCAGAGACTGCGGACACGGTAGAGGAGAGGGTCTGAGACTGCGGACATGGTAGAGGAGAGGGTCAGAGACTGCGGACATGGTACAGGAGAGGGTCGGAGACTGCGGACATGATGCACGAAATCAATGCAGCCTCACCAGTGCTCGTCATGCAGCCCACGTGCCCATAAGATGCAGCCTGCCTGTGCCTATAAGATGCAGCCTGACCTGTGCCCATCATGCAGCTTGCCAGTGCCCACCATGTAGCCTTCCAGTGCCCGTCATGTAGCCTGCCAGTGCCCGTCATGCAGCTTGCCAGTTCCTGAATCAGAGCGGCGATCTCCGTGTGTCATGGAGCTGCATTTGAATTGCCCGGGTCGCAGTAACAATGTCCCGCCTCCTGTAATCACGTCACACTGATTCAATGTCCCACTATTGGATCAGTGTGCCGTTTGTCACAGGAGGCGGGACATTGCTACTGCGGTCTGTGTAGTTAAGCTCCGTGACACAATGGAGATCGCGGGGAGGGGAGGAGGAGAAGAGAGGAGAGGTCTGTGGCACGCTGCGCCAGAAGGACACCCCCGTAATGGGCGGCACCAGGGACGGGGCCCCGCCCCCATTTTCGGCGAGATTTCCTTTTCGTCATTTTGCCAAAAAGGCTATTTTCGGACGAAATTTCGGTGCATCACTAAAAAAAATGATAATTGGCATGTGCGTATGTA
The DNA here is from genome assembly GCF_042186555.1 of Aquarana catesbeiana. Taxonomy (NCBI): domain Eukaryota; kingdom Metazoa; phylum Chordata; class Amphibia; order Anura; family Ranidae; genus Aquarana; species Aquarana catesbeiana. The sequence continues at coordinate 135,395,295 of NC_133325.1, read as the reverse complement.
TTCACCCCTTTGTTGTGAAGCCCATAAAAAGCTCTGGTGCAACCAATTACCTTCAGAAGTCACATAATTAATGAAATGATGTCCACCTGTGTGCAATTTAAGTGTCACATGATCTGTAATTACATATACACACCTTTTTGAAAGGCCCCAGAGGCTGCAACACCTAAGCAAGAGAAACCATTAACCAAACACTGCCATGGAGACCAAGGAACTCTCCAATCAAGTAAGGGACAATGTTGTTGAGAAGTACACGTCAGGGTTAGGTTATAAAAAAAATATCCAAATCTTTGATGATCCCTAGGAGCACCATCAAATCTATTATAACCAAATGAAAGGAACATGGCACAACAGCAAACCTGTCAAGAGACGGCCGCACATCAAAACTCAGACCGGGCAAGGAGAGCATTAATCATAGAGGCAGCACAGAGACCTAAGGTAACCCTGGAGGAGCTGCAGAGTTCCACAGCAGAAACTGGAGTATCTGTACATAGGACAAGAATAAGTTGTATGCTCCACAGAGTTGGGTTTTATGGCAGAGTGGCCAGAAGAAAGCCATTACTTTCAGCAAAAAACAAAATGGCACGTTTTGAGTTTACGAAAAGGCATGTGGGAGACTCCCAAAATTTATGGAGGAAGGTGCTATGTCTGGCGCAAACTGATCACATCACCCAGAGAACAACATCCCCACAGTGAAATATGTTGGTGGCAGCATCATGCTGTGGGGATGTTTTTCAGCAATCAGGACTGGGAAACTGGTCAGAGTTGAGGGAAAGATGGATGGCGCTAAAAACCGGGATATTCTTGAGCAAAACCTGTACCATGCTGTGTGTGATTTGAGGCTAGGACAGAGGTTCGCCTTCCAGCAGGACAATGACCCCAAACACACTGCTAAAGCAACACTTGAGTGGTTTAAGGGGACATATGTAAATGTGTTGGAATGGCCTAGTCAAAGCCCAGACCTCAATCCAATAGAAAATCTGTGGTCAGACTTAAAGATTGCTGTTCACAAGCGCAAACCATCCAACTTGAAGGAGCTGGAGCAGTTTTGCAAGGAGGAATGGGCAAAAATCCCAGTGGTAAGATGTGGCAAGCTCATAGAGACTTATCCAAAGCAACATGGAGCTGTGATAGCCGCAAAAGGTGGTTCTACAAAGTATTAAATTTAGGGGGGTGAATAGTTATGCATATTGACTTTTTCTGTTATTTTGTCCTATTTGTTGTTTGCTTCACAATAAAAAAAACATCTTCAAAGTTGTGGGCATGTTCTGTAAATTAAATGATAGAAATCCTCAAACAATCCATGTTAATTCCAGGTTGTGAGGCACCAAAACACGAAAAATGCCAAGGGGGTGAATACTTTTGCAAGGCACTGTAATAAATATCCCCCAAAAAAATTTCTTCATCAGTTTAGGCCAATATATATTCTACATATTTTTGGTAAAAAAAAATCACAATAAGCATATATTGATAGGTTTGCGCAAAAGTTATAGTGTCTACAAACTATGGGAAGGATTTATGGCATTTTTATTATTTTTATACTAGTAATGATGGTGATCTGTGATTTTTAGCGATGCTGCGACATTGCGATGGACCGATCGGAGACTTTTGACACTTTTTTTTGGGACCATTGGCATTTATACAGCGATCAGTGCTATAAAAATGCACTGATTACTGTGTAAACGTCACTGGCATGGAAGGGGTTAACACTAAGGGGCGATCAAGGGGTTAATTGTGTGTTCCCTCAGTGTGTTCTAACTGGGGGGATAGGATTGACTAGGAGAGGAGACATATTGTTTTTCCTACTTAGTAGGAACAAACGATATGGCTCCTCTTCCCTGACAGCACAAAGATTTGTGTGCATACACACACAAATCCCCGTGCTGGCGCTCGTGCACGCAATAGTGCCCACCGGGCACACGCATCGGGTCGCCCGCCATGCAGTGTGCACGTGCGCCCTCTGGTGGCCGCTAAAGGAATGGACGTACCCATACAGGATTTCACCCATGGGAGCCATTCTGCCACAGTATATCTGCGTGAGCCGATCAGGAACCTGTTAATAAGTCACCGGGTCCAGATGGCTTGCACCCGAGGATCCTTAGGGAACTCAGTCAAGTAATTGCCAGACCATTGTTCCTAATTTTTACTGACAGTCTACTGACTGGAATGGTACCAGCTGATTGGAGAAAAGCCAATATTTAAAAAAGGGCCAATAAATCCCTGGGATTACAGACCTACAGATGTTAGCCTAACATCAATAGTATGCAAGCTCTTGGAGTGGATGATAAGGGACTATATACAAGATTTTAGTAATAAGAACGGTATCATTAGCAGTAATCAGCATGGATTCATGAAGAATCGTTCTTGCCAAACCAATCTATTAAACTTCTGTGAGGAGCTGAGCTGCCATCTAGATAAAGGAAGGCCCGTAGATGTGGTGTATCTGGATTTTGCAAAAACATTTGACACAGTTCCCCATAAACGTTTACTGTGCAAAGTAAGGTCAGTTGGCATGGACCATAGGGTGAGTACATGGATTGAAAACTGGCTACAAGGGCGAGTTCAGAGGGTGGTGATAAATGGGGAGTACTCGGAATGGTCAGAGGTGGAAAGTGGGGTCCCCCAGGGTTCTGTGCTGGGACCAATCCTATTTAATTTGTTCATAAACAAACTGGAGGATGGGGTAACCTGCTGATTGGTTCTGACGAATAAAATGCTTCCCCTGCCTGTAAGTGTAAACACGGGCAGGGGAATTGATGCCATCTCCCTCTCTGGAATTCTTTTCCGTTCCAGAAAGAGGACATCCAAACATGAGTTGCACCAACACTACACTGACACAGTACATGTAGGCACACATTTCACCCCCGATCGCCCCCCCCCAGTTAACCCTTCACTCCCTGTCAGTGTCACCCAGTGCAGTGTTCATATTTTTCTTTGATCACTGTACTGGTGTCATTTCTGACACTAATCAGCGTTCGGGTACTGAGTAGTAGGCCCAGATAGGTCTAGGGACCCCACCTAATAAAGGTTTTACCCCTTGATCACCCCCTGTCACCAGTGATCACCGTATTAGTGTCACGGGTGACGCTGGTATACTGACATATAATCATACACATAGGTTAGGTTTTTTTTTTTTTTTTTTTTTTTTTATAGCGTCAGGGCACCTGCCGTACATTACCTAATAAAATGTTTAACCCCCTGATCACCCGGCGGGTGATATCAGTTAGGTTTTAACGTAAGTTAGGGTCTGCGTTGCCCCAGGCAGCGTCAGATTAGTACCAGTAGCGCTAACACCCACGCACGCAACATACACCTCCCTTAGTAGTATAGTGTCTGAACGGATCGATATCTTTGATCTGATCATAGCTATATTAGTGTCCCCAATAGTTTAGGGTTCCCAAAAACAGCGTTAGCGGGATTATCCCAGATACCTGCTAGCACCTGCGTTTAGCCCCTCCGCCCAGCCCACCCAAGTGCAGTATCAATCGATCACCAGGGGGGGCAACGGGGCAATTGCCCCCTCCGAGAAATGCGGGTGAGTGACTGTGAGAGAGAGCCTGCCGGTGGGCGGCTCCTTGAGTGAAAGAGCAGGCGGGCGGCTCTGTGAGTGAGGGAGCCGCTGGGCGGCTCCGTGAGTGAAAGAGCAGCCGGGCGGCTCCGTGAGTGAAAGAGCAGCCGGGCGGCTCCGTGAGTGAGAGAGAGAGCCGCCGCTGACATGTGCCGCTCGATGTGTTTGTGGGCGGGCTGCTGGCCAATCAGGGGGGGGAGCAGAGAGATGACATCATCTCTCACCGCCCGGCGCCCGCCCTGCATCCCTGCAGTTCCCCCCCAGCATGCAGGCAGCTGCGGCAGCAGAGAGATTACATCATCTCTCTGCTGCCTGTCTCTGGGACACAAGAGACCACCTTAGCAGGTGGCAAGTGACAATCTTCATCTGGTGACAGGCGACGTGGCAAGTGACAATCCGCAACATGTGGCAGGCGACGTGGCAAGTGACAATCTGCATCTGGTGACGTGGCAAGTGACAATCCGCAACGTGGCAGGCGATGTGGCAAGTGACAATCTGCATCTGGTGACAGGCAACGTGGCAAGTGACGATCCGCAACATGTGGCAGGTGACGTGGCAAGTGACAATCTGCATCTGGTGACAGGTGACGTGGCAAGTGACAATCCGCAACATGTGGCAGGCGACGTGGCAAGTGACATGGCAAGTGACAATCCGCAACATGTGGCAGGCGACGTGGCAAGTGACATGGCAAGTGACAATCCGCAACGTGGCAAGCGACGTGGCAAGTGACAATCTGCATCTGGTGACAGGCGACGTGGCAAGTGACAATTCACAACATGTGGCAAGTGACATGGCAAGTGACAATCCGCAACGTGGCAAGCGACGTGGCAAGTGACAATCTGCATCTGGTGACAGGCGACGTGGCAAGTGACAATTCACAACATGTGGCAGGTGACGTGGCAAGTGACAATCAGCATCTGGTGACAGGTGATGTGGCAAGTGACACACTCGGGGCTCCCACTGATTCTGCATTATGGTGAGTTAAACTATTTAATTTTTTATAACAATGTAATAATAGTAATAATGCGCTTCAATCATCCTGACACCATAACAACCATGGTGCCATGATGATTGAAGCGCCAACACCAGCCATTTCCCCGATAGATGTACCCCAAAAAAATATATTTTCTGGCAGTGCCCCTCCCGAGACTAGACTCTGGATCCGCCCCTGTCGATCACTGTCACTTACAAAACACTGAATCCCTGCGAACGCTAACAGTTTTTTTGGTAGCATTTGAAGCAGTCTGACAGTCAAGTGCTCTTTTTTCCTATGACTCTCACTAGGCCTACACGTTTCTGAGCATGAGAGATGAGAGTGAAGAGCAACTCGCCCATCTGTCAAATTCAGGCTCAGAATAGGAACCTGTAGACAGCAGCGGCACCCTGACAGATAGCTCTGACGACGGAGTAGTGGTCCCTGCCAAGGTCAGGCGTACCCGACCCCGTTCTTCTGTTGTTGAGGTGCAAGAACCACAGGGCTCTCATATGGAGGAGAGAGCCAGTACTAGTGCCGCTCATCCTTCTGGTGAGCTGGCAAGCACCAGCGGCCTAGTACATCCTAGTCGTACACCCAGCACTGCAGAAACACTTGGTGACATGGCGAGTCCCATAAGTGCAGTTCAAGCTGGTGAGGTGGTTAGCACAACTAGTGTCCCACAGCCACCAAGAAGACAGACAGGCCCGTCAAGCCCATAGTGCCCTTCCTGCTGCATTTGCCAAGCCAAATTGGGAGCCCACCACTTCTGCAGCCCCCGTACTTCCCCCATTCACTGGCCAACCCTGAATTTAGGTGGAAACAGTTGATTTTATGTCACGTGATTTTTATTCAATGTTTTTCACAGAAGGTCTCTATAGATCTATTGTGGACCAAAGCAATTTGTATGCTGGTCAATTCATTGCCGCTAATCCTCAGTTGACCCTTGCCAGAGATTGGAGACCTATTACGGTCTCCAAATTTAAGACCTTCCTGGGCCTATCCCTCCTCATGGGCATAACTAAAAAAAATTGATTATTGGTCATATTAGTCCACTGACCCAATTCACCATGTGCCCATGTTCTCTGCCTCCATAAATAGCCTGTTGGGCGCCAAAAGCTGTCACAGGGTGCGTGCACATGCGCGCCGGCGCACTGGCATTCTGATTGAGGAAATAGACTGTCTTGGATCCTCATCTTGAGTGCTGGCATGCCCTTCTTGACAATGCACGCAAGGGCACACGCAAATACACCGGAGGTGTTCTGACAGGGGCTGAGGTCACAGGTCGTCTTCTTTGGCCGCCATCTTGAGTACTGGCTAGCCTTTCCTGACAGAAGTGGTCAGATAATAAGAATGTTTCTTTATCGTACGTCAGTGGTCATCAACCTTGTCCTCAGGGCCCACTAACAGGCCAGGTTTTATGTATTACCTTGGGGAGATGCAGACTAGAATACTGCAATCACTGAGCACCAAATTATATCACCTGTGATGTATTTCAGTTATCTTGCAAACCTGGCCTGTTAGTGGGCCCTGAGGACAGGGTTGATGACCACTGTCGTACATCATGGGACACAGAGCCTAAGTAATAACTTAATGGGTATATAGGCACCTTCAGGTGATGGACACTGGTATACCCAATACAGGAAGTTCACTCCCCTATATAACCCCTCCTCCTTCCTGGAGTACCTCAGTTTTTTCACCAGTGTCTAAGGTATTGGTCATGAGTGAAGATGTGCTCTGAGGAGCTCCACTGGAGGGATCCAGGCTGGATTTAAATAACCTCCACAGACCGGATCCATCCAAGCCACTGAGGCCAAAGGATGGTACCCGGGCCTCGCATAGAAGAACGAGGTTTTGCCTGTAACGCCTCTCTTTGAGGGCTGGACCCCAGGACTCTTTGTGGTCATGCTACATTACCTAAAGTTGCTCCTTAGGGGTGCTATACTGGTCCGAAGGAGTGGAACCCCTATAATAGGGACCCAGTCTTTGAACGTTTACTAACGCAGCCCGCCATGATGGATGAAGTTTGGATCTGTCTGTTACAGCAGTATCCTGCAGCAAGTAAAAGGTAAGGGAAGAAGCCTAGGAACTGTAAAAAGTCCATCTATACGGTTTTCTTCCATATGAAGAACATTGTATGCCTTTAAAGCTCCACTAGAAGGAGTAAAATACACATACCTTATTACGTTGCTTCTCAGCAGCTCTGTGTCCAGCTATAACAGCGTGTGTGTGTCCCAGCAGCCAGGGGGGGCTCTTAGTTGAACAATTGACGTGTTCCTCTCCCCCCTGGGGGAACTAAGGGGCTGGGGGTACAGCAGGAAGTTTGTAACAACATATTGTCATGTATAAACGGCTCCTGCTAAAAACAAATACCAGAAGCCAAACCACTACTGCTGATAACATTCCCCCCTCCACTTTCCCGGAGGGGTGCGGTGGCGGCTTCCCTATGAGTATTACATATATTGACTCACATTAGCCATGTCAGTACCTGCCTTTTAAATAAGTCCTTGTTGCGCCCTAGCCCATTGTAGATGCAGAAGTATGACAAGAGCGCCAGACGGCGATCGCAGAGCCGCCTCTTCATTGGGTCTGCAGACCCAAGTGCCGTTTGCGCGCGGACTAGTGTTCATGTTGAAATAAGGAGAGGGGCGGGTTTTTGGAGGGGCGTGGCTTAAGGAAGGTGGTGGCGCGCTCGGGACGTAGCGTTCACGTGGAGCACACACTGAGGACGCCAATCAGGCTCACACCTGAGGCTTTTAAAAACAGACGCTCTCATCTACAGAAGATCTCTATCAGAGCAACTGAAGAGAGGAAGTCTGACACACAAGGACACAGGAGCGCTGGGGCAAGTAAGGGATGTATACGGGCATTTCCAGTACAGGAAATACATTGTTACTCAGCACCAAAAGCTTATCTTTATGGTAACATTGTTTTGCTGGACTATTTCTGAGCAAGTAGTACATTTTCTTAAAGTGCCTCTGCTTTTGTGCTTAGCACTATGGCTTCCAGAGTTACCACAAAGGTACCAAAAATTCCACCCCTAGGCGCTGGGAACTCCAGTCATGCCTCCACTCTGTCATCCTCTCCGGAGATACCAGATATGGCAAGCCAGGGTGAGTCATTGGAACCAATTGGTGGTGCAACTGCTTCTCACACTTCAGCCCCTGTATACGTGACTGAAGATGCATTTTCCTCTGCCCTGCAGGGCCTAGAAGGGAGATTAGTGGCTTTAATCGCATCCTCCAAATGGATAGGAAGCGTGCTAGATCCCCCACCTGAAACCCTTTACCAAGGGAACAGTGGGTACAGGATGAGGTATTACTCTCAGGCAATCACGAGGAAAAACAAACCGATTATTCCTCTGCGGAGCTAACAACAGTTGATGAACCTTTTTCAGCCTCGCAATCTGAGAAATTGCTGGTACAATCTCTTACGGAGATGGTTCGTTCCACTTTCGTGCTACCCCTAACGGAGTCAGCTGAAAGTTTGGTTTCTTCCTTGGGTTCTTTAAAACCTTTACAGCCCTTTCATGCGTTTCCGGTCCATGCATTACTAGAAAAGCTTATTTATGCTGAATGGGATCACCCGGATAAGCATTTTCTCTCTCCAAAGAGATTCTCAGTTCTCTATCCCATGGAGGAGAAATTCACCAAAAGATTGAATGGACCAGCAGTTGACGCTGCGATTTCCAGTGTGAATAAAAGTTTAACTTGTCCAGTAGACAATGCGCAAATGCTTAAAGATCCAACAGATAAAAAGTTGAAATTGTTAAAATCCTCTTTTTCCTTGGCAGGGGCTGTTACTCAGCCTGCAGTCGCTGCAATAGGCATCTGTCAGTCCCTAAAGGACCAGTTCAGACAGGCCCTTAAGGAGGTCCCTGCACAACAGGCCCGTGAGTTGGCCGAACTACCAAAGGCATTATGTTTTGCCATAGACGCTATGAAAGACTCTATTCACCAGGCGTCCCGCCTTACGTTTTGCTAGTACACATGCGTAGGATCCTTTAGTTAAAAAATTGGTCAGCCGAAGCACCTTGCAAAAGGCTTCTGACTAGTTTCCCTTTTCATGGGAATCGACTATTTGGGGATGATTTTGATAAATACATCCAAACGATTTCTAGTGGGAAGAGTACTCTTTTGCCAGTCAAAAGAAAGTCTAAACGTCCTTCATTTAAACTGACTTTTTCTCCTGCACCTGGGGCATCTGCCTCTAGGCAGTGGTGACGGCCTCCGCCGCCAGACTCTAGAGGAAAACCTCAAGGTCAGGCCCAGGCACAAAAGAAGGCCTAGGGCTGGAAATCTGCAAAGCAGAATACTAAAGCCTCGCCAGAGTGGGGGGAAGACTTCTGCAATACTCAGAAGTCTGGCAAGAGGAAATTCAGGACAGATGGGACATCTCCACGGTGTCTCTAGGATACAAACTAGAATTTCGGGAGTTTCCACCGTCTAGTTTTCTGAGATCAAACATTCCCAAAGATTCGAGGAAAAGGCAATCTCTGTTTCAAGCATTAGACCGATTACTGGCTCAGGGGGATGATCATACAGATCCCCACAGAAGAGCAAGGTTTGGGGTTTTATTCAAACCTTTTACGGTACCTAAACCAAATGGAGATGTCAGACTCATTCTAGATCTAAAGAATCTAAATCAGTTCCTGAAAATCCGCTCCTTTCGCATGGAGTCGATCAGGTCAGTCGTTTCTATCCTACAAGGAAGTGAACTTCTGGCGTCTATCGACATCAGGAATGCATATCTGCATGTCCCTATATTTCCCGCTCACCAAAGGTTTCTGTGATTCGAAGTAGAACAGCAGCACTTTCAGTTTGTAGAATTGCCCTTTGGGCTAGCTACAGCACCCTGGGTGTTCACAAAAGTGCTAGCCCCACCTCTAACCAGGTCAAGGGCACAGAGCATAACAGTCTTGGCATACCTAGACGATCTATTGCTAATAGACCAGTCGGTGGCACGTTTGGAGCAAAGTGTACGCATTACAACCAGTTACCTGGAAAGTCTGGGTTGGATTCTCAACCTAGAGAAGTCTGACTGTTGCAAAACAGTATCCTGTCTGCTTGGAACAAAATGCTTGAAGCTTTGGACTTGCCAGTGCGGCTGTCCCCAAGGGCGTCCCAAAGCCTCAGTTGGTGGTTACTAACCCAGAATCTGCTGAAAGGAAAATCCTTCAGACCAGTTATCTGGAAAGTGGTAACGACAGATGCCTGCCTTTCAGGCTGGGGGGCAGTACTAGAGAAGACAACTGTCCAGGGACCGAAAGAGCCTTGCCCATCAACATCCTAGAGATTCGGGCAGTGCGTCTGGCTCTGAAGGCCTGGACTTTCAGCTTAAGGGATTGTCCTGTCCAGATTCAATCTGACAATGCCACAGCTGTGGCCTATATCAGTCACCAAGTGGGCACCAAGAGTCTTGCAGCACAGACGCAGGTGAACCATATTCTAACTTAGGCAGAAAGGAATGTTCCGTGCCTATCAGCAGTCTTCATTTTGGGAGTGGAGAATTAGCAGGCGCACTACTTGAGTCACCAGCAGTTATTCCTGGGGTATGGTCTCTTCACCCCAACATTTTTTGGGCTGTTTGCCAAAGATGGAGGACTCCGGACGTAGATCATCTAGCAATTAATATATCAACATACAGTTATTATCTGCCCTTACAATCTGTTTATCCACCAAAAATATGGCCCCCACTATAAACATAATAGAGTACTATATCTGTTTTCGGACCATTCAAAAAATGTCCGCCAATCCGGTTCCCCTGATGAAGTCATGCGACGTGACGTAATGCATAGGGAGTGGAGTATCGATTGAACCGGAAGTGATGTAAGAGGTGTCTGCAACGCTGTGTATTGCACATTTCTGCTGTTTTTTACCTTTTTCTTTGTAAGTGCCCATTTGGCTATTTAATAAATTCATTATTTAAACGGTTTGCACTATGGGAGATCCTTCTTTTATCCCCTTTATATGCCCGTTTTCTGTGAATGGCTGTGAATCCGGAACCCGTCATTTGGAATACATTATTTGGAGAAACACCACTGGCTATCACTGCCTCTAAAGATCAGGAGATTCATAGATGTCCCCCAGCTAAGCTGATTGCCAACGCTGTATATACTTCATATTGAGGTAAGAGTCCAGAGAGCATTAAGTGGTGTTTTATGAAGATCACCGATTGAAGCTACCCTTTGATGACACGTTCAGCGCTTTATTTATTTATTGGTTTATTTTAAACACAGTGGACTATTATTATACTATATAGTTCTATATATTTGAGCTTTCTGGGACTTCATGCTTATTTGCACAATTTGTTTAACTATTTATTAGCTATTTGCACGTTACATTATTTGCACAGGAGTTTATTTTGTATCTTGCAATATTTATTGTCATTTTGCACTGTACACTTCATTGCATAAATTTGCACAGGAGTTCTATTTTGGACAGGATTATATTTTACATAGGAGATTTTTTCATTTGTTCACAGGTAACATGCATTTATTCTATTAAGTTGCGCTGATCATTTTTTATCTTACAACAATTTTGTAGATCTTCTAGCGTCCAGATTCAACATGAAGTTAGTCAACTTTGTGTCCAGAACAAGGGATCCACTTGCATGCGGAACAGATGCGTTGGTGCCCCCGTGGGATCAGTTTTCACTGATCTATGCATTCCCCCCTATTCAGTTTCTGCCTCGACTTCTTTGCAGGATCAAGCTGGAAAGAAATCCGGTAATTCTGGTAGCACCAGCATGGCCCAGAAGGTCATGGTATACAGAAATCGTAAAGATGGCAGTGGAGGATCCATGGTCCCTTCCACTACGGCCAGACCTGCTCTCACAGGGGCCGATATTCCATCCTACTTTACGAAAGCTAAATTTAACGGCTTGGTTATTGAAACCCACATTCTAAAGAAACGTGGGCTTTCCGGGTCAGTTATCTCCACCTTAATTAATGCAAGGAAGCCAGAACATCCAGAACTATATATTACAGAGTCTGGAGGGCTTATGTTTACTGGTGTGAATTCAAGGGTTGGCACCCTCGGAGATATATCCTAGGTAGAATTCTTGCCTTTCTACAATTAGGGGTAGAGATGAAGTTGGCCTTGAGTGCTATTAAGGGTCAAGTCTCAGCCTTATCGATCTTATTTCAAAGACCGCTTGCTACGCATTCTTTATGCAGGGGGTGATGCGGATTAATCCGCCAGTTAAATCCTTGAGCCCTTGGGACTTGAACTTAGTTTTGTCAGTGTTACAAAAACAGCCGCGTCACCAGGCCTCCATGGCTCAGATCTACAAGGCCGCAACTTGTTCTTCAGTACATACATTCACAAAATGTTATCAGGTGGATGTAAGGAGGTATGAGGATATCACCTTCAGGCGCAGTGTACTGAAGGCAGTAGTATAAGTCCTCAAGTCTGGGGGTGCCCTACGGGTTGTCTCTCCTTCCCCTCAAATAGCATTGCTATGGGACGTCCCATTAAGTTATTATTTAGGCTCTGTGTCCCATGATGTATGATAAGGAAAATAGGATTTTTATAACAGCTTACTTGTAAAATCCTTTTCTTGGAGTACATCATGGGACACAGAAGTCCCGCCCCTCTTTTTGGGGTTTAGATATATTGCTTTGCTACAAAAACTGAGGTACTCCTGGAAGGAGGAGGGGTTATATAGGGGAGTGGACTTCCTGTATTGGGTATACCAGTGTCCATGACCTGAAGGTGCCTATATACCCATTAAGTTATTAGGCTCTGTGTCCCATGATGTACTCCAAGAAAAGGATTTTAGATGTAAGCTGTTATAAAAATCCTATTTTTCGTTGTGTCCTCCCTTCACACAGACATGACAGTCCAAATTCAAACGGTGACTGGTGTTGTGGAGAAACCCTTTTGTGTCCACGAATACAACCTTAACATGGGAGGGGTGGACCTCAACGACCAGTTGTTGGCGCCGTACCTAATTGCCCGTAAGGCCAGTCGCTGGTATAAAAAAGTGTCCATATATTTATTCCAATTGCCTCTGCTGAATGCTTATGTGCTATACAAAGCTTCAGGATGAACTGGATCCTTCCATAAATTCCAGAAAGAGATCATCACAGCCCTTCTGTTTCCAGACAGTGCTGTGGCCCAACTTCCAAATCCAAATTCAGTGAGCCGGCTGCATGAGAGGCATTTTCCATCAGTCCTCCCTGGTACCCCTACCCAAAGAAATCCCCAAAGGAGATGTCATGTCTGCAAAAAAATGCAGATATAGGCGTGACACCCACTTTTATTGTCTCTCCTGTCCTGACCAACCTGGTCTTTGCATTGGTGAATGTTTTGAATGCTACCACACACTAGTGGAGTATTAGCGTAGGGTACAGCATTGCACAGTCCTAGGGCACACTTACACAGGGTGCTCGAAAGATTAGATGGCCATCACATTTTGAGAGAACCTAATCTGGAATGTTTACAGTTTATATAAAAGTGCAAAAAAAAAAAGCCAAAAATAGTTGTGGTTTTATTTTTCTTCTCTCTTGTTCTCTCTCTCTTGTTATCTCTCTATTGTTCTCTCTCTTATGATCGCTCTCTATTGTCCGCTCTATTGTTTGCTCTCTATTGTTATATATCTATTGTTCTCTCTATTGTTACTGTAATGTTTTATTTTTACTATGTTTTATAGTATTTACTTTGCAGGTATGGTATGTCTTACTGTTATACTGTAATGTTACTTTGTTTTATTGTTAACCATCATTTACTTAGCAGGTACGCCATTCAGCTGCAGCACGGGTTTACTTATTCTGACAGCAACAGCGTTTGCTCCCACGATACGTAAAGCTGTAGGAGGTGATTTCACCACAGTTAAAAAAAAAAAAGAGCATATATGCAGAAACATGGGGGCAGGAGTGGAGGAACGATTTGCTCCTAACAGGGGCGGATTGCCCCCATGCTTAGGCATATATTTTTTAGGCACAGATTGCGTTAAAAATCAGAAAATCAGCGACCCCAACATTGTAGGAGGTGTTTCACCACCACAGTTAAAAAAAAAAAAAAAAAATGGTGCATGTATGCCCATCATTAGAAGTGGGTGGATGAAGGACGGTATTCTAATGGTGGGCATACCCACCGATCAATCTCATTGTTTCATGCAGCCCACAGGCTGCATGAAAAAAGAACATTACAAGATATGCCCAACAAGGACCAGCAACGTACTGGTATGTTGCTAGACTTTGAGTGTTTATACCAGAATGATGCCTGCAGGTTTAGGTACCATCTTGGTTTCATTCTTTTCAGCCAGTGGTAGGCTTTCATGTAAAAGCAATCCTAGCGACTAATTAGGCTCTAGACTGCTTTTACAAGCAGCGGGAAGGAACCCCCCCCCCCAACCATCTTCCATTTTTTTTCAGGCTCTCCTGTCCAAACAGGGAACCCGAGAATGCAGCCGGTGGTTCCGCCAGCTGACCATAGAGTTGATCGGAGAACAGAATGGCTCCAATCATCTCTATGGCCTAAGAAACCGGAAGCTACGAGCTTTTGCCGGATATAAACAGCGCCATTGGGTAAGCATTTTATTACACAGATCTTGGTGTGGTCAGATGCTTTGAGGGCAGAGGAGAAATCTAAGGTCTAATAAACACCATTTTTTTTCAAAAATAGTGCCTGTCACTACCTATTGCTATTATGGGGGATATTTACATTCCCTGAGATAACAATAAAAAAAATGAAAGGAACAGTTTAAAAATAAAATAAAAAAGCAAAATAAATATTAAAAAAAAAAAATCACACCTGGCCCCAATGTGTTCATGCGCAAAGGTGAACGCAAGCATCGGTCTGGTGTCATATGTAAACAGCAATTGCACCATGCATGTGAGGTATCACCACGAAGGTCAGATCGAGGGCAGTAATTTTAGCAGTAGTCCTTCTCTGTAAATCTAAAGTGGTAACCTGTAAAAGATTTTAAAGGCTTTTAAAAATGTATGTAGTTTGTCACCGCTGCACGTTTGTGCGCAATTTTAAAGCATGTCGTGTTTGGTATCCATGTACTTGGCATAAGATCATCTTTTTTATTTCATCAAACATTTGGGCAATATAGTGGGTTTTAGTGCATTCAAATAAAAAAGTGTTTTTTTCCAAAAACATTGCGTTTGAAAAATCGCTGCACAAATACTGTGTGAAATAAAAAATTGAAACACCCACCATTTTAATCTATAGGGCCTTTGTTTGGGGGTTAAAAGTAATTTTCTAGCAAAAAAAAATATTTTTTCATGTAAACAAAAAGTGTCAGGGCTTTGTCTTCAAGTGGTTAGAAGAGAGAGTGATGGGTGACATAAGCGCCTAATGTTGTGCATAAAATGCCAGGACAGTTCAAAACCCCCCAAATGACCCCTTTTTGGAAAGTAGACACCCAAGCTATTTGCTGATAGGCATGTTGAGTCCGTGGAATATTTTATAATTTGCCAAAAGTTTCGGAAAAATTACATTTTGAGTTGTCACTAAATGATATGTTGTTCAAACATGGTAGGGGCATATGTGGAATTACACCCCAAAATACATTCTGCTGCTTCTCCTGAGTATGGTGATACCACATGTGTGAGACTTTTTGGGAGCCTAGCCGCGTGCAGGACCCCAAAAACCAAGCACTGCCTTCAGACTTTCTAAAGGCATAAAATTTTGATTTTACTCCTCACTACCTATCACAGTTACGGAGGCCATGAAATGTCCAGATAGCACAAATGACCCCATTTTGGAAGTAGACACCCCAAAGGTATTTGCTAAGAGGCATGGTGAGTATTTTGCAGCTCTCATTTGTTTTTAAAATGAAGAAAGAAAATAAATTTTTTTTCTTTTTTACATTTTCAAAACTTTGTGACAAAAATCGAGATCTGCAAAGTACTCAATATGCATCTCAGCAAATATCTTGGGGTGTCTTCTTTCCAAAATGAGGTCATTTGGGGGGGTTTTGTGCCATCTGGGCATTTCATGTGCTCCTAAACTGTGATAGGCAGTGAGGAGTGAAATCAAAAATGTACGCCCTTAGAAATCCTGAAGCCAGTGATTGGTTTTCGGGG
Organism: Aquarana catesbeiana; assembly: GCF_042186555.1. Classification (NCBI taxonomy): domain Eukaryota; kingdom Metazoa; phylum Chordata; class Amphibia; order Anura; family Ranidae; genus Aquarana; species Aquarana catesbeiana. The sequence goes on along the minus strand of NC_133325.1, from coordinate 135,379,716 downwards.
TCCTGCACGTGGTTAGACTGCCAAAAAGTCCCACACATGTGATATCCCATACTCGGGAGAAGCAGCAGAATGTATTTTGGGGTGTCATTCCACATATGCCCATGCCATGTTTGACATTTTTTTGCCAAAGACATGTGGCTGAATACATTTTGGCCTAAATGTATGGCTAAAATTGATTTTATTGGATTTTTTTTATAACAAAAAGTAGAAAAACATTTTTTTTTTCAAAATTTTCGGTCTTTTTCCGTGTATATCGCAAAAAATAAAAAAATCGCAGAGGCAATCAAAACCCATCAAAAGAAAGCTCTATTTGTGGGAAAAAAAGGACGCAAATTTCGTTTGGGTACAGCATAGCATGACTGCGCAATTACCAGTTAAAGCAGCGCAGTGCCAAATTTTAAAAAGTGCTCTAATCATTGAGCAGCCAAATCTTCCGGGGTTGAAGTGGTTAAGATGATCTAAAAGAACTCATCCATAACTCTGTCACATTGTTTGGAGTATTTAGGTCTTTTCCTGAATACCTTTCAAAATAAGGTCTTCCTAGCCCACAACTGCAGAGTCAAGTTTGGCAACTTCAATCCCGATGTCAGTCTTCCCTGCAGAGCCACAAACGAGTGCTGGGATTGTTGGTATTCACCTCCACTCCAGATTTTTGAAACTGAACATCCTCATGCCATGAGATGAATTCTGTCCGTCTCTGGACAAGATAATCTGGTTACATCTTTAAACCAAGATGTCTCTGTCGTATAGTGGCTTCTGTCCCTGGCATTTCTTCCTTTACAGATAGGTAATCTCCATGCCCAAAGTCTGTGACCACATAGTAAAGGAGCAGCAACAGCTTGATGAGGTTATCTCTTTGCTCTATCTCCCTGTCAGCATGTTCCTTGTCAGTAACCTGCAGGACACCTGATTGACTCCCAGTGCGGTCCCTCCCTCGCCTAGTCTGTTGCCACTGTACAGGGGATTGCAAGAAGTAGAAATCAAGTCAAATATAGGTGTTTATACTAACTACTGTGCATTTATTATACTAAATAACAACATTGCTTCTTTCTTTTTATCTGCATACACAGTATAGTTACATTTGAAACATTTTGCTCTTTAAAGAGTTTATCAAGGCATTTAATTCATAACCTTCCTTCTACCCACTAGCCCATGTCCTTGCACTATTTATTTGTACCTTGTTGATGTAGGCAGAAACCATTATTATTACGCCATGTGACATAATTCCTATGCTTTTAAAAGTCTTACAGTGGCAGCTGCTGAGTATTCAGTTCCCATTACCCAGAACTACATCTTCCACACAGTGTATGGGCAGGCCCTAGGAAGAGCAGCATCATTTTGCTAGGAAAGAAATCAATGTATGCTTGTGGAAGGGGCCATGGAGGAGTGGCAAAAGGAGTTCTGTAGTCAGCAGACAGCGTACAGGTATTTTTCTGTACTTGCATCTCTTAAAACATTGGTATTACAGAAATGTACTGTTTCTTTTTATGATTTTGCCCATATATACGTACACATTAACATTTTCAAGAAATTTACTAGTGCATTTGCATAGTCTCAGTTGCATAAATACTAAGATTACCATTCGTCCTCGTTTCCCAGGGTCTGTCCCAGGGGAAACTACCATCTCTGCCATTGTTCTCTGCCTTGAGGTAGTGAAGTGTAAACATAAAACTGCCTCAGCCACCCCAAAATGGTGCTGCTGACCCTGTAGCCAGTTGTAAATGTGAGAAAATACAGTTTTCCTTATTTGGCTACGGAATCCAGCATTGCCATTTTGGGATGATCAAGGCACTTAATGCCTTTAGGCTCTGTTTCTATGACGATCCAGGATAGGTTTTCCTCCCCACAGCCTAATTCACAACTCTCACAAAGGTGTTCTATCAGGTAGAGGCGAGGACTCAAACTTGCTCATCCATGTTTTTATGGACCTTGCTTTGTGCACAGTTCCAAATCATTTGGTGGAGGGGGATTATGGTGTGGGATTGTTTTTCAGGGGTTGGGCTTGGCCCCTTAGCTTCAGTGAAGGGAACTCTTAAGGCATCAGCATACCAAGACATTTTGGACAATTTTATGCTCCCAACTATGTGGGAACAGTTTGGGGATGGCCCCTTCTTGTTCTAACATGACTGCGCACCAGTGCACAAAGCAAGGTCCATAAAGACATGGATGAGCTAGTTTGAGGTGGAGGAACTTTACTGGCCTGCAGAGTCCTGACCTCTAACCAATAGAAAACCTGTGGGATAAATTAGAGCAGAGACTGCAAGCCAGGCCTTCTCGTCCAACATCAGTGCCTGATCTCACAAATGTGCTTCTGGAAGAATGGTCAAACATTCCCATAGACACACTCCTAAACCTTGTGGACAGCCTTCCCAGAAGAGTTGAAGCTGTTATAGCTACAAAGGGTGGGCCAACTCAATATTGAACCTCACAGACTAAGCCTGGGATGCCATTTAAGTTCATGTGCAGGTGTCCCAATACATTTGGCAATATAGTGTATGTGTTATACATATGATGCTATACATTTAGCAATATGAACTTCCCATACATGAAAATAGTCCTTATTTATGTTATATTTTACACCAACATCAGCAGACTAAACATAAACCAACCTTTGTCCGAAAATTGTGTGTTATATCTGAGATGTTACAGCCAGGTGTGACTAATTTTATACAAGTGTCTGTAACAAAATGAGTAACTTGGTGTTGCTGGTAGTAGCCAATCGGTATGGGTGAATGAAGATCGGTTAGCTGCTGTTCCTCCTATAACACGGATAAATAAGGCAGTCCTAGCCAAGCAGGGCAGAGTTTTTGGAATTAATTGGTAAAAACCTTCATTAAATGTGTTTTATCCACACACAGAGCTAGAATTTGAAAAATATAACACTCCTCCTGTACAGGGCTGGCCATCAGCAAAGGAGAAAGGGAAATGTATTCTGTGCCAGTAATTAAGCAGTCCTGCCTTTTATGTCTTTTGCCTTCCAGAGGTTGTAGTTCTGCTCATTGTCTTTTTGCACACTGCCCAGTTCTTGTGTTATCAACTGGCACACACTTTAATTGACAATGAGGTATGAGCAGGCTGGACAGTCTCATTTTAGGAACTGTTTTGGGTTAGGCTTTTATTATCTGCAATGGAAAACAGAACTGCAGAACAAAGTGTCATGGCAATACGTTGGGTCAGTGGCAGATTTTTTTCTGGTTAATTGCTATGGGTTACTGCATCTTACCCTTTGCAGTATGGTTGATCATTTGTTGCAGGTGTGCATATAGATAAATGGAAACGTTCCATTCACACTGACCCTGAGATATATCACCTTTACTAGTCAACAGAAAGATGGTCTTAGCTGCTCCTCACAATAGGATACAACACAAATACAATACAATACATACAATATCTCACAAAAGTGAGTACATCCTTTACATTTTTGTAAATATTTGAAGAAATTACACTTTGCTACAATGTAAAGTAGTGAGTGTACAGCTTGTATAACAGTGTAAATTTGCTGTCCCCTCAAAATAACTCAACACACAGCCATTAATATCTAAACTGCTGGCAACAAAAGTGAGTACACCCCTAACTGAAAATGACTTAATTGGGCCCAATTAGCCATTTTCCCTCCCTGGTGTCATGTGACTCGTTAGTGTTACGAGGTCTCAGGTGTGAATGGGTAGCAGGTGTGTTAAATTTGGTGTTATCGCTCTCACTCTCATACTGGTCACTGGAAGTTCAACATGGCAAAGAACTCTCTGAGGATCTTAAGAAAATAATTGTTGCTCTACATAAAGATGGTCTAGGCTTTAGGAATATTGCCAAGACCCTAAAACTGAGCTGCAGCATGGTGGCCAAGACCATATAACGGTTTAACAGGACAGGTTCCATTAAGAACAGGCCTTGCCATGGCCGACCAAAGAAGTTGAGTGCACATGCTCAGCGTCCTATCCAGAGTTTGTCTTTAGAAAATGGACGTATTATCGAACGCCTTCTCTGCGTCCAAAGAAAGCAGCAGAGAAGGCATTCTGGTAAAAAAAAAAAAAAAAAAAAAGAAAATGGACGTATGATTGCTGCCAGCATTGCTGCAGAGGTTGAAGGGGTGGGGGGGGGGCAGCCTGTCAGTGCTCAGACCAGACACTGCATACTGCAAAAATTGGTCTGCATGGCTGTCATCCCAGAAGGAAGCCTCTTCTAAAGATGATCTCTTTCTAAAGAAACCTGCAAACAGTTTGCTGAAGATAAGCAGATTAAGGACATATGTTACTGGAACCAAGTCCTGGGGCCTGATGAAACCAAGATAAACTTATTTGGTTCAGATGGTGTCAAGCGTGTGTGGTGGCAACCAGGTGAGGAGTACAAAGACAAGTGTGTCTTGCCATTAGTCAAGCATGGTGGTGGGAGTGTCATGGTCTGGGGCTGCATGAGTGCTGCCAACACTGGGGAGCTACAGGTCATTGAGGTAACCATGAATGCCAACATGTACTGTAGCATACTGAAGCAGAACATGATCCCCTCCCTTCGGAGACTGGGCAGTATTCCAACATGATACGACCCCAAACACACCTCCAAGATGACCACTCCTGGCTAAAGAAGCTGAGGGTAAAGGTGATGGACTGGCTAAGCATGTCTCCAGACCTAATCCCTACTGAGCATCTGTGGGGCATCCTCAAACGGAAGGTGGAGGAGCGCAAAGTCTCTAACATCCACCAGCTCCGTGATGTAGTCATGGAGGAGTGGAAGAGGACTCCAGTGGCAACCTGTGAATCTCTGGTGAACTCCATGCCCAAGAGGGTTAAGGCAGTGCTGGAAAATATGGTGGCCACACAAAATATTGATGCTTTGGGCCCAATTTGGACTTTTTCACTTAGGGGTGTGCTCAGTTTTGTTGTCAGCAGTTTAGACAATGTTAATAATGAGTTATAAGGCGTACACACGGTCGGACTTTGTTCGGACATTCCGACAACAAAATCCTAGGATTTTTTCCGACGGATGTTGGCTCAAACTTGTCTTGCATACACACGGTCACACAAAGTTGTCGGAAAATCCGATCGTTCTAAACGCGGTGACGTAAAACACGTACGTCGGGACTATAAACGGGGCAGTGGCCAATAGCTTTCATCTCTTTATTTATTCTGAGCATGCGTGGCACTTTGTCCATCGGATTTGTGTACACACGATCGGAATTTCCGACAACGGATTTTGTTGTCGGAAAATTTTATCTCCTGCTCTCCAACTTTGTGTGTCGGAAAATCCGAGGGAAAATGTCCGATGGAGCCCACACACGGTCGGAATTTCCGACAACGCGCTCTGATCGGACATTTTCCATCGGAAAATCCGACCGTGTGTACGGGGCATTAAATTATTCTCAAACAAAGGCAGCAGAGCACCTTGTTTTATATTTCTAGTGTAATCTGATTGCTGTATGGATTGTTGTATGGACATTAGCTCCATTCTCCAGCCCAAAGTACACCATTATAATGGATCAGAGGAGCTGCATTCTGGGACTCACAACCAGGTGGCACTGCCTCTAAGACTTGAGATCACACCTCCTGGTTTTCTGGAAATCAACAGGCAATAATTCAGTTTCCCTAATTAACAAGAATTAATTGGACCACCTGGGGATGTTTCAATTAACATGCCAGGAATGTTTTAAATATAGCCAGGTCAGGCCATTACATCTGCTTAATTAAAAGTGTATGTGTTATGGGCTCTTTTATAGATTTATTTTCCAAGTAAATATATTTGTTCCTGTTGCTGGTATGACTCCCAAAGGTATATTAGGATGCACATTACATTGCTCTGAATAGCTACTGTTTAAATATTAAAGTCTGTTTTTACCAGGAAATTAAAACATTCTTTCACTTATACCGTAGAGTGAGCATAGGCCTCATACATATGAATGTTAACACAAGGAGAGAATGTAAGAAACATCCGTAGTACAAACACTTCTTTATGATGAGTATTCCCCCTGCACTCTAAAGGCCCGTACACACAGAAAATCTGAAGATAAATATTGTCCCATGAACGATCTTCTGATTTTCTGATCGTTAGTATGCTGCTTTTGACAGCCGATTACAAATTTTTGGCAAAAACTGGATGTGCAGGCTTGAAAATTTTTGTCTGATGTAACCACAACATCAGATTTTCTTTTCATTAATACGGTTTTCTGACAAAGAAAAAATCTGAAGAGCAAGACTAGGCATGCTCAGAAATGAAAGAACACATACAAAACAATTCAACCGGTTACGTCACTTCTGACGTTGAATTCTGTCATCAGAAAATTTTCTGATGGTGAGTACCCTCTTCACTTTCGATTTGAGACTAGCATCAAACAAAAAAACTGATGAAAATTCGTCCACTAATCTAACCGTGTGTACAAGGGTTTAAGCCCCATACACACTATTAGATTTTCTGCAGATTTTTGTCTTTAGGTTTACCAAAATCATATAATATGAGGTTAAACGTTTCAATTTGTATGCAATCAGGCAGGCTCTTGCACTACATAAATATGAAGACAAAAATCTGAAGAAAATCTAATAATGTGTATAGAGTCTAATCCTGGACCGCGGTCAGGGTGATTTTGTAGTTACCTGATGGATCTACTGCAGGACTAAAGAAGACCTTTGTTTATCTGAAGATCCTTCACATTATAGGAATAGCCTGTTATGTAATGCTGAGGCCATTTTCTTAAAGCGGAACTCAAGACAAACAGTTAAATACAGTTAAATACAGTGATGAAATACATATATGAGAACTGTTCAACCTGTTGCCTCCAGGTCAGTTTTGCATATTGCAAATGTAAAGTAGATCCAAACACAGTCGATAAAAGCTTTAACGTGATAATATAAAAAAGAAAACTGTTCTCAATATTTTTCAATCTGCAAGTTTTATTAACATAATACCTGGTAATCCTGCCATGAAGCCAGTCCAGACAAGTGAGGTGCAGCCAGTGCTGGAGTGAGTAGATATAGACAGGAAGTGGCTGAAAGACACTGGAGGAGATCAGCAGCACAGAGTCAAAGTATTAAAAAATGTCAAAGCTGTATTTTATATATAAAAAAAAAAAAAAAATCACAAGATATAATCAGAAACAGATCTGGGAAAGAGAAGCCTTGCTATCATTAGGAAAGTCTAAGTAAAAGGTAGAAGGCATATAGGCACTGATGCATATGGTCCAATTTCTACAGAATTTAGACATGGTGTCATTTTACAGTGCTGCAAATATCAAAGAAAACATATGCCGCTGATGAACATGGCCCCCGATGATGTCATCTTTGCTAAAACACGTAGGTCAGAGCATAGCACATTGTGACTTCATCATGTGCAGCCAGATGGTGAGATGTTTCATTCGTTGGCTTGTTAGCATACCTTTGTAAGTTATTTTGTTTTGGAAATTATTTTTTCTTTTTTAAAAATAAATATGAGTTTTTTTATGTGCACTATGTGGAGCACTTTTTCTTTTGCATGGCACAATTCTGTATAATGATGAGGCATTTTAAGTAGATGTTTGGGAGTTCATCCATAAGTGCAGTTAGATCTCAGTATGAAGGAAGGTATCCCTATGACCACACATCCGTATCATCCCAGGTGCAATGGTAAGTGGCAACCTCAGCCTGTACTCTGGCCACGCCACGCCCCCAACATGACCCCCATGACTAAGCTCCAAGGGGCAGGGCGAAATGCGTTTGTGGCATGGCCAGACTGATACCTTCCTTTATACTGAGTGATCACTGGAGCCAGTGACAGGCTTCCTCCCAACCAGCACTCCCAGCTGTGGGCATTAAGGACTAGTACCCTCTCCAGAGACTGAGCGGCACACAATACAGGTCTTTTGGGTCACGCTATTAGATCACTTATACTAATGAGGTCTAAATCTCTACTAGTCCACAGTGTTCATGGTGGTGGATAGTGATATCATGGAGGTGCTTTATTCTTGTGAAGTGTTACAGATGGCATGCTATATTTTGGTTTATGAAGATTTCTTTATTGGGCAGTTGGACTGCATCATCATCATTTTAATCACTATTTGGATTATACTTGATTGTATATGGTGGTATATGTTTAATTCATAAATCGTTTTATGTTAGGTTTAAAGGGGTAGCACAGCATATTTAGAAAGTCTAAAACAAACCGAGAAACCAGGACCTTAGCCTCTGTAAGGGTATTGTAGAAGACTTCCATGCCTGGACCAGCGCTCGCTTAGCAGCCATGAGGACATGAATCACTAGTTTTATTTGGATGGATGTACAAACTTGAGTTTTTCTCATAGATGACAGAAGCATTACTTTAAATGAAAATTATTATAAATGAAATTAGACATTAAACTCTGTGCAGACTCCTGGATAAAGCAGTGAGCCAATCGCATGACAAAGGAATGAGGCCTTTTTTTTTTGGTTAAGCTGAACATAAAGTACTGTTGCCATAGTTGCAGTGCAGTAAAATTAAAGATTCTAGAGCATCGTTGCTAGCTGCAAGACAAAATGCGCAATGCCGTGCTGTATATTATTATTTTACAAAATGGTTTCAGTATGAATTATATACAGGACATTAGAGGAATTGGTATGCAACGGAGTGCATGTGGGGGACGCCCCTTAGGATTTTTTAGGCAGAAAAAGGAGTAGGGAAAGTATTATCCGTAAAAGGCACCAGCAGTGCCAGCTTTATTAGTGTACAAAAATAGATTAAAATGTCCAGAGGGACAAGACAAGCATATACAATCAATAATTGGTATCTGTATAAATGACAAAGACAAGTAGAGCATATAAAAATAATATCACCCAATGCCAGCAACCCCAAACCATCCACCGAGGTACGGTAGGTCTGGTGGGGGGTGGGCGGCTAATGCATATTTCCCAACGTGTTTCGGAGAGGACCGTAGTCACACTGGTATGTTCCTTCTTCAGGGGAATTGTTTAACATACAGATGGGTGGATGAAAAATGTTGCTTGTCTCTAGAACATAGACATAAACATCAATGAGTAACATAGCAGGAAACAAAACCATACATATGGTTTATGTTATAGCCATTTGTATATCACAAGAATCATCAAGAAATGTAACATGTTACTTACATCATAAAACTCATGTCATGAGAAAAAGGAAAGGCAAAAGAAGGTGTCAACGTGCTGTTTGTAGGGGTCCACAGGTGACAGAAGGGGCCGGTGACAAACCGCAGAGCCGCAGGGGCACCTTCACAAGATACGCCTAGTCCACCCTGTAGCGAACAATGTCGGCGTTAGGGGAAAAAGGATTGCACACAAAAGAGAGGCCAGGGGAAGTAGTGATTGTAAAGAACATCTATGTGTATATAGAAGCCAACTCTTTAAGACTTCAGTGTCAAAGGAGGCAAATACTACATACCTGAATTGAGGGGTAGATCAGGAACATTAGCTGCTGATGGTTTAGAGTCTATCAGGTGAGGAAGTTGGAACACAAGTGTCTGCTGCTGACAATCCTGTGTCTGCCACTGTGTTGGCACCTGACATCAGGATGTGAGCCAGAGCAGTGTAATATATATAGGGGGGAGAGTCCCACACTCTGGGAGCGATTGCTAACCGCAGTACAGCTGTGTATAAACACAGCCAAGAGGATTAGGATCGGGGGTGTGTATGGAGTGGCCAATCAAAGGCAGACCTAGGGACCGTCACGGCCGCCGCGTTGTCACGCCTGGCGGGCGGAGACATGCCTCAAGGGGCGTATCTCAGGCACAGGGGCGCGCGGCGCGGCCGCGCCAGAGACTGGCGCGATCGCGTCACACGTCGACGTGCCACCGGCGGGAAGGCTTCACCGTCGTCATGGAGACGGCGGCGAAGGCATATGAGCGCTCCACCCCCCACAGCCAGTCCAAGGACGGGAAGGCAAAACTGTCACCGTCCTAGGCTGCGGCAGGGGGAGCCCACCCGCCGGGTGTCAGTGCCCATGCAGCACCGCGGGGACCAAAGGGCCCAGACATATCACCCAGCGGGAAAGGTGAAAGGAACAAACAGCATATTGAACAAGGAGAAAGGGGGGTGATTGCAGTGTGTCATTGAGAACAAAACATGACTTATGGAATCTACACTGTACAACAAAATATTTACAGGACATTATGTTTTTATGTTTTTGTTTTTGTTTTTGTTTTTGCTTTTTTTAGGTCAGCCATGACCTTTAACTGCATCATGATGCTACAGGGAGCAGTTTGGAAGTGGTCAGCAGTATATGTTGTACTCACAAGGTTACCTGTCATCTGATATTACAGATCATATGTATACAGTAGATACACATACCGACCAACAAAAGAAAATAAGCTGTCGTTGCCTTGTGTTTAGAGCTAAAATAGGTGAACTGAGGTTTGCCAAATAAAGGATACTATATAGTCCCTATTTTTTTTTTCAAGTAGACCAGAAGGGGCATTTGCAATCAACTTTTAAATTATGAACTTCGCTGTAGTTAATAAAAATCTATATGTATAGATGTTTTCCTGTAAAACACATTTGTAAAATTAAATGAAATCTATTCAGCAGACGAGCCTGTTGGACAGGGACATTCCTGCCCTACCAGTAGCACCCTCTAGGGGCAGCATGAATGGGAATCTTACCTTTAATAATGTCAATTCTATAATGTGCTTTTCTCATGACCATTCACCAGATGGTTTATACATTTTTATTATCTAGATAAGTTTATAGGCGGTTGTTCTGAGTGGGGTAAAAAGCTTTTATACATGGGCTTTGTGAAATGCAAGCTTTTACATTAGAATGTAAACAAAAGTCTGCATTTGACCTGCAATGCAAATATATCTCCAGTAGGTCATGCTGCATTCAGAGAAGTGTCAAGCAGGTGAAACACAGCCTCTGAACTGTCATCCATGCTGTACCATGGAGATAAATTCAAATCTGCTGATGCCTGGTGTGTGTGTGTCAAGTGCAGGTATATAGCATCTATGTTCTCACAAGCCCAAAAGGGGGTGCAGATGATGACCTTCTGTCCTCTCTTATCTAAATTCATTGTAACACCATGGCTGTTGTGAAGCTTATTTTTTGTGCTGGTCTGCAGAGTTGAAAAGTAGTTCTGTATGTATATGTATATATATATATATATATATATAATCTCCATGGGCACATTTGGACAATATGGGGGTTCAACCTTCAGATGTGCCCAGGTCAGGATATCATCTAAATGTACTCCTGTACTGGAACTCATCCTCTATACAGTTCTTGCAGCCAGAGAGCAGTGGGCAATTATATCATTAGCAATCCAGTAAAGTAGAATTGCAGTTCAAACCCTGATATTTATAAACAGAACCAAAGTGCCGGATCTACCTCCTAAAATTTTATTTGCTAGCTAATTAAAATATTAAAGATGGAACACTGGAGCCTTATTTGTATTGTGTGAAGCATCTGTAACAGGCTGGCGCTGTCCAGATATGCCTTATGTCACCTCATCTCTATGGCATGATCAGAGGGTTTTTTTTAAGGAAAAGTCATGGACAAGGCTTACACCAAAATCAAACTACTGCAGGGCCTACCTAAATGCTTGGCAGCTCTAATGGCACTGATCAGCCTGCCTGTTGCTCTGCTTAGTACTTTCATCCCTCCATCTGCTCTGTAAAAGGTTGGGAGTCTGTGTGTAGAGATCAGAGGTGTTCTGGATCATCATGAACTAATTTGTCTCTAATCTGAAAACCTGATGCTATCGGTGCCCATGTCAGAGTGCTAGAAGACAAGATCATGCTAAGCAATGCCACTAGAGAATTACAAAAGGGTTGTTTTTTGTTAAGCCTGGCCCTGTCTTATAGTAAGTCCACTAAAAGTAAATTGGAGAGGCAGGGAGGTCCTCCGGCTTCCTTGTCTAGAACCATTGAGTGCGTTTTGTTGGAAAGTGGAATCACATAACTGAATCCCTCACATCTAGGTCACAATAAAGGATACTTGGGTTGTTAATGTGGAGGTGCTGCCGCTGTAGTCCATTTAACACAATAGCTTTTTTTTGCTAAGGAATGGCAGTGTACATATAAAGGTATAAATGCCTATGCAGCCCCCTAATGATGTTCCACAACTGTAAGGTTTATAAAGTAGGCATAACCTCATTGCTACCTTATATAAAGTCAGTGTGGTGAGAAATTATTCTGGTAGGCAGTGGCGAGATCGATGGCAATCTCCAGAGGAGCTAAAGAAGTCCTTTCATGAGAACATTCTAGTTGCCTGTCCTCCATGGAAAAAATGCAGACAAGGACTGACTGTATAATGAATGTAGACTGTATAATGAATGTCCCCTGACTTTCATGATCTGTTTTGGGTCAGTGACTCAGAAACTTTGAAACCAGAAGGTCAGCATAACAGCTAAGCAACTAGCATTTTCAGCAGCATCAGCAATAACAGCCCTTGTATTTCTATCATGGTAGGTTTATTATTATTATTATTATACAGGATTTATATAGCGCCGACAGTTTACGCAGCGCTTTACAACATTAGATTTACGTTTTTTCCCATTACAGTAGCCACAAGCTATGCTACATTATCTCATTAGAGTTTAGGGATGTGGTTTTGCTGTAATGTACAGTACCTAACGAAGTTATTAAGCAGCTCTCGTGTTTTATGTGTTTGCAGTTAAGCCTTGGTTTAGCTGCATATGGAACAGTATATTCTGAGGTTATGATAGCATTGCATTCACCTGTCTTTTTTTTTTTTTTTTTTTTTAATTTTATATATTTTTTTGCACTTTATATTTCCTTTAAAAATTGACAGAGATGCTCAGTTGCCCCAAAACTTTGATGATATGAAATGGCTGTCTTATGGGTTAGTAAAGATTGAATGGAAGCTGCATTGGGTATGTGGGAGACTCACTGACAACCATCCATTCAGCACATTTTCATATCCCACATCTGAAGCTATTGGGTGGGCAATGTGAAAATTGGTTATTGTGGAACACAAGACTGGATAAACAGACTTGCAACCTTTTGGCAGATAAAGCATGGGACATATGGCTATGACAATTGTTTGTCTTGAATTCTTCTTTAACTCTTTCCTAGAGACCCTCTACAGAAGGGATATGCATTTAGCGGACCTCCAGCTGTTGCAGAACTACAAGTTCCATGAGGCATAGCAAGACTGACAGCCACAAGTATGACACCCAGAGGCAGAGGCATGATGGGACTTGTAGTTTTGCAACAGCTGGAGGTCCGCTAATTGCATATCCCTGCTCTACAGTATTCCTGGCCTGGGATAAAATGGAAGTATAAGGGTTTGTTGCGGCAGCTCAGCGCATTCTGCTCTCTTCTAGAACAATGGAAAGGGGAAAGGGATATGTTTGAGTTAGAAAAGCAAGTTATTAAATATTTGTCATAACTTATGCCCTGAAACAGCAGAGGTGTTGCGCTTTGAAAATGAGGCCATGGAAAGCTGTATTGGAGAAATGAGCTGAGCTGCTGGGTTCCTCTGATTAAATTGAGTCTTTCTCTGCTGTGTGCACAGTGGCAGCCCTGCTGGAGTTTGTGACCCTCCAGAGGCAGAGTTCCCTATTATCAGAATATACCAGGGGCAGGATTATTTCATTTTCAGATGACCAATAAATAATTGCAGCATAAAAGAGAAGGCTCTGTGTGATGTGATCAGTCCACGTTTTTCTCTGTCCTTAACCTTTCCAAATATAACCTTCCATTTTCTTCAACTTTTAGTACAACAATGCATACAATGCAATCTAGAGCAAAGTGAACAGTGCGGTAGCCCACTGATATGATGCCAGTAAACTGAAACCTTATTGGCTGACCTATGGAGAGTAATTGAAAGCTGCAGGACTCCATAGCAGGATTTGGATTGAGTTTGCTATATCTAGTACAACCTTAAAGCGGTGTTCCAGCCTGGGGAAAAATAAAATAAAGGTTTGCAGCTACAAATACTGTAGCTGCTGCCTTTAATATAAGGACACTTACCTGTCCAGGGAACCCGCAATGTCGGCACCCCAGCTGATTTTCAGATCTGCTCTTGGGTGCTGCCGCCGCCATTCATAGCAAGGGAAACCGGCAGTGAAGCTGGTTCCCTACTGCACATGCGCGAAGCACGCTGCGCTTTCTAATTGGCCCGGCGGAGGAAGGAGGAGGGTGCCTGAACTTCCAAGGGGCGTCACAGTCTCCTGGAAGTGGGGACCGGGAGGGGGGAGGAATCAAATCAGCGGCGCTTCCAAATCGGAGCCTATTGCCGGCAACAGCACCATCTGAATCCTGCACTACTTTTGGTGACTGCAGGGGCCATTTCAATAGACATCTGTGCATGAACCCGCACAGATATCTTTCAAATCGCCCCCAAACTCGCACTGAAATGCGGGTTTTAACTCGCACAATTTAAAACCCACCCTCAGTGTGAACGAGGGCTAAATCTGTCATTATCAAGTCTTAACGTGTAAGTAAACCCTAAAAATACATTTTTCTTTTTGGTTTATAAAATATACATTATCATTAAAATGTATATATTTTAATTTATATACGTTAACACTGATATATTTATTTGATTGGAACAAAATTACTGGTTGATCCTGCTTAAAATTCAGTGAGCTTCTAAAGCGGTAGTAAAGTTTGAAAAACAAAAACTTGGTCCCCAGCAGGTTAATGCCATAATGTACTAGTATGCATGTCTCCGCTGCCAGGGCTTCCATCTTTGCCCGGTTTGCCTTCCGGGCTTGCTCGTTCTGGTCGTTTGAACGGCCGGGCTGCAATGACGTCACTCCTGCACATGCATATAGGAGTCACGATCGCCACTCGGTGTGCCTTTAATTCAGGCAGCATGCGCCGGTGACATCACCTGCTGCTACAATAATGAATATCTCCTATAATTACTGTATCTACAGGTAAGCTTTCTTATTGGCTTACCTGTAAGTACAAGCAAAAAAGCAGACTTTGCTGCCATTTCAAGGGACCATACAGATCTCAGCTTAACAGTCATGCCTAGTTCCTTTTAAATTACAGAACACCTCCCCACCCCCCACCCCTGGTGTCCTAGAGATTGTAAATATAGTGATTTGACCACTAAAGAGCTGGGGGGGAGGGGGGGGGGGAGCAGTACTTATGACTCGGTTTCCTCCTTAACAACTGTTAAGATATCGGCTGCTTTCAATTGTTCAGCCATCATATACACTTGCATTGTGAGGAGAAGTAAAGCAGCACTGCAAAGGAGTAAGCAACATCTGCTTACTGTATGTAATAAGATAAAAGGGTGCTGCTCCCTTGTACACATTTAATTACAAACTTGACAGGGAAACACATTTTTTAAAACATTACCCATTGGTTGCCAAGGCTTCCTCTTACTGCAGGATATTCCGCACCATTTGCAAATTGTTGTGTGTCCTCTGTGTTCCTCCAGCCAGATACGTAATACGTAGAATTTATTCGGAACTTCACCTGTTTGGCATTCCCCAAATAGGCAAACCAAAATGGTGTTTGCTCACCTGCAGCACCGCACCTCCAGCTGCTGCGGGAAGAAATAGTTTTAGCAGCTGTATTGCTGGTATTTACCGCTGCTAAACGTGACAGCTTCCTCTTCCGCCTCGTTGTTAGGAAGCCAGCAGCCACCAGCTTTCTAGCAACCAGTCACACATGTTATCTGGTTCATTCAGCTATCACGAAAGTTGAAGGGGATGGTTGGCTGTCATCACTGACCAAATATGGCCATATTGTTCAATAGCTATGGTGATACTTGGTCAATTTTATTTTTTTATTTTTTTATCATTATTTTGACACTGTCCATTTTTAAAAATAAATTTTTTTGATCACTGTTATTGCTATCGCAAGGAATGTAAACATCCCTTGTAATAGAAATAAGCAGTGACGGGTCCTCTTTATGGAGAGCTCTGGGGTCAATAAGACCCCACATCTCTCCTCTACAACAGAAAACATTAGATAAAAAAAAATCGAATGCCTTATAAAAAAAAAAAATGGCCTTGTTTACATTGGGCCAGAATCGGAAGTGACGTCATGACATCACTCCAGTCCTCCTAGACCATAGAGATGAGTGGAGGTCATCTATACCTCTGCTTATCTCTGGTACCAGCCGCCGCAACCGCTGGATCGACTCTCTGTGCTACCGATCATCCAGGTAAGCCCAAAAACCACCGGGGAGGGGGGTGAACCCTCCCGCCGCTTGTAAAAGTGATCCAGCGGTGAATCCACTGCTCTGATCACTTTTATTGGTAAGGAAATCCCTGGCTGAAAAAAACAATACTAGGGTTATGGCATATTGCTGCAGCCATAAGCTCAGTATTGCACTTCCGATAAGGGGTGTCTTTTGTCCAAGGCCTGGTCAGTAAGTTAAGCACATTTGTAAGTGGTGGCATAATCGTACAAATTTGGGATCAATATAATAACAAGCTAGCCATCTTGCATAAAAGGATAAGGAAGAAGACAGTTGAACTGGGCATCGACAGTAGAAATCTTGCTCTGATAGGGGCTTTGTGTCAGGCTGCATTGCAGTCATAGGCGTGCGCAGGGGGTGTGCCGGGTGTGCCTGGGCACACCCTAATCACCCTGTTCGGCGCAGATTCCCCCTGCTGATATTTCACCAAAACCCCCTCAATAGGGTCCTAAAAAAATTGTAAAAAAATAAAATAATAGAAGTAAAAAACGACTGACACTGTCCACTGCCTACTAACACAAACCATGTTTTAATACATTTGGGGTGCACACCCTAATGCAATAGGCTGCGCACACCTATGATTGCAGTGATTAATGTCTAGCATAAAAAAATCTACCTAGCAGTATCCCAACAATACAATGGGGGTGGCTTCTGATGATAAGCCAGAAATTCTTTATTTTCTATGAATTAAGGGGTGGAAAACTAACTTCATCCATATATCTAATGTATAAATGTTTTGCAGTTCCCTGTTTTCACCTGAGTGATGGGGCTTTAATTTTTCCATTTAGTAAGTCAGCACCATGAGCTACTGTTTTACAACAGACTTGAAGTGAGATTGTACTGAAGCAGAACAAAGTTTGGAGGTTAACCAAGCATAGTGTTCCATCATGTCTTTATGCTACAGTATATACTGATAATTATTTGGATGGAAATATGGTAAAGTGATCTTTATGCTATGTGTATTTTAAAGTGTATCTATTTTTGTTCTTTGAGAAATCGGGTAGCTTTAAAAAGGACAATAACATGGAGCATCTGGGGAGAAATGGAGAAAGGGTGAGACAGGAGGAATAAGAAAAGAACCATTCAGCATTGCAAGCATTGTCAGTATGACAGCAGGATAATGGTAAAAGTGATTCTATCAGCTTCACTGGCCATAGTCATTGTCTGGGGACTGCTAAAGTAGGTTACAATGACATAGCTGTAGACATTGTACCCTGCTATATGCATAAAGAGCAGCGGATCATTTCTGCTGATGCCCAGTTGAACGCTCTCTGTAGCCGAAAGCTATCCGTCAAACAGGAAGGATAATTCAAATTTGCCAAGCCTATCAGATAGACGTGTTCTGAGGTTTGCATATCAATGCTGGGAAGGTTTGGAGTGCCAAGAAGTGTGACAGCCTCACTTACACAGGGCAGTGAAGCTTATAGACCTCTCTCATTCTCATATAACTCCTTGAATTGTGTCCTCCCAGCTCTCCTTCTGTCCTCACAATGTTCTTATGATATTAAAGAACTCCAGGCCCAATAAAATATTTACTTGAATTTCTTACTGCATCTATATAGATGTCTTAAGGGCACCCTGTACTTCAAGAAAATTAAACTTTTTTATTATCCTGCCTTGACACATCTCACTGGGGGTGCTGGAAATTTTGCATGTGTGAAGTTCTTCCTGGTAAAACAGCTCTGGCATGGTAGCTGCTTCAAACCCCACTGTGGATTGCATGCTGTTTATACAGACATAGATGCAACAACCATTCACAAATATTACACTGTGATAACTAGGTTTGCCTAGAGATGTAAAATTTCCAGAAGCCCGGGAAAAAAAATGTTTTTTTTGAAAAAAAAAATGGAAATTTTCGGAAAAATTGAAAAAAATGCTATATTAGCACTTTTTTTGTCTTTTTAAGATTGAAAGTCATTCTGTTACGAGAACGTTGAGAAAAACTATGTGCATTGTCATAATTGTTGTCCTCTTCACTTCGATCCATGAAGGATTTTTTAATATCTACAGGACACTTGTTACATACAAGAATGTGTTTTGTCATCCTGGTAGCATTTGGAAATGCATATTTCATCTGACAATATTTGCAAATCACATGTTTCTTTTCAGAAGAACTTGTAATGTGAAAATGCCTCCATATGCTAGATGTTGGTCTCACCATTTTTCTGAGGGGAGTAGGAAATAAAAACAAGAAAAAATGACTACTTTGCAAGAAGACACTAATCTATGGTTGTGTGTGTGTGTGTGTGTGTGTGTGTGTGTGTGTGTGTGGGGGGGTTTATCTTTATAAACAAAAGTTTATAAAGATAAACTAATGTAGCTAAATGATTCAGTTTTCTGGATTCAGAATCAGATAAATGTAAACTCTTACCTTTTTTAATTAAGTGTATACTTTCAGGTCCTTTTTGTTGCTCTGTATTTTCTTCAAATGCTTTTGAGGCCTAGTGAAGAGGACAGAACAAACCAAACACACCCACTAACATGCAAAAGCAAAACTGAAACCTTTTTCTTGTTACAATAGCAGCACAGCACCTCCTAAAGGAAGAAATGCATGCTGTTCTTGCATTGGAGGGTTCAGTTTGTTATCTAGGACTTGCTTGTCCTCACCCAGTGCACAGAAATTAGAATAATCTGATATCATACATTTTTTTTTTGGAATGATTTGGAAAATATTTGAACACCCTGTCTTAAAATATTTTATTCATCATGTTAAAATAAAATATTCCAGATTTTTTTTTTCTTTTTTCAATTTTTCCAATTTTTGGGAAAAAAAACAAAAAAGCCTTCAGGAAAAAAAAAACGGAAAAAATTTTTTTTTTTTTTTCCTGAATTTTTCCGTTTTTTTTTTCCGGGCCTTCACATCTCTAGGTTTGCCACTAGGTGGTAATGTTCCTGTATAATGTAATGTTCATCCTAGTGGAACTACATGGTTATGTCATTTCCTGTGACTGTGTTCCTGTTGTTTTCCAATAAAACAAGAAGGGCTCTGATGTGTCCAGCAACATCTAGGTGGGAAAGAGTCATATCTCCAGCAGCTTTAGAAGAGAAAGAGGTCTGTGTGCTGTGAACTTCCCCTCCCTCCACAGCCCAGCTCTCCAGTGAGCGCTGGACGGGCAGAGCAGAGAGGCGGTGACTGACAGCCACCAGCTCTATGCAGGCTGAGGACCAAATGCTGAGTGATCAGCAATGTTTCAGCATTTAGTTCTCGGTCTTAGAGCTGGTGTGGGACAGCTGTGGCCTGGATCAGTGCTGTAGCCATCTAGGTGAATATGATTTTTTTTTCCCGATTCACATACTTTACTTTAAATGTTACAATGTTTGTATGTTTTCTGTGTCCTCAAGCGGACCTTAAAGCCAGGGGTAACCAGGCTGTAAGAGTTGACACTTTTCCTACCATTTTCAGCCAGGTTACCTACAGGGCAACCAACATTAAAGGGGCTGCCTCCAAGCCCCTGGGTTGATACCTGGGCAATTACTGCCAACATATAGCTGGTTACTCTGCTGGAGGGATCACCCCCTATGGAATGGGGAGGGATAGGAGCCTTATTGGGGTTCCTGGAGAGGGTCTAAAGCCTGGGAACCTTATGGACTAGCTGTTAATCATAGACTTACTGTCTTTGTGGATTGCTGGCAATAAGGGAGTTGCACTAACTTTTGTGGATTATTGCCTTTAGGGACTATTGCCCTAAAAAGGATTGCTTTCTGGCCTTGCATTCTGTAAAAGCATACCTCCCAACGTTTTGAGATGGGAATGAGGGACGCTTATTAGTAAAAGTATGTAGGCATAGGACACACCCTCTTAAAGGAGAACTATATAAAAAAATTACTTAAACCCACAAGTGTTTTCTACTATTTCTTTATACTGGCTTTTGAACTTTACAAATGCAGCAATTTAGTAATTGGATTAAAGGTTTAGCACTGTGAAACACTTTTTGAAAGATAAAAAGTGCATTTTATCTACAACTATATAGATCAGACCAAAATGAAGGACTAATGAGGAGGAAAGAGAGACAGTGGAACTTTGTTCCAAATCAGGAACAGTCCTTCAAAATCGGGGACAGTAGGGAGCTATGGTAAGGTATGCACACTCTATGGGATGTTAGAGCTTTGTACAGGATTTGTGTTGAAACTGTTTTTTGAGAACTGTACTGTATTCAGCAACTACCTCAGTAAAGGATCTAGTTTGTTTACTTGCATTGCCTGGTCTGAAGTCTTGTAAAGGGGTGCTTGCACAGCGTATCATAAAATAAGGGCTTCCAACACAAGGGAATTGAGCTACAGGAAGATGCAATACATGGGTCTAACTCACAGAATACTGTCTAGAGCAGGGGTAGGCAACCTCGGCCCTCCAACTGTTTTGAAACTACAAGTCCCATGAGACATTGCAAGACCCTGACAATCACAGGCATGACTTCTAGAGGCAGAGGCACGATGGGATTTGTAGTTTTACCACAGTTGGAGGGCCGAGGTTGCCTACCCCTGGTCTAGAGGTAGTTAATGTGTTGCTACTAAGGACTACAGTTTTTGCATCATTGCTTAAGGCAGCCAGTCAGCTAGGAGATGAGGGGTGACAGATCCTCTGGTAGTGGAGGGGATTAAGCACTTGGCACCTCCACTAGCATCCGGTTCCCCACTCTTTGGGACCAGACCCACACCATAAAGTGTCTAGGGACCCAGCCTGGAGCCACAGAAAACAGTGCATAGAGGGGCCCCGGGAGAAGAGAGCAAGCAAGGTTGGAGAGAGGATGTTTCCTGTATCCCCATAGCAAATGTGGGATGTGTCACTGGGAGAGAGGTGACATGAACTGCTGAATTGTTGGAGCCCAGTACAGGCTCAGCACTACCAGCTTCAAAATGCTGCAAACCTAGGACTGGTGCCCTGTATGCATAGAAGTGCTTAAGTGTCATCAGTAAAATTAAATCAGCACAGAGTAAGAAGTTAACAGTGCAGTTGCAGCTCACGTCTAAGCTCAGAGATCTGCCTTGATGTTGACTGTCACATAACCTTCTGTCACACAGCAGATGACAGATCAGTGTACCGACCCATTGCCAGTACCATGTGATCCCCTTGACCAATCACAGCAGATCACATGACAATTGTACACAATGGATGGCTTCCATTAATGCCATTCATTGTGTACAATTGTGCTGATCTTTGTGATTGGTTGCAGTGATCACATGGTACAGAAAAGGCCAATCACAGCCCATCTGTACCATGTGATTAGCTGTGGCCAATAAATAGTTTTCATTCAGAAAAAATGTCACTGTTATAAGCAATCGTAGCGTTAAAAAATAAAAATCCTGATCACTTCCCTAGAGTAGTGTAGTGTTACTATGGTAACATTGTATTGTTTGGGTCAGAGTATGTATTTTTATCTATAAAAAAAAAAAAGTTTTTAAAAAATATTATAAAAATTATTAGGTTTTTTTTTTTTTTTTTTTTTTTTTTTACATACTGTCACCAGTCAGTTTCCCATCATGCCAGTTATATAATGATGTACTGCACTGGTGACAGTATGTATAAAAAAATAATTTTTACTTTCCAAAAAAAGTGAAAAAAATTCTTCAAAAAAACTTGCTATGACTCTTACTAAATACCTTGGACTTTCTACTTCCAAAAAAGGGGTAATTTGGGGGGTATTTGTACAGTCCTGCCATTTTTGGGTCTCAAGAAGAAACACTGTCACTACACCAGGATTGGTCAATTTTCAGATACTGTATATACCATAAATTGTGGACTCTATAACTTTCCTACAGACTAAATAATAAACACTAATTTGGGTTATTTTCACCAAAGAAATGTAGCAGTATACATTTTGGCCTAAATTTATGCAGAAAGATTATTTGTTTGCAAAATTTTATAACAGACGCAAGAAAAATTTGTTTTTTTTCAAAATTGTCAGTCTTTTTTAGTTTATTTAGCAAAATAAAAAAAAACTGTGGTGATTAAATACCACAAAAAGAAAGCTCTATTTCTGTAAAAAATTATAAAAATTTCAAAGTGCAACTGTGCTGGAAGTCGAAAATTAGCCTGGACAGGAAAAGGGTGAAAGTTCCCAGTATTGATGTGGTTAAAAATGCTTATATACTCAATATAATGGGTTTGTTTTTTCTACAGTGCTTCGTATTTCAAATGTTGTAGCCTTGGAGGAGAGATCGTGGCAGAAGTTCAAGTTGCTAATATGAAAAAGAAGGGACACTGGGCAGAAATTTACAACCCCCCTCCCCCCAAAAAAAATTGACACAAGGAGTTATGCTATCTGGTTCATAGGAGTGCTGATGTCATTGAAGGACTCCACCTTCCGTCCACACTAGCACCAACAGTTGTTGAATCTCTGCCATTTTAATGTGGTGCCAAGACTACGACCCATTGAAACCAATACCCAGATTGGAACAGAGATTTATTGCCTGGCATATAAATAAAGATTACTGCAGAACAATAATGTAAAGGTTGATTATGGGTAAGGAGTGCTGCATTGTGCAGCGCAGTGGCTAACTGGTTAGCACTTTCAACTAGCAAGACTAGGGTCATCAGTTCAAATCCCAATCACAGCACTACATGCCTTAAGTTTGCATGTTCTCCCTGAGCCTGCATTGGAAACCAGCCCTCTGGTTCCCTCCCACACTCCAAAGACATGCTGTTAGGTTAATTGGCTCCTGTCTAAATTGGCCTTAGTATGTGTATAAATGTGAGTTAGAGACCTTAGATTGTAAGCTCCTTGAGGGCTTGGGACTGCTGTAAACGTACAATATACTGTATATGTAAATCACTGCATAAATTGTCAGCCCTGTATAATTACCTATGATAAAATAAATAAAATGATATAAGAAAAGAAAATTGTCATGAATTCTAAGCCTGTTTTGATTATCAGTTATAGTTCTGCATACTTCTGTTGCTCCTTTCCCTTGTGTAAACAGGTAAAGACACATAATGTATGGCACTGTGATCATGTGTTTTTCATTCATAATGTATGATGCAATGCATCACAAAGTTGTGGTGTTTCATTGTTTTCACAGCTTAAAAAAGATTGAGAATCATTGTCCTATCACAGGATGGAAGCTTCAAAGGGTGGGGATGAAACAAAGGACAGTGTTGTGGGGGTTCATTTATTACTAATAGGGTCTATAAATGATATAAACTTTGACGTGTGTTCTGTCTTTCTTGTCCAACAGCAGCTCTCTTCTTTCCTGAACAACCCTGTCATGCACAAAAATAATCCTATGAGCATGTTGTAGCCAGGTGCTGGGCAACAATAACACGGAGAAGGAGACATTGCTCTTTATTTGCCTCTCTCCATTATGATATTAATGTTATGCTGCACCATCCCCCTTCGACCAGCAGAGGAGAGCTAAAGCTAAGCAAGCCCATAGACTTCTATGCAGAGCACTGAAAATTCTGGAAGTTGTAGTTTGAGATGGCAGAGAGGATTTTTATTAAACTGCTCAGGAAAGTTCTTCCTCTTAGTACCAAGGAAGTTAGAGGGAGAGCACCTCTGTCCGGATATTTTCCTTCCAGCTGGAGACCATACCAGAAGGGATCTGAAACTGGGTGTGAGGATACCCGGGGGCAGCACAGCACCACCCAGATCGCAGCACCTGCATTGCTGCAGCAGGGAAACTGGAGCGTCCATGCAGCTTCTGCTTCCCACTATTGATTACCTGAGACTTTTAAGCAGAGACTGAGGGGGCTCCCCTTCTACAACAAGAGGTCGCCACAGCATCCTGCAGACCTTTTTCTTAGTTTCTGTTATAACATTTTCCAAAAAAGTAATTTTTCTTCTTTACTGATGAGGCAAGGGCATAACTGGTTGACCGCACTGTAGCCGTCTTTTGGGTGGTTAAAAAATTTAATTTTTTGCTTTTACAAACACTTTAAAGTATACACAGACTAGTCCCAATCTCCTGAACATAGCCACGCAGATTTGGCCATCCCTCCTGATAACTGGATCACAGGCGCAAGGGAAGAAGGTGACCTGGTCTGATGAATTCAAGAATGGTTTGAGGAACACAACAACAAGTTTAAGGTGTTTACTTGGCCTTGGAAATTTTTCAGATCTCAATCAAGTCGAGCATCTCTGGGATGTGCTGGAAAAACAAATCTGATCCACTGAGGACCCACCTTGCAAGGATCTGCTACTGGCAGCTTGGTGCCAGATACCTACCGCAGCATACCTTCAGAGGTCTAGTTGAGTCCATTCCTTGAAGGGATATGGTGGGTGGTCATTAAATTATGGTTCATACTGGTGTATATTCTACAGAGCATGAATGGGAGCATACTTGACAGCTATTTCTAACTAAAAGAGTCTGAGCTGATGTTTCATTGGAGCAGGAATTGAAAGGTAATTTCTACAACAAGAACACAGAAAGCAACAAAAACATTTTTTTTTTTTTGTAGAATAATGAAGGGTTTAGACCTCTATCAGGTTTTAATTTAATATGGCCCTGGTAGGAAGATTTTCCTTGATTCCCATTTCTGTGAGACCATCTCTGGGGACTCGGAGTATGGGCCGCTTCACACTGCTGCAAATTCTATTGCGAATTTGAGCTGTCGCGGTCGCTCAAATTCGCAAGTCATTTAAATAACATAGTTTTCCATTAGTGCCGTTCACATCAATGCGTTGCGAATCTAAGCTGCATACAAAAAGGGTCCTGTGTGAGTTTGATCCGTGTGCGATGTGAATTCAATGCAATATTTGCTGTAGATTCGCCAGAACACAAAGAATTCGCAATGAAAATTTGCAACGCAATCGGATCAAATTGTGCAAAATACGCACCGCAGTAGTGTGAACTGGCCCTAAGGGGAAATCTTCCCACATGGGACATAGACAACAAAAAATAGAGTTGTGATAATTATGCCTCTACATCAAGAGCTGATTGTAATGCAGCATTGTAAATATCATGAAACATTGTACAGTATCATTGTAAGTGTTTACAAAATCACTAAAGTGCAGCGGTTCTATTGATGCTTAGCAGAAATTACCTTGTTCTGTTTTATATCTGTTCCTGCAATAGCTTGTATTAACAAAAGATAAAATATTCATCTGGGTATATGAGCCAAGCGCTGCCTGTCCTTGAATTGATACTCATTTAAGTGCAATTTTGTATTTCAGCAATTTCGTGAGGGTGAATCACATTGTACAATTTTATCTGGAAACGAATTTGAGGTCACGCAAGGCAATTTTTAAGGACAGTTGTCTAATATATAGCTGGTTGTTGCATACTTTAAAAACAATCCGTTATGTGGCCTTTCTATTTCTACTGAAGCTTCAGACATTTTCTCAGAATCAGCTATTTAATTCCAGGTTAGAGAGCTGGTAATACGTGATGTTTTATACCTGAATCCATATCATGGTAAACAAAATGTAGAACACAAATAAGCACTAACTAAAACTGCCTCAACCCTTCAAGAACTTTAAAACTACCACTGGTTTCTGATAAAATAAACTTTTTTCCTGTCTATAACATCGATGATATTCAGTAAGACATGAAAAATTATATTAAACTGGTTTGCAAGTACTAGGGTTCAGTAATCATTTTGAGCCTTTACTGATTTTTTCTGTGAGAAACAGTGGTGTATTTGTATTTGTGCTGCCCTAGGCCTGACTAAACGTGTGCACCCCCTAATTTATGACCCACCCCTTCCTGTCAAGGCCATACTCCTTTCTGTTTAAGACCCATCCGGTCATCTGTAAACCACACCCCTTCCTCTTTAGGCTCCACCTTTTCCTCTAAGAGCCCCGCCTCTTCCTCTCTGTAAATTAAAAGTGGGTACCAAGTGCCTACTTGTAAGCTCCTTGAGAGCAGGGACTGATGTGAATGTACAATGCATGCCTCAAAATTTCAAGTCCTAAGCCACTACCCAGGCCTTAAGAATTATTCACCACCACTTGCCCCACCCAACCCCTTCCCCGCCCCTAAACACACTCTCGTAAATTATCTCAGGAGACGACACTGTAAGGCCCATTTCACACGGGGTTGATCCGCTTTGACGGACACCGCTAGCTCAGCAGGGATCGCTCCGTTGATCCCGCTGAGCAGGCGGATGACAGGTCCATCTCTGCTCACTGTGCTGAGACGGACCTGTCAGAGCCCCACTGTTCTCTATCGGGAGATCGGATGTCACCTGGTGCGGTAAAACATGATGTCACACCCCCCCCTTATTCCCTGGGATCAGTAATGCATAATGGCCAACAGGCCCTCTTACCAGACCCAGCAAAACAGCAGCAGTGATCCCTCCGGCTGGATGTTCGCTCACCCTGTGTGTAGCGCTCTCTAGGGTGGTGCTGGGCAAAGTGGTGCTCTCTCTGGTGGTGATAGGCAGTGTGGCGCTCTCTCTGGTCAATGTGGGCAGTGTGGCGCTCTCTCTGGTCATGCTGGGCAGTGTGGCACTCTCTCTGGTGGGGCTGTGCAGCGTGGCATTCTCTCTGGTCATGCTGGGCACCGTGGCACTCTCTCTGGTGGTGCTGTGCAGTGTGGCGTTCTCTCTGGTCGTGCTGGGCAGCGTGGCGTTCTCTCTGGTGGTGCTGGGTAGCGTGGCTCTTTCTCTGGTGGTAAGGGGCAGTGTGGCGCTCTCTGGTGCTGCTGGGCACCGTGGCACTCTCTCTGGCTTGCTGCAGCACAGTCCTCTCTTTCGTTTTCCTGCCTCCTGTAACTGGCTGCTGCTGCTACAGTGTAGAACTCACTAACTGTTCCTGGGATCTCTCTCTCTTCCCCCAGCAGAGTGCATGCTGGGGGGGGGTAAACGGTGCCCTCTGGAGAACATTCTTCTGGGACTACATGTCCCATGATGCCCCCTTGTCTCTTTTGATTGGCCTCTGCTGTGGCCAGTGGGGAGGGGGAAAAAAATGGGCAGGAAGCTGGGTGTGGAATCTGAAAACAGAGCCCTCTATCTTATCCTGCATGGCTGACAGGAAAGGGGGGGTGAGCGGGGGAACCTTCAGACAGTCCGCCTCTCCCCTGTCACAGTGCCAGTACCTGTCTTCAGCTGAGAAGCAGCGCGCTGTCACTGCTTCACAGCTGGGAAGGGGCTCAACAGCACCCATCACTACAACTGCTTCCTGGAGGGTGTCACCGGGTGCGTTCCTCCGCCCACCCCCATAGAGAAGCCGCTGCCTGGGGGTTCCCCATGTCCTCCTCGCTCTCCACCTCTGGACACAGACAGACCCTGCCCTGGGGAGGAGTTGAAACGTGTAAGGATGCCAGTGGAGGACAGTAGGCGGAGCATTAAGCTCCCCCTCCGTCAGTTGCATAGCCATTTACCGGCCGCTCTGTGGGGGCGCTAGTTCTCCCCCCACCTGGGCAAGTACGCTCCATATACTCATAATGCCCATAACAAGTGCCGCGCTATAGCAAGCAGCCGGGGACTGTATATGTGCGGGAGGCAGCCGTGTGAGGCAGGACTTGGGAGGACGGGTTGGGGTTTTTTTTTTATTCATGCAGGGGGGCAGCTTTTTTGCCACCCCCCCGCAAAGTGCCGCCCTAGGCCTGGGCCTTGTTGGCTTAGGCCAAGAGACAGCACTGGTGAGAAGGTATATTTTCTAAATGCTAACAACTTAAAAGCTCAATATTTTTTATCTTAATGCATTCTCTGCATTAAGACTTGTATTCTTTTCTGCCCTTTTTCTGCCGCTAATCACAGCAATGCTGGTATGAACCTTCCTGCCATCCACTACTTTATTGTACTGTATTTCTATGCGTTTCACATGCTGATTATGTGTACTTTCTCTGTTTTCTTGACATTGACATTTCACCGCACCCTGTTTTGTTAACCACATGCGGACCGCCCCATGCAGGTATACTGCAGCAGGGTAGCCACTCTGTGCCAGATCACATCCCTGGTACCTGATCTGGCACTTCTGAGTCTGCGGCACCCACAAGCTGCCGGCAACCTGCTCCCGCTGTGATTGAACCGGGACCAGACTATCGTTCCATTGATCAGCAGAGCGGTGGTCTGCCTGTGTAAACAAGGCAGGTTGCCATTCTTTCAGAAGGGAAGACAGAGATCCTGTGTTTCTGCTAAATCACATTGTACAATTTTATCTGGAAACAAATTTGAGGTCACGCAAGGCAATTTTTAAGGACAGTTGTCTAATATATAGTTACTGGTTGTTGCATACTTTAAAAACAATCCGTTATGTGGCCTTTCTATTTCTACTGAAACTTCAGACATTTTCTCAGAATCAGCTATTTAATTCCAGGTTAGAGAGCTGGTAATACGTGATGTTTTATACCTGAATCCATATCATGGTAAACAAAATGTAGAACACAAATAAGCAAACTAAAACTGCCTCAATCCTTCAAGAACTTTAAAACTACCACTGGTTTCTGATAAAATAAACTTTTTTCCTGTCTATAACATCGATGATATTCAGTAAGACATGAAAAATTATATTAAACTGGTTTGCAAGTATTAGGGCTCAGTAATCATTTTGAGCCTTTACTGAATTTTGCTGTGAGAAGCAGTGGTGTAATTAAGTTTTGTGCTGTCCTAGGCCTGACTCAACTTGTGCACCCTCTAATTTAAATATGACCCACCCCTTCCTGTCAAGGCCATACCCCTTTCTGTTTAAGACTCATCCGGTCATCTGTAAACCACACCCATTCCTCTTTAGGCTCCACCTTTTCCTCTTAGAGCTCCGCCTCTTCCTCTCTGTAAATTAAAAGTGGGTACCAAGTGCCTACTTGTAAGCTCCTTGAGGGCAGGGACTGATGTGAATGTACAATGCAGGCCTCAAAATTTCAAGTCCTAAGCTACTACCCAGGCCTTAAGAGTTACTCACCACCACATGCCCCAGCCAACCCCTACCCCGCCCCTAAACACACTCTCGTAAATGATCTCAGGTGTCACACCCCCCCCCCCTCAGTCCCTGGGGTCAGTAATGCATAATGGCCAACAGGCTCTATTACCAGACCCAGCAAAACAGCAGCAGTGATCCCTCCGGCTGGATGTTCGCTCACGATATGTGTAGCGCTCTCTAGGGTGGTGCTGGGCAACGTGGTGCTCTCTCTGGTGGTGATGGGCAGTGTGGCGCTCTCTCTGGTGGTGCTGGGCAGTGTGGCACTCTCTCTGGTGGTGCTGGGCAGTGTAGTGCTCTCCCTGGTGTGATGGGCAGCATGGTGCTCTCTTTTTTTTTTAAAGCGGTGTTCCAGCCAAATTTTTTTTTTAAAAGTCAGCAGCTGCAAACATTGTAGCTGCTGACTTTTAATAAGGACACTTACCTGTCCAGGGAGCCCATGATGTCGGACCCCCCGAGGCTGATCCATCCATCAGATCAGGTGCAGTCACCGCCATTCCATTCTGGAAAACGGCAGTGGAGCCTTGCGCTTTCACGGCCGGTTTCCGACTGCGTATGTGCAAGTCGTGCGACGCTTTGTGAATGGCCAGCTTGTCTTCTGGGATACACACAGGTCCCAGAAGACAATGGGGGGGGGGGCTCACCGCAGAAAAGGATGTGACGTCCTCGGCCGCGGCCCAGCCCTAGCCAAAAAGTAGGGGTGGAGAGGTAGTCTTTCTTTTAAGACGACCTCTCAAAATTGGATGGAACTCCGCTTTAAGAGAAAAAATGAACATTGCAGTGGCATGCAACTACAGCAGCCCTTTGGAATTATGACCCAGATCAGGACAAAGATGTAGTGCCTGGTATATAAATAATAGAAAAATGCAGATCCGAGCTGTATTTTTTTACAGTGTTTGACCAGTGTAGCAGGTGGGTGCTTGAAATGAGTGCAATGGATGGGGTTGTGCAAAGGTAGGCAGTGGAGATGTACCTCTTCCCTGGTGTGTGCATATAACACATGTGCAATTGCTTTAATGCACATGCATGCATAAGGTTCCAGTAAAGCCTGTTTAACCTTTCTGCCTAGGGGCCGGAATAAAGGCTTTGATTTTTTTCTGTGACTGTTACGAGGTGAATTGCAGGATTTTCTCATATGATACATTTATTTCTTATGTCTTTGGTATATTTTTTCTGATCATATTTGGTTGCTGTGGGTTACTGTTAGATTTAAATGTAAGTTCACTCTGAATGATAATTGTTATTTTGTCATCTTGAACTCTGCGAGGCTCTGAAACTTTATATTTCACCAATATATGTGTAATGCCGCGTACACACGACCGGACTTTACGGCATACTTGGTCCGGCGGTCCGGAGTCCGTCGGACAATTCGATCATGTGTGGGCTCAAGCGGACTTTTTTCCCCAAAAGTTCGACGGACCTAGAAATGAAACATGTTTCAAATCTTTTTGACGGACTCGAGTCCGGTCAAAAAGTCCGCTCGTCTGTATGCTAGTCCGACGGACAAAAACCGACCCTAGGCCAGCTATTGGCTACTGGCTATGAACTTCCTTGTTTTAGTCCGGTCGTACGTCATCACGTACGAATCCGTCGGACTTTGATTGATCATGTGTAGGCAAGTCCGTTCATTCGGAAAGTCCGTCGTAAAGTCCACCGGACAAAGTCTGCCGTAAAGTCCGCTCGTGTGTACGCGGCATAAGAATAGTGATGCTGCTCTGGTGATTGTGCTGTAATTTAAAGGGAAAGGACATTGATTGGGGTAAGGATTGCTACAAAGATTTAAAAAAAAAAGTTTGCCTCGATTTTCACTTTTCATTTGAGGTCTTTTTAGATTTAGTGGCAGCCTCCCAGTATGATCATGGGCGTAGTGTGAAGGGGTGCAGGAGTCGCCATAGCGACCCTTTGTTCAGCTTCAGGGGCCCCAACTCCCTGCTGTGTGTTGTCATTTTACATGCTGCATTTTGCAATCACAAAGTCCTGGAACCAGAATCTAGGTCGGATCCACCTTGTGTCACACAGAGTCCGTGCCGAGCTTTGTAATCCACTCCAGAGCTTCTAGTTTGCCTTCTCCCCAGACCACACCCCTCCGCCGCTCTCATTGGTTGGAGAAGAGAAGTCTGAATGTGTGTGAGTTCCCTCGGAAGATCCAGGACAGGGACATGTGATGCTTGTTGCTGCCAGCCTGGAAGCGTGACAAGGACAGGGGGACCGTCAGTGAGCTGCCACACAGACACAGATTGAAGACAGGAGGAGAGAGGCGCCTGAGAGCCGCAACAGGACTTCAGTACCTCAGGTAGGACATGCACATTGCTGTGTGAGGAGTGTTCTCTCGTGTCAGGCACACTGACTCCGCCCCCCACAGCATCGGGCCTACCAACACTCACACAGTCAGAAAAGTTATGTGAGAGATCTCTTAACCGCCTCCTGAGGGGCCCCTGATTTGTTTGTGTCAATTTGAGCAGCATCAGGGCTGGGGGGGACATATTGTCAGGATGGTGGGGAAAGGAGGGGTCCTTGTCATTGCATTGGAGGACTTCCCTGGCACTACATAGTGCTCACTGATCTCCCTGTCACTACATAGCACTCACTGACCTCCTTGTCACTACATAGCGCTCACTGCTCTCTGTCACTACATAGCGCTCACTGATCTCTCTGTCACTACATACCGCTCACTGATCTCTGTCACTACATACCGCTCACTGATCTCTGTCACTACATACCGCTCACTGATCTCTCTGTCACTACATAGCGCTCACTGATCTCTGTCACTACATACCGCTCACTGATCTCTCTGTCACTACATAGCGCTCACTTACCTCCCTGTAACTACATACCGCTCACTGATCTCCCTGTCACTACATAGTGCTCACTGACCTCCCTGTCACTACATACCGCTCACTGATATCTCTGTCACTACATAGCGCTCACTGCTCTCTGTCACTACATAGCGCTCACTGATCACCCTGTCACTACATAGCACTCACTGACCTCTCTGTCACTACATAGCGCTTACTGACCTCCCTGTCACTACATAGCGCTTACTGACCTCCCTGTCACTACATAGCGCTCACTGACCTCCCTGTCACTACATACCGCTCACTGACCTACCTGTCACTACATAGAGCTCACTGATCTCTCTGTCACTACATAGGGCTCACTGACCTCCCTGTCACTACATAGCGCTCACTGACTTCTCTTTTACTACATACCATTCACTGACATCTCTGTCACTACATACCGCTCACTGACTTCTGTCACTACATACCACTCACTGATCTCCCTGTCACTACATAGGGCTCACTGACCTCCCTGTCACTACATACCCCTCACTGATCTCTCTGTCACTACATACCGCTCACTGACTTCTCTTTTACTACATAGCGCTCACTGATTTCTCTGTCACTACATAGAGCTCACTGCTCTCTATTACTACATACCGCTCACTGATCTCTCTGTCACTACATACCGCTCACTGATCTATCTGTCACTACATACCGCTCACTTACCTCCCTGTCACTACATAGCGCTCACTGATCTCCCTGTCACTAAATAGCGCTTACTGATCTCCCTGTCACTACATAGCGCTCACTGATCTCCCTGTCACTACATAGCGCTCACTGATCACCCTGTCACCACATACTGCTCACTGACCTCCCTGTCACTACATAGCGCTCACTGATCTCTCTGTCACTACATAGAGCTCACTGATCTCTCTGTCACTACATAGGGCTCACTGACCTCCCTGTCACTACATAGCGCTCACTGACTTCTCTTTTACTACATACCATTCACTGACATCTCTGTCACTACATACCGCTCACTGACTTCTGTCACTACATACCACTCACTGACCTCTCTGTCACTACATACCACTCACTGATCTCCCTGTCACTACATAGGGCTCACTGACCTCCCTGTCACTACATAGCGCTCACTGATCTCTCTGTCACTACATAGGGCTCACTGACCTCCCTGTCACTACATAGCGCTCACTGACTTCTCTTTTACTACATACCATTCACTGACATCTCTGTCACTACATACCGCTCACTGACTTCTGTCACTACATACCGCTCACTGACTTCTGTCACTACATACCGCTCACTGACTTCTGTCACTACATACCACTCACTGACCTCTCTGTCACTACATACCACTCACTGATCTCCCTGTCACTACATAGGGCTCACTGACCTCCCTGTCACTACATACCGCTCACTGATCTCTCTGTCACTACACACCGCTCACTGACTTCTCTTTTACTACATACCATTCACTGACCTCTCTGTCACTACATAACACTCACCATAGCTGTGCGCAGCCTCTTGCATTAGGGTGTGCACCCCAAAGCTCAAATACATATGCATGTGTATATGTACTGATGGTGTCAGTAGGGCAGTGGACAGTGTCATTATTTTTATTTTATTTTTAAATAAATTATTATATTTTGTAACAATTTTTTGGTGGATGAAATATCAGTGGTCTAAACAGGGGGAAAATGCACCGCACAAGGCGAGTAGGGTGTGCCCAGGCACACCTGGCACACCCTGTGCGCACACCTATGGCGCTCACTGACTTCTGTCACTACATACCACTCACTGATCTCTCTGTCACTACATAGCGCTTACTGACCTCCCTGTCACTACATACTGCTCACTAACTTCTCTGTCACTACATAGCGCTCACTGACCTCCCTGTCACTACATACCGCTCACTGACCTCCTTGTCACTACATACTGCTCACTGACCTCTCTGTCAAAACATAGCGCTCACTGACCTCCCTGTCACTATATAGGGCTCACTGATCTCTCTGTCACTACATACCGCTCACTGACGTCTCTTTTACTACAAACCATTTACTGACCTCCCTGTCACTACATAGCGCTCACTGATCTCCCTCTCACTACATAGCGCTCACTGACCTCCCTGTCACTACATACCACTCACTGATCTCCCTGTCACTACATAGCGCTCACTGCTCTCTGTCACTACATACCGCTCACTGACCTCTCTGTCACTGCATACCGCTCACTGATCTCTCTGTCACTACATAGAGCTCACTGCTCTCTCTTACTACATACCGCTCACTGATGTCTCTGTCACTACATAGCGCTCACTTACCTCCCTGTCATTACATACCGCTCACTGATCTCTCTGTCACTACATAGCGCTCACTGATCTCTTTGTCACTACATAGCACTCACTGCTCTCTCTTACTGCATAGTGCTCACTGATCTCTCTGTCACTACATAGCGCTCACTGATCTCTCTGTCACTACATACCGCTCACTGATCTCCCTGTCACTACATAGCGCTCACTGATATTACATAGCGCTCACTGCTCTCTCTCACTACATACCGCTCACTGATCTCTCTGTCACTACATACCGCTCACTAATCTCTCTGTCAGTACATAGCGCTCACTTACCTCCCTGTCACTACATAGCGCTCACTGATCTCTCTGTCACTACATAGCGCTCACTGATCTCCCTGTCACTACATAGCGCTCACTGATCTCTCTGTCACTACATACCGCTCACTGACTTCTCTTTTACTACATAGCGCTCACTGATTTCTCTGTCACTACATAGAGCTCACTGCTCTCTATTACTACATACCGCTCACTGATCTCTCTGTCACTACATACCGCTCACTGATCTATCTGTCACTACATACCGCTCACTTACCTCCCTGTCACTACATACCGCTCACTTACCTCCCTGTCACTACATAGCGCTCACTGATCTCCCTGTCACTAAATAGCGCTTACTGATCTCCCTGTCACTACATAGCGCTCACTGATCTCCCTGTCACTACATAGCGCTCACTGATCTCTCTGTCACTACATAGGGCTCACTGACCTCCCTGTCACTACATAGCGCTCACTGACTTCTCTTTTACTACATACCATTCACTGACATCTCTGTCACTACATACCGCTCACTGACTTCTGTCACTACATACCGCTCACTGACTTCTGTCACTACATACCACTCACTGACCTCTCTTCACTACATACCACTCACTGATCTCCCTGTCACTACATAGGGCTCACTGACCTCCCTGTCACTACATACCGCTCACTGATCTCTCTGTCACTACATACCGCTCACTGATCTCTCTGTCACTACATACCGCTCACTGACTTCTCTTTTACTACATACCATTCACTGACCTCTCTGTCACTACATAACACTCACCATAGCTGTGCGCAGCCTCTTGCATTAGGGTGTGCACCCCAAAGCTCAAATACATATGCATGTGTATATGTACTGATGGTGTCAGTAGGGCAGTGGACAGTGTCATTATTTTTATTTTATTTTTAAATAAATTATTATATTTTGTAGCAATTTTTTGGTGGATGAAATATCAGTGGTCTAAACAGGGGGAAAATGCACCGCACAAGGCGAGTAGGGTGTGCCCAGGCACACCTGGCACACCCTGTGCGCACACCTATGGCGCTCACTGACTTCTGTC
Organism: Aquarana catesbeiana; assembly: GCF_042186555.1. Classification (NCBI taxonomy): domain Eukaryota; kingdom Metazoa; phylum Chordata; class Amphibia; order Anura; family Ranidae; genus Aquarana; species Aquarana catesbeiana. The sequence continues at coordinate 135,344,361 of NC_133325.1, read as the reverse complement.
ACTACATACCACTCACTGATCTCTCTGTCACTACATAGCGCTCACTGACCTCCTTGTCACTACATACTGCTCACTGACCTCTCTGTCCAAACATAGCGCTCACTGACCTCCCTGTCACTACATAGGGCTCACTGATCTCTCTGTCACTACATACCGCTCACTGACTTCTCTTTTACTACAAACCATTTACTGACCTCCCTGTCACTACACAGCGCTCACTGCTCTCTGTCACTACATAGCGCTCACTGATCTCCCTGTCACTACATAGCGCTCACTGATCACCCTGTCACCACATAGCGCTCACTGACCTCTCTGTCACTACATAGCGCTCACTGACCTCTCTGTCACTACATAGCGCTCACTGATTTCCCTGTCACTACATACTGCTCACTGATCTCCCTGTCACTACATACTGCTCACTGATCTCCCTGTCACTACATACTGCTCACTGATCTCCCTGTCACTACATACCGCTCAATGACCTACCTGTCACTACATAGCGCTCACTGATCTCTCTGTCACTACATACCGCTCACTGATCTCTCTGTCACTACATATCGCTCACTGATCTCTCTGTCACTACATACCGCTCACTGATCTCTCTGTCACTACATACCGCTCACTGATCTCCCTGTCACTACATACCGCTCACTGATCTCCCTGTCACTACATACCGCTCACTGATCTCCCTGTCACTACATAGCGCTCACTGATCTCCCTGTCACTACATAGCGCTCACTGATCTCCCTGTCACTACATACCACTCACTGATCTCCCTGTCACTACATAGCGCTCACTGCTCTCTGTCACTACATACCGCTCACTGACCTCTCTGTCACTGCATACCGCTCACTGATCTCTCTGTCACTACATAGAGCTCACTGCTCTCTCTTACTACATACCGCTCACTGATGTCTCTGTCACTACATAGCGCTCACTTACCTCCCTGTCATTACATACCGCTCACTGATCTCTCTGTCACTACATAGCGCTCACTGATCTCTCTGTCACTACATAGCACTCACTGCTCTCTCTTACTGCATAGTGCTCACTGATCTCTCTGTCACTACATACCGCTCACTGACCTCCCTGTCACTACATAGCGCTCACTGATCTCTCTGTCATTACATAGCGCTCACTGCTCTCTCTCACTACATACCGCTCACTGATCTCTCTGTCACTACATACCGCTCACTGACTATCTGTCACTACATAGCGCTCACTGATCTCTCTGTCACTACATAGAGCTCACTGATCTCTCTGTCACTACATAGAGCTCACTGATCTCTCTGTCACTACATACCGCTCACTGATCTCTCTGTCACTACATACCGCTCACTGATCTCTCTGTCACTACATACCGCTTACTGATCTCCCTGTCACTACATAGTGCTCACTGATCTCTCTGTCACTACATAGAGCTCACTGCTCTCTCTTACTACATAGCGCTCACTGATCTCTCTGTCACTACATAGCGCTCACTTACCTCCCTGTCACTACATACTGCTCACTGATCTCCCTGTCACTACATACCGCTCACTGAGCTCTCTGTCTCTACATAGCGCTCACTGCTCTCTCTCACTACATACCACTCACTGATCTCTCTGTCACTACATAGCGCTCACTGATCTCTCTGTCACTACATAGCGCTCACTGATTTATCTGTCACTACATAGAGCTCACTGCTCTCTATTACTACATACCGCTCACTGATCTCTCTGTCACTACATAGCGCTCACTGATCTCTCTGTCACTACATAGCGCTCACTGATTTATCTGTCACTACATAGAGCTCACTGCTCTCTATTACTACATACCGCTCACTGATCTCTCTGTCACTACATACCGCTCACTGATCTCTCTGTCACTACATAGCGCTCACTGATCTCCCTGTCACTACATAGCGCTCACTGATCTCCCTGTCACTACATACCGCTCACTGACCTCTCTGTCACTACATACCACTCACTGACCTCTCTGTCACTACACAGCGCTCACTGCTCTCTGTCACTACATAGCGCTCACTGATCTCCCTGTCACTACATAGCGCTCACTGATCACCCTGTCACCACATAGCGCTCACTGACCTCTCTGTCACTACATAGCGCTCACTGACCTCTCTGTCACTACATAGCGCTCACTGATTTCCCTGTCACTACATACTGCTCACTGATCTCCCTGTCACTACATACCGCTCAATGACCTACCTGTCACTACATAGCGCTCACTGATCTCTCTGTCACTACATACCGCTTACTGATCTCTCTGTCACTACATAGCGCTCACTGATCTCCCTGTCACTACATAGCGCTCACTGATCTCCCTGTCACTACATAGCGCTCACTGACCTCTCTGTCACTACATACCACTCACTGACCTCTCTGTCACTACACTGCGCTCACTGCTCTCTGTCACTACATAGCGCTCACTGATCTCCCTGTCACTACATAGCGCTCACTGATCACCCTGTCACCACATAGCGCTCACTGACCTCTCTGTCACTACATAGCGCTCACTGACCTCTCTGTCACTACATAGCGCTCACTGATTTCCCTGTCACTACATACTGCTCACTGATCTCCCTGTCACTACATACTGCTCACTGATCTCCCTGTCACTACATACCACTCAATGACCTACCTGTCACTACATAGCGCTCACTGATCTCTCTGTCACTACATACCGCTCACTGATCTCTCTGTCACTACATATCGCTCACTGATCTCTCTGTCACTACATACCGCTCACTGATCTCTCTGTCACTACATACCGCTCACTGATCTCCCTGTCACTACATACCGCTCACTGATCTCCCTGTCACTACATACCGCTCACTGATCTCCCTGTCACTACATACCGCTCACTGATCTCCCTGTCACTACATAGCGCTCACTGATCTCTCTGTCATTACATACCGCTCACTGATCTCTCTGTCATTACATACCGCTCACTGATCTCTCTGTCACTACATACCGCTCACTGATCTCTCTGTCACTACATACCGCTCACTGATCTCTCTGTCACTACATACCGCTCACTGATCTCCCTGTCACTACATACCGCTCACTGATCTCCCTGTCACTACATACCGCTCACTGACTTCTCTTTTACTACATACCGTTCACTAATCTCTCTGTCACTACATAGCGCTCACTGATCTCTCTGTCACTACATAGCGCTCACTGATTTATCTGTCACTACATAGAGCTCACTGCTCTCTATTACTACATACCGCTCACTGATCTCTCTGTCACTACATACCGCTCACTGATCTCCCTGTCACTACATAGCGCTCACTGATCTCCCTGTCACTACATAGCGCTCACTGATCTCTCTGTCACTACATACCGCTCACTGACTTCTCTTTTACTACATACCATTCACTGATCTCTCTGTCACTACATAGCGCTCACTGATTTATCTGTCACTACATAGAGCTCACTGCTCTCTATTACTACATACCGCTCACTGATCTCTCTGTCACTACATACCGCTCACTGATCTCTCTGTCACTACATAGCGCTCACTGATCTCCCTGTCACTACATAGCGCTCACTGACCTCTCTGTCACTACATACCACTCACTGACCTCTCTGTCACTACACAGCGCTCACTGCTCTCTGTCACTACATAGCGCTCACTGATCTCCCTGTCACTACATAGCGCTCACTGATCACCCTGTCACCACATAGCGCTCACTGACCTCTCTGTCACTACATAGCGCTCACTGACCTCTCTGTCACTACATAGCGCTCACTGATTTCCCTGTCACTACATACTGCTCACTGATCTCCCTGTCACTACATACCGCTCAATGACCTACCTGTCACTACATAGCGCTCACTGATCTCTCTGTCACTACATACCGCTCACTGATCTCTCTGTCACTACATATCGCTCACTGATCTCTCTGTCACTACATACCGCTCACTGATCTCTTTGTCACTACATACCGCTCACTGATCTCCCTGTCACTACATACCGCTCACTGATCTCCCTGTCACTACATAGCGCTCACTGATCTCCCTGTCACTACATAGCGCTCACTGATCTCTCTGTCATTACATACCGCTCACTGATCTCTCTGTCACTACATACCGCTCACTGATCTCCCTGTCACTACATACCGCTCACTGATCTCCCTGTCACTACATACCGCTCACTGATCTCCCTGTCACTACATACCGCTCACTGATCTCCCTGTCACTACATACCGCTCACTGATCTCCCTGTCACTACATACCGCTCACTGATCTCCCTGTCACTACATACCGCTCACTGATCTCCCTGTCACTACATACCGCTCACTGATCTCCCTGTCACTACATACCGCTCACTGATCTCCCTGTCACTACATAGCGCTCACTGATCTCCCTGTCACTACATACCGCTCACTGATCTCCCTGTCACTACATACCGCTCACTGATCTCCCTGTCACTACATACCGCTCACTGATCTCCCTGTCACTACATACCGCTCACTGATCTCCCTGTCACTACATACCGCTCACTGATCTCCCTGTCACTACATACCGCTCACTGATCTCCCTGTCACTACATAGCGCTCACTGATCTCTCTGTCACTACATACCGCTCACTGACTTCTCTTTTACTACATACCATTCACTGACCTCTCTGTCACTACATAGCGCTCACTGACCTCCCTGTTACTACATACTGCTCACTGACCTCCCTGTCACTACATACCGCTCACTGACCTCCCTGTCACTACATACCGCTCACTGATCTCTATGTCACTACATACCGCTCACTGACCTCCCTGTCACTACATACCGCTCACTGACCTCTATGTCACTACATACCGCTCACTGACCTCCCTGTCACTACATACCGCTCACTGACCTCCCTGTCACTACATACCGCTCACTGACCTCCCTGTCACTACATACCGCCCACTGACCTCTCTGTCACTACATAGCGCTTAATGACCTCCCTGTCACTACACAGGGCTCACTGACCTATCTGTCACTACATAGCGCTCACTGACTTCTGCCACTACATACTGCTCACTGATCTCCCTGTTACTACATAGCGCTCACTGCTCTCTGTCACTACATACCGCTCACTGATCACCCTGTCACTACATACTGCTCACTGATCACCCTGTCACTACATACCGCTCACTGATCTCTCTGTCACTGCATAGTGCTCACTGCTCTCTATTGCTACATACCGCTCACTGATCTCTCTGTCACTACATACCGCTTACTAACTTTTTGCATTCCGGTGATTTTTGATCTCTTTCACATTGTTCAGGTAGATCTCCACCTCTCTAAGGTTGCATACCCCTGCACCAGGGCATTCAAAACATTGAACTGTCCACATTTTGACATACTTCCCCACTTCATTTGAATTAGCCTCTCAATATGTAAATAAAGTTTTGAAATAACTCTTTAGCCACTTGGAATATCTTGGCATGGTGGAAGTATTTTGGCGTGCAATGGAAGTTACGGGTGGGAGTGGGGGGGGGGTTGAGGGGGGGTGGTGGCAGTTCAACTTTTGCATCAGGGCCCACAAGCTTTAAACTATGCCCCTGAGTATGATCAAAGTTAAAGATGGCTTAAATGCCTTGATGGCGACCTCCCCGTTACAGACAGATCCTTTAGGGCCTGTGCACACTAGCATGCAGTGCAGGAAAGTTGCATTCCTGCACCGCATTTCAATCGCTCTACCCTTGTGATCTGCTGTGGAGGTCAGTGCAAAATGTATGACTCCCCAATGCAGCTCAAAAATGCAGTGCATTTGCTCACGCCGGCCCACACCGGATTGCATTGTACAAAAGTGCCATGTAGTGCGGTTGCCGTGCGTTTCAAAAAGTAGTGCATGTACTACTTTAAGTGTGGTGTGGTGTGATTTCAGCCCATTCAAAATAAATAAGGATGAAATCGCTCTGCACAGAACTGCATGTGACTCACACAGGAACCGCACAGTATTCCTGTGTGATTCACATGCAGTTGCTAGAGTTAAAGGGCCCTAAAGAATAACTAATGGTGGCCTTAGTCTCCTCAGCAGCAGCCTCCCAAAGGCAGAGAGATGCTTTAGGTGCCTCTATTGGTGACAGTACAGTACAGTAGCAGCATCCCAATAGGAACTGTTACTCAGTTCTTTAACCGCTTAAGGACCGCCCCATGTACATATACTGCAGCAGGGAGGCCCTTAAGCACGAAATCATGTACCTGTACGTGATTTTTTTTTCAGGTCTGGGGCTTGCGCCACCGGAGCCCTGCTCCCACTGTGATTGGACATAGCGGGAGCCAATCACCGGGTCCGGCGATCATTTCAAGTGAGGCAGAATGGCAGTCTGCCTATGTAAACAAGGCAGATTGTCGTTCTGCTAGTAAGGAAGACAGAGATCTTGTGTTTCTGCTAAGCAGGAACACGGATCTCTGTCTTCCTACAGTTAAACCATCCCCCAACACAGTAAGAAAGCACTCCCAGGGAACACATTTAACCCTTTGATCGCCCCTGATGTTAACCCCTTCCCTGCTAGTGTCATTAGTGCAATAACCGTGCATATTTTTTTTTTAGCACTGATCACTGTATTGGTGTCACTTGTCCCCCAAAAGTGTCACTTAGTGTGAGATTTGTCTGCTGCAATGTCACAGTCCCGCAAAAAAATCGCTGATTGCTGCCATTACTAGTAAAAAAATAAGTCCATAAATCTATCCCATTGGGATTTCTATTATCAAAAACATGTAGCAGAATACATATTGGCCCAAATTGATGAAGAAATTTGTTTTTTTACATTTTTTTTCTATTGGATGTGTTTTATAGCAGAAAGTTAAAAATATTGTGTTTTTTTCAAAATTGTCAGCCTTTTTTTGTTTATAGCGCAAAAAATAAAAACCGCAGAGGTGATCAAATACCACCAAAAGAAAGCTCTATTTGTGGGAAAAAAGGACATACATATTTTTTGGATACAGCGTCGCATGACCGCTCAATTGTCAGTTAAAGCGACGCAGTGCAGTATTGCAAAAATGGCCTGGTCATGAAAAGGGGTAAGCCTTTCAGAGCTCAATGGTATCTGTGATTGGAGCCTGAAGACCAAAGTCTGCATGCCATGTCCATTGGGCAGCAGCTATTCCTAGGCTCTCCTGGACATAATTCTGTATAACAGGCTCCTCTGAGGATGCTCCAAAAGGCAGCCTTCTCTTTAATTCTCCACGCTCTAGCACAGGGTAGCGTAGGTTCCTTAGGCCCATGGAAAGTACCTTATTTGTGGTGACATCCTCAGTTGGCAGCAGTCTGGAAGGGAAGACTGAATCCCTTCCTTGCTATATACACACATCCTCACCAGGCAGAGCCTGGCAAACAAGGGCGCTTCTAGAGGGTGTCTTAATTATCTATCCTCTTCCCTAGCTCACATCACTGGTATAAACCTCTCAATGATTGGTCAAGGCAGAATAAATGTTCACAACCCACAAAATCTTATCTCATCACCCTTTCTGCCTAAAAACAGTCCCTAGAAGCAGGCAGAAGCAAACAATCTCACATACCAATAGGTATAAACTGTGCGGTAATCATCTGAGCCTTGGCCAATGGATGACACCACACCAGTGTAGGAACTATGAGGCCTCATGCACACTGGACGTTTTTACAGCAGCTGTTTTTAGCAGTAGACGTTTTTTTCTACAGTCATTAAACTCTCCATCATGTTATCCTATGTGTCCATGCACACATAGGCTGCTATCAGCAGTTTTGGGCAGTAACATTTTTGAGCAGTAAAAAAAACAAAAAAAAACTAGTGGGTTCTGAGAGACGTTTTTCAGCTGTAAAAACGCTCAAACGCTGATAAACGCTAAAAAACATTGCTCACCAGAGTTTTTGGACGTTTTTTTATCCCATTGATTTTTTAAGCCTGAGTTCTGTTTGGGGGTGTCGTCTATTGAACAGTAGCCTGGGTTCACACTGGTGCCGGGTGAACAGCGTAAGCGACAAATGCACCACATTTACATGCGATGTCTGTGCAATGAGATTTGAGCCATAAATTTTGTATTACCTCCTCCAGTTGTCTCTGTCTGCGCACCATCCTTAATAAAAACAGTAGGCTAGCCTCATCAATTCTCTGCATCACAGGATCCATAACACAGCAAGAACAAACAAAATCGCTCCTGAACGATGCAGTGCATCCTCTGTCCTCTAGAACTCTCTCTTCTCTGAAAATGGTCACTAAACAATACACACAGGCTTTGCAGAGATGCATTGTGGGTAAATGGGAGTTACTAATAGCAGAGAGGTGGTTTCTAGCTAAAAAAAAAAAGCTGAAAAACGCTAATGCCAAAAAACGCTATTACAAAAACGTTGAAAAACTCACTGCAAAGCTACTGACGTTTTTATAACGTTATTTTAACGTCCAGTGTGCATGAGGCATGACACTGTGTCCTCAGTTTTGTTGGTTGAATGACAGCCAGCGTCATTAAATCCACTTCATCAGAGCCCAGGCTGTCATAGTTCCTACACTGGTGTGGTGTCATCCCATGGCCAAGGCTCAGTAGTGGCGGAAAAAACGTTCTGTAGGTAACAGATCTGGGCGGAAGCTGAGGATTGCAGCTTTTTTCTTCTTTAAGTGGGCTGCTATTATTTTTCTGTTGGGAGTTCTGCTTTAACCACTTCCCGCCCGACCTATAGCAGATTGACGGGCGGGAAGTGGTTCTGTTATCCTGATTGGGCGTCATATGACCATAGTTGCCAACATTGAAAAAAACATTTTAGGGACACCTTTTTGGCTGTAGGTGGAGTCTTGTTTTAATTAGGGAGCGGAGCATGCATTTGTGGGCGTGACAAAGGGGAAAAGCAAAAATGCGGCGCGTGGAGCGCGCTGCGGCCAAAAATGGGCGTGGTTTATGCGGAATATTGTGCGTGTCTTAAATGGGCGTGGCTTAAAGGGGTGTGTTTAGAGTCTGAGATAAGGGATGGAGAGGGAAAGGGGGAGAGAGGAATGAAGGGACAGCAGCCCCAGATCCTACATAACAATACAAATATGTGTATTCTAGAAAGTTTAACAGCAGATAAAGATACTCCAAACACCTGGTGTTAGGGCTTCATTCATCCCGGCACCATGATTGTTATGGTGTCAGGATGATTGAAGCGCATTATTTCTATTATTACATTGTAATATAAAATTAAATCATTCAACTCACCATAATGCCGAATCAGTGGGATCCCTGAGCGTGTCATCTGCCACGTCGCCTGCCACCAGCAGAGTCCATCCTTGCATCAGGTGCCACCAGCAGAGTCCGTCCTTGCATCAGGTGCCACGAGCAGAGTCTGTCCTTGCATCAGGTGTCCCCAGCAGAGTCTGTCAATCGTATCAGGTGCCCCCGGCAGAGTCCCTCCTTGCATCAGGTGCCCCCAGCAGAGTCCATCCTTGTATCAGGTGCCCCCAGCAGAGTCAGTATAGACACCCTCCATCAGTGCAGACCCCCATCCATCAGTGCAGACCCCCTCAGTGCAGACCCCCCTCCATCAATGCAGACCCCCTTCCATCAGTGCAGACCCCCTCAGTGCAGACCCCTCTCCATCAATGCAGACCCCCTCAGTGCAGATCCCCCTCCATCAATGCAGACCCCCCTCCATCAGTGCAGACCCCCTCAAAGCAGACCCCCCTCCATCAATGCAGACCCCCTCAGTGCAGATCCCCCTCCATCAATGCAGACCCCCCTCCATCAGTGCAGACCCCCTCAAAGCAGACCCCCCTCCATCAGTGCAAACGCCCTCAGCAGACCCCCCTCCATCAGTGCAGACTCATCAGAGCAGACCCCCCTCCATCAGTGCAGACCCCCCTCCATCAGTGCCGACCCCCTCAGAGCAGACACCCTCAGAGCAGACCCCACTCCATCAGTGCAGACCCCCTCAGAGCACACCCCCCTCCATCAGTGCAGACCCACTCAGAGCAGACCCCCCTCCATCAGTGCAGACGCCCTCAGCAGACCCCCCTCCATCAGTGCAGACTCATCAGAGCAGACCCCCCTCCATCAGTGCAGACCCCCTCCATCAGTGCAGATGCCCTCAGCAGACCCCCCTCCATCAGTGCAGACGCCCTCAGCAGACCCCCCTCCATCAGTGCAGACCCCCTCCATCAGTGCAGACCCCCCTCCATCAGTGCAGATGCCCTCAGCAGACCCCCCTCCATCAGTGCAGACCCCCCTCCATCAGTGCAGACCCCCTCCATCAGTGCAGATGCCCTCAGCAGACCCCCCTCCATCAATGCAGACCCCCCTCCATCAGTGCAGACCCCCTCAAAGCAGACCCCCCTCCATCAGTGCAGACCCCCTCAAAGCAGACCCCCCTCCATCAGTGCAAACGCCCTCAGCAGACCCCCCTCCATCAGTGCAGACTCATCAGAGCAGACCCCCCTCCATCAGTGCAGACCCCCCTCCATCAGTGCAGACCCCCCTCCATCAGTGTCGACCCCCTCAGAGCAGACACCCTCAGAGCAGACCCCACTCCATCAGTGCAGACCCCCTCAGAGCACACCCCCCTCCATCAGTGCAGACCCACTCAGAGCAGACCCCCCTCCATCAGTGCAGACGCCCTCAGCAGACCCCCCTCCATCAGTGCAGACTCATCAGAGCAGACCCCCCTCCATCAGTGCAGACCCCCTCCATCAGTGCAGATGCCCTCAGCAGACCCCCCTCCATCAGTGCAGACACCCTCAGCAGACCCCCCTCCATCAGTGCAGACCCCCTCCATCAGTGCAGACCCCCTCCATCAGTGCAGACCCCCCTCCATCAGTGCAGATGCCCTCAGCAGACCCCCCTCCATCAGTGCAGACCCCCCTCCATCAGTGCAGACCCCCTCCATCAGTGCAGATGCCCTCAGCAGACCCCCCTCCATCAGTGCAGACCCCCCTCCATCAGTGCAGACGCCCTCAGCAGACCCCCCTCCATCAGTGCAGACCCCCTCAGTGCAGACCCCCTCCATCAGTGCAGATGCCCTCAGCAGACCCCCATCCATCAGTGCAGACGCCCTCAGCAGACCCCCCTCCATCAGTGCAGACCCCCCTCCATCAGTGCAGACGCCCTCAGCAGACCCCCCTCCATCAGTGCAGACCCCCTCAGTGCAGATCCCCTCCATCAGTGCAGATCCCCTCCATCAGTGCAGATCCCCTCCATCAGTGCAGACCCCCCCTCCATCAGTGCAGACCCCCCTCCATCAGTGCACACCCCCTCAGAGCAGACCCTCCTCCATCAGTGCAGATCCCCTCAGTGCAGACCCCCTCAGAGCAGACACCCCTCCATCAGTGCAGACCCCCTCAGAGCAGACCCCACTCCATCAGTGCAGACCCCCCTCCATCAGTGCAGACCCCCTCAGAGCACACCCCCTTCCATCAGTGCAGACCCACTCAGAGCAGACCCCCCTTCATCAGTGCAGACGCCCTCAGCAGACCCCCCTCCATCAGTGCAGACTCATCAGAGCAGACCCCCCTCCGTCAGTGCAGACCCCCTCCATCAGTGCAGATGCCCTCAGCAGACCCCCCTCCATCAGTGCAGACGCCCTCAGCAGACCCCCCCTCCATCAGAGCAGATCCCCCTCCATCAGTGCAGACCCCCTCCATCAGTGCAGACCCCCTCCATCAGTCCGGACCCCTTCCATCAGTGCAGACCCCCCTCCATCAGTGCAGATGCACTCAGCAGACCCCCCCTCCATCAGTGCAGACCTCCTCCATCAGTGCAGATGGCCTCAGCAGACCCCCCTCCATCAGTGCAGACCCCCTCAGAGCAGACCCCCCTCCATCAGTGCAGACCCCCCTCCATCAGTGCAGACCCCCTCAGTGCAGACCCCCCTCCATCAATGCAGACGCCCTCAGTGCAGACCCCCCTCCATCAGTGCAGACCCCCTCAGTGCAGACCCCCCTCCATCAATGCAGACGCCCTCAGTGCAGACCCCCCTCCATCAGTGCAGACCCCCTCAGAGCAGACCCCCCTCCATCAGTGCAGACCCCCCTCCATCAGTGCAGACCCCCTCCATCAGTGCAGACCCCCCTCCAGTGCAGACGCCCTTAGCAGACCCCCCTCCATCAGTGCAGACCCCCTCAGAGCAGATCCCCCTCAGTGCAGACCCCCCCAGCAGACCCCCCTCCATCAGTGCAGACCCACTCAGCAGACCCTCCTCCATCAGTGCAGACCCCCTCAGAGCAGACCCCCCTCCATCAGTGCAGACCCCCTCAGAGCAGACCCCCCTCCATCAGTGCAGACCCCCTCCATCAGTGCAGACCCCCCTCCATCAGTGCAGACCCCCTCAGAGCAGATCCCCCTCAGTGCAGACCCCCTCAGCAGACCCCCCTCCATCAGTGCAGACCCACTCAGCAGACCCCCCTCCATCAGTGCAGATGCCCTCAGCAGACCCCCCTCAGTGCAGACCCTCCCCTCCCATAACACCCCCCAGGCCCCAGCAGTGAGCACATGTCCATTACAGCGGCCACTGGCGCCGTGTTTTCAGTGGAGAGGGGAAGGTCCGATCTGTGCGAGAGGAGAAGCCGATTCATTGGCTGCACAGATCGAGCTCCCTTCCTCTCTCCACTGAACACAAGAGGGAGCGATCTAGCGGCACCGGCGGCCATTTTCCTGAAGCCAGCTTCCAAAAAATGTAAATTGCAAAGATTCACAATTTTCCCTGGGCAAATCCCGATTTGGGACAGCCTCCGATCAGGACGAGGGTCCCAAAATCGGGATTGTCCCGGGAAAATCGGGACTGTTGGCAACTATGCATATGACGTCCAGCAGGATAACATGTCGGCGTGTGTCCACGAGTGCGGCGTGACTGACACGCTGCATCTCCCATCGTGATAAGAAGCCTCTGTCAGAGGCTTCTTACCACGTGATCAGCTGTGACCAATCACAGCTGATCATCGCGTGAACCAGGAAGTGCCGGTAAACGGCATTACTTGGTTCGCGCTGACAGGGAGAGCCGATCACCCTGTCAGAGGGGGGGTCTGTGCTGATTAGGGATGAGCCGAACACCCCCCCCCCCCCCCCGGTTCGGTTCGCACTAGAACCTGCGAACGGACCGAAAATTTGCACGAATGTTAGAACCCCATTGAAGTCTATGGGACTCGAACGTTCAAAATCAAAAGTGCTCATTTTAAAGGCTAATTTGCATGGTATTGTCCTAAAAAGGGTTTGGGGACCCGGGTCCTGCCCCAGGGGACATGTATCAATGCAAAAAAAAGTTTTAAAAACGTCAGTTTTTTCGGGAGCAGTGATTTTAATGATGCTTAAAGTGAAAAAAAAAAAAGTGAAATATTCCTTTAAATATCGTACCTGGGGCGTGTCTATAGTATGCCTGTAAAGTGGCGCATGTTTCCCATGCTTAGAACAGTCCCTGCACAAAATGACATTTTTAAAGTAATAAAAGTCATTTAAAACTGCTTACGGCTTTAATATAATGTCCGGTCCCGGTAATATGGATGAAAATCAGTGAGACAAATGGCATGGGCACCCCCCCCAGTCCATTACCAGGCCCTTTGGGTCTTGTATGGATATTAAGGGGAACCCCGCACCCAAATTAAAAAAAGGAAAGGCGTGGGGCCACCAGGACCTATATACTCTGAACAGCAGTATACAGGCGGTACAAACAAGACAGGGACTGTAGGTTTGTTGTTAAGTAGAATCTGTTTGTAATTTTGAACTGGTACATTTTTAAAGTGTAGCTCCAGCCAAAAAATCTATTTTTAAGCTTTTTGGAAAACATAGGGAAGGGTTATCACCCCTGTGACATTTGTTTTGGTGTCTGTGCTCCATTCAGAAGATTTTACCTCACTTTCTTTCCCAATGACAAATGTTTTTTGACAATTTGGGGTTTTTAATGACACAAGGATTGGTGATAAAGCATCGGTGGAAAGGAGACACGTTTTTCCCATATTAACTCTTACAGGAGAGAATTTCCCTTCCTAGGGGTAGATTTCATCTCACTTCATGTTGCCTCCTTCCGTTTGCAAGTAGGAGTTGTTTGTAAGTTGGATGTTTGAAAGTAGGGGCCTTCCCTATATACTCTGCAGAAATTGGGGCCTTAGGTGTTGGTGTTGCCACAACACTTTAAGCCCTCACAGTTACTCTTGGTGGGCGCAGGAACGGGCCCTGCTGTGAAATATTAGATCAAGAATTGTAATTACATGTCCCTGTTGAACAGGGGCAGAAAAATTGGGCCTTAGGCACTGGTGCCACAACACTGCAGCCCCTCACAGATACTCTAGTTGGAGCGCAGGAATGAGCCCTCCTGCAAAATATTGCATCAAAAATTGTAATTACATTCCCCTGTTAAACAGGGGCAGAAAAATTGGGCCTTAGGCACTGGTGCCACAACACTGCAACCCCTCACAGATACTCTAGTTGGAGCACAGGAACTAGCCCTGCTGCAAAGTATTGCATCAAAAATTGCAATTACACGCCCTTGTTAAACAGGGGCTGAAAAATTGGGCCTTAGCCACTGGTGGCGGCGTCCAGAACCAAAAATATTCTTACAAGCTATCAACATGATCATTGAGGAGGAAGAGGATAGTCACTCAGCATATCAGGATAGTCACTCAGCATCAGCATAGGCAGTCTTGAAGGGATCTGACATTTCAAAAAAAATTATTCGGTTACATCAGCATCAGGTGTTTGGTAGCTGGTGGTGATGCAAGACTGATTCATTTTTATGAAGGTCAGTCGATCAACCGAGTTGGTGGACAGGCGTACCCTGTGATCGGTTACAAAACCTCCAGCAGCACTGAATGTGCGTTCCGAAATAACGCTGGATGCAGGACAGGCCAGTAGCTCAATTGTATACTGTGCAAGCTCTGGCCAGTGATCCATCCTCAAGACCCAGTAACCCTGAGGATTTTCGTTGGGAAAGGTGTCCAAGTCAGATCTTGCCCCTAGGTATTCCTGCACCATGCAAAACAGACGCTGGCGATGGTTGCTGGAACCGATCATACCTTGGGCCTGCGGACTAAAAAATTGTCTGAACACATCGGTCAGATGGCCACCTTCTCCACCGCTCCTTCTTTGACTGACCAAAGCCTCAGCAACACGTTGTCCAGGAACAGGAGTTTGTAACCTCCCAGTCTCTGGGAACGCGTTGCACAGACCTTTCTGCAAGGCCTCCCGAAGATGTTTCATCCTCTGCTCCCTCTGCGACGGCAAGATAAGGTCTGCAACCTTACCCTTGTGAGGTGGATCAAGGAGGGTTGCCAGCCAGTATTGATCTGTCTCTTTGATACCATGAATATGAGGATCCTTCCGCAGGCTTTGCAGGATCAGGGAGGCCATGCAGCGTAGGTTTGCTGAGGCATTCGGTCCGGAGTCCTCTGGGTCACTAAGGACGACATGATCCGCAGCCACCTCCTCCCAGCCACGTACAAGTCCATGGGTTTCTTGGGACTGTAAATGATCCCTTAAAGACTGCTGCTGATGCTGAGTGCCAGGCTCCACCTCCATGCTGACACAATCCTCCTCTTCCTCCTCCTCGTCAGCCTCGTCCGCTTCCTGTGTGATCGGCGGGCACGCAAGAACACTGTCTGGATAAAGGGGGCCTTGAGAGCTAAGGAAGTCCTCCTCTTCCTGCCTCTGTTCTGCCTTAAGTGCCCTGTCCATTATTCCATGCAGCGTGTGCTCCAACAGGTGGAGAAGGGGGACAGTGTCACTGATACATGCACTGTCACTGCTCACCATCCTCGTGGCCTCCTCAAATGGTGACAGGACAGTGCATGCATCCCTGATCATGGCCCACTGGCATGGAGGATAAAAAACAAGCTGACCCTGTCCTGGTGCCATAGTCGCACAGGTACTCATTGATGGCCCTCTGCTGCGTGTGCAGCTGCTGCAGCATGGCCAACGTTGAGTTCCACCTGGTGGGCATGTCACAGATTAGGCGGTTCTTGGGCAGGTTAAATTCCTTTTAGAGGTCAGCCAGCCGAGCACTGGCATTATATGACCTGCGGAAATGCACACAGACTTTCCTGGCCTGCCTAAGGACATCCTGTAAGCCCGGGTACCTGCCCAAGAACCGCTGTACCACCAAGTTAAGGACGTGAGCCAAACAGGGCACATGGGTCGCTTGTCCCTGTCGGAGGGCGGAGAGGAGATTGGTGCCATTGTCGCAAACCACCATACCTGCCTTAAGCTGGCGTGGCGTCAACCACCTCTGAACCTGCCCCTGCAGAGCTGAGAGAATCTCTGCCCCAGTGTTTTCTCCTGTCCCCCAAGCACACCAGCTCAAGCACCGCAAGGCATCTGTTGGCCTGCATGCTTGCGTAGCCCCTTGAACGCCTACGGAGCACCGCTGGTTCCGAAGTCAAATCAGCACAGGAAGAGGCCACGGAGGAAGAAGAAGAGGAGGGGGTGGAGGAGAGAGGTGTGGCAGAATCACCACTAGTAGTATTTTGGAGGCGTGGTGGCAGAACAACCTCGAACATTACTGCACCCTGTCCTGCATCCTTCCCAGCTGCCAGAAGAGTCACCCAGTGCGCGGTGAAAGATAGGTAACGTCCCTGTCCATGCCTGCTGGACCATGAGTCAGTGGTAATATGCACCTTACCGCTGACCGCCCTGTTCAGCGTGGCCAAGACATTGCCTTCCACATGCCGGTAGAGAGCCGGAATCGCCTTCCATGAGAAAAAGTGGCATTTGGGAACCTGCCACTGAGGAAATGCACATTCCACAAACTCACGGAAGGGGGCAGAGACTACCAACTGAAAAGGCAGCAGTTGAAGTGCTAGCAATTTAGCCAAGCTAGCATTCAACCGCTGGGCATGTGGATGGCTGGGAGCAAACTTCTTTCGGCGGTGCAGCAGCTGGGGCAGGGAAATTCGCCTGGTCGAATCTGATGTCAGTATACCGATAGCAGATTGCCCCCAAGTACTTGGCTGTGACACACCTAATTCTACACCTTCATTCCTCTCAGTGCAGGTCTCAGAGAGGACTGAAGGTATAGTGGGGTTGGAGATCCCAGCTGATGAGGAGCAAGGAGAGGTCCTCTTTGTTCTTTGGTGTGGGTCTTTTAGGTACGCTTGCCAACGAACTGCATGGCAGGTCAACATATTTCTGGTCAAGCATGTGGTGCCCAAGCGGGAGATGTTTTGGCCACGAGATATACGCTTGAGACATATGTTGCAAATAGCAGCGGTGGGATCTGATGCACTCGTCTCAAAAAAGGCCCACACCAAAGAACTTTTGGAATAACGTGCAGAGACAGCAGCGCCCTGCACATGTGGAGCTCTGCGGTGTGATGCAGTTGATGTGCTGCCCTTAAGCTGGCCCCTGGAGGGCATCCTGCCTCGTTGCTGATGTGCCTCCTCCTCCACTCTCCTATCAGGCACCCACGTGGAGTCAGCGACCTCATCATCCCCTCCCTCCTCATCACTGGAGCAAAGCTGGCAGTATGCTGCAGCTGGGGGAACATGACTGCCATGTTGCTGTCCTTCTTGGGCACCCCCTCTCTCTAGGCTCACGTTAATGCCTTCCTCTAGCTGGGTACCATCATCTGAGCCTTCAAAACGCTGGGCACCCTCCTGGAGCATGTACCCAACACTGTGATCAAACAGTTCGGGGGACTCCTCAGGAGGACATGGTGGGGCTAGGAAAGGAGTAACTGATGCCATTGAGCCGAGGGAAGAGGCCGCGTTGGCAGCTGCTTTGCCAAAGTACCCTGAGCCTGGGTGAGAGAGGATGAGGACGGCTTGGTCATGCACTCTACCAAGTCTTCCGCATGTTGCGGCTCAACACAGCCAACTGCCGAAAAGAAGGACAAGAGTGTCCCACGGCCATGTGCTGATGAGGATGCACCGTCTCCACGACCAGCACTGTTGCCTCTAGACACAGAGCCTGCTTGCCCTCTTTTATTGGCTTGTGACTGTCTGCCTCTCCCTGTTGGCCTTCCAGACATACTAATGGCCTACAGGGAGATGTAGCTGCATGAAGCTGGGATGTATATATATACTGATACTGCAGCTAGCAGAATCAACTGCCTGCCTGTAGTATTATTAGTATGAGAACACCAGCAATTGTCTTCAGGTAGCTTTAGGTGCACACTGTGCAGAGGATGCAGTACACTAACTGTAAATACTGTAACTGCCTGCCTGTGGTATTAAAAGAAGCAGAACAAAAGCAATTGTCTTCAGGTAGCTTTAGGTGCACGCTGTGCAGAGGACGCAGTACACTAACTGTAAATACTGTAGCTGCCCGCCTGTGGTATTAATAGGATCAGAAGAACGCCACCAATTTTCTTCAGGTAGCTTTAGGTGCACACTGTGCAGAGGACACAGTACACTAACTGTAAATACTGTAGCTGCCTGCCTGTGGTATTAATATAGGATCAGAAGAATACCACCAATTTTATTCAGGTAGCTTTGGGTGCACACTGTGCAGAGGACACACTGCACTAACTGTAAATACTGTAGCTGCCTGCCTGTGGTATTAATAGGAGCAGAACAACAGCAATTGTCTCCAGGTAGCTTTAGGTGCACACTGTGCAGAGGACGCACTACACTAACTGTAAATAATGTAGCTGCCTGCCTGTGGTATTAATAGGATCAGAAGAACACCACTAATTTTCTTCAGGTAGCTTTAGGTGCACACTGTGCAGAGGACACACTGCACTAACTGTAAATACTGTAGCTGCCTGCCTGTGGTATTAATAGGAGCAGAACAACAGCAATTGTCTCCAGGTAGCTTTAGGTGCACACTGTGCAGAGGATGCACTACACTAACTGCAAATACTGTAGCTGCCTGCCTGTGGTATTAATAGGATCAGAAGAACACCACTAATTTTCTTCAGGTAGCTTTAGGTGCACACTGTGCAGAGGACACAGTGCACTAACTGTAAATACTGTAGCTGCCTGCCTGGGTATTAATAGGAGCAGAACAACAGCAATTGTCTGGTAGCTTTAGGTGCACACTGTGCAGAGGACGCACTACACTAACTGTAAATAATGTAGCTGCCTGCCTGTGGTATTAATAGGATCAGAAGAACACCACTCATTTTCTTCAGGTAGCTTTAGGTGCACACTGTGCAGAGGACACAGTACGCTAACTGTAAATACTGTAGCTGCCTGTGGTATTAATAGGAGCAGAACAACAGCAATTGTCTCCAGGTAGCTTTAGGTGCACACTGTGCAGAGGACGCACTACACTAACTGTAAATACTGTAGCTGCCTGCCTGTGGTATTAATAGGATCAAAAGAACACCACTAATTTTCTTCAGGTAGCTTTAGGTGCACACTGTGTAGGGAACGCACTACACTAAATTGTAAATACTGCAGCTGCCTGAGGTACTGTACTAATAGGATCAGAAGAACACCACTAATTTTCTTCAGGTAGCTTTAGGTGCACACTGTGCAGAGGACGCACTACACTAACTTGTAAATACTACAGCTGCCTGTGGTACTGTACTAATAAGATCAGAAGAACACCACTAATTTTCTTCAGGTAGCTTTAGGTGCACACTGTGCAGAGGACGCACTACACTAACTTGTAAATACTGCAGCTGCCTGCGGTACTGTACTAATAGGATCAGAAGAACACTAATTTTCTTCAGGTAACTTTAGGTGCACACTGTGCAGAGGATGCACTACACTAACTGTAAATACTGTAGCTAATAGGATCAATAGGATCAGAAGAACACCGGCAATTTTCTTCAGGTAGCTGTAAATACTGTAAAAACACCTGCCTGCCTGTCAGTAGTAGGAAGACAATAACAGGAACGGATCTAGCTAAACTGAATACAGTGTTTATATATATATATATATATATATATATATATATATATATATATATATATATACATATACACACAACACCTAGGATGTATATATATATTTATATATACACAATACACTGTAAGTGCAGCTAACTGACTCGCTTGCCTACTCTATCTAACTTAAATCAAATGACACTGTCTCTCTGTTTATCTATCTCTCTCTCAATGCCGGAACACACTACACAGGGCCGCCGCGTAGGCGGCCTTATATAGTGTGGGGCGTGTACTAAACCCCCTGAGCCATAATTGGCCAAGGCCACCCTGGCTTTGGCCAATTACGGCTCTCTGTACAGACGACGCTGTGATTGGCTAAGCATGCGGGTCATAGCGATGCCGCAGTGAATTATGGGCCGTGATGCGCCACTCGAATTTGGCACGAATGGCCCATATCGTTTGGAATTTGACGAACGACTGAACAGGCAATGTTCGACTCGAACATGCGTTCGATTCGAACATGAAGCTCATCCCTAGTGCTGATAATCAGTACATTGATTATCAGCACATCCCCATCAGATGTGCCAAAAAGGTACCCAGTCAGTGCCCCCTCAGGTTCGCCTATCAGTGCCCAATAAAGTGCTAATCAGTGCCATATAGTGCCCACCACAGTGCCAGTCAGTGCCCCACAGTAACACCTGTCAAAATCTCATCAGTACCTCATCATCAGTGCTGCCCATCAGTGCCACCTGTCAGTGCCAATCAGTACCGCCTATCAGTGCCAATCAGTGCTGCCTGTCAGTGCCCATCACAGCCGCTTGTCAGTGCCCATCTGTGCCGCCTGTCAGTGCCCATTAGTGCTTCCTATTGGTGCCCATCAGTGCTGCATATCAATGCCGCCTATCAGTGCCCATCAATTCTACATATCAGTGCCAACTCATCAGTGCCCATCAGTGCCGCCTCATCTGTGCCCGTCAGTGAAGGAGAAAACAAAATTTTATAACCGAAACAAAGAAAAATGTTTTTTTTTTTCCCAAAAATTTTGGTCTTTTTTAGTTGGTTTAGCAAAAAATAAAAACCCCAGTGGTGATCAAATACCACCAAAAGAAAACTCTATTTGTGGGAAGAAAATGATAAAAATGTAGTTAGGGTACAGCGTTGTATGACCGCGCAATTGTCATTCAAACTGCGACAGCATTAAGAGCTGAAAATTGTCCTGAGCAGGAAGGGGCAAAAGTGCCTGGTATTGAAGTGGTTTAATATATAATTATGCATATAGTAAATAAATAGTTGAAGTGTGCCTAGTTTTAGGCTTAGTGACCATGGCAGCTGTTTGTTTACCATTTTGACATGTCTGGGTTGATGCCTGTGTCTTATTACAACAATGAGCCCCCATAGGCTCCATCTGAAGAATGCATATTAGAAAATGCTTCATGAAGATTGCAGTAAATGTTTCTTTCTGTACCAGCTTGTACAGCACTGCCATCCTGAACAATGATAGCTAAACCAGCATTCAGACACAACTGATCTTAAAATCCGTCTTATAGATTTAAATCTGTTCTTATGCAATGCAGAATATGTCAGCAGAACTCTTTCTATTTCCTTCTTGATACATTTGGCTGTTGGGCTGTTTTTCTTGCTGCTGTAAACCCGGTGACAGCTCTATGCTCCTTTTAACGCATTTTCCATCAAATGAAGATTTGCTTTGGAGCTGCCACTGGAGAGATTTATGGAGAAAATCCAGCTGCCTTTTTTCCGACTAACTAATTGGGATTTTATTCTAAGTAAATTGTCTGTTGAAATTGTTTCACAACAAACAACAAGCAGAAGCTAAAGTAAGTTAAAGCTTTAATTGAATAAATCTTAAATGTCTGTGTAGCATATTGACGGTGAAGTGATTTCCAGCCACAATACCGCCTCCTGCCTGCACAATGGACTAATGTTGAAGATCTCTGCACTGTGCTCACTCCTATTTATAAGACACCCCCATATCTCTCTAATTGGGTACAGAGCCTTCTTCTGAGATTAGCTTACACTGCTCCAGGTTGTCCCAGCTCTAGGCCCTAGTTCTACATGCAAGGCTGAATCCAGGGCTTCTCCCCAATACACAAGACCAGCTCAGAGCAAAAGCTGGCCTTTACTCTACAGCTGA
Source organism: Aquarana catesbeiana (assembly GCF_042186555.1). Lineage (NCBI taxonomy): Eukaryota > Metazoa > Chordata > Amphibia > Anura > Ranidae > Aquarana > Aquarana catesbeiana. The sequence goes on along the minus strand of NC_133325.1, from coordinate 135,322,517 downwards.
TGTGAATGTAAAGTATACTATACACTCTCCAGACACTTTATTAGGTACACCCTGCTAGTACCGGGACCTCCTTTTGCCTTCAGAACTGCCTTAATCCTTCATGGCATAGATTCAGCCAGGGCTTTTTTTCTCGGAGAGTAGGTGCAGGAACTCCCCCGGTCGGAGTCACCCCTTGTCTCTGCCCCCTACCCACCTCTGACCAACGTCCCTTGATTCCACCCCCTACCTACCTACCTACCAGTACTGCCGCTTTTAGAGAATACAGAACCAAGTATCATTTTGTGGTGCTAAATCATTTGTATGGAACATGTTGATGATAAAAAGAAAAACAGTAAAATAGATCCCCTGCAGCCAGCAACAATAGAATCCCAACAATAGATCCCCACACAACAATAGACTCCCCCAACAACAATGGACTCCACCCCAACAACAATAGATTCCCTGCAGCAACAGTGAACCACCCACAACAAAATATCCACCCAAGCAACATTATATCCCCCCAGCAGCAACAACAGATCTCCCAGCAGCCAGTAAAAATAGACCTCTCCCTCAACAGTAGATCCCTTCCAGCAACATAAGACCCCCACCCCCAGCAACAATAGATTCCCCATCATCAACAATAGACCCTCACACAAAATCAGATCCCCACCAGTTACAATAGATCCCCCAGCAGCCAACATCAATAGAACCTCCAGCACACCCCACACCCCATGCTATTACATACATTCAGTGCTGGAGGTGCCGGAACTGCATTCCCCCGTGTTCCCGCTGAAAAGAAGCCCTGGCATTCAACAAGGTGTTGGAAACATTCCTCTGAGATTTTGGTACACATTGACATGATAGCATCACGCAGTTGCTGCAGATTTGTCGGCTGCACATCAATGATGCAAATCTCTCGTTCCACCACATCCCAAAGGAGCTCTATTGGATTGAGATCTGGTGACTGTGGAGGACATTGGAGTACAGTGAACTTATTGTCATGTTCAAGAAACCAGTGGTGAGATGATTTGAGCTTTGTGACATGGTGCATTATTTTGCTGAAAGTAGCCATCAGAAGATAAGTACACTGTAGTCATAAAAGGATGGACATGGTCAGCAACAATACTCAGGTAGGCCGTAGCGTTTAACCACTTACCGACCACCTAACGTACATGTACTATGGCAGGTCGGCTCTATAGCTCGAAATAACGTACTTGTACGTCATTTGATGCAATAGCCACTAGGAGGCATGTGGCGGGGGAGGCGCGATCACATGCTGATTGGACAGAGGGGGAGCCAATCAGCGGGTCCAGCGGACCCGATGTCCGCCAGCCACCTGCGTTCGCTGCCGAGAGAGGTAGAACAGCAGTCTGCCTATGTAAACAAGGCAGATCTGACAGGGGTGAAGCTGTAAATCTTGTGTTCCTGCTAAGCAAGAACACGGATCTCTGTCTTCACCCAATCAGAGCATTCCCCCGACACAGTTAGCAAGCACTCCCTAGGGACACACTTAACCATTTGATCGCCCCTGATTTTAACCCCTTCCCTGCCAGTGTCATTAGTACAGTAACAGTGCATATTTTTAGCACTGATCACTGAAATAATGTCACTGATCCCCAAAAAAGTGTCACTTAGTGTCCAATGTGTCTGCCCCAATGTCGCAGTCCCGCTAAAAATCTCTGATCGCCGCCATTACTAGTAAAAATAAATAAATAAAAATACCATAAAAATATCCCATAGTTTGTAGATGCGATAACTTTTGGGTAAAGCAATCAATATACGCTTATTGGGATTTTTTTTACCAAAAATATGTAGCAGAATACATATTGGCCTTAACTGATGAAGAAATTTGATTTTTTTCTTACATTTTTTTATTGGATGTGTTTTATAGCAGAAAGTAAAAAATGCAGTTTTTTTTCCCAAAATTGTCGCATTTTTTTTGTTTATAGTGCAAAAAATAAAAACCGCAGAGATGATCAAATACCACCAAAAGACAGCTCTATTTGTGGGAAAAAAAAGGACATCAATCTTATTTGGGTACAGCGTCGCACGACCGCGCAATTGTCAGTTAAAATAACGCAGTGCCATATCGAAAAAATGGCCTGGTCAATAAAGGGGGTAAAACCTTCCAGGGCTGAAGATGTTAAACGATGATCAGTTGGTACTAAGGGGCCCAAAGAGTGCCAAGAAATTATCCCCCACACCATTACACCACCACCACCAGCCTGAACCATTGATACAAGGCAGGATGGATCTATGCTGTCATGTTGTTTATGCCAAATTCTGACCCTTCCATCTGAATGTTACAGCTGAAATCAAGACTCATCAGACCAGTCTTCTTCAATCTTCTAATGTCCAATTGAGCCTGTGCAAATTGTAGTCGTAGTTTCCTGTTGTTAGCTGACAGGAGTGGCATCCAGTGTGGTCTTCTGCTGCTGTAGCCCATCTGCTTCAAGGTTTGATGTGCTGTGCATTCAGAGATTCTGCATACGTGTGGTTATTTGAGTTATGCCGCGTACACACAAGCGGAATTTCCGTCGGAAAAACCATCCAAGATTTTTCCGACGGAAATTCTACTCAAGCTTGGCTTGCATACACACGGTCACACAAAAGCTCGCTGAACTTTCGACCGTCAAGAACGCGGTGACGTACAACACTACGAGGAGCCGAGAAAATGAAGTTCAATCAGTAGCGTCACTAGGGTCGGTGTCACCCAGTGCGATAAAACATGGTGTCACCCCCCCACTCCAACTATAGTCGCTCCCCAGTACAGACCCCCCTCCACTAACTAAAGACCCCCCCGTCAGTGCAGACCCTCTACGAAGTATAAACCCCCTCCATCAGTATAGACCACCCCCCTCGGTACAGACCCCCCTCCCACAGTATAGACCTCCCCCTCCCTCAGTATAGACCTCCCCCTCCCTCAGTATAGACCCCCCCCCCTCAGTATAGACCCCCCTCCATTAGTACAGACCCCCCCAGAACAAACAACCCCCCTCCATTAGTACAGACCCCCCAGAACAAACCACCCCCACCATTAGTACTGACTCCCCCCCAGAACAAACCACCCCCTCCTCCATTAGTACAAACCAGCCCCCTCCATTAGTACAGACCCCCCCAGAACAAACCACCTCCCTCCTCCATTAGTACAGAACCCCTCAAAACAAACCACCCCCCTCCATTAGTACAGACCACCCCCCCTCCATTAGTACAGACCCCCCCAGAACAAACCACCTCCCTCCTCCATTAGTACAAACCAGCCCCCTCCATTAGTACAGAACCCCTCAAAACAAACCACCCCCTCCATTAGTACAGACCACCCCCCTCCATTAGTACAGACCCCCCCCAGAACAAACCACCTCCCTCCATTAGTACAGACCACCCCCCTAGATTAGTACAGAACCCCTCAAAACAAACCACCCCCCCTCCATTAGTACAGACCCGCCAGAACAAACCACCCCCCCTCCATTAGTACAGACCACCCCCCTCCATTAGTACAGACCCCCCCAGAACAAACCACCTCCCTCCATTAGTACAGACCACCCCCCCTCCATTAGTACAGACCCCCCCCAGAACAAACCACCCCCCTCCATAAGTACAGACCCACCCAGAACAAACCACCCCCTTCCATATGATATAGCTGTAACCAGCAGCATAAACCAACCTCATCAGCAAGCCCCGCCCCCCCACCCCACAACATCTCACCTCAGGCAGCGGAGGACATCCCCCCCATCTCAAGCCGACACCCCCCGCCCGTTACCGCACCAGCTTGGGCGGCTCAGGTGCACAGAACACATGGGCTTAGAGGAGGAGGGGAGAGAGACAGAGTGCAGCCGCGCCGCCCGGGGGGAGAGCAGCTGCAGATCGAGACAGGCTTGGGCAGGAGTCAGAGACAGAGGAGGAGGAGAACACATGGCAGGCACGGGCACGGCCACGGCGCTGGAGGTGTGTCCCGGCTGAAGGAAAAAAAAAAACTGCCAAAGGGAGCCAGGGCTTTCATTACCCTCGGGATGGTGTCACCCCTCCAGTGGGTGGCACCCGGTGCGGACCGCACCCCCCGCCCCCGTCTAGCAACGCCACTGAGTTCAATGCTTCCAAGCATGTGTCGAATTGTCTCCGAGGATGCATAGGAATTTTGCAAGTCGGAATTGGTACAGATGATTGGAATTTCAGATCAGAACTTTTTCTGACCGAAAAATAGAGAACCTGCTCTCAATCTTTTGCTGACTGGAATTCCAGCAGCAAAAGTACGATGGAGCATACACACGGTCACATTTTCCGACCAAAAGCTCACATCCGACTTTTGCTGGTGGAATTTCCGCTCGTGTGTACGGGGCATAACTCTTGTCTTTCTATCACCTTAAACCAGTCTGTCCGTTCTCCTCTGGCATTAACAAGGCATTTTCATCCACACAACTGCGGCTCACTGGATATTTTCTCTTTTTCTGACCATTCTCTGTAAACCCTAGAGATGGTTGTGCGAAAATCCCAGTAGATGAAAACAACCATGCCATGTTCAAAGTCACTTAAATCCCCTTTCTTCCCCATTCTGATGCTCGGTTTCAGTTTCAGCAAGTTGTCTTCACCACGTCTAGATGCCTAAATGCATTTAGTTGCTGCCATGTGATTGGCTGATTAGCAATTTGTGTTACCAAGCAATTGAACGGGTGTACCTAATAAAGTGGCCGGTGAGTGTACATGTAAAGCGCTATGTAAGTACCTAAAATTAATAAATACATCCACAAAAGCTCAATAAACTTTATTATTCAGAATATAATGCACGCCCTGCCAGATGTGTTTTGCCCTCACTTAGCAGCAGATCTATGGTAAAGCTCTAAGTCTTTTTGCTATCCTAAACAATAAGTTGCACAGTATAGACATGGAGTGAGGCCTGCTTTTTTTATCTTATTTGTTTCTTTATTTAAAAACATAAATTCCATCCAATAGAATATAATAGAATATAAAGCTAACTGTACTTAAAGTAGAGTTCCACCAAAAAGTGGACATTCCACTTTAAGCACTCCTAACCCCCTGCCACATTTGGCAAGTAATTTTTTTTCTGTGGGGGGGAGTGAGTACCTAGTTTTGACAGGTACCCAGCTCCCACTTCCATTCGCACTGCCTAGGTGACTCGTCCTCTCCCCCTCCCTCCCTGCAATATTCTGGGATACGTCACAGGTCCCAGAAGATCGCTCGGCCATTCAGGACGTGCAGCATGACTGGTTCATGCGCAGTGCACACCCGGCTGTGAAGCCGCAAGCTGTCACAGTTGGGTGCCCACACTAATGATGCCGGTGCCGCGGAGAGGAGAGGAGAGGGAGAGAACCGAGGCGTCGGGCGGCCGCATCGCTGGACTGTGGGACAGGTGAGTGTGTGCTTATTAAAAGTCAACAGTTACACTTTTTGTATCTGCTGACTCTTAATAAACAGAAAAACTAAGTGATACCTTTGATTTGAAGAGAAAAGCATAGTAAAAGGTGTACGTGGGGTCTCAATGTGAATGAAATAAGTGCTCCACCTGCGTTTGGTATTTGTAGTAACAGTCAGCCGCGGGATACTGCCAACGTCACGCTGCGTGATCTGGGGGGGCGGCGGCACCGGTGCCTGGACAGCTAGTGTCACTTAGCATTTGACGCTCAGAAACTCCCTCGTGGTAATTGCAGGTGGAAAATCAGCACGTCGGCGCATGAGGCATGTCGTTGATGCGTGTCGAGTGCCCGCCCACCCCCCGTGTCTGGAGAGAACAAAGGAGGAAGGGGAGACCTTGGCGCGTATTGCAGCTCCCAGGAATGTAGAAAACCAAAAGTGCCTCCAGCTAACACACAAAGGTATTATTATATCCATTAGGAATCATTTAGCATAGCTTTGCATACCTATTCCCAACCATTCCCCTTCTTCTAATAACCTTTGATTTTTGGTTTCAGCCAATGTGGCAAGAACAAAGACACATTTTTTGATAAATATTGGAGCAGGGCTGGGAGGTGGGGGCAGGAAGGGAAGCTGCCCAGGGTGTACTGTTCTCATGTGGGGTGGAGGGGGGATGCTGCATGACCATCTCTCACTCACTGCTACTCTCTGAACTGGTAAAGTCTATGAAGCACCCAGGTTCATCAGCCTGCTGGTTAGAGGTTAAATTCCCCCTGTTCACAGCTACCTCCCCATATCATGGTTACTTTATGTGTGAAAGCAGGCCCCCTATACCTTGTAAACCTTGGCGGACTGCAGTACTTGGAAAGCAAGGCATGGCAGGAACAGTGCCTGGCACATCTTCAGTACCTGGCACCATCCAACCACCATCAAATACAAGGCCAAGGGGAACCCTTTCTTCTGTAAGCACTGTAAGCACTTCTCAGCTCCAGGCAAGAGGAACATGGATGCATTTTGGCATCTTCGCCTTGGGCACTGGATGACTTTGGTTCAGCATTGTATTAGTGTTGCCACCCTGTCAGTGTTTAAAATTGCTCTTGAAGTTGGTATGAGTGTGAGTTAATCAAGAGCCAGGAAGGCCTAATGTACAGAGTTTGGTTTTTGGCATGGAGTGCTTCGGTATAACGTTAAAGAAATATATGGCCTGCCTTTGGTGGCCTCCTAAGAAAAGTTGCGCAACTGAGTCTTCAGTCACAAACCTGGAACAAGCATGATTTAAATGAGTATTAGAAAGGGTCCACATTCCTTATATCTGTGACTCATTCACTCAACATTGAGAAAGACTTGAAGTCTATGAATCAGTATGACAGCCAGGCTAGTATCATTTCTTTTAGAAGGAACGGTCAGCAATGGTAGCCTTTGTGATTTTCTCACAACAGATTTCCTTTAAGATGAGGTGTTTGCATTGAGGGGCACAGGAGACACCTGAACCCCTTTCTCTTTTGGGCCCTTTAATACCCAGCCTCACATGCCCTTGACCCCTTCCCATGAGCCTCTAGTAATATGCTATTCTGGGTAGAACACTCTGGGACTATTGTAGGAAATGATCTATCCTCCTGCCAGTAACAAGACCAGTTTATACATCTGCCCTCCATGTTCTATACACAGAGAAATTGTAAGCAACGCACTGCTAACATATCTGTCAGTCTAGAGCTGTGACCCATATCACAGTTCATTTTATTGCCTATTCAGGGATATTAGACTGTGCCATGCATCCAGTAAAGGTAAATTGTATGAGTATATGAGCATATTAAGACACTCAAGCAGATTATCTAATCCATGTCTGCAAATATTTGTTCCTCAATGTCAGCGTAAATAGGATTCACGGCAGAATGTCCCGTGTAGACACACAATTTATTTTAGCCGGAATACAGTTTACATTTCCCATGGATGGCAACACCTAATTGACATTGATGGGGTGCAGGGCACTGGTGCAGAAAATAAAGGCATGGCTGACTGACAGCGGCAGGAAAGTCCAGCCATCCTATGCCAGTCTCTAAAATTCACCTGAATGATTTTTTCTGAGGTGCTATAATACTGTGTTGTATTTTTGACAGACACTTGTGAAATCACTGACCTGTTTCTCCTTTCACTGCAGAAAAAAAAAAAAGCGGTTTAGAAGGCACACACACATATCTTCCCTGGGTTCTTTTTTTTATTTTTTTTTTTATTTTTTTTTATTTTTATAGAGTGTATTTATTGCAGAATGTTCAGTTATAAATATAATGCAGCTAATACAGGAACATAAAAAGTCACCCAAATCTAATCCTGCAACACTCTGAGGTGAACACTAGGTGGTATTGCAATAAGTCAATTTATAATATTTATCACATTGTTGCATGTGGTTCAGGCTGTGGCTTAAAGGGTTAGTTCACCTTTACCAAAAAACTGTCTATGCAGATATCGGGGTTGTGTGGGTAAAAACAAACTGTGTAGCTTTAACCAAGTTTAATAATGGTTGACACTAGTTCTAGTGACTTGGGGGTCCCCAAGGAATTCCCTTAATTTGCAGAGATTTCCTCTCACTTCCTTTTTGACTATGGGACAGGAAGTGAACAGAAATCTCTGCAATAGGACACAGATGGTGAAAAAATAATCTGACAGAAATAAAAATCCTCCCTTACTCTATCCAAAATGAAAAAAAAAAAGTTTTGCCTATAGTTGTACTTTAAGTGAGAGACCTGCAAACAAGTATAGTTAGCAATTGCAGCCCACATTATTCTCGTATAAAAGGCTTCTTTTAGGGTTGGTTCATCTGTACTAAAAAACTGCCTGTGCAGGTAAGATGCATCTGTAGATAAAAACAAAATGTGCAGTTTTCAGTTTTGACCAAAGTAGAATAATGTCTTTGCTATAGGTGAAGATCATCTATGTACCTAGTGAAGCCTAGCCAAAAAACTCCCAGAGATCGCATCATCCCATTTTTCTTTGTTGCTAAATCACTCTGGGAGTTTTTCGGCAAGGCTTTAGGAAGTACATAGATGGTCTACACCAACAGCAAGAACATTATTCTACTTTGCTGCATATGGGCGGCCTGAGAGAGATCTGGAGCACTGCGTTTTGGGGGGTTCGGACAGCCAGAATAACATGGGTTCAGAGCAGAGAATGGATTAGTCGCTGTGAGGCGCATGCGTGTGGCTGACTATGGCGGACGTGGCTTGAATCGGCTACGCCGCGACCCGACCTAATCTGGCTGCATCTTGCTGATCCAGACACCCAGGAGCCCCGCAAACAGCCTCCTATCAACCCTCTATTGCTGGGCCAAATTTAAGAAGCCCCCGAAGCAGCCAAAAGGAACTGCTGGCCACCCGGTCGGCTCAGGCAAGATGGTGGCGCCGTTGACACGCTGCGCCCCTCCGGATGGGCCATCTGGACCTGGATCAGCTCTCCGCACACTCGGAGGACTGCAGCACTAGCCCAGCAGCCCTCCACACCCCCCAGGACAGAGATCTCTCAGGCGGTGAGTCTCCCTTCTCTACACGTTCCTCCTTAGATTGGGCCATGGGAGACATTCTCACCAGCCAAAATAGCCTGCAGGCCTCCCAGGAACTGATCAGCTCACAGCCCATAGTCCCACAGTCTACTTGGACGACCCTGTCCTCCTGGCTAGATTTTTGGCCATGCTAGAACAGGGTCTGGAAAAGGCTGGGAGAAAAATCACAGAAGATCTAAAACAAGAATTTCATGATCTGGGATCCAGGATTACCATCATTGAAAATAAGCTGGATGTCACTGTGAACAGAGCAAATCAAAACACAGATAGCATCTGTGACCTGGAAGCATGCTTAGAGGAGGCCCTGGCAAAAATTGATGACTTTGAGAATAGGTCCCGCAGATATAACTTTCGCATCAGAGGGTTACCTGAATCATTCACAGATACTCAGGAAGCCACCACTGCGCTGCTGAAATCTTTGTTACCAGATGTCCCAGCTCACAAGCTAGAATTGGACCGTGCCTACAGAGCTTTCACAGCTGTGCACCCGGAGGGTCCCCCCAGGGACATTATTGTAAAGCCACACCATTACTCAGTGAAAGAAAACATTATGCAAAAAGCCAGTGAACTGCCTTCAATCTAGCTATTTGGCCATGAAGTGCAAATATTCGCAGACATCCCTCCAGTTACCGTGCAAAAACACAGGTCCTTCAAGCCTTTATTATTGCCTCTACAACAAAAAGGAATAAGGTACCACTGGGCATTCCCTTTTCGCCTCACCTTCCCCTACCAAGGCAAATCTTACTAATTTTCCACATTCCCAGAAGGAGAAAGATTGCTAAAACATCTGGGCTTCATTTCTACTTCACCTCCATTATTACCAGATCTCCATACTGCTTCATCACCTGGCCGGGGCAGAGGTAGCAGAGAGTGTCCAGTATCACCCTTATGGCACTCACCAAGAACTACCAGAAGCCATTCCCGTCACCAGCCTAGACCACCTTGACAGACAAGATAGGAGGATTGGAACATTTACTGGAGGAAAGACTCCGAAAGCCTTATCCTGGGTCTCCCAATTATAGATGGTCCCACCCTCCAGTTACACTGGCTAATATTTCAAGCTCAGATTATGCTCCGAGACTCACTGACCCCCACAAAATCATCAAACTGCAGTTTGTATTTCTCTCCACAAGAGGGCAGTGGTGTATAAGGATTGCTAGGGTCCCACCCTTGCACAAAATCACACCTTAACCCCTTGCCGACCAGCACACAACGATACAGGTTGGCGCAATGGCACGGCTGGGCAAATGGGCGTATAGGTATGTCCCCACTAAATCGCTGCATTGTGGGCACGCGCACCCGCCGCGTATTCTATGACCGTGTCCGTGGGTTCCGCGGACTCAATGTCCGCCGGGGGCCTGCAATTATGTCACGGAGCGGCAGAAGTCGTCACTGAGTGTCCAATGTGTCTGCCATAATGTCGCAGTCTCGATAAAAATCGCAGATCGCCACCATTACTAATAAAAAAAATTAAAAATAAAAATGCCATAAATCTAGCCCCTATTTTGTAGACGCTATAACTTTTGCGCAAACCAATCAATATACGCTTATTGCAATTTTTTTACCAAAAATATGTAGAAGAATACATATCGGCCTAAACTGAGAAATAAACTTGTTTTTTTATATATTTTTTTGGGATATTTATTACAGCAAAAAGTAAAATATATTGCTTTTTTCAAAATTGTTGTTCTTTTTTCTTTTGTTTCTTTTTTTGTTTATAGCGCAATAAATAAAAACCGCAGAGGTGATCAAATACCACCAAAAAAAAGCTCTATTTGTGGGTAAAAAAGGACGTCAGTTTTGTTTGGGTGCAACATTGCATGACTGCGCAATTGTCAGTTAAAGCGACGCAGTGCCGAATCGCAAAAAGTGCTCTGGTCAGGGAGGGGGTAAATCCTTCCGGGGCTGAAGTGGTTAAGCACTTGTTCACCTACCTAAGTCTTCAGTGCAGTCTTCGTTGTGCCTTGCCTCGCACCCACTCCAACCCCCCTTCCTCCTGCTGAGTAAAGCAGGGGGCAGGTGCCTTGGAAGTTTCGGGTCCTACTAGTGGCCTATCCTATTGATTGTTCGTGAGACCAATTAGATAAGTTCCTATTTTTTCCTTTTTTCTTTTTTTTATCTCTCCCCCTGGTCCCCTTTTCAGGCCTCTACCCTCATGAGGGAGTTTAACTTTGTTCTTCTTCTTTGCCTTTTCTATCTACCTTCTGTGCTCCATTCGGGAATCATGTATGCTTGGCCTCCAGAAGATCGATCGGCAATGTCCAGTCTGGCAAGGTAAGCGATCTCGACTCCACCACATGCCATGGCTAACCAACAACCACAGAAACCCATAAAATTCTTAACACACAATGTGCAGGGCCTTAATTTGCCCATGAAAAGGCGGAAAGCCTTTAACTATTTCCACTCGGTAGGAGCTGAAATAGTGTTCCTCCAGGAAATAATTTCCCAACTTCCTATAAACCTAAAAAATAAATAAAGTCTTGCGAGCTACCATGTGAAAATCCAAATGATATTTAGAGATGATTAAAGGACAGCTGCTAGCATTGATCACGTCCCATATGCTCGTGTCAAGTAAACGTTTTATCACAATATAATGCTGCACTATCCAAATAAAATCATATGGTAATCTTACTAAATTCTAATATTACTGACTGCAGTTAAATAGTGGTGGTGAAATATTGCATTCCTATGTGAAAAATATAGTGAACATAATAATAATGCAATCTTATGCGATTAAAAGTTTCGATCATAAACAAAAAATTGTAATCCTATGCGATCTAGGAAATAATGATATAACGTATCTTCCTCAGGGGGAATTCCCCCTGAGGAAGATATGTTAATTCCCGGTATCGACACGTGTTGGGGAGGGGACAGGACGGTTTGTGAGACAGAGGAGTGTTCTCAGAGCGGGAGAGGACACACCAGTACAGCGTCTTTATATTTGTTTGGCTTGTTACAGAGTGGTGTGCTCATAGCACCTATTAAATGTGAGTACCCTAATATAGGGAATGTTGTCATTTTGAAATAATACTTTTAAAACGGTAATACACTATCCGGTTTCCTCTGTTTTCCATATGAATATTGTTGCAAGCAACCATCCAAGGATCTGAATGCTGACCATAAACCCTGAGGTGGTTTAAAAGCGTGGTTTGACCGAGCTTAGGTGCAAGGTCACATGCTCTAAGGTGAGCGCATACACCAAAGGGGGAGCACAAGAGTGGACACGAGCACTTTACTGTTTTATCATCTGTTTTAGCAGCATCAATGAGTAGCAGAAGAATGAAGTAGAATGGACTTTATGTTGCGATTCTGTGGACACAGATTAATGCATGAACTAGTTTGGCACTAGAGCACTTTGAACACGGGTTACTTTATTTCTATATTGATTATTGTATATTGATGCACGTTTATATAGATTGATGTAAATTGCAGATTGTCACTGTAATTATCGCAATTATCACACAGGGTTGCAAATTTCTCTATTACATATGAATGTAACATGTATAGAGGTGTGTATGCTACACAGGTTGTCATTGGAAGGATCGCATAGGATTACAATTTTTTTGTTTATGATCGGAACTTTTAATCACATAAGATTGCATTATTATGTTCACTAGATTGTTTACATAGGAATGCAATATCTCACCACCACTATTTAACTGCAGTCAGTAATATTAGGATTTAGTATGATTACCATATGATTTTATTTGGATAGCGCAGCATTATATTGCTATAAAAATTCCTATAAACCTAACTAAATACATAAACATCACCCTACCTTCTTTTTCACTAATGCCCCAGATAAGACACAGGGAGTAGCTATATGTCTCGCTAAAAGCTTAACCTTCACCCCCTCACAGGTAATCACTGACCCAGAAGGGTGCTATAGATTGGTTAAGGGGGACTTGGAAGGAACCCTTGTAACATTCTTTTCCTATTATGCCCCTAACAAGGAACAATTGCCCTTTTTCCAAAACGTACTCCAACAGATGTCCCACCTCTTTGAAGGCACACTTCTAATGGCAGGTGACGCCAACATTTCCCTAGATTTCCCTAGATTTCCCTAGATTTCCCTAGACACACCCACCAGGATCTCAAATTTTGAAGCCCTCGAAACTCGGTGCAAAATTTGCAAAACTGTTGCACGATAATGACCTGGTCGACACATGGCGAGAGTTCAACGGTTCCAAATGCAACTACACTTACTATTCTCATGTCCACCTGACGTATTTGCGGATAGATCATGTCTTCACGTCTGCTAGTTCCCTGCCATTCTGCACCTCCTTCAAGATACTAGAAACTTCCTGGTCTGATCATTCCCCTGTAGTGGTTAACCTTTCCTCACTGCATTGTCCTACAGCCTCCTATACCTGGCGCCTAAACGAGTCCCACCTCAGCAATCCGGCCACTTCATTGAGATATTGAAATTGGATTAAAATAATTTTTTACCCTGAATGACCCATTGCACACTTCTTCAATGTGCACCTGGGCCGCTCACAAAGCTACAATCAGAGGTGTCCTGATTCAGATGGCTGCCAGGTAGAGAAAACATTACAAATCCTTGCTGAAGCAAAAAGAAGATGAATTAGCCGCCCTACTCAAAGAACACAAACATAACCCCCATTTAGACCTACGGGATAGAATCAAGTCTGCCCGCCTGGAATTAAACGTCTGCCTTACCACGAAGGCGGAAAAACAACTGCGTTGGACTCAGGCAAGATTCTATTCCCAATCGGATAAACTACTATCAACAAGACTGGCCCCCAGACGCCCCCTCCTCGTGTCCCTAAGATTAGGAAATCTGACATTCCTTCACTCAAAATCCTAAATCAGTCTTGCAGGAATTCCAAACTCTTTACAAAAAGTTGTATAAAGATGGCAAGGTCACAGGCCAGCAGGAGTTTGATGAATTTGTTGAACATTTGCCCATCCCGTCCTTACAAGATGAACATAGAAGCTTCCTAGATAAAGACATCACTGCGGAAGAGGTTCTGGCTGCTATAAACCAGGCCTCAAAGGGCAAAGCACCAGGCCCGGATGGGTTCACAACCCTATACTACAAAAAATTCTCCACTTTACTGGTACCCTCCTTAGCATGCTTTTTTAGGGACATACAGAAAGGCGGTCCAATAGACACTGATTCCAAAAGAGCCTTCATAACTCTTATTCCCAAACTCCATAAGGATCACAGTGATGTAGCCAACTACCGACCCATATCCCTAATCAACACAGATCTGAAGCTATTCACAAAAATCTTGGCAAACAGGATGTTGACTTTTTCGGCTGACTACATTCACTCTGATCAGGTGGGCTTTATGCCACATAGACAGGCTGCTGATCAGATCAGGAGGGCAATTGACCTCATATCCCTACTACATTCATCATGGGATGGTGGACCGCACCAAAAGGGGATGCTGCTATCTATTGATATCCGCAAAGCATTTGATTTGTTGTCGTGGTCCTTCCTCTTGGCTAGGTGGAATTTCAGTCCTACTCTTTTGGCCTCAATGCATTCACTATATAGCTCACCCTCAGCTCAGATACTTCTAAGGGGTCATAAGTCGGACTCGATACCTATCTCTTCGGGTACTCGACAGGGATGCCCATTATCCCATTCTAATTGTGATAGCCATTGAAACCCTGGCGATAGCAATCTGCCACCACCCTGATGTCATGGGAATAGAAAGCGGGGGAGGGAAGAGTCATAAGTGTGCTTTATTTGCGGACGATCTCCTGCTGTTTATCACGTCCCCCCATACCTCATTACCAAATCTTCTGCCTCTATTAAACCGATTTGGAAAAATGTCTTGCCTGTTAGGATATCGATATCAATCAGGATAAATCAGAGGCGCTGAATGTCAACTTACCAACCTCGACACTCGAGTATCAAATCCCAATTCCTCTTCTCGTGGCAACAGTTGTCCCTTTCTTATTTGGGTATTAAACTGACCTTCGATGTAACCTTGCTATACAAAACTAACTACCTGCCTGTGTTTGCTTGTTTATTGAAAGACGTGAAGGCATGGTCCAATGCGAACCTGTCATGGATAGGTAGAATCGCATCAGTAAAAATGACAGTTCTCCCACAGCTACTATATTACTTTTGAACTCTACCTATCCAAGTTCCCGTCGCTGCCATACACTGCTTCCAATCCAAAATCCTCCATTACATCTGGGGTACTAAAGGTCTTATAGCCCGGGCTAGAATGCACACCCCCAAAGACGTGGGGGGTATGGGGGTGCTCGCGTTTCGAAAGTTTTATATAGCCGTACAATTAACCCAATTACTCCAACTGCACAGCCATCATTATTGCTCTGAGTGGCTCAGGCACAGGCATGTACTCCATTAGCAATGGACCTCATGCTTTGGACTACTGCAAAGCTATGTTGAGCCCAACACTCTCTCATTCCTTAAACTTATATGAAATTAGTTGTAAAAGATGGTCCCTAAGGTCTGCACACACTCCAGTGGCCCCGCTCTTCGGCATTCCCCTTTCCCCCCCGGGAAAACAACCCGACAGGTTTAGCTGGTGGGTGAACAAGGGACTATTCCGTATAGGCAACTACCTAGATCACAGAGGAATACGTCCTTCCTCACATTACACATGCAGCTTGGGGATGCTTCCCGCGAAGAGCTACCACCTACAACAAATCCAACATTTTCTCCAATCTTTAAGGATAAACGGGTCTGACCTGGCAGTGCGCACCACGTTTGAGAATAGGTGCATGCAGGATTCTGCTCTCCGGGGGAGCATCCATGGGCTCTACAAACAGTTCACTGTCCCTCTAACCATGCCCTCATATCAGGTGGTATGGGAGAGGGATCTGGAAATAAGCCCTGAGGTAGAGGACTGACGTAAATGTAAATGGAGCATACGAATCCACAAAGGCATCCTCAATATCGTCCTGATTGAGGTGGGATATAAGGTACACGCCAGGTGGTACTTGGTACCAGAGGGCCTTTCCAAAATATATCCAGGAGCCTCGGCCTTCTGCTTCAGGGGTTGTGGACAGGTGGGATAACCACTCCATATATGGTGGACGTGCCCCAAGGCTCATCGCTTCTGGATGAGGGTCCACTCATCCATATTATCGTATATATATCATATTATACTCAGACGTTAATATGTTATATATTCTTAGCGGCAAAAATAGCCATTACGTCAGCTTGGAAAAGCCCCATTGTAGACATAGCATTGATGAAACGCAAACTAAATTGTATCCTGTTGAACGAGAAAATAGTGAGCATTCTACGTAACAAACAACCTCTTTTCAAGAAAATATGGTCCCCCTGGCTCACTTAACTACAGGCCCCCGAGACATAAGGCTATCCACTCGGACGACCGACCACAGATTTCCGGATGGACTCACCTTTCCTCTCTTCTCTTCTACCATAGCTTTATTTCATGCTTACCTCTGGCATTGTGTTTCCACAATTTTCTCACTTTCCATCCTCTTGGTTAACCCCGAATCTCCTAGGTATATTGTTGAGTATATGGTCCCCTATGGGGGACAGTTATGTTAAACAATTGCTGAATGAATCTTACCCGCTACGTTATCAAGGCACTCAGATTATTTTGCTGTGATTTTACCCTAGTAATTATGTTTAACAGAGACCAAGTTGTCCCACATACACACAATGCACGGGGTGGTTTATAGAACGACTGCACTGCAGAATACAGGTAGATTCCGAGTTCTGCCAGTATTCCAGCATTAATCACTGTCCTGCCTCCCATTTTAGTTAAAATATGTTGGGGGAGCTGCAAAAAAGGACCTAACCTGCGAGTTGGGTCTATATTTGTCTGTATTAAGCCTAGCATTCAATTGTTTGATTGTTTGTCTGTTTCCATGCTTGGATGTTTGCTTTCATGTTCAACAGTTTATCTGATACACGTGGAGCAAGCGAGGACTGTTCGCTGTTCTACTAATTGTTCTTTAACATTCTACGTCAACAATTAATAAAAACCATTGAAACAGGATTAATCGCTGTGTGTGACTGGATGGTGAGCTGCAATATCACTGGGACTGATGAGCTGCTGCTGCGGGAATTTACTATTTGTTTCTAGAGAGCTCTTTAGAAACTGACCAAACAGCCATACAGCAGTCTTATTGCTGCCTGTAGGCTTGACTTGGACTGTTCCCAAGTAAGCCAACAATACAACTGGGCCCCAAATCCAGCCAGCTGAATAGTTAGGACCAAAGACTGTCCCTTTACAGCTGCTACACAGAGACCTTCACCTATTGCTTATGCTAATAGGTACCTCTCAGGGGACCAAATCTCAGCCATTCTCCTAGAGTGCACTCTAGTCTAGTTAGAGAGTATTATCATTTGCATTGCAGTTAATGCTTACATGCACTGTTTATTGCTGACTTTGCTGATTCATGAGTTAATCCCAATCTAGTGGTACAGAACTCTATTCCAAGTTACTGTGGCATAGTGAATATATCCTTTAGCGAACTGTACCCGAACCTACCTTCTGTATATTTATTTGTGGTCAAACCGCCATTTATTCTAACCTGTACCAATAAACTTAAGTAATTTACCACTAAACAGTCTTGTGTCTATTTCCTGGTGCTAATTCACAGCCAAATTAAAGTAATCTATGATTGTGTTCTTATAAGTGCTTGCTGTAACTTTCATTCAAACAGGTGTGTTAACGGGGCTGAGGTTGTTCCTGGAGTCGAGGAGCAAAACCCAAATTACCAAGCAGCTTCTGCTAGGGTGGCTCTACACTATTTTTTTTTCTATGCCTCCTTATAATGTCCCCTGTGAGCTCCAGAACCTCTCCCTTCCCCCCTTACTTCAGTTTGTTTGGAAGGAATAGTGAATATTAGTTGTGGTCATGTGCACTGCTGTATGCACACTACACATTCCAAAGTCCATCTCAGGACTGCGCAAGAGAGTATGGCTATGTTCCTATATACATTGGAAGCATGGTGAATGAACATAGCCGCCCTCTAACAGGAAGTGAGATCACTGCAGGAAAAGAAGGAATTTTAAAGAATTGGAGGAGTCTGAGAGCAGGAGACGGCACAAGATTGGAATTTTTTAAATATGTGTTTGGTGTTCCTGTTAGGTGTTAAATATACAGTAATGTAGCAATATATCTCCAAACGCCAAGCACAGGCACATTGTAATAAAGCTTCACTTGGAGATCTTTGCAGCACAAGGAACTATACATACAAGGTTACAGCCAAGGACTTAAAAGGAAATTATTTTGGATCAGTCTTACCTTTTTATGTTTGCATTTTTAAACTAAACCTATGTTTTACAAATAAACATTTAAAGTAGAACTGAAATTCCGCTGTAAAAAATAGTGAGCAGGCAGGCTTTGTAATGCAATGTCTCATCTGCAATAAAATACCCCTACCTGCCTGCTCACTGTCTTCTCCAGTGTTTTAAACTGAGCTGCGTATGGACAGTAAGCAAGGTCCTTGTGAATCAGCTATCTGAGTAAGCAGTTTTTATCCCAAGTTCTTCAGCTGGCTAGCACTGGGGCCCAGTCTTTAACGTAGTGCACATAAGTACAGTCCTTGTAAAGTCTGCATGCAGTAAATAATGCTAGTTAGATGGTCAATCCATATGTGCTCAGTCTCTGCCAAAGGGTTAATGGCAGCAGTGTCCTCTCACCAGTCCCGGGTCTTCAGCCCTGGAAAATGCAACTTTTTTTCTCCCTCTATACCTGGCTCGCATTGGGAATTTTAGTCCAATAGTCCATTAACTGCCATCATCTCCCATGATTCAGTGCTGCCAACAATCAAGTCTCTTCAGTTGCTTCTGCATGTCATCTCCCCCTGAAGGATGGAGGTGAGGTAGTGTTAACCCATTCAGCTGAAGTCCACAGAGTGCACTGCACCACAGTATCCTAAATAATTATCTGTCTCTAGCCAAGCACCTGGCTATACATTGCACAGCTGTGTCAACAATACATGCAAGAAGAATTGAGATGCCTTCACCCTGAATTGGAAAGCAACTGACACAAGTTGGATAGACCTCACAGAACATAAAGGTCAATATGCACTTGTGATTCCTTCAGTGGATCTTACTCCAGCCAGGTCTGTATCCTACATCAAAACATTTGAAAAACAGCACACAAGTATCTTCTGTATACCTCCTCTTATTCCTGTAATGGAATTATTAAGTCAAAGGCTGACATAGTGCATATCAACCACAAATTGTTTGAGGTTCATATAAAATGCAGCAACTCCATGTTTAAAAACAGGTATAACACCCTCAAACTAAAACGGGGCATGTGGTGTCAGTAATGCTGGCTCTTTCCCACACATTTCAATTAATTAGCCATCATCAGGTGATGGTTGTGTGACACATAAGACCTTTTCCTAAAAACACACTCCAATTTACAACTTTGAAAAACATATATAAAACTACGTTTCGCACAATATAAACAGTGCAACGTCATCTATTAGCAATAGAACAATGTATGTCCAGGTCAATATTCAGGCTCCCCCCCCCCCCTCTTTCTTGTTAATTATTCCAGCATTTATATCCATTTTATCTCTAACTTGGAAAGACTAGAAGATATAACTGGCACGCTGATGGAAAATTCTTCAGTGTTTTTGATGTCAGGTTGGGTTATTGGGCAATAACGCTACACAAGGACAATTTTGTGCTTACCACATAAATAACACCAAAATGTACAATTTCATTACTAGCTAAACATTGGGCATTAATTCTGCACAGTGCTCCAATGGATCTTAGTCAAACACAAAACAGAACTAAGTAGGATATTAATTTGAAATCTTTGCTTAAAGTCAAGGTACAGGAAAAAAATAAATAGCTTTGGGTAGATTGGAGAAAGGTTAAAGTGGAATTTGAGCCTATACCTAACTAGCTTTAAAACTGCCCCACCCCCACCCCCCCCCAACACCTATGCTAGCTCACATGTGTAAGAAAGATGTATATACTTACCTATTTTCAGGCCACTCCAGTCCAGTCTGGACATGTGATCTCTCCTGTGTCAGGCAGTGGTGGAGGAGAGAGCGTTTGGACAATGGCTAGTAAAGTCTGGAGTTGTGACTTCACCCCTAGGCTTTAATGGCCAATCTGTTGTCAGCACTCTCTCTTCTCCCTTGAAGCTGTGGCTGGCTGACAGATTACGTGACCAGACAAGAGTGGCCTGAAAATAAGTAAGTACTGTATATAGCATAATGAATAAGTATCTGCCCATATTTCTCAACATTGAGGACACCATTGATCTTGACCAAATCTCCAACTCCATTTGCAGAAATGCAGCTCCAAACTTGCAAGGGACCTCCACCATACTTCACTGTTGCCTGCAGACACTCATTGTATCGCTCTCTAGCCTTTTGGGGAAACAAACTGCCTCATGCTACAGCCTCATGCTGCCATTTTCTACCATTTTGGAACAAGATACCTGCCTAGTTCCTTCAAAAACTGTGTGCAAGTGTACCTAGAAGAATTGATGCTGTTTTGAAGGCAAAGGGTGATCACGTCAAATATTGATTGATTTGGATTCCTCTTGTTCTTTTACTTTCGATTTTATCTGCTTCCATTTCTAAAAGCATTCTTTGTTTACAGCATTTTTCACACCTGCCTAAAACTTTTGCACAGTACTTTATGTATTTAGCCTTACAGTTCATCTTAAAAAAAAAATATGAAAAAAAAAAAAATATCAACTACAATCTATCAAAGTCAAGTATCATGGTCACGTTTTCTTATTGGAAAGCAGAAAAATAGATCCAGTAAATTGAAGCAGTCTCTCACATTGATTAGACCATGTGAAAACTGGTCAGAACTGGATACACTTCTAGGAATGGCCAATTACCTGGTGAGATTTAGCCCCACCTTGTTAACCTTTAATTTCTGCTAAGAGAACTTTTACAATAAATTTTCAGACCTTCAGTGGTAATCTCAACATAATGTTCCTGAGAAAATGAACCAGCTCACTTCTATTGCTGGAACATTAGATTGCCTTGACATGTCAATGGAAGTGACAATTCAGGTTGATGCATCTAAACAAGGACTCAGTGCTCTGTGGCTGACAGAAGAAAAACCTGTCATTTGTGTCTCTAAGTCACTGATGGGGACAGAACATTACAAATCCATTTTGTGCACTCGGTTATACAGCAGCAATAATAAATATGTAGCACTTACAAGTGGTAACTCAATATAAATTACATGCCTAAAAGTTTGTGGACAACTAACCATCATGCATAAATTAACTTTTTGGACATCTAATTCTAAAATCACTGCCATAATAAGAGGATATGAAGAGGGCCTCCTTTTCACAGCTCTAATAGCCTCCAAACTTAGAAGGCTTTTTCACAAGATTTTGGACAATGTCTGTGGGAATTTGTGCCCTGGTTGCCAAATTAACATTCCAATTTATGGAGAGGCCAGGGCTCTATGTAAGTTATTACAGTTTCTCCACATCAAACTCCTCAAGCCATCCGTGTCTTGATGGAGCTGGCTATGTGCATAGGGGCACAGTCATGCGCCAAGCTGTTGCCACAAGGTTGGAGGCACATAAAAATGCCTTATGTGCTTTAGCATTAAGGGTACCCCTTGCTGGAAACATCTGAGCTCAGTGATTTGGAGGGATGTCCACATTCTTTTGTACATAAAGTGCACTAATATGTGTTGAGCTGTTCATGTCCCTTTCCACCCCTCCACACGTGTTCTTATACCCTACATTGCCTATTCTACCTCTCTTCATTCTGTATGCTGCACTGTACATTTCCTCCTCCATTCCAACCTATTCTGTACACTGTGCTGTACATTCTCTTTTCCACCCATCTTAATTTTGTACACTGTGATGTACAGTACACAGCACATTCAACTTCTCCTCATTCTGTAAGCTGTGGTGCTGTACAGTCCCTTTTCTACACCTCGCTGTGCTGTACATATCCTGATCAACCCTTCCTCATTCTGTACATTGTGCAGTAATTCCCTATTCCACGCCTCCACCCCAACCTATTATATATGCCATGCTGTACACTGCCTATTCCACCCCTTCTGTTTCCGTACCTTGTGCTGTACATACCCTATATGCTGCACTGTATTTTCCCTATTCTACCCTTCCTGATTCTGTACATTGTGCTGTACATTCCCTTTTCCACCTCTCCTCACTTTATATGCTGTGTTGTACATTTCCTATTCCACAGTGCATCCTGCTGTACTCTGCACTGTATATTCCATATTTCACAGCACCTATTTGTTATCCCATGCTGTATGTCCCATTCTGTACACTGCGCTGTACGGTTCCTACTCTACATATCCTAATTCTGTACTCTGAGCTGTACGCTACCTATTCTGTCCACTGTAGTCTATATGCTTTCTTATACGTGACATGCAATTTTTATAAGGGGTTTCAAATATTGCTGGATGGAACATAGTGCCCAATTTTTAAATGAAATGAATTAAAATGAATTTCTTCTTTGAGATAGGATCAGACAAAGTGTTACCTTTCAGTCTATATTTGGTGTGCAGAAAGTGTAATTGAGGAGACACCCACAACTTGCCACAGCATATGTAGCAAAATTGCTTCTTTTTGTGTGCCCTCAGGTTCCCTTGGTCTTCCACAATCCTAGTAATGCCCCTATTATCTGTATTGGAGGACACAGTTTGTTTGGAATTAATTCATGTTCTTCAAATGTTACCTGGTTTCAAGGACAGCCTCTAGTTTTGATGATAGATGTGTAAAGAGGGTGATTATAATGTAGAAGGGTTGGTAGGAGTTTCATTTTTTTTTCACTTTGTGACTAAGGATTTACAAGCATAGAATAATGAGTCTCGGGAAGATCTTTTTGATTTACACAGAGTCCAATCTCTGAGAATTCCCAGCAGGCAGCTTTTATATTCACAGATATTTGGTATTTCAAAAGTAGTAGCTATAAAGATAGTGATGTCTGACCAGAACTGTTGGATTTTCTGACAATTCCACATCATATGTATAAAATCCCCTCAAGGTACATTACATTTAAAACATTTATCAGAAGAAATCTTTTTAATTTGATAAAGGTGAACTGGTGTGAAATACAAGCAATGATGGAATTCAAAAGTACCCTTTGGTCACGATGGAAAACAATGCCTTGAGATGCATACAGAGACAACGGCTTACCTACTTAATACTCTGTTTTTTCCGTCAGCTGCCTGGGTTTGATTTTAGTGAGGTTAGCTGAATCCTGTGTGAAATTTAAAAAATTTTTACTTAAAATCAAACCCCAGTGATGTCTATGGGGGCGAATCTTAATGCTACATTCTGGCAATTGCAAAGCTAATAGGCAAGCCATTTTCAAAATTGGGCATTGGAAAGGGGGCACTGCCATGAGGTACAGGTACAAATGCAAAAATAAATGTAAAAGATAGTGCGGAATAAAGAGAGGGTCCTAATTTTAATGCCACTTTGAGGGTGCCATGGGAAAACACCAACCCTTTCAATTACATGCTTAGGAGGTGCCTTTAAGCTGAACTTGGTGCTACCGAACAGTATGGTTTTCATTGACAGCATCAGCGACACCATATTCTGGTGTAACAAGGTCCCAGGCCTCCTTTGATCTAATGAGAACCACCAGGGCCAGGGATAACTGACATCCTTCTGTATATAGTGGGTTGTGATGCATGGTGGGTGAAGAGTAGTTAAAGTTTTTGGGCACCAGACCCTTCTTGAAGGCAAAAGAAAGTTTATTTCTGGGGGAGAGAGGGTTAGGGTCAGGACACCCTTAGGTAGTTGCAAGATTATTTGTCAGACTCTGAGACTTCAATAGGAGGACAGCAATGCAGGGAAAGGCATCCAGCAAGATGCCACATCTGCATGTGCAGGAATGCTGTCTCCTACGGCAAGAGTCTTTAACAGTTCCTAACACAAAGTGTAACAGTTCTTTTACATCCACTACAATCGCTCCTTGTAGTTCTTCAGCCCACTGAGCTCCCGGTCTCTCACTAGACCCACTGATTCACTGCCACTGAATCCTTTGAGTTTCTCAAATATTCACGGTGGTAGCGTCTAAGCGTCACCCCCGCCTCTCTGCTGGGTCCCTAGCTTGGCACTCAAGATACCTCTCAAGCTTCACTCCACTGGCCCGCTTGGGTCCCTGGCTTGATACACAAGTCTGCTCTACAAGCGTCACCTCCGCTGGCTGGGTCCCTGGCTTGATACCCACTGTAGTTTCCAGATTCTTCACCATCCCACGTTGATGAGAATGCTGCTCCGGCTTTGCTTCAGTCATTCACTGTGGTCCCTGGTATCTAGGAGGATGGTCCCTTATTGGCGACCGCTTCCCCTCTACCTCCGACCACAATAGGCTCTCCGGCCAGCAGAACTGTCACCTTTGGCTGGACTGCAAGCCGCAATCCCAACCCTACGCTGCTCTCCTGCTTCCGGATAGGCCCTCAGACAGCCCAGCAGCCAGATGTGCCCTGAATAGGCCCCATCTCTGGCCTAGCAGCCCAGGCAATACAACACACGTCCACCCAGACAGCCGTCCAGGTGGCACAGAACATAGATCACCTGACTCCATCTGAATATATAGGCTCTCCCAGCAGGACAAGAGATTAAAAAAACCCTGCCCATTGGCTGAGATACCCCATATATCCATAACCTGACCTTGCATTGCCCTTCTCATATCTAGTACCACCAAGTACCTAGCCACCTAGTGGTAGAAGAGAAAAGTGCAACAAGGCCAAACTTAGGGAGAAATCAATAGATCTCTAACAATCAACAAGGATACTTAATCCTGGCAAGTAAAGTTGTGAGGAGCAACCCTGCCTAAACTCCAAGGTGCTACACTGGCATCACATATTTCAGATGTAATTGATTTTTGAACTTTTACTTCTAATTTGTCCTAAAGCGAAACTCCAGGAATTATTGCACAGCATACTGCGCAGCCGAATATTTTCTATCACATCAGAAGTCCTCTCTTCACATCAAAAGCAACTCCATCACATCTGATGTCCTCCTGTCACATCAGAAGCCTCCCCATAATATCAGAGCCCCCCCCCATCAATTCTGGGCCCCCCTTACATATCAGAGTTTCCTCTTACATCAGAAGCAGAGACCAACTAATATGCATTGTCTTTAAAATAAAAGATTGAGCTAAAGGGTAAAATCCCTAAACCAGCAGTTAGCACACCATTAGATACAAAATGTTAATGTAGCTGTGCCCCCGTGGCGTCACTGCATGTTTCATCAGCCACACATCACCCTGCATGGTCAGACATCCATTTTGGATGGGGAAAAGGGACATGGGATGTTCAAATGATGAATACTTCTTGATGGAAATTAAAGTTGGTTGAATCTAAATTGACAGTCTCTGCTACTTCACATCTCCTCCAGCACATTACTTGAGATCACTTGCTTTCCTTCACTATCCAATTTTTGATTCCTGTCACCGTTAGCACATGGCTAGGACTCACTCTGAATAAGTTCTAACATTTTCCTAGTAGCCATTTTCAGACGGGGGTCTGCAGTCCCTATTTTAGATGAGAAGAATAATTGTGCTAACTGATACTTGGTGGACTACTGCTCCCAGCACGTCCGATGCAAATCCTGCCAACCCTCCTGGCTGCAGCGACTTGACTTCAACAACACCACAGTCTCTCCCTCTGGCTCCACATCCATTCCTGGCATGTCTCTCCCAGAGCTTCTCACTGTGCTTCTCATTCACCGACCCTGGCATGGATCCCTCCTGAATTACTTTCCTGGCCATGCTCCCCACTGTCTTCCTCCTGCTCCTGTTCCAGGACACCTCTCAATGACCGTGTAAAGAGAGGCTCTCTCCCAGCTCCCGAGCTCCAGGCCAGAGGTCACCCCCCCAGAAAGGGGATCCCTCAATGGCAACCACAGCCTAACACGCCATCATTCAGCTCTTCCACCCGACAACTCCTCCCACAACAGGCTGACCATGGGTATATATAGGAGGCCTGCCCCCTGACAATCCTAGTTGGGGATTGGTCAGGGCTCCCAAATACACCCGATGTCACTCCAGCCCTCTGCCCTGCCTCTTTTCCAGAACCTTCTCACTGGAATCAAAGGAGGCGCCAGAGAGCTGAAGCACATGTCAGTCAACTGCTGCTATACTAAACCACTCCCCTGCCCCCAGATCAAAAACACACAGGCCTAGCTCACAGCTAGGCTTGCCTAAATTTACCTGCACTGGCAGTACACACAAAAACCTACACCAGCACCTACCTACCTAAGGTAGAGGGTGCTACAATAATATCAAATAAACCCAAACTTAATTGCAGCTTTCATTAAACAAACCCCCCCCCCCCCATATCCATTTATTATACTGTATGTATCTATAGTAAAATGTCCATTCAAACAAAGGAATTCCGCCATGTGAATTGTAAATGAAATAATCTACATATAATTTAAAAAAAGGTCCACCAGGTGAATAAACAACACACTCTGCTCCCACCACACCAGTGCCCAGGTCAGAGGCTTACTGGAACACTATGACCCTAGAAATGAAAAGTCATATAATGCTTAACCACTTGAGCCCCGGAAGGATTTACCCCCTTCCTGACCAGAGCACTTTTTACAATTTGACACTGCGTCGCTTTAACTGCTAATTGCGCGGTCATGCAATGCTGTAACCAAACGAAATTTGCGTCCTTTTCTTCCCACAAATAGAGCTTTCTTTTGATGGTATTTGATCACCTCTGCCGTTTTTATTTTTTGCGCTATACACGGAAAAAGACCGAAAATTTTGAAAAAAAATGATATTTTCTACTTTTTGTTCTAAAAAAAAATCCAATAAACTCAATTTTAGTCATACATTTAGGCCAAAATGTATTTGGCCACATGTCTTTGGTAAAAAAAATGTCAATAAGTGTATATTTATTGGTTTGTGCAAAAGTTATAGCGCCTACAAACTAGGGTACATTTTCTGGAATTTACACAGCCTTTAATTTATGACTGCCTATGTCGTTTCTTGAGGTGCTAAAATGGCAGGGCAGTACAAAACCCCCACAAATGACCCCATTTTGGAAAGTAGACACCCCAAGGAAATTGCTGAGAGGCATGTTGAGCCCATTGAATATTCATTTTTTTTGTCCCAAGTGATTGAATAATGAAAAAAAAAAAAAAAAAAATTACAAAAAGTTGTCACTAAATGATATATTGCTCACACAGGCCATGGGCATATGTGGAATTGCACCCCAAAATACATTTAGCTGCTTCTCCTGAGTATGGGGATACCACATGTGTGGGACTTTTTGGGAGCCTAGCCGCATACGGGGCCCCGAAAACCAATCACTGCCTTCAGGATTTCTAAGGGCGTACATTTTTGATTTTACTCCTCACTACCTATCACAGTTTTGAAGGCCATAAAATGCCCAGATGGCACAAACCCCCCCCAAATGACCCCATTTTGGAAAGTAGACACCCCAAGCTATTTGCTGAGAGGCATGTTGAGTCCATGGAATATTTTATATTTTGACACAAGTTGCGGGAAAGTGACAATTAATTTTTTAATTTTTTTTTTTTTTTTGCACAAAGTTGTCACTAAATGATATATTGCTCACACAGGTCATGGGCATATGTGGAATTGCACCCCAAAATACATTCTGCTGCTTCTCTTGAGTATGGGGATACCACATGTGTGGCACTTTTTAGGAGCCTAGCCGCTTACGGGACTCCGAAAACCAATCACCGCCTTCAGGATTTCTAAGGGTGTACATTTTTGATTTCACTCTTCACTGCCTATCACAGTTTCGGAGGTCATGGAATGCCCAGGTGGCACAAACCCCCCCCAAATGACCCCATTTTGGAAAGTAGACACCCCAAGCTATTTGCTGAGAGGCATGGTGAGTATTTTGCAGCTCTCATTTGTTTTTGAAAATGAAGAAAGACAAAAAAAAAAATTTTTTTTTTCTTTTTTTAATTTTCAAAACTTTGTGACAAAAAGTGAGGTCTGCAAAATACTCACTATACCGCTCAGCAAATAGCTTTGGGTGTCTACTTTCCAAAATGGGGTCATTTGGGGGGGTTTTGTGCCACCTGGGCATTCCATGGCCTCCGAGACTGTGATAGGCAGTGAAGAGTGAAATCAAAAATTTACGCCCTTAGAAAGCCTGAAGGTGGTGCTTGGTTTTCGGGGTCCCATACGCGGCTAGGCTCCCAAAAAGTCTCACACATGTGGTATCCCCGTACTCAGGAGAAGCAACAGAATGTATTTTGGGGTGTAATTTCACATATTCCCATGGCATGTTTGAGCAATATATAATTTAGTGACAACTTTGTGCAAAAAAAAAAAAAAAATTTGTCTCTTCCCGCAACTTGTGTCACAATATAAAATATTCCATGGACTCGACATGCCTCTCAGCAAATAGCTTGGGGTGTCTACTTTCCAAAATGGAGTCATTTGGGGGGGGTTTGAACTGTCCTGGCATTTTATGCACAACATTTAGAAGCTTATGTCACACATCACCCACTCTTCTAACCACTTGAAGACAAAGCCCTTTCTGACACTTTTTGATTACATGAAAAAATTATTTTTTTTGCAAGAAAATTACTTTGAACCCCCACACATTATATATTTTTTTAAAGCAAATGCCCTACAGATTAAAATGGTGGGTGTTTAATTTTTTTTTTTCACACAGTATTTGCGCAGCGATTTTTCAAACGCATTTTTTGGGGAAAAAACACACTTTTTTACATTTTAATGCACTAAAACACACTATATTGCCCAAATGTTTGATGAAATAAAAAAGATGATCTTAGGCCGAGTACATGGATACCAAACATGACATGCTTTACAATTGCGCACAAACGTGCAGTGGCAACAAAATAAATACATTTTTAAAAGCCTTTAAAAGCCTTTACAGGTTACCACTTTTTTATCTTATTTTAAAACTGTTCCTTTCATTTTTTTTTTTTTTTAATCATTTTTATTGTTATCTCAGGGAATGTAAATATCCCCTATGATAGCAATAGGTAGTGACAGGTACTCTTTTTTGAAAAAATTGGGGTCTATTAGACCCTAGATTTCTCCTCTGCCCTCAAAGCATCTGACCACACCAAGATCGGTGTGATAAAATGCTTCCCCAATTTCCCAATGGCGCTATTTACATCCGGCGAAATCTAAGTCATAAAATGCTCGTAGCTTCCGGTTTCTTAGGCCATAGAGATTTTTGGAGCCACTCTGGTCTCTGATCAGCTCTATGGTCAGCTGGCTGAATCACCGGCTGCATTCTCAGGTTCCCTGTTGAGACAGGAGAGCCAGAGAAAAACACGGAAGACGATGGGGGGGGGGGCATTCTCTCCCACTGCTTGTAAAAGCAGTTTAGAGGCTAATTAGCCACTAGGATTGCTTTTACATGAAAGCCGACCGCTGGCTGAAAAGAATGATACCAAGATGATACCTAAACCTGCAAGCATCATTCTGGTATAACCACTCAAAGTCGTGAATGCTGTACCTGAAGACAAAAAAATGGTT
Source organism: Aquarana catesbeiana (assembly GCF_042186555.1). Lineage (NCBI taxonomy): Eukaryota > Metazoa > Chordata > Amphibia > Anura > Ranidae > Aquarana > Aquarana catesbeiana. The sequence goes on along the minus strand of NC_133325.1, from coordinate 135,293,197 downwards.
AACAATAAAGCACAGTAAACGGTAAAGTATAAAAAATTGCATACCTGAAAAGCAAACATGATAAAACATAATAACAATAAAACATTGCAGAATAGAATACAGTAAAAAAGAGCAGAACAATAGAGAGAATAGAGAGAGAGAGAATAGAGAGAGAACAATAAAACGACAACTATTATTTTTTATTTTATATTTTTGTTTGTGGTTTTTTTTTTTTTTTTTACACTTTTTTTGTAACTAACTTTTATAACGGTAACCGGTTCCAGGTTCGGGTCTCTCAAAATGCGATGGCATCTTGGGAGACCCTGTGAAAGTGTGTCCTAGTCTGTGCAATGCTGTACCCTACGCTAATACTCAACTAGTGAATGGTAGCGTTCAAAACATTCACCAATGCAAAGACCAGGATTGTCAGGACAGGAGGGACAATAATAGCGGGTGTCACGCCTATATCCGCGCTTGCTGCAGACACAACATCTTTTTTGGGGGGGTTCGTTGGGTAGGGGTACTCGGGAGGACATAAAGAAAATGCCTCTCATGCAGCCGACTGCATTTGGTTGGGGATGTGAATGGGGGAAGTACGGGCGCTGCAGAAGTGGTGGGTTCCCAATTAGGATTGGCGAATGCAGCAGGAAGGGCATTATGGGCACGACGGGCCTGTGTTTGTCTTCTTGGTGGCAGCGGGACACTATTTGTGCTTGCCACCTCACCAGCTTGAACTGCATTTATGGGACTCGCCACGTCACCAAGTGTTACTGCAGTGCTGACTATGACCGGGGTGTACTAGGCCGCTGGCGCTTGCCAGTTCACCAAAACGCTACCAAAAAAACTGTTAACGATCGCAGGGATCAGGCCTGACTCTGCGAACGCTGCAGTTATGCGTTTAGTGTTTTGTAAGTGACAGTGATCGATCGATACTGCACTTGGGTGGGCTGGGCTGGGCCGGGCGGAGGGGCAAAACGCAGGTGCTAGCAGGTATCTGGGCTGATCCCACTAACACTGCGTTTTTGGGAACCCTAAACTGCTGGGGACGCCAGTATAGATCTGATCGGATCAGATCAGATATTGATCAGTTCAGATACTATACCACTAAGGGAGGTGTACGGTGCGTGCGTGGGTGTTAGCGCTACTGGCACTAACCTGACGCTGCCTGGGGCTGGTGCTTGCCAGTTCACCAAAACGCTACCAAAAAAACTGTTAGCGATTGCAGGGATCAGGCCTGACTCTGCGAACGCTGCAGTTATGCGTTTAGTGTTTTGTAAGTGACAGTGATCGATCGATACTGCACTTGGGTGGGCTGGGCTGGGCCGGGCGGAGGGGCAAAACGCAGGTGCTAGCAGGTATCTGGGCTGATCCCGCTAACACCGCGTTTTTGGGAATCCTAAACTGCTGGGGACGCTAGTATAGATCTGATCGGATCAGATATTGATGCGTTCAGATACTATACCACTAAGGGAGGTGTACGGTGCGTGGGTGTTAGCGCAACTGGCACTAACCTGACGCTGCCTGGGGCTGGTGCTTGCCATTTCATCAAAACGCTACCAAAAAAACTGTTAGCGATCGCAGGGATCAGGCCTGACTCTGCGAACGCTGCAGTTATGCGTTTAGTGTTTTGTAAGTGACAGTGATCGATCGATACTGCACTTGGGTGGGCTGGGCCGAGCCGGGCGGAGGGGCAAAATGCAGGTGCTAGCAGGTATCTGGGCTGATCCCGCTAACACTGTGTTTTTGGGAACCCTAAACTGCTGGGGACGCTAGTATAGATCTGATCGGATCAGATATTGATCTGTACAGATACTATACCACTAAGGGAGGCGTATGCTGCGTGCGTGGGTGTTAGCGGTACTGGCGCTAATCTGACGCTGCCTGGGGCGACGCATATCACCGCCGGGCGATCAGGGGGCTAAATCTTTATTCGGTAATAAACGGCGGGTGCCCTGACACTATAAAAAATAAACAAACTAACCAGCGTCACCCGTAACGGTTATACAGTGATCAGTGGTGAAAGGGTTAACTAGGGGGCAATCAAGGGGTTAAAACATTTATTAGGTAGTATATGGGGGTCCCTGTCGCTATAAAACGCTGACGGCGAACCTAAATATTTACCTCACTAACTAGCGTCACCAGCGACACTAATACAGCGATCAGAAAAATGATCGCTTAGCGACACTGGTGACGGGGGTGATCAAGGGGTTAAAACTTTATTAGGGGGGGTTAGGGGGGTATCCTAGACCTAAAGGGGGCCTAACACTCACTGCCCTAACACTGTAACTGTCACAAACTGACACCAATACAGTAATCAGAAAAAAAAAAAAAAAAAACCTGCTTGGTGTCAGTTTGTGACAGGGGGGGGTGATTGGGGGGGGATCGGGGGGCGATCGGGGGGGGGATCGGGGTGTTTTGTGTGCCTGGCATGTTCTACTGTGTGTGTAGTGTGTTGTGCACTCACATTACAGTCTTCTCTCCTCAGCCCGGAACGGAAAATACCGAGCCGAGGAGAGATGACATCATTTCCTCTGCCTCTGTGTACAATACAGAGGCAGGGAAATGATCCCATTGGCTGGGAGCGATCGCGAGGGGGGGGCCACGAATGGATGGCCTCCCCCTCACCACCGATCGCCGGGGGAGAATTGCCGACCGCCGCAGGCACCGGGGGGGGTCCGATCAGACCCCCCACCCGGGGGCAGGCAAGGACGTACCTGTAAGTCCTTTTGCCTGCCCGTGCCATTCTGCCGACGTATATAGTCCTGCGGCGGTCGGCAAGTGGTTAAAAGTGATTGGCTCAAATCATGGAGATATGATTTCACCACTTCACTCCACAATGTACTGTATATAGGCAGCCACTCAAAACAATGTGCCTGGAAAAATAAGAAAGCTTGACACAGTATACAATCAATAATATCCAATATTTATCATAAACAATGTTACGCACATATATACAAGCATAGACAGCTCTGTGCAAATAAAACTCTATAGGAGAATACGCAAATTGCCTTCTAAATCTGTAATTCGTGATGTTGTCATGACTATGGGCTCAGCCCTACATATTTCGTCAAAGATGTCCCCGAAGATGTAATTTTACTGCACAGCTTTTCAAACTCCACTCACTAATGTGATATTCATGGGCAGAGCTCCCTGCTCTTTTAGGCAGGTAGAGGTCTCCTTAACCACTTCAATACCAGGCACTTATACACCTTCCTGCCCAAGCCAATTTTCAGCTTTCAGCGCTGTCGCAATTTGAATGACAATTGCGTGGTCATACAATGTTGTACTCACACAAATTTTTTATCATTTTGTTCCCACAAATAGAGCTTGCTTGTGGTGGTATTTGATCACCTCTGCGATTTTTATTTTTTGCACAGAAAATAAAAAAAGACCAAAAATTGTGAAAAAAAAAGTTTTTCTTTGTTTCTCTTAAAAATTTTTGTAAATAAGTACGTTTTCTTCTTCAATGATGGGCACTGATATGGCTGCACTGACGGGCACTGATAAGGCGGCACCGATGAGGGGGCACTGATGAGGTGGCACTGATGATGGGCTCTGATAGGCGGCACTGATAGACGGTACTGATGGGCACTGATAGGTGGCACTGGTATGCGGCACTGATGGGCACTCATAGGTGGCACTGGTATGTGGCACTGATGGGCACTCATAGGTGGCACTGATGGGTACTTATGGGTGGCATGGATGGGCACTGATGGTCACTGATAGGTGGGCACTGATGGGTATAGATGGGCACTGGTAGACGGCGTGATGACGTAATTCGCATCACGGAGGGAGGGACGAGAGTGTGCCCGCCGGAGTGATCGGAGTCTCCTAGGAAGCCCGCCGTGGTGTCCCCGGAGCAGTGCGGTGTGTAAGGACCAAGCCCACAACTTTGTACGGTAGAAGGAGGAGGACCCCTGCGTGCCGCACCCGAGCGGATTCAGGAGGAGACAAGTGAGAGGAGTGAGAAGCTCGAGCGGTAAGCAAGCGGAGCAGCTGGTGACGAGCACAGGCGGTTCGCCTGGCCTCCCTCCCCCCTACCCCTACACTTCCTCCCCGGCAGGATTGTGGTCATCATTCAGTGGGAATCAGCACCGGCCATCTCGGAACCCTGGAGTGGGTAACGTAGAATGCTTTGCTGCAGCGCTGTACAAGCGGCATTGTAAAGAGGTAAAGGGGATGAAAACGAAGGTTTCCAGGCGCAAAGGGAGGCTTTGTTAATCCACATTGCCCTAAGTATTGGGGAACTGTATGTATCATAAACCCTGAGACTTGCCCTGTATAAAGCAGATGTGGGCTAGGATTGGGGGGGGGGGGGGAACACCGAGTATGTAATCCCTTCCCTCACACTGTTTGAAAATCTAACCAAATGAAGCAAACAACATATAAGATAAATGGTTATCATCAAGTTGTGTAACTGTGGATAGCAAGGAGAAGTAAGCTCGGAAGGGCAAATAAAGGAGCAAAGTGTGTTTTGACTGACTGAAGGTATATGAAGGGGTTGGGGTGACGAGGAAGGATTCCAATGCAGGACATAAAATTCTATCTTCTGTGCATACCACGATTACATTGGGGATAAGATACCTACCCGGTCGGTGAATAGGTCCCTTTGGGTCTTATCTGTTCCCCCCCCTTTTTTTTTTTTTATCTTGCGCTCCCCCCTCCCGGTGGCTCGTCCCTTAAGAGGAGCGAGCAGGATAGATTAAGGCTCTGTTTCCACTAGTGCGACTTTTCATGCGACTTGGGACTGAAAAGTCGCATGACAAATTGTTTCCCATGATTTCCAATGAGTACCGTTCATATCTGTGCGACTTCAAGTCGCAGCGACTTCAAAGTAGTCCCTGCACTACTTTGGTCCCACTTTGATGCGACTTGAGGTCCATAGATACAGGCATTGCTTCAAATCGCGGTAAAAAGTCGCGGTAAAATCGCGGTAAAAAATCGCGGCAAAATCGCGCGACTTTGGGGACGCACTAGTGGAAACATAGCCTAAAGGCTGGGGAAACAAACAGGAGGGTCAAGAAAGAGGGGAACAATGAATAAGGCAGCAGCCAAATCAGGAAAAGGGGGAGTACCCAAAACCCCGAAGGATAAGGCCTCTGGCAGTACGATCAAACAATTTATGTCCCAAGGAGCTAGTCCAAGGAATGTGGAGCAAGAGGCACAAGGAGGGTCAAGGATGGAGAAAAAATCCAGAGAGGATTTAACAACCAAAAGCGATATGGAAATAAGTCGGGTGGAGGAAAGAAGAACAAGTGCCCAGATTCTTTCTAAAGGGGAAATGAGTGATATGCTTCAGAAGATGGAGAATTCAATAAAATCTGAAATAGGCCTGGTGAGAGCAGACCTGGGAAGTCTTTTGGAAAGAGTAGAAACAACGGAGAAAAAAACTGATGAACTAGACCAAGAGTTGTGGAATCTTAAAGAGCAACTAAAAACATCTATACAAAACCAGAAGAAAATTCTCTACAGGATAGAGGACCAAGAAAACCGAGATAGAAGGCTAAATATAAGACTTCGCTCTGTTCCAGAAAACAAAGGAGAAGATTTGAGGAATATCGTCTCCATAATATTTGGCCCTCTCCTTGGAGAAGGGTTAGAAAATCTACCCAAAATAGAAAGGATCCACCGGGTGGGAAGATTATATAATTCAGAGTCCTCCAGGCCTCGAGATGTAATAATGAGACTTAGATTCTTTGAAGAGAAACCTGCAATCCTATCCAAAATGAGAGGTAACCCCCCCCCTGAATTTTGAAGGATCAGAGATCCAAGTTTACACTGACCTTGCTCCAGAAACCTTAGCAAGAAGAAGGCTCTTGAAACCACTGTTGGAACAAATGAGAGACCAAAACATAAAATATAGTTGGGGGTTCCCGGCTTCTTTAGTGGGTTATAAAGATGGAAGATCAGCCAGACTGCGGTTCCCTGAAGAATTGAGAGACTTTTGTGATAGATTGGACATACAAGCACCAAAGCTGCCGGGCTGGGTGAAAGAATAATATGGAGTGCTTAAAATCAAAAAGAGTGGGAAGGGGAGGCTGAGGGTAGGGAAGAAGAAGGGCAGGAGAAAGAATGGGAGACAAGTGGAAAAGTAAATAGTGATGCATCTCCGGGAAGGGGGCGGGGCGGTATGGGGAAGGTTGGGAAGGAGCCTACCGGGAAACCCGGCTTACCCCCTCCGCTAATACCATCAAGTAGAGGGGGTAAGGGGCACACTCGAAGCCTCACCTCAAGAATATGAGATTCGCTAAGGTCTATGGTATCCATAGCTCTTGACGAATTGGGGGCCAATAGGTGGCCGGGGGGAGGGGAAGGAGAGGGGGGAAAGGAAATCTGTGTATAAGGTCTAAAAAACTTAGTCTTAGTTCAGCAGTGCAAGCTCGGTATAGGAGATTAGAGAAGAGATGGTAAATCTAAATTTCATGACTTATAATGTAAGGGGGCTCAACACTCCCATGAAGAGACATAAGGTACTAGGAGAACTGAAGAGGTACAGAGCTGAGGTAGTGTTTCTTCAAGAAACCCATTTGACACATGTTTCAAACATTAAGTTATGGTCGGATGCCTTCCCAAATTGGTTTTCTGGGGACACAATAACCAAGAGAGCAAAAGGGGTGGCAATAGGATTTGCAAAGGGTGTGAATTTCAAATTAGAAGAGAGATTACTAGACCCAGAGGGAAGGTTCATCTTTTTAAAAGGTTCTCTGGAGGGATGGGAATGTACGCTAGCAAACATTTATGCGCCAAACAAGGATCCGTTTGGATTCCTAAATAAAACAATCGAAAAATTAATGGAATTTAAGAGGGGGGGGTCTGATTATGATGGGAGATTTGAACCTTTGCCTTGAACCGGAAGTTGATAGTACGTCGCGTGCGCTGGGGAAGGGGAACGTGAAACTGAGAAAGTTAAAACAGAAATTACATTCTTGTCAATTGGTAGATACATGGAGGATTATGAATCCTACTAAGCAAGATTTTACGTTCTACTCCCCGGCGCACGGGACGTACTCTAGGATCGATTATATTTTGATAGAGCATAGATTTCTGGATAGGGTAGTAGAATCTAAAATAGAGATAACCACTTTGTCAGATCACGCCCCCATCAGAATGAAAATGCATGTTACCAATAACCAAAGAGCCCCAGCAATGTGGAGATCAAATGAAGACCTTCTACACGATGAAACAAATCTAAGGGTATTGGAACAGGAATTAAAACAATATTTTTTAATAAACAATACGGGAGAGATCTCTGGGTCCACCCTGTGGGAGGCCCATAAGGCTTATATCAGGGGGATTTTAATAAAAATAGGAGCAAGGAGGAAAAGAGAGGCAAAAGAGGAAATCAAAAAACTAACCGAGGAAATTTTTAATTTGGAGCAAGAGCACAAGAAAGGATCAAGCCAAGATAGAAGGGCGTACCATAAATTAGTCTTAAAAAGAGACGAATTAAAAGATCGAATAGAATTAGAAACAAAAAAAACATTCTATAAGGTGGCAAAAGAAAGATATCAGAGTGGGAATAAAAGCAGCAGACTTCTAGCTAAAATCCTCCCGGAAAAGAAATCCAGAAATTATATAGAAAAAATCCAAAATAGTAAAGGAGAAATGCAATATACAATAAAAGAAATAGGGGAATCTTTTAGAATTTTTTATAAGGATTTATACTCAGTAGGGAAAAATAGAGGTCAGGATGGAGAACATAGAGCAAAGATAGCAGAATTCCTAAAAAAAGCAAATCTCCCAAAGATCACTGAGAGCTGTAAGGACAATTTGGAAGGCCCTATAACGGAAGATGAGATTAATAGAGCTCTAGGGGATTCAGCTCCGGGGAAAAGTCCTGGCCCGGACGGATTCACTACATATTATTACAAAAAATTTAAAGACATATTAACACCAAGGCTTTGTGAATACAAGAATGGGTTGGGCACCGATTTCGAGCTAAGTAGAGAGGCGTTGAAAGCCTCGATCACTGTTATTCCAAAGGAGGGGAAGAACGCCACGATTAGTTCTAGCTATAGGCCAATATCGTTGATTAATACAGACGTGAAACTGTATGCTAAAGTATTGGCAAATCGTCTGAAAGAGTGGATGAGTGAATGGATACATCCAGATCAAGTGGGATTCACTCCAAAAAGAGAAGGGAGGGATAATGGGGTGAGAACCCTCCTTCTACTGCAGAATATAAAGGATAGGGGGCCCCCAGGGCTACTCTTGTCGATTGACGCAGAAAAAGCATTTGACAGGGTAGACTGGGGGTTCATGATACAAACTCTTAAATCCTTGGGAGTAGGCCCGAGAATGATTAGCTGGATCCGAGTTTTGTATAATCACCCTACGGCTTCGATAAAAATTAATGGGTCCTCTTCGGCCTCATTTGAAATGGAAAACAGGACAAGACAGGGATGTCCCCTGTCTCCCCTGCTTTTTGTACTATCCCTGGAGCCTTTGCTCTCAGTGATTCGGGGGGACCCGGATATAAGCGGTTTCAGAGTGGGAGATGAGGAGCACAAGATCGCAGCCTTTGCGGACGATGTATTACTCTTTATAACCAACCCTAGGATCACAATACCCAATGTATTGAGAGTCCTGAGACAGTATGGAGAAGTTTCAAATTTTAAAATAAATTTGGCAAAGTCCGAAATCCTAAATATTAATTTAAGTAAAAATGAGGAAAAAAAGCTGGAAAAGGAATTCCAATTTGTTTGGAAAAAAGAAATAAAATATTTGGGAATAAAACTAGCAAACTAATTGGAGAAGATCTACAAATTAAACTTCATCCCATTATTAGACGAAAAAAAGCTGAGAGTAAAAGAATAATAAGTAAACCATTATCGTGGATAGGCCGTATTAATTCTATAAAGATGGTTCTACTACCAAAAATCATTTACAAGCTTCAGATGCTCCCACTTGCACTCCCACAGTTTTACCTTAGAAAACTGAAATCAATTATAATGAAAACAGTTTGGAAAAATAGAAGGGCTAGAGTCTCCTCTGATATATTAAAACAGAAAAAAAAAGGGGGTCTGGCTGTGCCCGACATTCAGAACTATTATAAGGCAATATTGGTGTCGAGAGCGATTGAGTGGGCTAGAGAGAATAAGCAGAAAAGATGGGTGAACATTGAAAATAATTTAAGTAAGGCACATTTAGGACATATAATTTGGAATCCCCCATATTACAGAATGATAGATGAAAACACACACACATTGACAAGGGTGGTCCTTAGAGCGTGGGACACAATATATAAACAAATAAATAAGACATTTAACTCTCCCTTAATTGCACTTAAAGAGAATGATTATTTTGCACCGGGGAATATGAGTATTGGGGGTAACTGGATTAAGGATGAAAGGGTACAATTAAGAGACATAAAAAAGGGGAAGATTGTTTCATTTCACGAGTTAAAGCACAACAAGGAAGTTTGGGTGATGGATAAATGGAGATACCTCCAACTGAGTCATTTTGTCAGTAGCCTGCCACAGCCAATAAGGTCGGGAAATTAGTTATCAGAGTTGGAAAGGCTGTGTCTGGTGGATAGCACCAAGGGCATAATATCAAAATTTTTTTTAAGTATTGCTGACGGTGGGGGGTAGGGAGGTGCCTCCATTTATCACAAAATGGGAACGGGAATTAGGATCACAGAAAGATAGAAACACTATAAGGAAAATATTAGAACTAGCACATGGTTCGTCGATGGATACCAATGTTGCCGAAATGAATTACGAGAGCTTGACCGGTTGGTACGTCACCCCAGACAAAGCTTGTAAATACCAAAGGGATAAAACATCGGAATGCTGGAGGGGATGCAAGGGGGTGGGCACCATGGCCCACCTGTGGTGGGATTGCCCTAAAATTAAAGGATACTGGACAAAAATTTTTTGGGTTCATTAAAGAAATAACGAAAATAGAAGTAAAGGCAGACCCTTGGATAGTATTACACTATGGAATAGAGGGAGAGGTTAAAACATACAAAGAATCCCTTGTGCCACACTTGCTAAATGCGGCTAAAAAAATCATCCCAAAAAAGTGGCAGACAGTAGAAAGCCCATTAATTTGGGAGTGGGTTGACGCAGTAGAAGGTATTCGCTATATGGAGGAAGGGAGATATGGGAGAGAGGGTGGCAGAGAAGAGGCAAAAAATAAGTGGCAGTGCTGAAAAGAATTTAAAAAAACTTGGAGCTTCTCTGAGGGACTGAGAACTTGAACTGAAGCAGAGAATAAAACCATACCTATTGTGCACAGATGTTGGGGTGGGTGGGGCGGGGAAGGAGGGGGGGAAGGGGGCTATAGTCAGATGGGGAGTATGGGGTGTAAGGAGGTAAAAGGACCTCGAATATGAATTTCCTTTAATAATTGTTTTGTATACGCATGAATAAAGCTACAATGATGTGAAAACGAGAAGGGACATGGATGACACTGTTAAGGTGAATTAAGTCTCTCAAAAGATTCACTGAGGTGGCAAAAAAAAAAAAGAAGAAAAAAAAAAAAGATGGGCACTGGTATGCGGCACTGATGGGCACTCATAGCGGCACTGATGGGCACTCATAGACGGCACTGATGGGCACTCATAGGCGACACTTAAGGGTACTTATGGGTGGCACTGATGGGTACTTATGCGTGGCACTAATAGGTGGCACGGATGGGCACTGAGGGACACTGATAGGTTGCACTGATTACACTGGTGGGTGGCATTGCTGGGCATCACTGATTTTATTAGTTCTATAATGGTACCATCAGTGCCCATTTTGTGGGCACTGATTGGCATATGTTGGGCATAAGTTAGCACATGTGAATGGCCATGGGGGATGTACCTAGCCATCCACATGTTAGGGGCTTCCCTGGTGGTCCAGTGTG